>NC_086228.1:37358180-37958180 GCF_036321145.2 Pelmatolapia mariae | reverse complement strand
AATCTGCTCTTTCACGTGATTCAGTTTATTTTGAAAAGTCTCAACAGGATCTTGAGCTTTATTGTGAAAGGTTTATGTGGAACATAAACAAGCGGACACGTGATGCTGTTACCGTCGTTGTTGCTAACCACAACGCATAAAAACAGGGGCTTGTCCGTCTGTAGTGTGGTTATATTAAATATAAGAGAAAGAGAGAACTTTAAGAAATTAATATAGCCACTACAGTGACCGTCAAAACAATGAAAAAATACTGCCGTAAACAGTTTATTTTGTGACAGCACGAAACAAACGATAGCGTAAATCATCCGATATATATCGTTATATCGAACAGCCCTAATCATAGAACTTGAAGTTAATGGCTGAATGCATGGTGATGAGACCTATCATTCAATCTACATTTTATAGCGTATGAAACTGCTCACCTCACTGCTCACTTGAATAATACCACTGCTTACCTCTTATTGAATCTTTGGGTGCAGACTTAATTGAAGAGCCTCGTATAAACAGGCAGGGTGTGATGTTTAGGGAAACCAAAGAATACAGGCGCCATCATTTCTGCCAGAAGACTCATGGGGTGCACCGAAGCTTTCATTGTGGACTGGCTAGATACCTTCTGCATTCAGAAAGAAAACAAGAAGGGCATACACCATAAACAATAATAACTGACAAAAATAATGAGACAAGAAATTAAAGTAACAAAATAAGTGCAAATCAAGTTTCCCTGTGTTGCAGTGTAGCTGAATGTTTTTCAACAATTTGATTTATGGTAAAACACATACCAAATATTTCCAGCCAAGGTTTGTTTCAATCTTCAGCATGTTTTTCCTGCCATTGTCTTGAAACTGTTTCATCTGTCCCTCTCATTTGATGCTGTTTACAAAAAGAAAACAGCAATATTGTAAAGGGAAAAAGGAAAATGAATTTAATGGGAAAAAAAGAAAAAAAGATTATGACCTGAAATCTCACCATTTCCTGAGAGTCACAGGTCCTTTGAGTATCCTTACTCAGTCTGAACTGGTGCTTGCTGTTGCTTGCTTCTGCTCAAATTCAGTGTCTGAAAAGGGCAGGAACAAAACAAACCTTTTTAATCATAATAAAGACAAAATAAGACTTAGAGACAGACAACAAAGAAATGTGTAAAATATGTACACCGAAAGAAACAACGTGGCTCATTCCGATGCAGTTTACAATGAAGCACGTAGCCCCTTGATGACTGAACTACCTTACCACAGAAATTACAGATTAACATAACTCCATGTACTTTGGTAATTCCTCCCTAGCGAATTAAGCACGCCAAACACAGAAACTAATCCAGAGCAATGCTTTCCTGGCGACAGTAATGCTAACTCAACTCACAAATGCTAACTAAATTCACAACCTCACTCATAAAAAACGAACTGCTAAAATTATCTATAAACGCTGGGCTGGTGGATTTTCATAACAGAGATAACTTGAAGTTGCATGTACTCACCTCACCTCGAACTAATTGTAAGCTGCCAGGATGTCTACAAATTCCGAAGATGCTGTGGTCCAAGCAGCCATAAATGGCGCTAATATAGGAGTTCAAAACTGTGTCCGTTAGCGAAGCCAACTTGAGTCTCCTGCATGAAAAAAAGAGCGGCTAGCTCACAGCTCAGCAGCGCGCCGCGCTATTGGTCATTTTCAGGTGACGTCATCCCGCAATGTAACGTCGCTCTTTGTTTCTTTAGGAGGAGGTTCGAATTTGATCAGAAGTCAGGTCTGCAGACCGCTGCAGCCACGTCTTGCCTTGCTTCCCCTTTTTTTGGTGAAATGGTTCGCTCATACTGCACAATGTTGCTACCAGAATTTTTTTTTTCTCTGCAATTCGAACGTAAAACGTCTGTACACAGTTTACCAGCAGTTTAGCTACCAATCAACAGCGATCACACAAACTCAAAATTTAAGGCGGACCCACTTAAGGTGGTCTGATAATATGGCGTGAAACACAACAACATAAAGTTGTTTTAAAATAATAATTAAAAAAGATTATTGAAATCAATTTTATTCACAACCATGAACTTTATTTTTAACATCTTCTTTTGCTGTTGATTTTTTTTTTATCAGAAGGTTAACAATGATAAACTGCAGGCCTAACTTTTAATCTGTATATCAGTATCTGAATTTTAAAATAAAAAAAAATACTATCAATTTTATTGTCTTTCACTGCTGATATTTCCTTTTTTTTAAAATGGTATTTACTGGTTGTATTATTACAGTGGACCCTATTTTTTAACATCTTGCTTCTGTAAAAATGAATGTTTTTGTTTGCTTAAAAATCTACAGCTTTATACTGTGAATTCCAATGTGCACAACCCCAAAATATGTAGTTTTACTCAAATAATACCGTAAAATCTAAGTGTTTCAGACATTTTCAACATTACAATATTTAATTGTAAAATGTATGCATATTTTTTTGTTTTCACAGACAATATTTATAATTTCAACATTTTATTACAGTAAAAAACAAAGTTTTTTCCAGTCTCACAATTAACGGTTATTCAATCTATTTAATACAGTAAAAGGAAGTTTTTGGTTTTACGCTCCATTACTGTTGGAATTTGACGGTGTTTTGCTGTATATTTTACTGACTTTTGTTACAGTGCACATACATGCAATAGAACTTGATTTTAGCTCATAATACAGTTTAAATGCTGAGTTTTACACATATATTGGACCCACATCCATCACCTGAGTGATGAAATAGTAGCCAGTGGTATTTTCCATTAACACCATGAGGTTAATCCACTGACATGAATCTATTCAAGGCCGCTTGTAGCGTCTTTGAATAGAGCAGTGGAGTAAAGTCTTTATTCTGAGACTCATCATCTGCAGCACTGTCACATAATCCAGAGGCTGTCAGTCCGACCTCTTCTCTTCATTACGCTGTCCTCAAGTCTCCTGTATTTTTCAAGGCCGACACCTTTTCTCCCAACTCTAAGCACTTAACTGTTTTCATGTTAAATTAACAAGTTATTCAAACTGAACTGCCTATTTCAAACATGCACTCCACCTCAGTACAGACACTTAATATTGGTCCTTTTTATTTTCAAGGCGAGGTGTTCCACACACATTTTTATGGCACATTCAAACACAAGCAAGCCTGCGAGCCAGCCTGCGGAAATGTGTGACTTCATTAGCTCAGTTTGAAGTGTGTGCACATGTTATTTACATGCACATGTTATTTACATGCACATGTTATTTACATGCACATGTTTCTTCTTATTGCAGGCATGGAACGAGTTGTTAGGGCCATTTCCTTCACTCCAGTTCAGTTCAGTCACCCTGTTGACCCTTCAACTTGATTTTCAGGTAGAGGACACAGCTTTGCAGCTGCAGAGAGCAATATCTTGGTGAGTAAGGTGGGTGTTGATCTACAATTATGTTGCAGAATATTCCTCAATCCTCTCTGAGTGAGCACACATTGGTACAACAGCAAGCACCAGTTCAGTCTGAACTGGTGCTTGCTGTTGCTTGCTTGAACCTTTTCTAAATGTGTGGAACAGGACAGCGTACAAGATAATGTTTTTGTCACTCTCAAAATCAGAACAACAATGGCTGCTAGCACTGTAACTGTAAGTAACAGCTAGTTCTGCCCTGTATTAAATATATGAATATTATGTGGAGCCACGTTCACTTGCGTTTGAATATGCTGACAAAGTATTGAAACCCAAACATTTATAAATGTCTTGTGCTTCATCTTAAATAAAGAAGCTCTGAGGCCGGTTCTAAATGACTGAATCATTAAACCTTTATAATGTCAATTTATGCTCTTCTGACGTTTGAATCATTGGAACATGACATCTGTTTGACCACAACTAAAATTCCATTTACAATGATGTAAAACAATAAAAAGCTAATCCTTTAATTTGTGAAGGTGGCCCTAAAAATCTGTCTTTTCCTTGACAAATGATTGCTCAATTAGCAAAATGAATGATTCATTTTCTGGAACAAGAAATATGTTCAATTTAATCTCATTAGTTAGGCTCTACTGGGAATTTAATGGGTTTTAATAATATTTGGCTGCACAGATTGAGGACAAATTCATATAAAAATAAAGCATAGTGCATAACCATATAAATAAGACCAGACACTGTAACCCGGCTGTTTATTGTGTTGGTCGTAACAGCACTGCTGAATAGTTCCATGCAAGGTCTGGGAGACTTTCCCAATCCTGGCTGTGCTGACATCTGTTGAACCCCCCCAACGTGGCAAAGAAAGGCGCCCCCAGAGGTACAATGCTTTCAGCTGCAGCAAGCAAACCCCAGAAGGTCACAGGGGCAGTTTTTCAAGGCAGATTTAGATGTTCAAGATTCCCTTTATTTATCTGAAACACGGCCTTTCAGCACCTGATATCAATGTTAGCCTTTACTCTACGCCATCACCACAACTCCCAGTTTATAAGGGTGATGAGAGGCCATATGAGACCGTACAGACAAAATGTACTTTAATAAAGTTAAACATTCAATTGATGATTTGCAAATTTCATTCACAATGAACTAAAACATATCAAATGTTTAAACGGCGGTAATACACCACAGTAAGAAGAATGCTGGCAGAAACATCTCAAAAAAGTTGGGACAGGTTAACAAAAGGTCAGGAAATTAAGTAGGATTATAAGGAAGCAGCTGGGATAGCATTTGCATCTATTTAGGTAAATTGGCAAAAGGCCGACAACATGACTGAGTGCAAAAAAGAGAGGCAGCATTTCTCAGAAGGAAATATGAGCAGTGCTTCACAAATCTGCAAAAAATGCATCTACAAATTATAGAACAATTTCATAATAATGTTCCTCAAAATAATATTGTGAAGGTCTTGAATATGTCATCATCTTTAGTACATAATTTCATCAAAGGCCTGAGCAAATTTGGAGAAATCTCTGATCACGTTTCAGCAAATCAATGCTAGACCATACTGCAGCTATAATAACAGCATGGCTTCGTAATAGAAAAGTCTGCCTGCAGTCCGGACCTTTAACTGAAAACATCTGGCACATCATGAAGCACAAACTATGACAAAGAAGACCCAGGACTGCTAAGCAGCTAGAATCCTGCTAGAACAACTTTCCTCTCCAAAAAGTCCAGCAGCTCGTCTCCTCCGTTCTCCTCGACACAGTGATAATATTTCCCAACTTTTGTGAGTCATTCTCAGCCTCGTTTGTTATGTTATTCATGTGCAGCACCTTCTTAGGCTACATTTTTAAAAACTCAGCATTCTGTACACCAAATATTTAACTGCTCTAGAAGAGAAATCAGCCTTATGCTGAGTAATTGACTGATCTCATGGATAGAGAGTTCCCTTGGCTGAATTTTTGCCACATGATTTTTTTTGTCTTTCTCGATGTCTTTGACTAATCTTTTATAAAGGTCAAAGTTAACCCTCATCCTATATCTTCCCTGAATGTGTTTATTCACCCAACCACAGTTCGGTAGCTAGCCACCAGGTAGCCCAACATCTCTAACCCACCAAACATAGCTGTGATTTACTTTACCGTGGCTTTTTGTCTAAAGTTATAGAAGAGTTGTACATTTTTTTAAATAAACACTTCAGTCAGCACAGGATACATCTTCTTTAGTTGGTATCTAGCTAGCTAACGTCCTGCTAACTTCTAATACTGCTAAACCTCGTAAATCCTCATTTTTATAGATGCCTGTATGTTAAACTTTACACTAAATATACTGTTTCTGTGCTGTGTATTTATTCTAACATTGGACAAATGGGCCATCTTATGGGAGCTGAAAGAATCTGAAGCAACTCTCAGTAACTCTGAATTAAACACAACATGAAAAGTAGTGAACGCTCACAACACTGAACCACATTTTAGGAGGAATTTTAAAGCTTTTAAAGCAATAAAGCTACAATTTCAGCAAAAATTAAGTATAAATATAATTATAAATATATAACTATAAACAATTATACGATAGCCACATTAGCTGTATCTCATCATTATTGGCAGCGATGGTAAATATGAAACGCACTGGTACTTATATACTTCCTTTCCACTCAATGTGAGCGCTGAAAGCATTTTCCTCCACAGGTCTCGTTACCCAAATCACAGGTATTTATACAAAGCTTTTATCTATAGCTGAGCACTTTTATCATTCATAAACACACACATATATTTACACACAATGATGAATACATCGGGGGCGTCTTGCAACACATTTTGGGACAATAAGCACAGGAGTTCCAGCCATGACTATCATATGTGACGTTACTGTTCCAGAGGTAGTATACTGGTGGAGAAGATGGTCCAGAAAACAGCTCGTGAAACCTAAAACTGTGAGAAAGTCATGAAATAAACATATTTGATCCACAATATTCATGTTTTCACTTACAGTCGAGTACTACAGTCGTGTGGTATTTGTAAAGTGTTTTTCCATTGCATCACACACTGATTAAGAGTTCTGATCATTATCACTGAAAGTGATGCTATCCTCATACATTTAGCACATAGGTATGAAAAAGCAGGCTGTGTGTGCCTCTGTTTCACAAACGAGCGTGTGGTGTGTGAAGGATTGTGAACATAAACACCTCTCGGCGTGCGAGTCATGTGCACGCTTACTTTCTTAAGTTGCTTCAGACGACCACAGCGAAGTGATGGATGACAGCTGCCTCGAGCTCACACTGACTTTTTACTGTGCTACTTCACACTGTCACCCTCATGCCTCACCATGTGACATCAGAGCACTTTATATTCATTCACGTCAGTCCCTTGCAGCCTTAAGTATCTTGGAAATGCATGCATGTCTGTGTGTATGTGCATTCGATCGCAGGTTCCAGTTGTTATTTCCCGCTTCCTACCTCGGTTTATGTGTTTGTGTGTGTGTCATCAACAAGGCTCGATGCAACCCACTCGTCAAATGGGTTAACCCTGGAGCAAATGTGGATCTCAAAGAGAGCCTGTCAGAGTATGACTGCTTACTCCTGCTGCTGGCTCTTGTATACGGGGTTCCCAACGCTGCATGGCAGCTGCACTGCTACAGAGTCATGCTTAAAATGTTCCTGCAGGATATTCAGCTCTATTGAAGAAAGAAAACAGCATCAGCGTGGCTGCAGATGCAACTTTAAGATGATTAATTTTTGAAGCCACAACTGCTGTTTGGGGTCATGCTGATTTTTCACTGGTATATTCTTGAAATTTCATGAGCTGGCAAAGTCAGTTAATGCCTGTTCAGAATACCAACATTTAGTTTGATTTATAGTTCAGCATTGAATTCCCATAGAGCTGATTTTATTCTTATTTTTGCATCTGCATCTTGTACTCGTGTGTTGCCTTATTCTAACGTAAATACTACTTGTAAGGAATTATTACTCTTACCTTCTATTACCAGTTCAAGAAAAAATAAAGCTTATTAGTCGCTGAAGGATTTTTGCAAGTCATCCAAACTCAGTGTTGGGGAGTAACGGAATACATGTACCGCCGTTACGTATTTAAAATACAAAATAGGAGTAACTGTATTCTGTTACAGTTACCGTTTAAAAAGGTGGTATTCAGAATACAGTTACTTTGTTGAAATAAAGGGATTACACTGCACCCAAACAAAACACGCATTAAGAGGCTCTAATGCCTGTGTCTCAGTCTCACAGCCCGCATAATGGCGTGAAGAAATATTTTTAAAATTATTGTTCAAAAAATGATTTAATATGAAGGCAATAGACAGAGTGTTACAGGCATCGCCCTAAACAATGTAGCCTCATAGGCAGTGTAGTCCGTGCTGCAGGGAGAATGGACTGCTGTACCCGTTATGTGTCTGTGAGCGAGGGAGGGAGAAAAAGGAAATGTCCGAGCTGTCACCGAGCAGAAACGGGAGCTGGAAGCATGTAAATATAATAATAACCACTGCAGCCAAGAAGAGTGCCTGACGAGCCCATTTGTAAGTAAGCTATTAAGACTCGACTGTACACTGTGTTCGTGTTTTCCTCCGAAACAATAAGTTCCGTTGGAGCAGCCTTTCAACGCCTCTCTCTGTCTCTCGCTAGCAAAGTTGACCCAGACAACAAAGTAAAGCTAGTTTTCAGCTACGAGCCCGACACGTACCCGACGTATTAGCCAGAGGTCCCTTTACTACGGTTCGGAGCCGCGGACCTGTTTTATATACGCGCGGAATAGTTTTCTATACGAGATCGCTGCAAAAAGTGCAGCCTTACCTAATGTCCACCTACTGTTACTCATTTATATTAAGATTTAAACATCTAGTTGCTATTGGTATGGAGAGTAACCTTCAGTAATAGTAATAAATCACACAGCAATAGGACATTCATGTAGCATGATAATATATTAAGTAATCCAAAGTATTCAGAATACGTTACTCTGAGTAACGTAATGGAATATGTTACAAAATACATTTTGGGGCATGTAATCTGTAATCTGTAGTGGAATACATTTTAAAAGTAACCTTCCCAACACTGCCCAAACTAACATGAAGGAATACACCCATGCAGATCCACTGGGTGCCTTTAGAAGGTGCCTGTGGCTTGCAATGACCAGGAATCAGGGTGCCTCCTCTGACTGTTGTAAACGGCTCTCAGCTTCATTAATCTGCTAACACAGTAAACACTTTATGGATTTATGGGCTCACTTGTTAGCTTGAATACAACATGATGTTTTTTCTTCAAATTATTGTTTCTAATAGTGTCCAGAAACACACTAATGCAGGACGTAGCCTGTAAACGTTCAGTGGTTACTTGGTCAAACCTGCTCAGTACTCATCATTTCTGATTTACTAAGAAAAATTTAGATGGCAATGAAGAAACTCTTTGTAACTGGAATTCATGAACAAATGCCTGTGCCTGTCTGTAATGTACTGTCTATGGTTGCATCAATATTTCAGTGATTTTATGGTCACTATATGTGACATATGTCCCACAACAATGTCCCATTTGTTTAAATGGCTGCATACTGGGCGGTTGCTGTCACAGCTGGTTACGTCACATCTACAGCACTTCATCCAAACTTGTCCACACAAGCAATCCATAACGTAATAAAGTGGTTTGTGTAATTTGTTACATTATTTAAGGTAGTTTGTTAATTAGTCCAGCCCCATCCACTTGATCATTGTGAATATTAAAAGAAATCAGTAAGGTGAAACAATGCAGAACAGACAGCGAGCAACCCAATAAGTACAAGTGACGTCACTATTTCTCAACGCTGCATAAAGCTCACGGGGACACGCTGTCCTACACGCGCTCTATTCCTCCTTTCCCATACTTCCTTGTATTATTGCACCTCCTCTCTCTCACTCCTTAGCTACAGAATAGCAATGCAACACATTAAACAGTCTCGA
Organism: Pelmatolapia mariae; assembly: GCF_036321145.2. Classification (NCBI taxonomy): domain Eukaryota; kingdom Metazoa; phylum Chordata; class Actinopteri; order Cichliformes; family Cichlidae; genus Pelmatolapia; species Pelmatolapia mariae. Next base: position 37,948,875 of record NC_086228.1, on the reverse strand, counting down.
GAGGGAATACAGCTAACAAGACTACCAATAGAGGCTTATAGCATGAGACTGGGACCAAAGAGAAAGACGGAGATTAAAGTCGTCTTGCAACTTACCCTCTCTGGCCCTGTGTTGATTTAAATGCGGCAGTGAGAGGTAAGAGAATTGCAGACAGAATGAGAAAAATGAGAATGGGAATGGGAAATAAATAGATAATCAGGGAGAGATGGGAAGGGCAGAGATGCAGACTGATACAGACGTAGGCACTATGGAGGCCCCGTGTTTTATTATGTCCTGGCCTTAAGGCTGTCTGACATCTGAGAGAAGTTCAGTGAAAAGTTAAGATTTTGGCAGCTCAAAGTCACAAGACGACCTTAGTAGTACATCATCAGTTATTTCAAAGTTGATATTTTGAATGATGAATTTGCCACCTGGCAATAAATTGCATTCCCACGTAAATGTAGGTGAAGAAAAATGGGATAGCTCTGGGTTTGCTGCTGCATCTATTTTGATCCTTAAAAAAAATGAACATAATTAATGCAGCTGTGTCACATCACGGGCGCTGTCCACCAGGCTTAAACATATCAGTGCTTTAAGAGATGTTTAAATAAACTTCCAAAGAAACAATCTGAATTTGATTTTGTGTTTTGGCTTTTAAACTCCATCTAATTAGTCAGGAATCGTCCTTCCTGTCCTGAACACACCAGCGTCTCATTTAATAATTTGATATCAGAACAAACTTTAAGAGACATTAGATATTGTATAACCTTTTTTCTCCTTCACTTTAACTTCATATCTTTAAATACTTTGGGATAATCCAGTCTGTTGAGTTTTCTGGCCTCCACAGTGTGGACAGATGAAGATCCAGAGGCAGTTGAGATGTGAGGAGCAGCATTACAGATGGCAGCTGACATGCTGCAGGTGTGTGAGCGGTGTCACACAGACGCTGTGACACAATTCAACTGTTTGACTAAAATGTTTCTCCTTTTTTTGTTATAGACAGCTCTGAGGTTAAGTGTTGGCAATCATCTGTTCAATCTGCTTCACAGTGAGTGCTCTGTTGTTATACCTTCTCTATTTAAAGGTGTGTAATACCAACCATTATTCAAAATTCATATTTAACTGTCCACAATCGTCTTCTTCTGTGAGTTAAATGATTTTGATGTGTCAGTGGTCCTGTTGTTTGCTGTAAGATAAAACAACTGAAATGATTGGTTCTTGGTTTCAGTAGCTGCTGCTTTTGTTTGCGTCCAACTTTTCCTGTGTGGCTTCACATTTAGTGTGAAATTAATGTATTGTTCAGTTCAAACAACTAAATAAATAAATATCTACCTTATATACTAAGGGGGTAAAAAGGTTGGCTTTCTGACAGGCCAGGAAGTAGAGAAGGTAGATAATGCACTACTCTTATGTGAGCTAATTGTTGACTCAGAGCTGCTAGAAGCGTATCATCTTTATTGTGCCTTAATTGTTTAATGCAATGTTGTTTTGTTTAGCTGTTACAAAAACTGAAATCGCTGTGCTAATCCACTCAAACCCTAAACCTTTAACCAGTGTAAGTTAATGCAGCAGTTTATGACCTCTGTGTGAGATCTTATTAAAGTATGAATGCACATCTAAGAGGAGCACAGCTGAAAGGAAACATCATGTTGGAATATCTACGACTGAGGAAAACTAGATGCCTCATTACATTCTGTACATTTCTCTGAATGTTCTGCAGTTTCAAATATGCTGTAACAGAAGTGTTTCCAAGGATAAGGATGATATTTCTGATTAGTTGGAAGCCTCTCAGGGGTGTTTGCACTAACTGTTGGCTAATTCATTATATTTGGATTTGTCAGCACAGACTGTAGAAACACATTCAAGGTAAGTAAGCACTCTGCAGTGGAGAGGCAGCACTTCCATCGGGACTGAAATGCACCGCAAGCAGCCCGAGGGTTATAGAGCCAGGCTTCAGAGCAGTGTCAGTGTAATGAAACTGTAGGAACAGCTGGGGAGAGTGTTGCTATCCATCGTGTGCCACCGAGACACACTTTGAGTGAGCCACATGACCCTGACTAACTGATAATTCTCATGGGCGAGTTTAGAGAAGTAGAAGTGCAGTGTGTTGTTCCCTGAAAAAAGCCCAAACATCCTCAACAAAATCAGCTTGTTAGTTATGATACATTCAAATATATGTACACATACATAAATCTGCCAAAAACAGTGAGTCAAGTGTATAGAATTAATGCTTCAGTAATAAATTAGCAAAGATCACAACAACTGAGCCTGAGCCGTGGCTGAATGTGAAGCAGAAATGGAAATTACTCCCACCCACATTTAGATGAGGGCAAAGAAAAAGATAAATATAGGGGAGAAAATGTTGTTTCACAGGATTCTTTCAGAGAGCTCTGCTGGTCTCATCCTCCCTGTTTCTGCCTTGAAAAATTGAATTCCACACTTTTCACAGAGTGTATATGATGCAGGGAAAAACAAGCATCTAGGTCTTTAAACTAAAACGGTCACGATGAAGTACAGGCGCATAAAAAGTTCATGCCTGGGTTTAAACTGTGGTTTAAATAAAAAGAGAGTTACGTTTTACTCCTGATGCACCTGCAGGATTCAGTGCTTCCCTGAGACAAGTACAGCAGAGTTTTGGTTTAACTTGGTTCAACACACACTTCTATGTTTATATGGTATCGCCTGATTGCCAAGACTTGGAAGAACAACTTTAACCAGCCTGTACAGTAAGATTAGTCGCAGAAAGTTCTTCATCTGGATGTCGTGCTTTTAGTGGGAAAAATACAAAACTGCATCTTCTGCTAGTTTTTCCAGTGCAACATCCAAGTGATGAATTATTCTGGATAAACAGAAGTAACTTTTTAGGATTTCCTCGCCTGGACAACAGAAAATGCATCAAGCCATATGTGATCTGAACAAAGTAACACTGCAGGTAATAGATGTTAGTAATGCCTTTAATTATCTTTAGTTGTTACGAGTAAGAAAGAGGGAAAACTTGTTATTTTATTAATTGCTTACCTTATTGTGTGTGTCTGCTGTGCTGCCTGTCTGTGTTTTGCGTCAGCAGACTGTAGCGCTGCTAAATGAGATTTGTGGGTTAGTGGGGTGAACTGAGCCTGACTGCAGTATATATGTGCATGCATTTCTGAATTTTTTATAGGCTTAGTCACAGTTTCAAACTGACAATCTGTGTCTCCCAAGATGTTTAGCTATCACATGCTACCAAACGTACCTCGGTACATCCTGGCACTGACTTTCCAAGTCTGTGGAACTCTACTGGCAGCGTGGAAGAGCACTTTTCTAAAGTAATCCCTCACTTGCTGTTATGATGATGGTGGCAGACATGAATCGGTTCAAAATCCCCCATCGGTGTTCAACCGGGTGACGTTTGGTAAGCATGTGAGTCACACCACACTCTTACATCAGAATGTTTCATCATAACAAAAAGGTGATCCCTCGCCTTTCAGTCGATTTGCAGTGAACCTCTCTCTACAGGACATGTGAACTCAGATAATACTAGGACTGCACAATAATGGCCAAAATGATAATCACAGTCATTTTAATCGCCATCACCTGTCACGATTAGTGATTGTACTGACATGTAAGCAGAAAACTGCTTTCACATCTGTACAAATCAAAATGACCTCAGTCTTCTTTTTAACCTAAATTCAGTGAATATCTTCAAATAGAAATAAAGTATACACATTCGAAACCTAACACAAAATTAAATCAACAGTCTGTTTTCACCTTTACACTGAGCTACATTCCTGTTAATTAATCTTTATAAATGAATCATTGCAGACAAATGATTAATATTCACTCAAACTTCAGGCCACACGGTGAGGGGAGCAGCTGTGATTAGCACATACAGGTACGTGCTCGGCGCTGACTGAGGAAGCACTTCATTTGCAGTTACTTAGGGCTTTAGTTGGCAGAGCACACGTTTTAAATATCACACAGTTATGCTCATTTAACTGTGGGAAGCTAAAATTGTGGTCAAGGTTAAAAATTAATTAATTGTGCAGCCCTAGAAAAGAGTATTCACAGCATAACCGAGCCACAGATCATGTGTCTGTGCAGGGTCAAGGGTTCAGGTTTTTATCGATTGATCGTCCAACTCTGTTTCTGCTAAATTTGAGATCTGCTCTGACATCCAAAGATTTGCTTTATGTTTGATTTATTTTATCCACTCATTACTGGCCATTTGCCCACCAGACTAATGTAGTGCGATGGCTGAACTTTGGGCCATTTCTTAATGGTGTAAAGACAAAAACAAGCACAAAGTGTCCAAGAGGTCCTGGACACATTGATTATGTGGTAGCACACCTGCTAATGTGGTTCATGTTGGTAACAAAGCACAAAGCGGAAAGGGTTCATGGTGAGCAAAATAAGAACAATTTCTGCCAAATCCTTGAAGTGAAACACGTTGGTGTGTTTCTTCTCACTGCATTCTTGAGCTGGGTACAACATCACCAGAGAAAACACATTTCAAAGCATGAAAAGACCAACCTGCCAAAGAGTCCTTTCCTCTCTTTACACCAGAAACTGAATATGACACAAGCCTCCGTGTCATAGAAGCAGTTTCAAACTTCATCAGATTTTTTTGAGACCAATCAGGTTCAAGTTGGGGAGCAAACCATGGACAGTAATTGGATGGTTATGTGGGGACTCCACCCATTTTAAACTACTGGATCTCGTCTACAGCACTTTTTTCATGTCTGAGAAAATTATTTGGTTGATGTCATTTCATCTTGTGCAGCAAATTTATTATATAAGATGTGCATAAGAAGCATCATATGAATGAGGCTCTAATGACAGTTCTTTTAGACTTCCATAATGTTAAATATACAACTGAGCTTTTTGTGTTTAAGCCAAATAATAAACTGAAAGCCAGGATATGGATTATTGTCTCAGTCTTTCTATTTCAACTGATAGTTACAACAATAATAATAATAATGTATGAAATGAGTAAATTTTGATGCCAGAATCATCCAAAAACTGTAAACTGTAAAGATTGTAATCTATTATTAACTCTATAAAGCAAATTCTTTTTTGCTTTTAAAAGCTCATTGGCTCACAACTTGTCAATCACAAGCCAATAGGCTAACAGCTATCATCATTGCTGGATTGGCTTCATTTTTCCAACCTGGAAGCTACATCCATCTTTTATACTGTGGCTACACCACAGTGGCACAGTGTTTAGTGCTGGCTCATAACCACCAACCAGAGACCGTGGGTGTGGCTGTGAGTGGGCAGTTGTACCTCTCTGTATATTAGAGATGTTAGTGTAACGTAAAGTATTTTTCCAAGAGTGTATCCTGCCTTTTTTCCTTTTAAATGGAGGGACTATAGCGACTATAATGGTCTTTGCCCTCTGGTAAAGCAAAAATACTTCTAGGAAATCCCACAAAAAAACTCCTTGCTATCAAAACACACACACACACACACACACACACACACACACACACACACACACACACACACACACACACACACACACACACACACACACCTGCTTTTGTTTGAAGCAAGAATTAAATAGAAATTTTACAAATATGGAGAAAAACTATCAACAAACGCCCCGTGTAATGAAATACATGTGCTCTCTATGTTACATTCATCTTTGCAGCAGTTCATTCAACACCTGCAGTTACAACCAGATAAAAGAAACAACATCTAGAACATTCTGAGGCTTTTCTCCACAGAGCAGAGCATTGTCTTTGAACAGTTACAATAGGCTTGAGCCTATGAATGTGTTGGCTTTGGCACATTAAAGGAGTGTTTCTCCCCCTTTTTACATCAATAATAAATGAAGCTCTAATCTCAGATAACAACTATTAGCAATGACACCTATAATGACAATCATTAAGCTAAAGGCAGTATTGGTTATGTTTGCTGGCACTCACAGTGATAAGACATGTTGTACAACAACCCGTAGACCACACTATATACCTGAATATCAGTGTAATGATAACACACCTAACTATTACTCTGTAAAGTTTGAGTTATAAACCTGTTAGTCAGCACGCTGTAATGTAGCTTTCTGGCAATGCAGGATCAAATATCTGGAGTGGGTATAAATAGTTTGCAACATATAGTAATTTAAATATGACCTGTGTAACTTTCCAGATCAGCATCAGAATGTTGAATTAATTAGTCAAACATATTCAATCAAGACAGTGGTCAGAGGAAAGATAGCGCAGGGCCAGATTTGACACTAAAAACTAAACAATGCTTCCATTAATTGTACAAAAGTTTCTATTGCCTCCTATGCATTGACTTACCTCATAACAGGATGCTGGACGAATTAGGAGGCCTTATCCAATGAAAACTGCATTTTTCCCTAAGATCCCTTACAGCAGGGGTGTCCAACTCCAAGCCTCGAGGGCCGGTGTCCTGCAGGTTTTAGATGTGTCTTTGATCCAACACAGCTGATTTAATGGCTAAATGACCTCCTCAACATGTCTTGAAGATCTCCAGAGGCCTGGTAATGAACTAATCATGTGATTCAGGTGTGCTGACCCAGAGTGAGATCTAAAACCTGCAGGACACCGGCCCTCGAGGCCTGGAGTTGGACACCCCTGCCTTACAGTTTGTCCCAAAAAAGTCTTACAGCTTTTGATCACATGATTTTTAGCCGGTGCAATAACGATGTGACAAAACAGATCATTTGGACACTGATGTTGGTCAATAACATCTAGTTTGTTGATATGCCAATATCAGTCATCATCAATTGTCATCCAATACTGACTGGGGAGGAGGCCCCGGGGCAGACCCAGGACACGCTCGAGAGATTATGGCCGTTTATCAATGCCCAAGTACGCGAGTACGTACTCGCGTTCTCGGTGAGTACGTACCCGCCGAGAACGCACAGGAGTACGTACCCGCCGAGAACGCGAGCACGGACTCGTGGGCCGTTTCTCAATTCTCAAGTACGCGAGTACGGACTCGTGATTTGTACAGTCGGAACACCAGCGTACGTGATGATGTCACAGGTCCGGAGTTTCTACTGCCGTCCCCTCTTAATGTAACTGTGAGTAACATGTTATGAAGCTTAACTTTAATCACAGCCAAACCGGTTTACTCAGGAACAAATAAAACACTGAAATAAACCAAACATTAACATTTAGAAGTGATCTAAGTGACTTATATATCATTTTTAACCTCAGTAGTGAAACCTCTATTAATAATAATAGTGTACATGTACATACGTGTAGATACCTTAATACAAACAAGCAGGTGAGACGTTAGAACGCTTTTATTTCTATTCTAGTGGACACTCAATACTATAGACAGCTGCTGGGGTTTCTTTAACCTGAGTAGTGAGAAGTCCGCGAGCGGTTGGGGGGGGGGGGGGGGGGGGGGGGGTGGAAACGATGTGCCGGGAGTCCGCTGTTGAGTTTTGGACGAAATGCATTCTGGGATATTTAGCTGTCCCAAGTCTACACCGATGCATGCTCGATAAAACGGGCGGATCGAGAACACATCCGGGACTTTTTCGCGTTCTCGGCGTGATGCGTACTTCGAATTGGAACAGTACTTGGTCTCGGACTGATGACGTATCACGAGTACACGAGAACGCAAGTACGCACAAGTACGCACAAGTACGCATATTGATAAACGCCCTATATCTCTCGGCTGGCCTGGGAACGCCTTGGTGTTCCCCTGGAGAGAGCTGGAGGTGGTGGCTGGGGAGAGGGAGGTCTGGGCTTCTCTGCTTGGGCTGCTGCCCCCGCGACCCGGCCCCAGATAAGCAGAAGAAAATGGACGGATGGATGGACTAACTGACCTATGTGTCATGCATCACTGGCACTCTTGAATTTGCCAAAATGTGGTAGGTGATTTCAAGTAGAATTTTTTGATCTCATGATTCAGACACAGCTCTGCACACAGTTAAGACGAGTGATAAGTTGTATAATTATTACTAAGAATTTGTATTTCAACATTACAGTTGAATGTGGCATCAGAGAACTCCTGCCTGACACTTTACACAAACATGTAGAGTGCAGGGCTGTGACAGGTCTGTGAGAAAGTTATTATCTCTCACAATACAAACTGATTTCAGCCAAAAAGCCAACAAAGAGTGAGATGAAGTGCTCCATTTCAGTCTACCTTGAACACAGAACTCGTGCTTTCACATTTTCTTTCTCACAGTCTTTGTGACACATGACCATTCATGGACAAACACACTTTTCAAGGTCAGAATGTAAAGAGAAGCAATGAGGCCATCTGTCAGCCTCATGTAAACTCACAGATCTATCGATCTGTTATCTCTGTTCTCCACATGCACTTTTCAGTTTGTCCTTCCTCTTATATTGGGGCTTCTACTTATGCTGTTTATAAGTGTGAGTTTATCAGTGAAAAGTCAAACAGACGTTTTAACAGCTCACATTTTGAAGTGCTGGGGGAGGGAAACCACAGGTGTTACTAATAACATTAACAATGGCTTTGTTCCAAATGTCCCAGTGAGTCATGGCTCTCTGACAGCGAGCCAGCATGCAATACTATTGTGAAACAGAAGCAGCTAAATACAATTAATCTATCGTTCACTTTATTGTTTCCATGTGGCCTTTCTGCCAGTCTAACGTGAAAATGTCCCCCTAATCTCTGGACATCCACCAGGTCACCAGATCAACAGCTAAACAGTTTCAGTAGACGTTACTTTAACTTTCATAAGATTTCATTTTCTATTTGGCAAACAGGTAAAAAGTTCTGTGACAGAACTGAAGGAACAGATTCTAAGGTCATCTGTGGCAGAAAGTCTTGTTCTCCTTGTGACTCAATGTCTTTTTTAAATTTTTCTAACTTGGGCTGAGATCTTATTCATCTGCAGTTCACCAAACCCTCATCAATAAGGTCTTAATGGAAGGTGTAAAAAAGCCAAGCTTAAGGAAGGGAAACAGGGAAAAAGGCTGAGGGATGTTAGATTACACAAGAACTGGACTGAAAATCAGCAGCAACAGGTCTCATGAAATGATGAATTTAAATGTAAAAATGGCAGCACGGTGGTTAGCACTGTTGCTGCACAGCAAGAAGGTCCTGAGTTCAATTCCACCATCAGGCCGGGGTCTTTCTGTGTGGAGTTTGCATCTTCTCCCCGTGTTTGTGTGGGTTCTCTCTGGCTTCCTCCCACCGTCCAAAGACATGCAGTTTGTGGGGTTTGGTTAATTGATTAATCCAAATTGCCCTTAGGTGTGAATGTGAGTGCGACTGGTTGTCTGTCTCTGTGTGTTAGCCCTGTGACAGACTGGCGATCTGTCCAGGGTGTACCCCGCCTCTCGCCCTATGACAGCTGGGATAGGCTCTAGCACCCCCCGTGACCCTGAGAAGGATAAGTGGAAGCGGATGGATGGAAATGTAAAAATGTTGATCAAAACATCCCTTGCGGCTCATGATAAATTAAAGACACTTTCACCTTGATCTATTTTTCCTTCAATTTCTAATTATCAACTCCACATGAAAAGAAAAACTGTGTTTTACTATAAACTATGAACAAACATGTGACTGAAGGTGAAGAGACATTAACAGGAACAGAGACAGAGCGCTAAACATTCTTTAAGATTTGGTTGAAAAGGTAGAATCTCGATAAATATGATCCCTTATATTTTAATTTGCTTTAAAGAAGCACATTTTATGTAATTACATTTTTTATTTTAAAAATAATGTATGTTGGGTAATACTAGTATTTCACTGGGTGACTGAAGACTTTTCAGAACCAAATAAAACGTCAGAGCAACAGTGAGCTGTGTTGTAGAAGCCTTTGAAACTTTCAGTGAACTTGAACCTGATTTTAGCCTCGGTGGTTTGGTACCCATGAGACGTTCTTAGAACCCCAATCAACACAAAATTGCTCCATTAGCAAACATGAATTGGTGAATGATTGAAATTGGGTTTGATTCAAGTCTTCCCTTTGTCTGGAAAGACGACTTTTCACCTTTCAACAAAAATATCTTTTTGGAGGGTTTGAATGATCATCATGGTCTATCCCACAAGACACCTGTGGATCCCTGACGCCTGGGGGGGGGGTGTTATGTTTCCATATTATTGGTTTTCCTAATTAATTAGTTTCATAAATAAAAAGCATATAGATAGTACGCCTTATGTGTTCCCTGTTTTTCCATGTATCTTTTTTTCTTCCTACGTTTTACATGAGAGAACAGACAACTGATGGCAGTTTAACATTTCTTTCACTGCCAACAGACAGTAATGACAAACTATTAAATGCCCCAACACTAACTTGAGTGGGGGACTGTGTGCAATAGGTTTGCTTTGCTGAGTATGTAGGCACAGCTATAATATTTAAATTTAAACTAAACTTCTTCTACTTTAAAGGCACTGTCGGTTTGACGTCTGCCATGTTCATCAGCGTCTGTCTGGAGTTAACATCCGTATCTATATTATATAAAAAGACATCAGGCAGAACAGAAAACAAGGCCACTTGGGAGTTCTAACCATACACGATTAAAAACCAAGCAGGAAGAGACTCCCACTGAGTGAATCAGATCATTAGTTCAGGCAGGCAAAGCCACATGAATCTGGTACAACTGATGTCCATCTACACAATGGGAAAATCACACAAAGGAGGATGTTATTTCAGCTGTTTTAGTCAAGCTGCAACACGTTTTCTGCAAGCTGTCGAAAAAGCCTCCACATGTTGGCTTGGTGGGTCAACATACTGCCAAATGGAAATTAAATGGAAATGCATATGGAATAACTACCTTATTTTTGACCCAGTCTAGTTGGTATTCGGTGTAATGAAACAATAGAGAGATGGGTTCTCAGCCATTTATCCTCCAGTTGGTTTGTTTTTTTCAACAGACAACCAAAAATAAAAAAAAACACTTGACACTTTCCAGCAACTCCACACAAGATAGTTACAAACAAGGCCAAAGTTGATCAGCGAGATCTCAGTAGAGACAAGGATTTGGTGCCTGATGGATATTTTTTTTTTTTTTTTTTTTAAACATTCACAAGACTTCTTATGTAACTATATAAAAACTAAATAAACCAGAATTTTAATATCACATATAAATTACATCTCGGTCTCTGAAAGTTCATTATCTGAGTCCTGAGTATTCAGTCTGACCTGGTTTATCTGCATCATTTTGCTGGTATTTTTTTATTTGGCCCATCAATTTTTTAAATCAGTCGGTTATTGTGCCGAGCGTTTATACGTTCTCTTTTGCCCAACAAGCACTGGGGCTCTTGCCAGCACACACACACATGTGTGTTTCTGATGGCAGAGCCCGTACTTGCCAGCTGTGCTTAGATGTATTGGGCTTTGTGTGTAGTGGACTGGGGGCTGATGTGTCTACACCTGCAGGTGGGAGCCTTCTAACTGCCAGCTGTAACAGCAGGGCCTCCCTAAAAGCTTTGTGTCTGTTTGGCTTTGGCCATGTAAGTGTGTAGAGTCTGAAGCTTTTACAGCACTGAAACAAAATGAGAAAAGAGAAAATGTTAATGACAGCTTAACAGAAATGTTTTACCATAAATAATCAGAGTAAAGCAAATGTGTCTAAAAGTACCTATGGCTTAACGGGATTAGAGAGCACCACATGTCCATTCACTTCACAAGCACCTTCTTCCTGATGCAACAAGAAGAACCTGTGGAAGTATTTCTCTGCTTGATGCTGAGTGCTGTCTTTAAGAAACCAAACCTGTTAGAGTGAAAGCTTCCAAACAGCTTTCTAGTTAGTCCCCACAAGCATTCGCTAGGACAAACAATTTATACCCATACCCTTTATTAGCTTCTTAATGAGGTTTGTGAGAATCCATATCTAACTTTGGATGGTAATAGTTGTGGAATAAAATTAGACTTGCATTGGATTTGTACTGGCGATGATGAATATAGCATGCTTTCATTTCCCTCTCTGATGATATTATCAGCTCTCAGTAGATCCAGAGACTTCCTTCCTGACGTGATTTTGGTGGACAGTGTCAGGAAGTACAGTTCACATCTCTTCCAGTGCTCCAATAGTTTACAACTACACTTTACCAAGGCCACACAAAACGCACTATTTGCAACATAGCAAAACATTTCTTTGCAGGATGTAGCTAAAGACATGTGCTTCTTCAATGTAGTGTACTCATGGCAGGTTATCTTGTCACCTGTACTGTTAATGATGGAGTAAACCAACCATACGTGTAGATATTTACTCACCAATCAAATCTAAAAATACCTGATGTTGCTGTGATCATAATTCTATATCACAAATTCAATGAGAAAGCAAATTTAATCCTCAGTGATGGCTATGCTGCAGTAAACAATCCAGCCTCACCCGCACTGAACACCTGTTTGGTATGAACTGAGCAGCGTTGCTTGCAAAATTTGCCAAAACCCAGGTTTGACTGTTTGTTCAAAACAACCCACACAGAATATGAATGTTTAACTATCATTACATCTGCAACTAGACGAACCAAGAGAAGACTCGTAGACTACCAGTCAAACGTTTTAGGATGTCTCATTGCACTCTGAAATGAAGGCACAGTACAAATAACCAGTTGGAGTTAAAAAAGAAATCATGGAATCAGTTTATAGACCAAATGTATTCTAAACTTTGATCAGAGTAGCCTCCTTTTGTCAGATATAACAGCTGAACACGTGGCATTCTTTCTCCAATAGAAATCAAATCTTCTCCCATATCTGTAGCAGAAGGTCCCATAAATGTGGACCTTGTAGGCTGCTTTGCTTTCACTCTTCTGTCCAGTTCATCCCAAACCAGCTCGATGGGGTTTAAGTCTGGAGACTGTGCTGGACACTCCATGTTTTCAAGCTCACCATCTTGTTCTTTGTTCCTGAGGAGGTTCTGGCACAGCTTGGACTGTTTGGGGTCATTATCCTGCTGTAGGATGAACCCCTGACCAACTAGCCTCATACCAGAGGGTCCTGCATGGAGCTGCAGAATGCTGTGGTAGCTGTTCTGGTTCAGGGAGCCTCTCACTCTGTACAAGTCACCGACCCTGGATCCAGCAAACAGCCCCAGACCATCACACTTCCTCCTCCATGTTGATGCCACACACTGTGGAACCATCCTTTACCTACTCCACGGCGTACAAAGATCCTGCGTGATGAAACGAAGAGTCCAAATGTTGATTCATTAGTCAATGATACCTTCTTCCAGTCTTCAGTAGTGCAATGGTGGTGTTTCATGGCCCAGACAAGCCTCTTTGTCTTATTCTGACGTCTGGCTTTCTTGCTGCAGCTCGTCCTGTCAAACCTGCAGCTCAAAGTCTTCTCCTCACAGCTGAAACTGAGACTTGCTCACTACGACCACTATTAAGCTGCTTGAAGCTGTTGTCCTGTGAGTCACCTATATCACAGCTGTTAACTCTGGTTCAGTCGTGTCTGTGGGTCTGCAGACTTCCTGTCACAGTTTCTGAGCCTTTGGATGCTGAAGGAAACTGGACTCACTGACACTTTGACTTTCTTTGCAGTCTCTCTGTCGGACAGACCGACATTTATAAGTGTTATGATGGTCTGTGTCTCTTCCACTGTTATTCTCGCCATGTTTGTATCAACACACTACAGTACAGTACTGTTCAGCTGATGCTGATGAGGGTATGGTACCACAGTGTGCTCCAACACTGCTTCATGCAGACAGAGGGGGAAGTAATCCAGACAAGTTGGAACACCTGTAGGAATTAGTAGCACCAACTTTCAAGGCTGATCAAGCTCCATTACTGCAGAACAGCTTTGAATTGTTAACTCCTGTTGTGCTCCTTGAAAAAGGCCTTTTTGTATAATTCTGACGTGTACATTACTTTTCAGTTTTGGGTAACCTTACCTTTTTTTTTTTAACCTTTGGCAGTTTACCACTTACCTTTGTACCATTTCAACCTATTCACTGGACTTGAAACAGATGAACTGTGATAAATAACTGGAAAAATTGGGGTGTTTAAAGTTTTTGACCAGTATTGAAACTAAATGAATAGGTACAGGTTTTGCCACAGAAGGATGTCCTTTACAGACAATTAACATTTAGTATGTATACATTATAAATGACTTAATTGAAATAATTATGTTCAGAACAGCACATTTAGGCTACGTTCACACTGCAGGCGAAAGCGCATCAAATCCGATTTTTTTGACCCTATGCGACCCGTATCCGATCATGCTATGACAGTGTGAACGGCACAAATCTGATATTTTCAAATCCGATCTGGGTCACTTTCGTATGTGGTACTGAATCCGATACATATCCGATGTTTTAGAAAGCGACTGCTGTTTGAACGGTCATGTCGCATTAAATCCGTCTTTTACATCACTGACACAAGACAGACGCCAATTATCAGCGACCGAGAAGACATCGCGAACGCTTCCTGGCCATCCAGTGTAGATGTTAGTGAAACTGTTGGGAAGACAACGTTGGAGAAACGTGAACATTTTATTTGTACTGTATAATCTGTAGATTCTGACAGAAATCTGCATCTATCCTTTGAAGCACCGCTCCTCTAAAACAGCAATAAGGATCATTATTAGGTTATCTACATTATTATATAAATAACAAAATAACTTAAAGCAAAAATTGGGAAACGTAAAGTCTGAAGTCTTTATATTAAGGCCATCAGTCAAACAATACTGTTGCTCTGGGTCTAAACAGAGCGCGTTGTGTGTGACATCTTTTGCGCATGCGGGCCGCTTTGAGGGTTCACACTGGAGAGCATTTGCTGTCACATTTTATTTGTAGTGTGAACAAGCAGACAAAAAAAAAAAAAAATCGGATTTGATCAAAAAAATTGGAATTGAGCATTAAGACCTGCAGTGTGAACGTAGCCTTAAAGGGTCACAGTCTTTCGACCAAAATTGCCAAATAGGTCTTCAAATGTATATCTCTCCTTTGAACAGTAGCTAAACTGCCATCCACATTGTTGTCATCAAATTCCAGGTCTAAACTGCCCCCAAAGAATAATGAAGTTTTGGAAAGCTTTTCTATGGATCTGTTACCATTAACCATTATTTAGAAATATAAAAAGACTCTGAAAGACTTAGTAGAAGTGAAGAATTAAAATAAACAGGTAGTAATTTATGATTTCAAACTGTTTAAGCAAAAAAGAAAAAAAGACAGTGGTTATGTACCTATTGTTACTTAGTTTGAGGTGTATGCTCGCCTTGTTTATGACAGGGATCAGCTGGTGCTGCTGAAGCTGCACCTGGAAACAAAAAACATCTGCATAAAAATTGAAGGCGAATAGATTAAGACAGGAAAGGGACAGGTGAATAAGATAGTGCTGCGTCTCCCTCCTGTTGTCATCGGCAGTGTGAGATTGCTGGGCCATAAGATGGATGGGTTAGAAGTTCTTGTAAATAATGGAGTGTAGTTTTATTGACTTCAGAAAGAAGTGGCTACAGCAAAAATATTCTTTTGTTAGACCTGACGGCTTTTAAATAGTTCAGTGAACAGAAATAAACATGAGAGCTGCACGAAGAAAAAATTCCAGTGCTTCCTACTTTGATATGGCACATATGGTAGTGACAGGATGTTTGCACAGGAGGACTCCTTTAAGAATCACGCATAGGGCCTCTGCTCTGTAACATAGTGAGAGGATTACACTGGTGGCCTTGAAGGCTTTCTCTGACATCTAACTACATTATGCTTACTTCTGCAGCAGGTCAACAATCTAAGCTCTAGGGAATGAACCAAATATTTTAAGTACAACAATGCTCCCAGTAGGTGGACAGCCTCAGAATTAAAAGGGATAACAACGTGTAAAGATCTGCTTTACATCCAAGATCTGCACCTCGTCTCGGTAGGCTGTCTAATCCCTCTCAGTTATAAGGCCCATGAAAGTAGTACTGTTGGCAAATTATAGAAGTTGGTGCAGTGACAGTGCAGTCATGAGTACAAAACAAGTTCGTAGCTGTGTGTACGGCACCTAGCATCAGGGTGGAGGAGCTTGTGTTACCAGTTTTCACCCTCTAGACAGTGTGAAGGGAAATCTTTTATCCAGGCAAAGACTTGTAACCGAGTCCAGGGAAGCCATTTCATTTATATGGGTGTCCGGGATGATTGTACTGAAAGCAGAGCTGTAGTCTACGAAGAGCATTGTGACTGCAGTCTGTGGGAGCTCTAAGTGGCTTAGAGTGGTATGGAAGGCCATCATCAGTGGATCTGTTTGTTCTGTATGGAAACTGATGGGATTCAAAGTCAGGATGGAGGCGGATAGATGTTGTGACCAAGCTTCTTGAAACACTTTGGTATTAGTACAATGAGCCTGCAGTCACTCAAATGGCTGCTGTGTAAGTTTTTGTGGCATGGGGATTAGACCGGGTACTTCACCTCAACTTTTTACAGAGGCACCATTGAAAACATCCTGACACAAAGTTTGACGTCTTGGTTTCTCAGCTGCAAGTCCTGTGAGAAGCTTCAACTCAATAGGATTGTTAAGACTGCCAGGAGTATTGTTGGTGCCCCTCTCTCATCTCTGGAGAAGAACTACAAACAGCACTGCACACGCAGAGCTATCTCCATCATCAGAGACCTCCACCACCCCTCTCATGGTCTGTTCTCACTCCTGCTGTCTGGCAAGAGGTACAGGAGCATCAGCTGCAGAACCAGGATCAGGAACCAGGATGCTGGAAGGCTTCTTTGCACCATGAGAGTGATAAACGGACTGTGCCCCCTCCCCACCCACACAGCTATTCACAAAGCTAGACTAAAATCAACAAGCGGACTGTTGCCCCTATCCACACACACACACTATACTCCCCAGATACACACTACCTAATTTAACCATCCCCTTCTTTGAAAGGACTGCTGCCATCTACCTGAATGAGCCGGACTTGATCTTGTTTTAGAACTTAGATTTTATGTTATTTATCCATACCTATTGTTGCAATTTATTACTGCCTTTTTACTGCTCTTTTTAAACTGTGTTGTTTATTGCACTGTAGTATTGCACTGTAGAGGCTGGTGAGAAACAGTATTTCGTTTCAGGCTGGGTAACACCATAAACTTCTCGAGTCTTGTAAACTTCTTGAGGCACGCCGTCGGGTTGATGGGGCTTTGTCTCATGATCTGAAGGCAGAGTTGTGGACTGTCAGATGTAAACTTCACCTGTCATTTATGGTTAACATGGATGTGCTCGTCAACTATGACACTGTCATGACCTGACGTATGAAAGTGCAGCATGATTGCTCTCCTGAGGGGGGAGTATAGGCTGGGATGAGCACAAGTAAAACCATCCAGTAAGCATGCTTCAGGACGGAACAGACCGGCTCCAGTGTGTTACTTCCTCTGGTGGAAAGTTTGGCGAGGACTGTTTTTAAGTCATCAGCAACTATCAGAGCTCCCTCAGGCTGGGTTTGTTGTAGTGTTTGGACAGTGTCATGTTGGTGAGCAGGAACAACATTAACTATGATAATGTAGCATCTGTGATGATTTTAGCTCCATCTTTCACAGCATTTAAATCACAGCAAGAGTGTTTCAGAAGTTAGCCTGCAGCAGCTCTTATATTCTGAAACATCGACAAGCTTCCCTGTGCTCTGTATCTGACGTCTTGCCCTCCTTATCTGCTCTGTGCAGCTGCAGTTGATGCAACTTGCAGAAAAAAGTAAACAAATAAATAAAATCTGGTTTAATTTTAGTAACGTGGAACAGGATATGTATTGGACTTGCAAGCAGCTGGGTCAGATATGAAACACAATGAGGTGAAACACAACATAGCTGCACCTGTTACCTGTGGGGCTGCGTCCATCCCAGGGAGTTTACAAATGACATCTTTTGTGCCGTTTAAATTCTTCTCTCTGCCATCAAGACAATGTCATGCAGATATTTACCAAAATATTCAGAATTATTACCCCTACTGCGTTCTTGCATTGTACTGTATTGGCGTATATGAGTGTGTAGTTATATGTAAACAGCTACATAAAAACAAGCTCATGTAAGAAATAATAAAGTCCTTCTCTGTCTGATGCATTAGCTATGTACTCTTGCAGGTGACAAAGAAAGTTTAAGTGAAGTCATTTTTTTCCATTCAAGAATAAAACCAGAATATTCAAGTTGGCCCAAAGCTCTACAACTTCCACAGGGGCCCGTCTGGCTCTGGTTCTTCTACTCTGTAATGGAGCCCAGGGGTTCCATTACCCTCACTTGCATTTTATTAATTAACTGACTGATTGGTATTTAAAAAAAATGAAAAACACATTGGCTGATAGTTATTGTTTATTAGGTTTATTTGGGTTAATATATAAGTGACTGCTCATGAAAGGTAAAAAGACAGGGCCATCCTACCTGTGTCAGGAAAAGAACCTGAGTTACAGCTGTTCACATTTGTCTGTAACCTAAATTCTTTGTTCATGTAAAAAAGAGAAATGGTAACAGTACTCACGTTTCATGGCTGCTTTTCTTGCAAGATGTGGAGCAAAAGAGCAAAAGCAGCTCAATCACCTGCTTATGAGCTCCTGGAGCAAACCAATGTGCCAGGCTAGGGGAGTGTGGTTAAGGTGTTTTAATGCATGTAGAAGTGGTTGAAGTTTATATGTTATTGAGTTATTTATAGGACTTGTTACAAATCTGAATATGTCTATGATGTGTTTTATTGTGGTTGATGTTTTCTCATGGGGAGCTTTATGTTTTCATTTGGTTTGCTGACCCCCAGACTTGGGCTATTCCAGATGCTCACCTGAATCAGGTAGAGTATAAAAGAAAGCCATTTGTTTTCAGAGGGGTTGGAGTCTTTGCTGTGTGTTGGTCTGGCAACATGTGTTCTCTTTAATAAAGCCTTCCATTTGATGGATACAGTTTACCCCAGTCTTGTGCCAGTTTTGTGGAAGTGACCCATGACTGCTGGCCAAACTGATATACTCTGATGATTTCTGCCTTTCACATTTAGCTACTGTGGGCAAAAAGACAGCCTGGTTGAAGGAAGACTTCATTGTACTCCCTGCACTCTTGTCCATCACAGACACTGGCAAAGCTTTAGGCAATAAAACCAAGACAAATGTAAATGCATTCTAAGAAGGCCAGAGGCTGAACACTAACTCAAACTGTTTTGTGACTCCATAGAGAATTAATATCCACCCAATAAAAAAGCTAATCATCTAATAAAGCAACAGACCAGCGTTTGATTTATTGGTTCAATAAAATGCTCAAACTCTGCAGTAAACAAAGTAAACACAGTGTGTATAAATGGCTGTGAGCTCGTTGTGCTGGTGATGTACTGTTTCTGTGTGTTGGATATATAAACCCTGATCAGTTTTTTAAAATACAGACTGCTGCTTCTCTTCCAAGCCATTACAGAGTGACCTTTTTGAAAGCAAATATGGTTGGATAATAACAGGTCAATGATGACTTATCTCTTCAGTCACAACACTGCTCTTTTCATAACACAAATGAGTCAGCTAAAACGGTGAAATGACTTAAAGATAAATGATTCATATTCTGATGATGTATGTTTGGGGGTGTTGCAGACAGTAGATGTGAAGTTATATCTATTAAGATTATGTGTTTTAATGAGCCCGGGTCCCTGGTTGACAAAGTCTATCTTTCATTTTGATGCCAGGGCTGGTTTCACTGAAGCTGGACTGCAAACAGACGGCAGCTCGATACAAGATTAACGTGAATTCCCAAGTTATTATGGCAAAACTAGTTTCCAGCACTAATGGCTGTGTTCTGCCTCCAAAGTGCCCTTGAGTTCTTTGATCAATGGAAATTAAAAACACAGCTGATTAATGGTCTGAAATGACCATTTTCCCCAATAATAATCTCCCACAGCTTTTATCAAAGGAAAAATAAGGATATGTTTATTTGCATGTACTTAAATTATATGATGATAGGCTACGATGGATGCTTTGTGTCTCGTGAGTTGTGGGCTGGGACCACCATAGACTAGTTGGGATTGGGTGAGTGTGGAAGCTGGGACAGAGTGCATTGTGCTGCTAAGTGGAACCCTCAGGGGACGCCTAATGGTTTGAGTGCTAAGTAATCAGCAAACGCTCGTACGTTTGGTTAGCGATCTGCATTCATGACGGGACGATTGCAAAGCACAGGCAGAAATATTTGGTAATCAGTATTAATTCAATACATCAGTTGAATTTCACTCATGAAAACAGGAACCCAAACTTGTTGCAGTGTCTGTAACATACAGTAGGCGTGTCACAAATGTCACCCCAAAAGCCACCAACAGCACAAACACACTGGAAAGCTCCAGTTCAGCGAGTCGAATTAGCCGAGGTGAGGGTGAGGTGCTGTGAACACAATCAGTGATGCCACTGACTATAACAGGGGTGGGCAACTCCAGGCCTCGAGGGCCGGTGTCCCGCAGGTTTCAGATGATCTTCTTCTGTCAAGTTTAACGGCAGCTTGCATCCAAAATTGTTGCACCCATCACACAACCCAGTCGGATGTTTCCCTATCCTAAAAAGAGTACCATTTAAAAAGCAGTGGCCTGTTTGTATTCTACTGATAATAACCTCCTGTCTCTTTAATCCGCCACTCCTCTTAGCTTCTATTGTGTTTTGCACCCTATATAAATGTCTCCCTTTTGTTTCAGTATCCCATGCCATTTGCCAGAAGTTCCTACTATCTGTCCAAACTATACTTTTCCCTTCAGATTTTGACAGTGGTATCTGTACATCTATCTCGACTTTTTTAACAGCTGCTTTGGCCAACCTATCTGCTCTCATTACCCAGAATACCCACATGAGCCGGAGTCCACATTATTACTACATGTTTATTTTGGTCAGACAGTCTATGATGAGCAAAAAGAACGTCATACAAAATCTGCTGATGGGTAGTTGTGTTTCCTTGTTCAATACTTAATAATGCTGACAATGAATCACTACATATCAGTACTTTTGAGACTCTGCTGTCTTCCACCCATTCTAGAGCCAACAGTATGGCATACAATTCAACTGCATATACACCCAGACGAGTTGACGTTCTTTTCGCAATCTTGATATTTAACTCTGGAATTACCACTGCTACACTAGTTGCTTCAGTCTTAGGATCTTTTGACCCATCTGTGTAAACCGGTAAAAATTCACTGTATTTGCTCTCCAATCTGTTATAAATTTTTTGACAAATATCTGTGGTCAATTTCCTCTTCTTAGTATCCGTTAATGATCTGTCTACGTTAATGTATTTC
The DNA here is from genome assembly GCF_036321145.2 of Pelmatolapia mariae. NCBI lineage: Eukaryota > Metazoa > Chordata > Actinopteri > Cichliformes > Cichlidae > Pelmatolapia > Pelmatolapia mariae. The sequence goes on along the minus strand of NC_086228.1, from coordinate 37,927,812 downwards.
AATGTCCATATGGGTCGTAAAGGCCACAACACTGTCTGATTGAAGTCTTTGTCATACACTTTAAAGGTTCTCGCTCTATCATCCCCAACCCACCCAAAACTATTTTTACAAACCTTTCCTCTTTCCCAACAAGTCCCTAACACTTTCTTAACAGGATGGTTTTCGTCATGACCTTTCAAATTTATCCAATAATTAACCATCAGCTGTTGCCTTCGGTTTCAGATGATGATCCAACACAGCTGATTTAAATGGCAAGACTGTAAGCCAGGGGTGGGCAATTCCAGGCCCTGAGGGCCGGTGTCCTGCAGGCTTTAGATCTCACCTTGAATCACATGATTAGTTCATTACCAGGCCTCTGGAGAACTTCAGGACATGTTGAGGAGCTAATTTAGCCATTTAAATCAGCTGTGTTGGTTCAAGGACACATCTAAAACCTGCAGGGACACCGGCCCACGGGGCCTGGAATTGCCCACCCCTGGCTTACAGTCTTGATAACTTAAGACTGAAACCCCAAAACACGCCTGACCTTACTGCAGCTGTGGCTCTCACTGATTCCATTTCAGGCCATTGGTGATGAAGCTGAAGCAAGACTCTTGAGTTCAAGCTGTGGGTGTTGCAGCTTGGTTTACATCCAGTCGTGTAACACTTACAGCAGACAGATTTTACTGCTATGCTGTATTTAAAAAGAGTTCCAAAGGTTTTCAATGATATCAAATATGGCATGGGAGCTAAGAGCAATATGTAGATAACAAATGACTGAAGGCATCTTAATCTGGCTGTGCCATGGCAAAACACTGCCTCAGGTCTGTGCATATCTCTTAGTGTACACATGCCAAGGCACAAATGAAGCATTAGAATTCACAGGCTGAAAATATACCCATGACAGCGACACTGATTGGGTTGTTTACTTCACTTTGAAGCCTTTTAATGGTAAAATCAACTCCATCTCGATATGAAACTGTTCCAGTACACGCTTGCTAAAATTCCGTTCACTTCACACACAAACGTGGGATGCTTGTCACCACTTCCTGATACTCCACTCATTCTTAACAGTTTACATAACTGTCTGCAACTGGTGCAGTGCTACCTCCAGGGGTCACAAAATCCACCTTGCACCTCCTAGACACTCGAAACTTCCAGGAGGTTCTTTAAGCCAAGTGGGCACTTTGTCAAACCTGCAGAAGTATTAAAAGGATTGTTGTGTGCTGTGAAATATGCAGCTCTGCAGATTCTCTCACACATACATTTTGTCTGTACAAGTTTCTTAAAAAATACACCTTTGTGTTCAACAGGTCATGGGTGAACAGGTGGATGCTTACAGGTTAACAAAGTCCTAACCATAGATGGGTTGACAATAACTGTGGAATTTGAGACGGCCATATCTAACAACTAATCAAATAAAGACATTTGGGTATCAATAAAGTTTGATTGTATCTTTTTCCAAAATTAAGTCTTAAAATTACTTATTTCATCTTAGTGATAAGCCACGCGTTCTTTTTAGTGTTAACAACCGAAACAAGCAATGAATCATCGTGATAAAATGTGTCAATTCTCCATGATGAATTCATTTAATGGACAATTAAGGATTCATTTTCTGACATTCTCTCAAGTGATTAACGAAGTTTGAGAAAGTGTGATTGTCAGCTTGCAAAGTGGTTTCACCATCGCTAAATTAGGACAGAAAATCTCATTAGTGTTGTTTTAAAGTGATAAAATACATTTTCTTTCTTTCTGGCTTTGTTATCATAATTACTCCATACACTCATTAGCAGTACTCCCAATGCCAATTCTATTGATTGGCATTTTTCCTACCTCATGCATTGTTGAATATTTCATGGGATAAGGATAAAATCCTCCCACTTTGACCTTATCAGTTAGATTTTTCCCTTTTCTAGTGTATCTCCTACACAGCAGACACTCCAAACACTACTGTTGCCATTTCCACAACCATTTTGATACTGTTCAGTATTTAGATTAACACATTTGTTGAATGGCTACAGGTGTCACTTGGTGTCTATCACAACAAGTGACCATTAGGTGTTACTCACCCTGAGAAGTTGTGCAGATTTTGACAATAAATGTCAGAACTGTTGATTTGTGATGGTCACAAGTTCTTATTTTAGCACCAAGATCACAGAAAATGTGTACTTTTGAAGGAAATTACTGACCATCATATACAGTGATCTCAGTAATTGCTACATTATTTGAGATTATACACCAATCCAAGCATTACATTATGAACACTGACAGGTAAAGTGAATACCCCTGATAATCTCTGCATCATGGCAGGAAGGATTCTAGCAGGAAGGATGTATTTGAGAATAGAATGTCAGCTTCCTCCCTTTGTCCATTTTTCCTGCTTCTAAAACATCAACTGAGTGTAAAGACTGAACAGACAGAACTGCAGCTCTTGTCAGGTGCTCCCAGTCTGCAGTGGTCAGTTTTTATCCAAAGTGTAGGCAGGAACAGCGGTGACCCAGAGACATTGTCAGCAGACTCGATGATACGCACAGAAGGGCAAAGGCTGACCTGTGTGGTCCGATCCAGCCAACAAGCTACTGTAACTCAAAAAGCTGAAAAAGTTGATGCTGGTTCTGATAAAAGGTGTCAGAACACACACTGTTTGTTGTATATGCAGCTGCAGGGCCAGGGATGGGTGCCCATGCTGACCCCTGTCCACTGCCAAAAGCATTCATTCCTTCTATTTCACAAATGTTTATAGCCTGCAACCCTACACACTTCAGTTTATACACCTTTGGCCAACTTATTGACACACCTGAATTCAGTGACTTTGGTGGGTGACTGAATAGTTTTGGCAATAAAGACTGGAAGCTGTGGCCCAGTGCCTTTGTCCATACAGTGTACATTAAATGTACATTACATCTTCATTTCTGTAGTAGTGGTAGAATGCACAGGGGTCCGAATTAACATTTAAAAAAATCGAATGACTCCATGAAGGTAAATCCAGGAAGGAAACTGACTCATGCACACAAATGTGTTGCATGAGTCATTGTTACAAATGACTTGTTTCTTACCATAGTGAACTGTGAGCACTGTGGAATACAAAAGTGTGTTTAAGTATTTGTTTATCATATTAAAATAAAATAAAAAGATGTACTTTTGCATGAGCTCCATATTCCCAACATTCCCTGCTGAACCCTGAGTATAAATTATGTAACAGCGTAAATCACCGACATCTTTAGCAGCTGCATTTAGCCACCTGTTGCTTAAATTCCCCTAGTCTTCTTAGAGACGTGCATCAATCCACCAAAGTCTGCAGGTAATATTTGCATGTTGCACAAACATAACAGAGAACTATTGACATTTTATTCATGATTGATTCTTTAAATGGCACTTTGGCCTACGCATGTCAACCACAACACAGAAATCAGTCAGTCAGCCTTATCTGGCTTGCAGCAGGTTTGAGTTAGTGCGACTCCTCACTGCTCAAAAGAATGAATAAGATCTGTTCATTAGTTTATTGTTTTTATTTAAAAAAAAACAATTAACAAATAATAAGAACATTAGACCTAATTAGAAATGAATATAATTAATTAATATCATAATCTTAAGTTAGGTATGAACTTTATGTTGCAACCAGAGAAGTTTCCCTCTGCTGGTTATTAGAAAACTGTAAGTTTAAAGCATTAGTTTATTTTCTCCACTAGCAGACACATTCTAATGTAGTGAGTGAGCATTTGTTTTGACAGCTTGGTGTTTTGTGTCAGATGGTCCTTACAAATATAACTGAAGAACCTGAAGCCCAGATCGTCGTCTTTTTTGCGGCTTCAGTTTGAGATTTACTTTGAACATAAGTCATGTAAAAGTCATTACTGCTGCAGCTCTGAACTTCTTTTCAGTTGCATTAATTCTAAGAGCAGATCAGGTTGATGTCTGATGGATGAGGGACCCACTGGTATAACACAAAGTATATTCCCAGCTAGACATACACAGCTGGTGGCTATTTGCTTGTGTGCTCACATACACCAATAAACAAGTCCTCGAGGGGAGAGCATCTAAATTGCTTCGTAGAACAGATGGCATAGAAGCCTGAGATTGTTTTGCTACTTTTCAACATATCTGTCCTCTCGCCTCCATCTTTTACTTCTTTACTCTCTCAATCAACTTTAGGCTTTCATCTTTTCATCGCTTTCTCTTTTGCACACCGTTAGTTCCCTCCGTTCCCCAAGCAGCAAATGATCTGACATGATTATTGAAGGCATTTCCTTAAGAGAGAAGAGAACTGAGTGGAGCTCGGGGATATTTGTTTTCAAAAGGCATCTCTTTCATACTTCAGGGAAAATGAAGAAGAGGGAGAGAATGATGAAGACAGAGATTAGTGATAGAGGAAAGGTGCAAGTATATTAAAGTCAGGGAGAGAAGGAGAACATGAAGATGGACATGATAATTAGCTAAAAGCAATGTCAGAGTCTCTGTAGAAGGAAGTGTGCACACCTCTGAGATGTTTGTTTTCTAAAGTTTACCTCTGAGCTTTAGGGAAGCAGGAGGGGAGGAGCAGTGAAGGGAAAAGTGAGGATGAGTTAACGAAGTGGACAGCCTGATGCATACTTCAAAGTCACTGCAAAAATGGTGCAGGGTCAAATTTATGAAGCGTTTCAGAGCCCTGCAGTGGAAGTTGATATAAGAGTAAATCTTAATAGCGCAGAGTGACTTCAGACTTGCTTCTGAATGTTACTGTCGGTCAAAATTAACAGGACATATTGTGGTTTTCTGGGTGTTTGTGGCTTGAACCCAGTTCCAAAAACGTTGGGAAACTGTTGTACCATATAAATAAAAACAGAACACACTGATGTTCAAATCTCATAAACACATATTTTAGTCACAATGCAAAACAGAAAACAGGTCAAAGGTTTAAAATGAGAATGTGTACCATTTCACCAAAAATCCTTGTTTTGAATTTGTTCGAAGCAACATCTGTCAAAAAAGATGCTGGAAAAGTAGGTGGGGCTAATAAGATGAAGCTGAAGGAACAGGCTAACTGGGAACAGGCCAGTAATGTGACTGGGTGTAAAAAGCACATCTTTGAGAGGCAGAGGCAGAGTTTCTACAAGGGAACGATGAGTCTGGAGACATATGTATCTGCAAGGGACCGTCCCAAAATATTGGACCCCTTTGATAACCAGACACTCAGGGAGCTCGGCGTAAAAACAAGCACGACTGTGTCATGGAAATCAGTGCATGGGCTCAGGAGCACAGCTCGCACAGCTCACAGTGCCAGCTACAAATGCAGGTTAATGCAGGTTGATCCAGAAACACTGCTTGAGTTCATTTAAAATATCCAGAGAAGATAGTAAAGTGTAAAACTGTTCTGTGGTATCACAAATCAAAATCTGAAATTCTTTTTGGAAACCATGGACCCTGGATCCTCTGGACTGAAGAGCAGAGGGGCTTTCTGACAGGCACTATATTACCAAAAGCATTCGCTCACCTTCCTTCAGTCATAAAAGACTTTGTTCAACATCCTGTTCTTAATGCACAGGGTTAAATATGATGTCGGCCCACCCTTTGTGGGAACAGTTTGGGGACCTTTGCTGTTATTTCTGCAAAGCCGGGAGCTCGGTTTGCTGACGTGTTGAGAGTTTCACTTGAACTTTCTTACCTGAAAAACAACCCCACACCAAATTTAACACTTGGCACAGTGCAGTCACACAAGTACTGTTCTCCGAGCAACTTGCAAACCCAGACTTGACAGACTTGACTACAAGGTTTAGCTGTCCCGTTTTAGTATTTCATGAAACTGATCATGGCACCTGTTAGTGGGTGGGACATATTAGGGAGCCAGTGAACATTTTATCCTGATAGTTGTTAGAAAGAAGGAAAAATGGGCAAGTGTAAGGATTTGAGTGACTTTGACAGGGCAAACTGTGATGGCTAGATGACAAACAGAGAAAAATACTGAACCTACATATTTACTCCCCAGTGAAGCTCAACAGAGAAAGACTTAAGACGGCCTAAAGACTTTGAGCTCTGTGTACTGCTATTAAGAGGCTCTAAAGGGATTTCCAAGCATTATGACATCATTTCCCAGAGAACCAAATGGTCAGTAGGAGGTGGTTTTGTTTTCTAAAACTACCCTGGCAATATTCTCCAATAAGAAGTGAAGCACTTTTAAAAACCAAGAGTTAACCCTGGAGTTGCCTTGCTAAGTGTCAGGTACAGGTCTTAGTCCTTCAGTTGTTTATTACTCTCTCCTTGTTTCCTGTCTACTCCTACGATCTGCTGTACCATCTGATAAACTGAATAGGCACAAGATTGTTCTTTGTCTGTTTCAATCTGAAGGCAACAAGAAGCTTCAGTGTATTTCAAAAACCTCGCTTATCCCCAAATTCAGTAACAGCTGCAAAACTGTAGGACATGAATGAACAATCATGCTTTCTATGGATGTTTTCTCAGGCAGATTCACAACAGCTCCAGGGGTTTGTCAATAAAAATCTGTCTTCCTGTGGTATCTTAAAGCTTATTTCCTGGCAGAAACTCCAAATAGGTTACAAAATCTCTGAATGTCGTGTAAATGACAGGATATCCTGGAGCAGAAAATATAAAGATTAAAATGCCTTCACCGGCTAAACATTTAGCCACAATTTCTACCAGTTTGAGCACATGTGTATTCTAGCATATGTGCTCAAAGTGTTTGTGTAAAGCTGGCAAACCTGCACTGTCCTAAAACAACTCCTGAAAAATATTTTTCATGCTTGATTTCTTTCTTTCACTAAATCTGTTTATTTCCTCCACTCAACAGATGGAAAAGATCATTTGCAGTTTACTTTGTGACATTTTAAATGTTTTCAATTTACATGAGCTGGGTTGGAAACTCGGTTTAGACGACAGTAGAGATCTGGGGAAAGAAAGCGTGGGAGTGATGCTCAAACACACACATACAAACAGGTTGGGGATGAGGCATTTTTACATGCTCATGTTCCCCGAAATAAGGATTTATAAGAGGGCAATATCCTCCTCTTTGCCCTGCCTTGTATTTCATCTCTCCTCAGCGAGCTGGATTTATAGCTCCAGCACAAACTTGCAATAAAATAAATATTACACTCTATCTAACGAAAGTGGTGTGGGGGGGCTGGGTGGAGAGCTGTAGACTCCAGCTAGCAGCTGATTTACAGCTCCAATACAGCTGTAATGCGGTAAAATCTAACGTCTGTCTGTGGAAGGTGTCTCATTGATGGTTTAACTGATTCCACTGCAGACTGTGAAGAGAGATACAACTTCCAAAATAATTGTTTCTGAATAGCTCATTATCAACGCTGCTTCATACAATAGAAATCAGTGTATGGAGTAGAAACACTGAGGTGACACATCTAATGGTATCTAACTCCTGTAGCACCTTCTCCACTCCTCATATGGTAAAGAAATACTAGAGTCATTCTAACTGTAATCAGCAACGTTCTCACATGTCTTTGGATGGATCGTGAGTCTTCAGATGAAATCAGCTCTGCTCTACAGCAGTGGTCTCCAACCTTTTCTGCACCACGGACGGTTTAATGTCAGACAATATTTTCACGGACCGGCCTTTAAGCTGTCGCAGATAAATACAACAAAATAAAACGATACGACCGAGACACAAACTGTGGTATTTTGTAAATACAATAATAAACGTGAATTCACTGTGTAATTGTGTAACTGTATTAGCAGCGTCCTCCTGAAAATGCACCAACAACATTGAGAGTAACATCCTCCTCTCTGCCCCTTAATGCTCTCTGGTTGCTATGGTAACACGTAAATATTTCTTTCACAATAAGACACACAACTACAACATCGGAAAGACCCAGGGGAGCTCAGTTAACGATCAAAACCCTGAAAACCATAAATTTCACACCCGAGCCTCAACTCTCACGGCCCGGTACCATACTGGTCCATGACCCGGGGGTTGGGGACCGCGGCTCTACAACATGGGTTCACGATACAAAGCCAAGTGCCCGTTAATTATTACAGTCTTACACAGTTGGGTAAGACTACCTTTATTCTGAACAAGTACTTGGAAATTGCACTTTCATATTGAGATGGTGCAATTAAAGCTGTCAGACTGGGCCTCTTGGTCTGATTAGAATCTGTCATTGGAAATGTTGAGCAGAATGGAACGCCTTCTAAACGAATAAAAGTAATTCTCTGACTTGTACAATAATCTTCCCATGACATAATAACCTTCCAGTACACATCCCTGCATCCTGATCAGTGACTTGAGAATGCAGGCTGTCAGCAGCAGGAGGGCATGTCTTCCAGACGATGGGATGGAATTGGGCATTCTTGTCAGGAGAGGCTTCACTCTTTCGTCTGATGATGCCGTCACAAACAACGTGATGTGAAGCTGAATTAAATAACTTCAACATATTGACAAGGCCACCTTCTGTCTGCACTTGGGCTATAAAGCATGTACAGACAATACTGATCTGATGGATTTTTAGATGAATGAATCATCAGTTGCTTGATGTTTAGCATCCTCTGGATGCCAACTACAGTGAAACAAGCTCTAAGAACTGTGGCGCTGCAGAAGTCCGTTACTGCTGTCACGTCTCTCTGAATGAAACTAAAGTTTATGCCCTGTGTGCAGTCAGGACCTGTCATCTATCACTGTGTTAAAGGGGACATCATACACAGTTCTTTCAACATTAAAACTCAAAAACATACATGTTGTGCTTTTATATAATGTCAGTGGTATGTTGATGGTTTGCACCATCAACATATTCAAAAAAGTCAAATTAAAGTCAGATTGTAGCTCTACCTTCACAAAACTTCTTCTTTTGGCTGCTCCCTTTAGGGGTCACACATCTGTCTTCATCACACTCTAGCTCGAGCATCCTCTTCTGTCACACCGACCCTTAATGTTCTCCTTCACTACATCCACGACTCTTCTCTGTCTGCCACTTTTCCTTCTGCTTGGCAGCTGCATATACAACATCTTTTGTCTAATATGTGTAATATAGTTTCAGACGTATCGATCTGAAATGAAGACTAGACTAAGGCTGTAATTGGAGATCTTTTTGTTGTGATTTGTAGATGGTAAGCAACAGTTAATGTCTTCTTTACGGTTTTTACTGCAGTGTGTTTTTGTATAAAATCTCATAGCAGCGATGTTCATACAAATATTAAATTAAATGTTTTTTTTAAATTGTGTTGCATTGGTGCTTTATAATACGGCAAACATGACTGCAGCAGACTGGACTTTTAAAGAATTAACACATATCATTATTCATTTACCTTTAATTGCAACCATTTAAACCCAGTAATAAAAATAGACCAAGAAGGTTTTGAAAACCTAAAGCCTAATGAAAAAAGACAAGGTTAACTCTGCTAACTGTAACATCAAGTTAAAAATGCTCCATTACTGACAAAGAATAAGCTCTTAAAGAGGCCTCACAGTCTGCTGAATAATCACTCAGGCTGAAACACACTTAATCAGGACTGTCTCAGTCTCTGCTCTCACATAAATCAGGCCTCGTTCCAGAAAGCAGCCTTTAACAAACTATGACCCTGCCCATTTCAAACTACAGCAACACTGATAATGTTCAACTGATGAAAATAAGCAATAAAAAGCAACAATATCCTGACAGTTTTTCTATTTAGCTATAACTGAGTGAAATGCAGAGTAGAGTGTTGTTACAATGAAAAAATATTTGCCCCCATCACTACACTGCGTAAAGGCTCATTTAAACCATGGAGGCCGTGCTCTCAAAAACTGTAACAGATCGAACTTCGTCTGTGCAGCTGGATTTAAGAAATAAGTGCTTAGAGTTAAATGGCGCCATCTTCTGTCAGTACAGAACGATACGTCACCGTGTTCTGGTTGATAGATTTACATTAGACTTTGTTAGCTAACTAGTAACAGAACCAATAACTCAGTGGAAAGTAAGTACACTAAAATAAAAATCAGCCCAAGGGGATCACTTGGTACTGCCCCTGGCTGTAACACTGAGTTTCATGTCACCATGGACATGCTGTCCACTTTTACTCTCAGTCTCTTAAGCAGTAAGAGGTCCTTGTTGTTTGGCTAGCAGCACAATCAGCTGATGCAATCAGCGACAGCAGTGGTTCTATGCAGTAACACAATCGTTTTCAAAGCACATCTAAACAGTCTTACTACATGCAATAACGCCACAAACGTATGTGTTTTACCAAAGCACGATCGGGAATCCCATTAGCACATCTGCAGGAAAAAAAAGGCTGATAAATGTGATGGCAGAAAAAAAGCCTGCAGGCTCCAGAGAGAGGCCACACTTTTCCAATTACTTCATTTTAGAAGTGAGAAAAAGCAAAAACCCAAATATAAGTGAAGTCTAATGAGCTTGTCTGTTGGGTGACTCTCCTCTACACAGTCCAAATTTATAAAGTGCTTTACAATCCCAAACTTTATGGCTAACAGATGGATTTTCCCATTTCAGTGCTGCTAGCTAAACAATGAGGAACCACTTACTGTAAAAGTAAACAGGCAGTGAAAGTAGACAGTATATTCTTGGTTTCTTAACATCATATTCATTGTTGCGCACAAATGTGATCCTAATGTGAACTAATGTAAGTCTATTAACCCAACCAACATACGTAACATTTGTGCTGACAGAAGATAAACATGATTAAAAACTTTAAGCACGTATTTCTAAAATCCAGCTTCACACACAGAGTTACATCCATGTCCGTTTCGAGGGCTCAGTGGTGTAAATTTGCATTTATACATGCAGTGTTTCATGTCCCCTTTAAGCCTTCCAGTTTTTGGCTTAAGGCATCCAGAACAGTATGGAGGACAGCTAGCAGTGCTGCAGGTTTGGCTGTAGCAGTCCTGCTGCCAAACAGGACAAATCCGAGAAGTCCAACTCAAAATGGAACAGCAGCAGCGAACGACACAGCGTTGCACCATACCACAGCATATGTTGACTTGTCATTCAGCTGACTACATCTGAAAACCAACTGTGCAGCCACTGTAGCAGAACTGTCTGGCCCGCTGCACACTGTTGTTACAGCTCCCTCCAATGTTCACACCCCACTGCTCCTATTAGTCTCACAGACTTTTTAATAATGTCACAAAAACATTAATAACAACATGAATTCAAGGTGCTTTTAAAAGGCTACAGTTTGACAGACTTTTAAAATTGCAGATTCTTTAAATATGGGAAAAATTTTTTTGATGTGCAGGAGCATTTGCAATAATGTCAGTGACCAGAAAATGACACGAAGACATAGAAGCCAAGCGGCTCTTTCTTTGCCATCAAATGGTGCAGTCAGGTCCAAGTACACTGGTGTCCACAATGACCTCCTCACCCTAAACCAGTTGATTTTGGTGACTAAACCAGCATCCAAACAACGGTCTCCTGGATTGTAGAGCAATGACTTATGAAATCAGCTAATGAAAACACGTATAAGTGTAAAATATGTGGTTATATGTTAAGCTCTGCTGCTAAGGACTTTGTTATTGCTGATTTTAAAGTGCTACACAAATAGAAATATTTAGTGTCAACGGCCTGTCATAGTGGTGCTTAGACAGCTGTTAGGATCTCTACAATCAGAGATAATGACAAACCCTGAGCTTACGGAGGCTTTAACATCATTGCTGAATTAGACCCCAGAGAAAGAACCGAGTACACTTAACACACCCCCATATGCCCTCGTCTACCATGACACCTATTCTTTTCCTGTTGCAGCGCTAATATATGACACCTGGCTCATTTATATGCAAAACAGTCATCATATTCCTCCCTGCTACCTTCAAGCCATGTCTCACTCCTACCTTTTTAACTCTGCTCCCATCATTCATTTAACCCCTGTCCTTCTATGTAGTTATCTCCAACACCCACTCCCCCTCTTTCTGTCCCTCTTTTTTTCTGTCTCTTGATTCATTTTCACCCATCAGGTTTGATCATTTATCTCCATTTGAAATGGCAGGAAGTTTAGCCCCACCCCACCACCCCGCCACCAAAAAAGGAGAAAAATGTAATCGACTCTGTGTGCATCCCTTTCTTCTTCTAGTCAGTCCCTCAGCATTTTTCACCTGTCTTCCCATCAGTGCTATCACTCAGTCTGTTTCCTCCATTTATGCTTCTCTTACTCCTCCACCATGTCCCGTGTGCTGCCGCAGTACACCCAAGAGGCAAAGCTTAGCAAATAAATCAACTTGCTAATACAGAATCCAGAAATTAATGGGTTGAAGTATGAATTGTGTGTGGGAGAGGCAGAGAATGTGGGACTGGAAAGATGTCATTCTCCAATAAAGCCATTTCTGATTCAGCACCAACGTGAACTCAGTTCTTATATTTAACAAACAGAACAAGTTTTTTTTTTTTAAAAAAGAACTCTGTTTATGTGTTGAATAGATGCAAGGGGGGGGGGGGGGGGAGAGAGAGAAGAAGATGGGTAGTATGTTTCACTAATTTCCAACAACCTTACAAATCCACTATGTCAGAAGCTGCAGCATCATATCGCTGCCTCTGCAGAGCTCCTTGGCTTTCTATATGCATGACTTCATGTTTTAGACAACACAGTTTGCAGATGAGAAGTCATGAATAAGTGATGTGATGCTGTGGAGTACAGATGTTGGTTTATAGAGGTATAATGAGCATGCTTGAGCCAAGTGTTCTTGCCAAACCAAAGAGTTTTACACATCTAACCATTTTCAACAAAAGGCAAAAACTGTTGTATTAATGGATGAATTAAACATATGGTGCTGATAGGTAGTGCCTAATAAGTATGCCACCCAGCTGCAGGACTCATTCATGGTTGATGGTACTGTTCCAAAAGGATGATTACCGATCAGGATCATTTAGAGAAAAACAAAGTCATTCTGAAATGCTTACGGCTAAGGAGCCCATATTAGTCAGAATAGTTGTTCTCAGGAGACTGAACCACTTCCTCAGTTTAAGAATCCTGGCAGGATATTTGATATGATGGCAAATTAGATCCTAATTCACTGAGAAATTTAATGTTCCCAATCATAAGCCCATGTTTTATTCACAATAGAATACATAAAAACATGTTGAATGTTTAAACTGAGACATCATTACCTCGTTTTGAATTTGATGGCAGCGAATGTCTCAAAAAGTTGGGATGGAGTCAACAAAGGTCTAAAAGGGTAAGTGGTACTAATTAATAAACTAATGCAGCATTAATAACATAATTTCAGGTTAACGAGTCAGACCCCGCTGGGTTAAAAAGCATCTCAGTTTTTTGCAGATTGGTGCAGCTCTCACTTTCTTTACTGCTGTCAAACTCAGAATAGTGTTCCTCAGTATGAGATTGTGAAGACTTTATAATCTATAATACATGGGGAAATGGAAGACATCTGAAGAAATCTCTGTGTGCAAGGGTTCTCTGTCTTCTCTGGGCCAAAATGGTCCTCAGCAAAGTGGAAATCTGTTCTGTGTTGAGACAGATTTGGGAAACATGGATGCTTGATTCTCCAGACAAAAGAGCAGAGGGGCCATCCAGTTTGTTTCCAGTGCTCAGGTCATTAACGATACAAGGTGCATTAGTGCATATGGAACTGGCAGCTTCCACATTTGGAAAAGCATCATCAATGCTTAAAAGTACAGAGGTTTTAGAGCAAGGAAAGTCTAGAATATTTCAGACAATGCTAAACTCAGTCCAGACCTTTCATCAAGTGAAAACACACGATGCCGCACTAAACTGAAAAATATGACAAACGTGACCTTTGGTCAGAATCCTGTATCAGACAAGAACTTAACAACGTTATTCCACAAAAACTCCAGCTATTGTGCTCATTTCCACGACCTTCAGAAGAAGTAAACTTTCTGAGATGTGTTTTCTTTGAGATGTTTTTTTTCTTCTGATTTCTCCATTTAACCATTTGATATATTTCTACATCCTACTCTGAGTAAAATATGGGTTTATAGGATTTGAAATGGTAAATTCTGACACTGGTTTTTAGTCATTTTTAAGGTTTTGATTCATATTAATACAATCTTTAGATCACAACTGATAATCAACACAATTTCAGCGGTATTCCATATGACTGTCAATTTTACTTGGCTTAACATTGAATTCTGACATTGCTGGACTGACAGTCATTAGTAGAAGAACACTGACACCACTACAACCAACAGTTGTATTTTAACTGATATCAAACACATCAAAATATTGATATTGCAGGTTCAAAACTCTGGTAGTTTTACAGTGTTTATATGGAAGAATGTAGTTTCATATTTGAGCTGCGAAGCTGTTGTTTGTTATCAGCTTAGTCACAAAAGCAATCCCCATCTATGTGTGTTACATATGTTTGTAAGGTCTCTAAATGCAGCATAAAAAAGAAAAAAACTTTTAAAAATTGATACAATTTAGAATTAATACAACAAACTTGAAAAGTATAAAGTGCCATGAAGATACTTTGACACTATATGAAGATGGAAAATCTGGTGACTGACCCATTACCACACCTCTGTACTGACTCTAGCATTTCTAGTAAAATGAGCTGATGTTGCAGTTAAATCATGTAGAAAATGAAGACAAACGTGAAACACGTATAACAGAGCTTAATATTCAATTTTGGCAGTAGCAATGATGCTTAATAAAAGCTTTATAATTAATAGCTCCTGCTATTTTTACAATTCAGTTTTATTTGTTGATATCATCTATACATACATTTCATTCCTTTAATTTACTGCTTCATTGGTAAGTTCCAACAGTAGACCCAGCTGATGACATAACTGATACCCACTCATCCTGAATGGTAAACTGTGCAACAGTTTCCAAATGTTCCACTTTGTCCAAACAGGCAAAACAATGGAAATCTGAAAAGAAGCAAAAAAAGTGAGAACATTTAGGGTTCATGCTGGACAAGAGATCGATGACGCAGCACAGATCAAAGGTTCAAGACTAAACATGCACACAAGAGAAAAGGGTAACATTTCACAGGAAAATTAAAGCAATAACGAAGGCGTGAAAAGTATAAAGGGCAGAAGTCACAGAACTAGCCAACAGATTGTAAAACAGTAGCTTACAATTGGATTTAAAGCACTTCAAGCTCTGGCTTGAAATGAAAGATGTGCACATCTAACACCTCAGTAGAAACAAATGTATCCAACATGGACTGACATATGATTTCAATATAGCTCTCTTTTGCCTGTATGCTCTTTTTGTTCACCACCCAGTGTGTTGTGGTAAAGAGCTGCCTCTTCTGTCTGATTCTGCCAGAATTCGCTTCCTGTTAGGAGAGCTTGCTGATTTTGGGGGGACATCTCTCTGCAGCTGTAGGGCTTTTACATTATTATATCAGGTGTCTTGCAATGATGTAGTTGTAAAGAGGTACTATGTGAAAAAAAACAACTACAAAAAACAAAAACGTGGAAATCTGTATTTAAGCAAGTCTCACTGTGCACAGCAAACTGCCTCTTTTGGCTTTGATTACACATCGTGTTATGTGTCCTGTACTTTACATGCTGTGTCTGTGCGCACGTCTCTCGCTTTTGCCTCTGTAGTTTTATGTGAGTGTAGTAAATAAAAATCGGGAGGGAGAAGTTATGTTTACACTAGTAAAAAAAAAAAATCTCTTGAACAGCCTGAATTGATAAAAACTGTTTAACATTGTAAAAATGTAATGAGTTGGAGGCTGTAGTTTTTTTGATTTGCTGTATTATAAATGTGTCTGAACTAAACAGAGCTGAGGAAAGATGTGATATTTTCAGTAGCCTTTACAATCCTTAAATTAAAACAAAGCCGTTCTGGACACTCAGCCCACTCATTATTCAGCAATATTCTGATTGACTGTCACTTCTTTTGATTTGGTATTGTCATTTTTTAAAATGTGTCAAACTGATTGACAAAGCTTTTCATCAGCAGACTTGTGGATGTATGACAGTTACACAGCTGCGTACAATTACAACCTATTAAGACACATTCCTGTGCAGCTCAAGGAATCTATCAGTGATTCTGACGTGCAGTTTGAGTCACATTAGATCAAATTTAGTGAGGCCTTTTTTGTTACACTGCCAGCATTAATCTTGACAGTTTTGAAGGCACCGTGCTGTCCTTCCATCAATTTAACACCTTCTATACCAGGGGTCGGCAACCTTTCTGATGATGAGAGCCATCTAAAATTTCCTCAGAAGTCAGTGTGCCATATGATTGCATTAGCAATAAATGTAATAACGCTCTATATTAACAGTTACACACTATATAGAACAACTTTATAGAATTATTTGTTCGCAGATGTTGGCAGCTATCAGCGAATAGTTATCAGCTATTTTGAAACCAAAAAAAAGACACTTTTTATCCATAACAGCAAATGAACTGTACAACAGAAAATGCAAATGCTATTTATGGTCTCCTCACAACAATGATAAGAAAAATAATATGTTAATACAGAGATACACATGTTAATGTGATCTCAGATTAATTCACTGCGTGTCGTGCCCAGGGCTGGACTGGGACAAAAAATCGGCCCGGGATTTTTGACTAGAGACCGGCCCCCCAGGTATTAAAGCCATAAAGCCTTTGAATGAAAACAAACGCTGTTGTGACAGTGATGTACAGTCTTGTTGGTATATGTATGATTTCTATACATTTTACATCAGATAAAAACTTTGGTTGTAAGATTCAGATAATTATTTAATAAAAGCGAGACATTTTAAATGAGAATAAGAAAGAAAAGTATTTCTTTGTGCCCCCCTCTCCCTGTTAATGCCCTACCTGGCCCCCTGGCAAAACTTTACTAGATCCGCCCCTGCACCGTTACCAGCTGTCAGCTACATAGAAAAGGATCCTGGTGTTATTTGTCTCTCAGAAACAGTTCATAACTTCAACTCATTCATGTCACCTAAAAGGTAAACCTGTTTCTCCATCACCTGTTCAGCTCTGATGATTCAGTAAGGACATCTCCTGGTTTCATCTTCATGTTTCCCTCTCACCACATATCCAAACCGATATCATGACCAGTAGCTTTACAGCTGTGACTCCAGCAAACATCAGCTGATACTAGAAATTAATATTAAATAAATTCTAACAACAGCTGATCAAGCTTAAACGTGCTGCTGTTGTTTAGCGCGACATCCGCTGGTTTCCTCTTTCTGGCGCAAAGTGGGCGATAAACAAACAAGAGAGAAAAGCCGATCAGCTGATCATTGATCAGTTTCATGATTGAAGTAGCAACAGGAGATGGAGGGGAGAGAATGAGAGAAGAAGAGGCAGCTGTGCAGCAAAGACACAGAATAAATCCAGCTTTGTGTCTTTTTCATTGTAGCTGAAGTCCGGGACAAACTGTGTTCCTTTTCAGCTCAATACGAAACGCGTAATATTTTCTCTGAATACGAGACGATTCCATTTTTTACAGGACGGTTGGCAACTCTACTAACTAACCTTATGAATAAAATAAAGTTCACTATCAGTAACATCATAGCACCCACCCAGCTGTATAGAAACTCCATCATGCTAGCTAGTACGCAGTACGAGTTATTGTAACTGACTGTAAAAAGTCAGCACAACTAAACTTGGTTTATATCTGACCCAGATAGACTGCAGGTCATAACTTCTTACCTGAAGTTCAGTTCACCTGACACTCGGACCGGCGGCCGCCTCGGGTCTCTCCTCCTCCTGCCTCCCCTTTCCCTCATCCACCTGCTGGCCTCTGTGGAAGCTCCGCCATAGCCACCACCAAACAACTGAACAACTGAGTTATTTTTACACATCTGCCAACATCTTGCAAATGCACCACCTTTCATTGTTTATACCGTTACACAAAAAAACCCCAAACAAACAAAAAAAAAACATTGGCCCATAAAAACGAAAAATCACCATCGGCCCACTGGGAAAATGCCCGGTGAGCCGATGGCCAATCCAGCTATGGTCGTGCCATCAGTTAACCCAGCTGTGGCACATGTGCCCAGGGTTGCCAACCCCTGTTCTATACTAACCTACTGTACACAGTGTTGGGGAGTAAGGGAATACATGTACCGCCGTTACGTATTTAAAATACAAAATAGGAGTAACTGTATTCCGTTGCAGTTACCGTTTAAAAGGTGGTATTTAGAATACAGTTACTTTGTTGAAATAAATGGATTACACGGTGGTCTTTTCCTGTTTCATATGTTAGGCTGTCCCCTCTCTATCTTTGGTAACTCCACTCCGGTGGAAACCCAAACAAAACATGCATTAAGAGGCTCTAATGCCTGTGTCTCAGTCTCACAGCCTGCATAATGACGTGAAGAAATATTTTAAAAATTATTGTTCAAAAAATGATTTAATATGAAGGCAATAGACAGAGTGTTACAGGCATAGCGCTAAAGAATGTAGCCTGATGGGCAGTGTAGTCCGTGCTGCAGGGAGAATGGACTACCATACCCGTTATGTGTCTGTGAGCGAGGGAGGGAGAGAAAGGAAAAGTCCGAGCTGTCACGGAGCAGAAACGGGAGCTGGAAGCATGTAAATATAATAATAACCACTGCAGCCAAGAAGAGAGCCTGACGAGCCCATTTGTAAGTAAGCTATTAAGACTCGACTGTACACTGTGTTCGTGTTTTCCTCCGAAACAATAAGTTCTGTTGGAGCAGCCTTTCAACGCCTCTCTCTGTCTCTCGCTAGCAAAGTTGACCCAGACAACAAAGTAAAGCTAGTTTTCGGCTACGAGCCCGACACGAACCCGACGTATTAGCCAGAGGTCCCTTTACTACGGTTCGGAGCCGCAGACCTGTTTTATATACGCGCGGAATAGTTTTCTATACGAGATCGCTGCAAAAAGTGCAGCCTTACCTAATGTCCACCTACTGTTACTCATTTATATTAAGATTTAAACATCTAGTTGGTATTGGTATGGAGAGAAACCTTCAGTAATAGTAATAAATCACACAGCAATAGTACATTCATGTAGCATGATAATATATTAAGTAATCCAAAGTATTCAGAATACGTTACTCTGAGTAACGTAATGGAATATGTTACAAAATACATTTTGGGGCATGTAATCTGTAGTGGAATACATTTTAAAAGTAACCTTCCCAACACTGACTGTACACTGGTTAAAAAAATAAAGGAACAGTTTGAAAACACAGGAGTTCTTAATGGGGAAAAAATAACAATAATGCCAGATACACTGATATGGACTGGGAAATGTATGAGGAACAAAAAGATACCACAGCGTTTGATGGAAATGACAATCACCCTACACAGGGCTGACTTCAATGACATGCCAAAAATCAAAGTAAAAAAAAGATGCATGTACATTTTGCCAAAATTTCATTACAGCAACTCAGAATGGTACTCAGTAGGTTATATGGTTCCCACATGCTTGTATGAATGCCTGACAACATTGGGGAATCAGATAGATGGTGTCCTGATGGATTTCCTGCCAGATCAGGACCAGAGCATCACCGAGTTCCTGGACGGTCTGAGGTGCAACATGGTACCATCGGTAGCTCTACTCTGAGCCCCTCTCAGATGGCCAAACCCCTCAGCCTATGTCTAAAGGAGAGGCCAGCCATCCTTCGAAGAAAGCTCGTTTCTGCCGCTTGTATCCGCGATCTCGTTCTTCTGGAACAGCAGCGGATGCTGTACCAGCTCATCATGGTGAAGATAGAGCTGAGCATAAAAGCGACGCTCTCGATTTTCTGGTCGGAGCAGGTGTGCTGTCACTGACCAGGGAGCCTGGAGATTGGGCCAGATAAGGAAAGAGCAGGAGAAAGTAAACTAGAACTAGGCTGCTGGCCTCACAAAGTCACAGTCAAGCAGGGGATATTTGTCGGGCGCATGTGGTGGTGGAGGGGTTAAACTGTTGATGTCCTCTCTGTGTGATTCACAAAGAAAGCAAAGCAAGACTCAAAGCAAATCTTGTGGATACAGAAACAGAAGTTATGTAAAGTAACAAATGTATTAGTAATGAAAAGTGAGTGATGAATGAGTGGTGGTTGCAACAGCCAGTCAGCATGGTACCATGGAAAAGGAAATCCCCACTGTTATTAGTCACTGTAGCTGCTATTCTACAGCGTTTTAGCATAAGGCTACAGAGCTTGTACAGGCCATAAGGGCTTTAAGGGCTTTCTTGTCATGGTCCCTGTGTCTGCCGGTCGACCCAGCCAGGCCACACGTGCTTTTGTTTTGCTCTCTCTCTCTCTTGCTCGCTCTGTCTGGGCGAAGCTCACTGCGGGCTCCCGCCTTCAGCCCACACACCTGTGACTAATCACTCACCTGTGGCTCATCATCCTGTTGTCCAGTCACTACTTAAGGCAGTGGCACAGAGCTTCTCATCACTGGGCTATTGAGTAAAACGCGTTAGTGTAAATCCCAGCTCCGTGATCTTCCGAGTTTCTTCGTGCTTTCCTGGTTGTGAATTTTTCCTTTCCTTGTTTATAGATTCCCCGGACTCGTCCTGGATTTCTGAGCGTGAGTGTCTGGCAGTTTGGCGTGGCGTGTGTGGGCAGTGAGGAATGGATTCTCCCCGAACGGAACGAGTGAGCAGAGAGCGGAACGTGTGGATGGATGACCGGTGTGTGAGTGACAAGAACCTGTTTCCCTGAACCTTCCCGTGGATCCCTGGAACCCCCCGTGTCTGTAAATAAAGAACTGTTTAATTATAATTCACAGTCTGTGCTTGAGTCCGAGCTGCCTGCCTTGGCATTTCTAGTTCCTCATCCTTCTGAAACATCTAACCACAGACTTTATGAAAAGACCAATAATTATGGAGTCACCAGGGATCAATGGTATCTACCATTTCTGACCAGTCCTGGTTTGGATCGCTTGGAATTAGGACACGGGTTCAACCTGGAACATCCCCTTGGAAGCACGTAACCACGTTTGGCATTCTCTGTTGAAGTGGTGCACAAAGAATGTCAAGTTGATCAGCATGTCTAAGAACAGATGGGGCATAAATTTGAAAGCCTCAGGAACTGAACCATAGCACTTGCCAAGAACTCTGTAAATAGGTGACGCACATTGATGTGATTGCTTTTAAGTTATTTCTTCCCCAAGGGACCAGTGTTTTAAATGTTTTAGAATAAATCTGGGGAAGTCAGGTGAAATTAGTTCCAGTCTATTTATAGTGATCGTGATCTGCTCATCCATTTAGGAGAGATATAAACAAGAGAGAAAATAGACGGGAATATTCTCTGGCTGATTAAAAGGGTCTGTTTGACACAGCCAGGAACTCTTTCAGCCTTACGCAAACACTGCTGACTGATGGCTGGTGGCTTGGTGCCAACATGTGTTAATATTAAAACAAACTCAGGTCAGACGTTCTTTACCAGTATCCGTCTGTATTAGTCTGAATAGGGTAGAAAAACTACGCATACACTAGCATTAGGTGGTTGTTATAAGTTATCAGTGCCATACATGTTGTTTATCGGCAGCCTTTCTGCTTAACTAGAGGTGGTTATTATTCCCTGTGGTATCCTGGCTTTAAACACTGTGTTTATAATTTAAAACAAGAAGAAATATTTACATTAGGGAGTGTGGGAGGTATTATAAAAAGAATGTGGGCTCTTTAACGGAATGGTAAATGGAGTCATTCACCATGTTGTTGTGTAGTTTGACATCTATGCACACACATGTACAAAAAAAGGACGCCTCAGTATCCACACTGGAGCTTGGGATTGAATCGCTCATCTTTAGATGACTGGACAAACGGTTTTGAGCATCAAAACAAAATGTTTGAGCCAATGACTGAGAATGAAGCAGTCCTATCAGGTGGCTTTAATGGACAGAAAACTTTTAAAAAACGACATTTTAAAACGTACGGCAGTCATGATCCATCTTGGAGTCTTATAATCTTCAGCTAACCACCCAAAGCTTTAATCAAAACTTTGATCAGCCCAAGATTTTCCCCATTTCTGTTTTCATTGATACATTTCGATCATTTGACTGCGTTTACATTCAACTCTCAATTTTGACATAAATTTTCTAATAAAAATGAAATATATGAAAAATGGTGAAATCTACTTGGGTTGTTTTCTTAATCTGGCTCTTAGGTGTCATTTAGCTTTAATTGAACTGAGAATCCTGTAGGCGTGCTATGTGTCAGTTAGCTAACCTTCAAACTGATTTAAAATAGACGTAGAAAAGAAGGTGACGTGAAGGTTAAACACAAAACAAACGGAAAATGTCACGCCTAAATGTTAAAACAAATTAGTACTCTGTAAAAGAATGGTAATCCACTTGGTTGGATGGACAGCAGTAATAATGTGTGCTGCAAAGCCTTTAGTCTATTTGCCTTTCAAATGTAAGAATAAATATACACTGAGCTCTCTCTGAGAGCAGAAACAACACGAGCCAAAGAAATCCGTCCTTCGGTCCAGAGGAGTTACACAGTCAACACCATTAAACTGCTTCACTTTGGCTGCCATCTATGTAGCTGAGAATTTTAAAGATTAATTCCACATTTTATATTGTGATTTTAAATATTTGAAAAGCCTCAAACTTTCTGTTTGTCTGACACATTCAGAGAACAGCTTTAGGCCAATCATTTGGCATGACTCTAAAAACAAGAAGCATAGCTGCAAAGTGTAGGCTCCTGAAATGCTGATCACTGAGGATTAATGTCTCATTCACAGTTGCAGATTGGACATCCTTTCATAAGAAGTGATCTTTGAAGGAGTGAAAACAGCAGCTTGCAGAAAGTGCACAAACATGACAAGAGATCAGTTTCATTTCAACTCCATCATCTAGTTAATCACGGATTAGTGACAGCTAATATGATTACCTCAAAATAAGAAGCCAGTACCTGAATTCTTCTTTGCTACTCTTTAGGTGGTTGAGGCACAGCTTAGGGATGTGTTTCCATCCATTACGTCAGAATTTGAAATCACTTTCACCAGTGCCTCCAACACAAGCTAATTTTCTCTCACATACATAAGCACAACACGTTGTAAGGTGTGACAGATTTATTAAGATATAAACCAGGCCAGATTAGTTCAGGGTTAAGGTTGAAAGTGACAAATACAGTCATTTCTACCTGCACTCATGCAAAAAAGGCCCCAGTGTTGCTGCTACACTTACTTAACATCACGCCAGTTTTATTGTCTCCTTTTGGAGATTCATGTGCCTCTAGCTTGCAGCAGACATCAGTATAATTATAGAAGTGCACTGAAGTGTTGCCATCATATTTATTTGTATTTGTGTGCTAGGTATGAATGGCTGGTTATGAAACAAAGTGGTGGGAAATTGCTTCCCCAAGTTTCCCCATAAGGCACCGCTTCTCTTTAGACCTGTGCAGGTTTTCCAGGGCACTCATGTGTGCAATGGCCTAAAGGCTAAGTCAGCAAACAGGAGAAGAAAACACCACTGATGATGAAAAGGCCAGAGTGCCATTGACCGATGTGCACTGATGCATGTGTGTGGACACTATTAGGAGGAAATGGTAAAATCCCAAGAGTTATGTATCAGACCAAAAGACATTGTAATCACATAAACAGGATGTACTTACTGGTTCAAACAGATGTGGCTCAACTGACTTTAAACTGTATTATATCTCTTTATCAAGGAAGTAAACCTACAGGGATTTAAATAAACTTCCCATGTATTTTATTTAAGTAAAGTCTAACCGTGCGTTCACACCGAACGCGATAGAGGCGGCCAGAGCGTCAGGTGTACATGTAAAGTCAATGGAAAGAGCGCGATGACACGCGATTGTGCGTCCGGCGAACATGCGGAAGCAGATTTGCGTCGCGAAAACGCCTGAAACGCGTGTCAGTGTAGCGCGTGGGGCGCGTTTGACTCGCGAAGAAAGATCAGATTCTGTGTTGCATTTTGTGCACACGCGCGTATCGCGCCAACCGCTCGAGTTGGAAAATCTGAACTCCGGCGTCAAATCGCGCCGCGACAACCAATCAGGAGGCCGGTGACGTGGCTCTGACCTAGGTCAAAAGGGCAGATCCAGCCAGAGCCCGTCATAGGCCAATCAATATGGAGGAAAAGCTCATCACTGCCGTGGCCAACCATCCAGAGCTATATGATGCCAGCTGCTACTTTTATCGAGACAGGAATAAAAAGGACCTAGCTTGGAGGCACATAAGTGAGGAGATCGGGCAACCTGGTAAGTTCATTCATTCCCCTTTGTAATTGTCATACTGACCCGATGAAGCCGCGCAAAAGCTAGCAAGCCCGCCGACATCCCGCTATTTCCCCACTGATGTACAAATACCTTTCCGCTAACAAGATAATGTGTTCATTCAGAGGACATCTGCAGGAAAAAGTGGAAGAGCCTCAGGGACACCTATAATAAGGAGAAGAGGACGGAGAAGGAGAAGAGGAGCGGGTCTGCAGCAGGATCGGGGAGGAGATGGAAGTTCTTCGCGGTCATGGGGTTTCTGGACCCCTTTCTCACCCCGCGGGAGACCAGCGGTAATATGGTGCGGAACGTGGAGAACTCCCCCCCCCCGAGGACCAGGGACAGCCCGGAGAGGCAGCAGGGGAGTGTCAGGCAGAAGGTATGTTAACAATGAATTAATGTAGGCAGTAAATTTACGCGTGTCGACATATAGGAATATAGTTTTGTTTACTAACAAACAGCACACAGTGGTCCAGCTGTCCATCCGTCGCTGCCTCGCCTTTCCGCAGATTTCTCGTCATTGCACCGGACAGCTATCAACAATGCGCATTGCATGCTGCAGCCCAATTGACAAATCTCCTCCGTGTCGTGTCTCCTGCGCTTGCCAAACCTATCATGTTTGGTTGTGATAACCATCACGTCCAACAGGAAAAAGAGCACAAAAACACGCATGACTATGACCCTCATTCGGAAATGCACACCTGCACCATGAGGGGAAAAGGCGCACGAACATGGCGCATAGACGGAGGAAAAGCGCGCCATAACAATACGTTCACGTGTAAAATCGGTTTGCACTTTGAGAATCAACTTGTGAGAACTGCGACTACTGTCCATGTGCTGCAATAAATGAGAAACCACTGCAAATAATCCCTCTCTGACTATTGGTTTCAACCTGTTAACATGTAATATTGTCCTGATAGAGACAACTGATCATGCAACAGAGCAAACACCTGTTGCTCCCTCTGGCTCCCCAGCCCCTGGTCCCTCCACCCCTGCTGCTGGTATGTACATCAAGCACTGATAGCATTTCACTCGCTTGGATTCCCCTGTGATCACCTTTACCAAATATGTACAACCAATCTGTCTATATCCTGTTTTCTCTTTCTTCAAATTTGGAAATGAAAATCGAGTAGCAGCCTTCTCATTCCTTTGTGTTGTTTTGTGCTGTGTTTCACAGGCCCACAGAGGAGGACAGCTCGAAGGCGGTCGACGGACGGGTCCCAGGATGGTCCATCGGCGGTGGAGCTGGCCATCCTGGAGTCCCTAAAGAGGCCACGCCTGTCTCCAACAGAGCATTTCCTCCTCGGCCTTGCTCCTGCCCTGGAGAGCATGCCGCCGCAGACACGAGAATCCGTGAAATTCCAAATACATAAATTAGTTCATGACAACAGCACAGCTGTGTTAAATCTGGAAACATTGGACCCCACTGATCAGTAGTTTTCTGATGAGGGAGCAGGCTCTCCAGGGCAGGAACAATGTTGATATCTTTGTCCTCCTCCTCCCCGAGGCTCTTCCACTCCAAGCTGGGTGCTTTTTATTCCTGTCCCCCTGTAAATAGTCTAATGTACATATATTTGTGTTTAATGTTTTTGGTAGTGAAGTTATATATTCTCCCTAATAAACATTTGTAATGACCAATGTCTCCGTGCCACTGCACAGCTGGGCTGGGCTCCATGGTGTTCGCCGCCAGGTAGAGGCTGGTCAGGTGGCAGATGGAGAGTCCCAGCCCGAAGAGCCTGACCAAAGGTGGAGTTGGCCAGAATACCACCGTCGCTGGTCCTCCCGTACCCACCAACATCAATGATGCGGAAGCGATACCTTGCATCCACAACCGCAAGGAGAACAATGGAAAAAGTTCCCTTGTAGTTGTGGAACATGGATCCTGAGTTGGGGGGTGCCTTCATCTGGACGTGCTTCCCATCCAGAGCTCCACAGCAGAGGGGGAAGTTCCAGCGCTCCTGGAATCCCTCTGCAATGGACCGCCAGTCTGCAGTTGAGGGCACAGCCATGAAGTCGTCCACTAGACAGTCCCAGATGGCTGTCGCTACCTGGGGGATGATCTGGCTCACTGTGGACACACCAACTCGGAAACTGTATGCGATGGTCCTGAAGGAGTCCCCGGTGGCAAGGAACCTGGACATAATTGTTTGAAATCAGTATTATGTGTACTGCAGTTGCAAAATACATTATTCAAATCCCAAAACACTTTTGTGATGTCACTTTTAAATTACAAAACATAAATCTTCCTTAAACCATTTTGTAATTATAAGCATAATTACATATTGTATGTTTGATGTAATCTATAACAGTCTGCGGGGATTACATGGAAATATTCAACTATCCCAGAATTAAACCTGGTCTACATAACAGAAAAGCGGTGTGTATCACTACAAAGCAAACACCGAGAGCATACACTGATAGACACCACAGCCATGCTATCATTGTGAACACTGATAACAGCATAGATCGAATAAAATCGGGACTTGATGGGACCTTTCGAGTATCGCTGGTAATATTATACACAGTCGTCTCTTTACCACAGTTTGCTATCAGTAAACACCGACGGCATTCACTGTTAGCATACCACATCCATGTTAGCAGTGTATAAACGGATGGTTTAGCATATATTAGCACAGGTATCAATAAAGGACTGCCTTATTAAACACTTTTACTGACCTCAGGCAGATGGACAGGCGCTCTGCAGGTGGGATTGAGCGCCTGTAGTTGGTGTCTCAGCGGGCGATTCTGGGACCGACGCGGGAAAGCAGGTCCTCAAACTGGCCGGGTGACATACGGTGGTATCGCTGGAATCGGCCGTCATCTAGGCGCAGCTCCTGGAGCAAATGGTGAAACTCACCAAACTGCTCACGCCTCTGGAGGAGCTGATGGACCCAGGTACGGCAAGGACGTCTTTTACGCCGCTGCTCTGCTCTCCACAGTAGATAGAGAAGGCTGACTCTCTCTTCAAGCGCTAGCTCGACAGCTGCCATCTTGCAAAGATACCATCTGGCACACCTTCCTCCCACATCCCTCCCACATTTCCGGTTCACACGCGTGGAAAGATGCAATTTTGAGGCGCGGTGGATTTTTCGTGGACACGCCTTGAGGTGCGAATGTGCACGCGTCAAATTAGGGGCGTTTGGGGCGTTTTCGCTCGCCTCTATCGCGTTCGGTGTGAACACACGGTAAGACTTCACTGTACTCATCTCTCATCTCTGTCACAATCAGGTTTTTCCTGTTGTTAAGACTCTACCTGTGTTGCTGCACAGAGGCAGCAGGTGCTGCAAATGTGCGACTTAACAATGGCATCATCTGTCAATGTAAGAGATACCAGGATACGGCCACAGGTGACCGAACAGTTAATCCATGCTAATTCCTTCCAAACACTCCATGTTCACCGCGCACACACACACACACACACACACACACACACACACACACACACACACACACACACACACACAATAAACTGACTTCAGGATTAGCATCCTGAAGCATGAAGCCTTCATCTGCGTAAACCAGAAAAGTGTTGAAGCAGTGACTGTTTCATGTGGACCAATTAGATGAGCTCATTTAATTGATCCACAGGGTCAGATACTGCAGTGTATCTTGACTCTGCTGACCCTGCATAGGTCTTTAACATATATGTTCCCAAGGCCACACACTGGCACACACACACACACACACACATATGCACAGACACTGAGGCTTAAGTGTACTGCAAACTGATACTCACATGGTCGCTCTCATTTTCCCTCAGCCACCCTCCTCCTGTGTGTGTGTGTGTGTGTGTGTGTGTGTGTGTGTGTGTGTGTGTGTATGTGTGTGTGTGCCAGTGTGTGTGCCACTGTGTATGTGTGTGTGCCGGTGTGTGTGTGTGCTGGTGTGTGTGTGTGTGTGTGTGTGTGCCAGTGTGTGTGCCACTGTGTGTGCCACTGTGTGTGCCACTGTGTGTGTGTGTGTGCCGGTGTGTGTGTGTGCTGGTGTGTGTGTGTGTGTGTGTGTGTGTGCCGGTGTGTGTGTGTCGCTCTCTTTTTTCTATGATCTTTGCGGCATGATTATTGATGTCATTGACCCAGCTTGGCAGAGATCACATAGCACATGTGCCACATAAAGACACCCCCTCCACTCACAGTCCTGTGTAACAAGAGCTGAGCCACCTTTGCTTCAGATGAGCAATCACAAAAAGCCATTGTGCGCTGTAGAATTATGCTTTTGTCACGCTTGAATTGGTACATTGACAGTTTGGGAAATTGGCTTAGATCTTATTTTGACTGTTGTGGCACAAACCCTATTGAAGTTATTATTACCTCCACTGTGCTCATATCACAAAGAAAGAGTCAGGCCGGTGTGTGAAAGTCAGGCCCAGTAGGTGACACTTTTGTGCCTCCAGTAGCTTGATCTAGTACAAAACACACACTCGCTTTAAATTAGCTCTCTGTGAAGCATCACTGAGCCCAATCTATGTTTGTTGCCTTCAGAGGCAATCTATGCTACTAACTAAAGCAGCTGTGCATCACTCAAAAAAAAAAAATCCTTATTTTTCTTATAGGTTTAGCACCTCCCCTTAGTTCCTCTGTCTGAATCAAGGTCTTCTTCCTTTAGGCCAACTTTCTTCAAACGTAGAGGAGATCTTTCATAATATATTGTATTTCATAATGCAATATATAATTGCATTATGTAATTGTAATAATATTATACTAATATAGCTTCATAATGATTACAGGACATCAGACTACTTGTTCTTATTGCTTAATGATGCAGAATTCATCATATAGAAATAAAAACCTGAAGTTGTGCGCTATTTGAGCATGTTGCCTGCCTGCAGCACTAAAGGACGAGACGTCTGTCTCGCCCTAGCAGCACCTGTCTCTCTCCTTCTCTTCAGTTCGCGTTAACATATCACAGAATATGATGAGCTTATGATTTACTCTGAGGTGTTTGACGAGGTCAGTGGAGCTGCCACAGCTCCTCACTTTCTTGCCACATGTATCACAAACCGCGTCTCGGCTGTTTGTGGATGTAAAATACGTCCACGCATGACTCCGTTTACACTCAGCCATTGTTGTGAGTGCGCATGCCAGGGACTGCAACACATTTATACAGCCATACTTCGCATATGACTATGAATGGCGGAAGAGGAAGTAGTTCCTTCCAACGTAGACAATTCGAATGATATAGTTTCTTTCCACTGTGTTCCTGTTAATGATAAACTATAAATTTACCCCCAAAGTACTAAAATATCGATATTTAAAATGAGAATCGATTCTCGAACATAAATGACTGGTATCGGAAGAATCGATATTTCAGTATCGATCCGCACACCACTAGTACACAGTTATACATGTAAGGAAGTACGAGTGGACAGAAAAGGCCTTAACACTTCTATTGCTTTACACAGACTTGAAATCGTCTGTGACATATTTCCTTCAGGTCATGTTGTGTCATGTCTACCATTATAGTAAAGCAGATTTCTCATATTTTACTAGATAAAGAAACAATTTTGATTATTAGCTAAAGAAACATATTATTTGATCTCAAAGTTGTGATATCTTGCACTTTGAGAAGAAAGTCCATGGGCTCCGTTAACCAACAACCGTGGAATCAATTAAAAGCCTTCAAATGGTTTTATTAGATGTCTCTTGTGTGGATAACACACAACCATTAGACTGGTGTCAGTATAATTGGCTCAGCCTCAGATAGATCTGTTTTCCCAGAATGTAAAAACTTTAATGCTGGGATGGTCACATCTTAGAAGTTGCAGAGTCATTGCCTCTGTGTGAAACATTTCATGCTTTACTGTTGGTAGGTGTTGATTCCAGTTAATGAGAGACCATTTAGTTAATCACAGTGTTGAAGCTTTAGCAGAACTAGACCTTAGGCTTAATGATGTTTCATTTGATAACAAAGACCACAGATATCGTCCCAGATCTAAACTGGCCTTAATCAGAGGGCTTGTTAAATTGTGTATTTTTTTAGTCCAGAAATTTTCAAAAATGAGAGAAGAGCTACTACAGTTCTTACTGTCAGATGGCAGAGAAACTGTTGTGTAATATTGCAATGTATCATAAAGATAATAATCATGTGGCATCATGTTTTTTACTGATGTAGCCTTAACTAAGCTATCGGCGTGTTCAGAGGAATGCTAAAAACAATTTCAAACCCATTTCCGATTATTGTTTCTTGGTAACTTTTTCTTTATTTTGATTTTGCATCTTTTGGATAAAACAATGACTGTGATGCAGCTCCTTGCAAGACAGGACTGTTTGCAAATGCATTGTTGTCTGTATAAGAATTTATGTTTCAGATGTGTGAAGTTCTTAATTTAAATTTGTCTATTTCTGCAACACATTTGCAAGTTTCACTAGTTTATCACCGTTGCTTCCCATATGATCATATTGTGTGTAATTGCCATTCAATTTTGCTTGTTGCTTTGTAGTCATCAACTAACTGCAAGTGGACACAGAGCTGTCTTTGAAGCAACTATTTCACAGGCAACAAGATGGTAAATTCACTGCACGTGCTCACAGTCATTTTCATTGCGTCGCAGCCTCCAGCCACTATTTTCACCAGTCTCACTGTAATATAAGTCAGACTGGCAAAAACAACCCAAGCAATGATACAAATTTAAAGAAGTGTTAAGTGTAATGGTGTTATTACCCAAGCAAATCTGCGTGATGCTTTGTATAGTAAAGTAAAGATTATTCAATATTAGAGAGAAAAATCCATAAATCCACTCGGATAGAAAAGAGCAGCGTGAGCAGAACAATGAACAACAAGCAGGCCAAAACTAACTTTTTGTCTGCTCTCTCTCTCACAGTTTATGTCATTCAGTAGTGACAAACATACAGGGGAGTGAAGCAGAAATGCTCAGTGGATGATGGGAAGTGCCCCAGTGCGCTGAGCCTATAGCAGCATAACTAAAGGATGGTTCAGGGTCACCTGATCCAGCCCTGACTATAAGCTGTATCAAAAAGGAAAGTTAATGTTGAAAGCAGAGCGGGGGTCTGCCTCCTTGACTCTGAGCTGGCTCTGCAGGAGAAGGCTTGATAGCTGAGGGCCCTTCCTCCCATTCTAGAAAACACAAGTCAGCCTGCAATCTGAGAGCAAACTGCTTTATTGGGATAGTGTGAAAGTATAAATGCTTTAAGAAGCGATGGGGCCTGATCGTTCAGTCTATTTCACAGGGACTCAATTAAGACAAGCCAACATGAAAGAAATATCAGTCTCTAGTTTGTGTTAGTGAGTAACTGAGAGCTTTTCAGGGAGCTTTAGGAGAACCCAGCGATAAGAGCACATGCTCCTGCTGCAGTGCACACAGACAAGCAAATTAATACTTTGCTTCATACATCAACATGCTTGCCTCAGTCAGACACCTTTGGTGACAAGGCATTAATACAGCCTGCCAGTCGCAGGCACTTTCCACGGCTGTGGAAGATGAAGAACATTAAGCGGTTGTAGCATCAGGGGAGAAGCGCTCACAGCTCCCAGGTTCTTTCCACCACTTGCTGAATATTTGATATTGCAGTGATATGCAGTCTTTTCCTGAATAGTTCAGTTGGTAAAGGCTCAGCTATTAGTTCCTCTGTAATTACCAATTTAAACATGAATCTGCAGCCTTTCAGTTTTATTTACATTTGACACAGTACCCGAAGCTTTTTGGCGATGAGCCTGGAGAGCTTTTGTTTTTTTAATACAAAGCTTTCCATTTAATACGAATAGTTCTTTACTACTGTTACCACTCTTAAAAACATTATGCTTTTGCATTTCTTATTATTTAATCTTCTGAAATCTTTTTAAAAAATCATCTTGATTTTTCATTGTGGCCCTGTGTTTCCATGTGCTTGTGCATATTTGCATGCTAGCTGTGTGCACCTGTATCATTTCAAATGCCAGAGGTCACCAGAGCCACTCTGCCCCATTATCTAAATTAATAAGTTATGCAGATAAGCAGAACAACCAAACTGACTTTGTAATTTGCAGTGAAAAGTGTCAAACGGAGACAATTTGCAGGAAGGTGTGGCTGTTTAAAAATGCATAATTAAAAATGTAACACACTAATAAGCAAAGGGAAGAGGAACTGTCACTGAATAAAGTAGGACAAGGGCACTGGTAATGAGGACGCGTAATCACAATTCTCAGTCTACAGACTCAGACTAGCACAGCTGTTGTAATAATATTATTTCACTTGAAACTCTAATTACGTCTGACAGAGTGGTAAAAATCCTGATCTTATCTCCAAGACAGGGGGTCGTCATCCAGAAGTAGGCAGAGAGTGTGGCAAACAAACCAGAAGAGTAGCAGACAAACACAATCTGAGTACTGCTTTCAAAGCACAAGACAACAAAACAACTGGGAGGTCAACAACTCGTGGTGCTAAGGCCAGGTATGTCCAGGTAACTTATAGTTAACCCTGGGTTTGAAGTACTACAAACGCGGTGCTGTGAAGGTGCAAGGAACAACTCTTTTTACATTATGCATGCTCCCCTTAGACAACATAACTGGAATGCATAGCATTTCACTGCTATGCAGATGACATCCAGCTTAATGTATCCACAAAGCCAGATGATACACACCAATGAGTTAGACTGCAGGAATGTCTTAAGGATCTCAATGGTCTTTAATTTCTTGCTTCTGAATTCACATATTGTGCTTGGCCCCCAAAATCTTGGAAGCAGATGGAAGTCTAACCAGATGTTAGTTCTGGGTTGCATACCTGCCACTACCTTGCTATCTCTAAAGGTAGAAAAATCCTGTTTCAGAGTGATGCTGAAAAACTAGTTCATGCATTTATTATTTCTAGGCTGGATTATTGTAATGCCTTGTTATCGAGTTTTTCAGTTGATCGCTCGAGAGGACATAGTTCTGTATTAGCTTGGCTTTGTTGGCTACCTGTTGAATCTAGAATTTAACTTTCGCATACGAGGTCTTGAATAATCAGGTCCCAACAAACATTAAAGACCTCAACGGAGCACTTTGCACTCAGTCTGCTGGCGTACCTGTAGTTTACAGCGCAGAATGGGAGGCCTTCAGCTTTCGCCCCTGTTCTGTGGAACCAGCTCACAGGTTGGATTTGAGAGACAGACACCATCTCTACTTTTAAGATTTGGCTTTCCTTTTTAAAAAAAAAAAAAATTTGGTTAGGGCCAGATCATGTGACCCCGAACCATCCCTTCCCATCCCTGGAATAGGCCTAGGCTGCTGGGGATTTACCATGTATGTACTCCACGCCGTCATTGCTCTCACTATTATTGTAGGATCTTTGCCTTACAACACAAAGTGCTGTTATGATTTTGTGCTATATACCAGGGGTGTCAAACTCAACTACACAGTGGGCCAAAATTCAAAACTGGAACAAAGTCGCGGGCTAACATTAATATTTATCGAAAAAAAAAATCTTCCTCCAGATATAAGAATGAATCTTTTCTTATGGACTCAAACATGTTTTGCTGAAAAACTAAATATGGAACAAGCAAAGCTTAATACTAAACAATATATATATATTAGCTGTATAATACCAGTAGGCCAGCTCTAATAGTAATTTGGTATGGCTTCGCGGGCCAAATGTAATTAGGCTGCGGGCCAAATGCCAGAGTTTGACACCTATGCTATATACTGTAAATAAAACTGAATGAACTCGTCTTTTGTCCATTTTTTAATGCTCTCGGTCAGGCAGATGACTGCCACTCGCCTCGCTTCAGGTTTCTTCCTGTTAAAAAGTGAGTTTTTCATTCAAGCTGTCAGCAAGTGCTTGCTCCTGGGGAGAGGAGGGCATTGTCCTCTTTAGCTCAAACAACATCTTGTTTGGCTGGCCTCTTTGGGTAATTTGGCATCCACAGTTTTCTTAAGAAGGTTTTAATGTAAAATAAAAAATAAATAAATAATGTCCCATTCTTATCTGATGTGGGATTTTTGCTGTTCAGTACTCCTGGCTCTGTTTTGGTTTTAATGACCGAACAGCTCTCCACTTTGCCTCAGTCCATTTTCAATGAGCTTGGCCCAGAGATGATGGTGGTGATTCTGAATCATGTTCACATATGATTTCTTCTATGCACCATAGAGCTTTATCCTGCATGTTTATATTGTAGTTATTACATCCAAAGCTATATTTGAGGGTCCACTTGTTCATCCAACAAGCACCTGTGGAATACCTGCATACCACAGCATGCAGGTATTCCACAGTTTAGGATTCTTAAACAGCACACGCAGCCTAAAACAATAAGCAAATATAAATCAGTGGAGATGGAAGCCTATTTCAGACACTGCTTCACATTTACCCATTTGCATTTGGTTGCAATTTGCTGCCTCACTATGCTGACAGTAATGTATGGCAGCAGTAATTTCAGGGGTATTGTTTCAACACCATAAACAATCACAGAATATGGTTTAAACTATTACATTACCTCCAAAATAATTTACATATTTCACAGTGCAGTGAAAGCAATTGCATTTTAACATAAGTCTCCAGAGACAGATTAAAAAAACATCAGCATGCTCCTTCTCTTTCTGTCTCTCTTTATTGCACACACACACACACACACACACACACATGTCTGGTTTGCTATCCTCGTGGGGACATCCCATTGACATAATGCTTTCCCTAGCCCCTTACCCTAACCCTAACCATTAAAAATGAATGCCTAACCCTAACCCTTACCCTAAACCTAACCATAACCTAATTGTAACCCTGACAGTAAAACTGCATTTTGAGTGTGAAAATTGCTTTCAACCCCGAGGGGACCTGGATTTTGGTCCCCACGGTGCAGAAAGTCCCCACCAGGATAGTAAAAGTCAGATTTTGGTCCCCACCAGGATAGTACGAACCCGTACACACACACACACACACACACACACACACACACACACACTAATCAGTAATCCCCTCCTTCTCCCAGCACGGTCACTCTGCTTACCGCTGTCTGTCTCCGGGATGCAGAGATTACAGCAGCTCCAATTGTCCTCTCTGCTTAACGTCCTTGCACTTGGACACTTCCTGGTTGTACCTTGAATGAACCATATGTAGACAAAATGAGATGCTGCTGTAGCTCGACCGTGGATTATTGAAAAATCAGTTTAGGAGCCCAGAAAATATATCTGCCTTTGGAAAAGGACTGTGGTGAATTTTGGAAATGTTGTGTATAAATTACTATATTAAACAGCTGATTAAACGTCTCAGGGATGGGGCAAAAACAATTACAGTAACACAACACTAACGAGACAAACTGATGCCACCCAGGAGCAAAAACCTTATGAAAGAATTACACCACATTCATGCATGTTCACGTTGACCTGACCAGAGTCGAATTAGCCACATATATGAAAACATTGATAATGAACAAGCTAGTTCATTCAACAGCCATGTTTTCTGCACGGACACCGACAAAGATACAAAGTGTTTTACTTGACTGAGATCTGGTGAATGCAGAGGCCACTGCAGTACGGTGAACTCATTGTCATCACATGCTCTCCTGCTGGAAGCTGTCATCAGAAGACGGGCACACTAGAGTCATAAAGGGATTGGTGTCAACAATAATAATTAAGTGGGCTGTGGTGTATAAAAAGGCTCATTTGGCACTCAAAGGGGGCTCAAAGTGTGCCAAAGAAATAGCCTACACACTATTACACCACTGCCAGCAGCAGTGTTGGTCAAGTTACTTGAAAAAAGTAATCAGTTACTAATTACTGATTACTTCCCCCAAAAAGTAATCCCGTTACTTTACTGATTACTTATTTTCAAAAGTAATTAATTACTTAGTTACTTAGTTACTTTTTAAAAACACGATTTACAACCTGAATAGGTAATAAAGAAATAGATCTTTCAGCCCAATTCTACTTTTTCTGCATAATCCATCATACAAAATGTAATCAAATGGAAAAGTCTCTTTTTAAAACTTTAAACTTTAAATCTTTTAACTTTATGCATCAAGCAAAAATTTAATTATATGCAACATTCTCTGACTGGAAGAAATTTGTTTAACATTTAAACCTATTTTCTGCACATTCCTGCACATAAAATAAATTTTTTTTGTGTTTACACTCACTCTTTCAAATAGATGCAAGTAAAACACAGCAGAAAATAAATCAAATCAAAGACTAGCGGTTCTGTTGCTCTATTTTCACCTGTAAAGCAGGAGTGGGTTAAGCGGAGGTTTACCCTGGTGCAGGTGTGCCGCAGCGGTCAGTTGAAGAATCCGCGAGTTTCTCTGTGAATTTCCTATTACGTCGTAGCGCACTCGGTGCTTGCTCGGAAGTTTAGGGGTTTTTTTCGCTGTAAAAAGAAGTTTTCTTCCCACGCACAACGGACGCTAATGTTTTTGTCACTTTTTATGGAATCAAACTCAAAGTAAGGTCAGTACTTCCACGCTTTAAACGCTGCACGCTCATACTCTCTCCTGCACTCGATATATTATCCATTGTTGATCTGCACACAGCTGTTGTCACGAACGTCGCACTCGCTTACGTCACTGTCATGAGACATTCTCGCAAAAAATCACAGTTGCAGTAACGCAGTAAAGCAGCGTTCCTACGTGAAAGTAACGGTAATCTAATTACCGTTTTTGCAATAGTAATCCCTTACATTACTCGTTACTTGAAAAAAGTAATCAGATTACAGTAACGCGTTACTGCCCATCTCTGGCCAGCAGTCTGCAGACAGGATAGACCCACGCGTGCATGTTTACATCACATTCTGATCCTGCCATCTAAATGTTCTTAGTTATCCTGTCGTCTTGAATCTAAGTGGCGGGCGGTGTGTACCGAGGAGTTTGGGGCGCACTTTCAGCCACTGAGATCTGAATCCACCTCTGATTCTGCAGAAGAGGACTCCTCAATAACTCACCTGCCCAGCCTCTCTCCACTGCTACTCCTCTTGGCATCTCATAAATCTGCCTGCTCTCTTCTATCCCCTCCAAAGCCTCTGTCCTGGAGTCCTCCAAGTACCAGAACAATTCAAAGATCCATTTATACTTATCTTGGATCTCAGTTCATTCTCCTCTCCCATCGTGTTCCTGCTGTGTTTCTGCAGTCAGACCTAGTAATCTAAGTTTAACATTTGCTGTAAATTATCTGCTTTTCAATAAATGCAGAATATATATGTAACATTGTTGTGTGCTAAGTACTACACTACTTTTGCATAACAATGACACTGGGTTTTTATTGTTGTAACCCATCTGCCTCATGCTCAGAGTTTTGCGGTTAGATATACTCTTCTGTTTGTAATGTGTGGTTATTTGTGTTACTGTTGCCTTCCTATTGGCTCAATAGGATCAATTCAATTCTGGCCATCCTCCTCTGGCTTGAAGAAGACATTTTGGCCAGAGATCTGCTGCTCATTCACTGTGAACCCTCGAGGTGTTTATGTGGAGAAAATCCCAGTAGATCAACACCTCCTAAAATCCTCTCAGGCTATCTGGCACCAGTAGCTGTGCCATGTTCAAAGTCATTTAAAATTATTATTTTTTTATTGCTTATTTTGAACTTCAGCAGGTTGTCTTGACCATCTTTAAATGCACTGTGCTCACTGAGCTGCTGCCAGTTTGGTTGACACGCTCTTTCCAGTATTGAGCAGCTGATGTAATATAGTGGTAGCACCTACCTGTGCAATTAGCCATTCATTGCAAAGGCTAGCATGTTAAAACCAAAGAGATATCTAATTTAGTTTTGTGTGGCTGAAGGATTTTTGGTGTGTTTGAACCTTCCAGGGTTTTAGGATGTTTGATACCATGTAACATTTATACAAAACGCACACATTGACTTTTTGCAGAAAACTGCACTGTGAAAAAAATGCAAAGTTTTAATAAACAATCCTGAGCTGTTCCTAATGTTTCTAAGCAACAACAGTAAGATAATGAGCTTATGGGTCCATCCAAATCTCAGGAGAAGGGAGCAGCAGGGAGAATGCACGGTTTGATCCAGGAGTCGAAGCTGCATCTGAGGAGGCAGCGAAACCATTTCAGAGAGCTGATTGACCCAGAGCGGTGTCTAGCTGTGTGTCTGAGGTCAAATAGTATTATTTTACTATTTCCATCTCATTGTGTTAAAGTACTGTGTGTGAAATTAGTTTTGAGCTCAGTTGTTGCCAAATTCAGTGGCCTGATTGGTCAGATATGTTTATTCACATATGAAAAATCGAGTTTGGTTCGATAAAATAAATGCAGCAAAGTTCCAGTAAAGTTCAGTGTGAACAGCTGCATTAAGAATAGGTGAGTCTGAAAATTATTTTTAATGCACAAAACATTGGCATGGATTTTATACATCCGTGTTTAAAGGATTAGGATTAGGTTATATGGTAAATTCATTTTGTTCAATATGTGCGGTGTGAGAAATGCATGAAAAATTACACACTTAACTTTTGCTGCAGGAAACTTTAAGTGTATTTAAATGTGTCCAGCCAACTCCATCAAGCTGATTTTATTTCCCGTCACGTTGTGTACGGATTCCTGTCACGAACAGAAGCAGGGCACTGGTCAGTGTTGGTCTGGAACATTGATGGTACCTGTAACATAATGAAGCCAAAGAATGTTTTACTGCTGCTCAGTGTATACAGAAGGCTGATGGTGTAATGCAGTAAACATGGTGACCCCCTGACACTATAACATATACACTTATATAACGTATAACTTAGACATACATAATTTACTAGTTGAGGCACTCTTTGCTTTTTAAACACAAACAGCCTCCATCAGTTGAGAGAATATTTATCTTTAACCTGACCTTTAAGCAAAGTCTTAAAGCTAAAATCATTTAAAATTATTATTCTTTGCTGACAATAGTTGAGGCTAGAGGCAGGGTACGCCTTTGGATACATGGGCAACACAGAAAACCACTCACACTCACATTGCTGCCTGTGCTCAGTTTAGCATCACCACATAACTTAGTACAGATGTGTGGACTGTGGGAGGAAACCAGCACATATGAAGAAAAGAGCAAGTCCAAAGGTTCAAACTCAGAACCAAATGGGTTTCCCATGGACACATCTACTATCTGTAAAACCATACACAGATATCCTCATTTAAAAGCAGGTAACTGACAGGTAACATGTTCCATTGTCTGCAGAGTTGATGATGCCCTGCCTTTCCGAGGCAATACTGAGATTAACACACATAGCAGGCGCTCATCAGAAGTGCCATTTCATCACTGTCAAAATGGGCAGTAGAGCCAGTGATTGGGAGAGGTCCTCTAGTGTTTATCAATTATTTAAATTGACATACAGCTCGAAAGCCCTGGGAAATCCTCCTGCCAAGTCTTAGTAGGCCAGTAGTCAGCTAAGTAAGTAAATAAAAAGACAAGTATCATAGATCAATTGTTTTTTTTAATGTTTCCACAAATCCCTTTTCTAAAGCTTGAGGATTCAGGGGTAGTGTTGGGTATTTAGACCTCAGTGTGAATGTTTTTATCTCAGAACATTGTTACATAAACACTTACAACACACGCAGTTTAAGCCATATATTACCCACATACATTTCATATTTATAGTGAGTACAGTGATCACTAATTACAGCCAAATCACTAAATTGTCCATAGGTACGAATACGGGACTGAATGTGAGTGCGATTGGTTGTCTCCGTCTATGTGTTAGCCCTGTGACAGACTGGCGACCTGTCCGAGGTGCACCTTGCCTCTCGCCCTAAGACAGCTGGGATAAGCTCCACCCCCACGACCCTGAAAAAGGATATGCGGAAGCAAATGGACGGATGGATATGACAGCTGGCATTAGGCTTTAGTTTCCTAAAAATATTACATTCTGACTTCATATGAGTTTATTCACTGCTGACAATCTGACAAAATTAGATGCATTTCATATATCAGTAATACCAGCTAAACGTGGCTAGCTCCAACAAAAATAACAGTGCTTACCAACACAAAGGTTCAGTATACTCTCAAATACTCGGCTCAATATGAACGTCACTGGTCAAAAGCGAGCTTCATTGACTCATTGATCCGCATTAAGCTCCTTTCACAAAGTTTTACAGCCTCCTTTGGAGTAACTAGAAATGGTTGGCAATAAAAAAATAGACTGCGGGTTAAGGAAACTCTCTTGAGTTGTTCATATTAGATGAATGGATAACCACAAAGGACAACACCACTTTTCATGCCTCTGCACTTGTGTGAAGGTTTATACAATAAACTTCTTCCTATGCCATTGTCACTGAAGATTGTAGACTCTGATTGGTTGAAAGGTGTAAATTTTTAATTTTTTACTCGCCACCCCACCAGGTAGGCAGCATGAACACTGTTCTCAAGTTATCACATTCACAAACTTCAAAGTGACCATAGGTGTATCTGCTAGGAGGCTGAGGGGTCAAGGTCAAGTTTATTTATAAAGCACATTTCCAGACAGACGATGCTGCATAAAGTGCTTAACAATATAAAAGTGCCATTAAAAAGAAACAATATAAAAGAATAATAACAATATAAAACAATGATAGGACAATAAGAGAATTAAAACAATAACTAAGACTATTAAATAAGACCAAAATGTTTGGGTCATAGTGTGTTAAAAGCCAGGGAATAAAAATGTGTCTTTAGTAGTGATTTAAAGTGCTCAAGTGTTTGTGCAGATCTAATATTTAGGGGGAGACTATTCCAAAGTCTGGGACCTGCCACAGAGAAGGCTCTATCGCCACGAGAATTGAGATTAGTCCGTGGGATGGACGGCATTAATTTTGAGCTGGACCTCGTGGTTTTTCCTGGAGCACAAACAGAAAGGAGCTCAGAAAGGTAAGAAGGGGCTCGGGCGTTAAGTGACTTAAAAACAAAAAGTAAAAGTTTAAATTGGATCCTGTAGGAGACAGGAAGCCAGTGTAGAGAACCCAAAACTGGGGCTATATGCTATCTCCACTTGGGGTAGCACTGACTGTCACCAGTATTTTTTTGGTGACTGGACACTATAACTAAACACATACAGTGTAGCAGTTTAGCTTATTAATTAACAATCGCAATGATTGTAAATATAATAGTGGTGCAGTAGTGTAGACTTAGCCAAAGCTTATTTAACCATCAACAACAAAAAAACTTAGAAGAAGTAAAATATCATTTTCACTTATAGTATTTGTGTCAATCAACGAGTCAACTGTAGGGTCTGAGAATGTACAAGTTATCAGCCCAAGAGCCCGTTGGATGGGTATTTGTCATTACATTATACTACATGTACATACACAAGTTCAAAGACTGTTGGTCAGCAGTGAGAGCTTAAGTTTTCATAAACATTGGTTGCCTCTCTGGCAGGTGCAAGGCTATACTGAAGTATCTTGCGATGTAGCGTGTCCTCATTGCCTCTTTCACAGGTTTTTGAATACAATAAAGAGGTCCACCACCACTGTGCAAAAGGCAGGACTTTTCAGAAGCTTTAATACTCACAAAAACAACAAAACCTCAAAATCCAACAACAGGGAAGGCTCGGGAAGAAGGATAAAGTCTAAGGAGACAGAGAGATTAAATGAAAACCAGATTAGTAAGGAACAGAAGAATCCAATTAGACATTAAAGAAAGGGACAAAAGAAAAGGGAATTAAAAAATAAAATCTAAAATTCAAAATAAAGCCAAAGTAAACTGAAAGAGACTCAACTCGGACAACAGGAACGTTCAGGCAGAGGAAACAAATGTTACCTTTCTCATTTCCCAAAGTACACATCGTTGATTCCTCTCATCATGTCTTAGTCTCTCTCATGAGAGATGCAAGCAGAGGAGTTGAGGCAACAGGCGTTTTAACAAAATGAGACATCCTTGCTTTGTGGAAGTGATATTGATCAGACATTTGACACATCTACCACCAAGCCTCCTCTCTTCTGTCCTCTCCATCCTCTAGATGCATTTTAGGAATTGAGACATCCTTTGTATTGACATCGATATCTGGGTCATAGGCAGGAGAATGGAAAACAACAATAAATAAGGATCACAACAAAGGCCTCTATCCTGACTTGAGTCTTTAATAAAATGTATTAGGGTGGAAAGTACATTAGCAACCCGGCCACTACGAGGATTCCTTAGTGAGGAGTGTCACAATGTGGCGATTGTGCTACCAGATGACCAGCTATCAAACCATCCTTAACCATGGGGGGGATGGTGACACTAAATCTTTAGTGTCACTGCTTTGATACCAGCGTACCCAGAACCCGTGCTGTCAATAGATCACCACATGGCTAATAGTAGAATCATTTAAATTTCATAAAAAAACAATTCTTGCAGATTGGTGGTGTCAGCTGGAAAGTCAGTTTCCTTTCCCCTAAACAGCCAGTGAGCTAAAGCCGTCATTTGATGCTTCTGATATTGTTTCCATCTTGTAGAACAGGCACAGTAAAACGTGGATGGTGCTTTGGTTGAGAGGCTGTCTAACAGACTTTTCCACTGTGCTACGGCTTCTTATCAAACTTTCAGAAGAGCA
This sequence comes from Pelmatolapia mariae, assembly GCF_036321145.2. Lineage (NCBI taxonomy): Eukaryota > Metazoa > Chordata > Actinopteri > Cichliformes > Cichlidae > Pelmatolapia > Pelmatolapia mariae. The sequence goes on along the minus strand of NC_086228.1, from coordinate 37,885,438 downwards.
ATTAATTTTCCCACAAGCCACTGTAAGCACTTTTGTTGCTTTCAAAGAGCCCTGACCACTGACTGTTCCACTGCTTATATGCTTTTGACTACCTGTTATGATGGGGGATTACCATGCAAAGTGTTGCATTAATCACTGGAGTAAAATAAGCTTCTTGGTGTGGAGCTAAGTAAGCGTACACTTCATTCTACTGAAGCGGAAGCACAGTCGTCAATATGCAAAGCTTGGTCAAAACCCAAAGTGACATTCATATGTAATATGTGTGTGTAATCATGAACTTTCAGAATGTGCCTTCACATTTTAAGTAGAGTACACCACGAGGGCACAGTAAGCCTTACACACTCAGTAATCTGTCTCTGCTGTTTAATCGGCATGCATGCTGACTTACCAAATCATGACTGATGTCTCCATTGCTGTTTTTCCATTTCAATCACAGACACACATTGAGATTTATCTGCATATAGTCTGAATGAAAGCTGCAGAGCTGATGTCTTCATAAGTCGTGTGTCTTCTGTGCCAAGTCAGCTCCACAGAAGAGTCGATGAATGTAAATCCATGCCTATAGATTATCCATTCTCTCTGCACAAAAACTGCCTGCCTCAATCTCCCATTCACCCTCTTTATAGTCTTTCGCTCCGTATGGATTCCAGCACTCCAATCGTATTGTGTGGAAACGCCACGGTGGCTCACTGGGTAAGACTCTGCACTGTGGTACTTGCAATTTTGTGGGTTAAAAAAAATTGATCGCTGCATTTGTGTGCCCTTTTCATAAGTAATTTCCACCCCACATCACAGTATAGAAATGCTTTCAAATCTCTATGGTGTTCCTTTACACTGAATTTCAATCAAGTCCTTGAAATGTCTGTTCTTTTTGCTCAAATCTCACTGTAGTCGAGGCATTTAGCAAAATCTATCTGCTAAAGGATTTGTTTTACTGTGAGAAGTTGCATTGTACAGATGAAGGTTCAAATGCAGGTTAAGATGTAAAGTGTTTTCTCATACACAGCAGCAAGAATAGAAAAGGAGGATGGAAATTAAATGATAGACTTTTTAGTTTTACTCATAATTTGGCACAACCTCTGAAACACAGCTGTGGGTTCTATTGAGTTTAAAGTTGATGATGATACACAGTTCAAAGTGATCCTTGGGCTCACACTGGGCTAAAAGCCACCCTGTGAGCTGTGTTCCCACACCCTTTGTGTTTGCTACTCCACACAAATAAAACATGTTTCATCATTGTGTAGATGGTGTTTGTGTACCCTACCTACCATGTTAGCGATGTCCTCTCTTTTGACATCATATAGAGCCAATCCCTTTCTTCGTATTCCCGCTGATACTTCGTGCAGGTTCACTATCGTCATGTCTCCCGGGTCACTGAGCCAGTGTTTCATGTTTTGTTGTTTCATATTTTTGTGGGGTTTGTTTTAGATTCTTGAGTTATGGACTGTCTAGTTTTGTTTACTTTAATACTTCTAGTAATACTGTCACGGTCCTGGGTTTTTGTCCTGTTTTAAACCAATGTTAATGTTTTGGGGGTTTCTTCAAAAGTATTAAAAGTATTAGTACGATAAGTGTACCGCTTTGGTGGCCCACCAGAGGCCGGCCCGCCCCCCTCGCCGCGGCCGCCCATCTACAGCCAGACTGTTGGATTCTGCCCCTTCCTCAGAGAGCGCCCCGCGCCCGCCGGTGATCAAGGAACCTACGGCAGGTGTGGCCCGTGCTAGTGGGCCCACAGCCAGTTCTCCACCTCCCTGGTGGGGGGGGGGGGGGGGGGGGGGGGCATGTGTGGTGGCCCACCAGAGGGCTCCACTCACACCCAGGTTGGGAGGAGGGGTTGGTTTTGGCGCAGTGTGTCCAGTTGTAGTTTGGAGATGAATAAAGTCGGACACAGCTCCTGTGCCGTCTGTACCATATCTCCACACCGCTTGTTTTGATCATTGTTCCACAGAATTTCGTCCAAAGTGACAATAGCCAAAGTGGCCAAATCCAATCTTATCTGAAACCATGAAGCAAATTAGGGAACAAATTTAGGAATAACAAACTCACAGTCCATACAAGCTTCAGTCTTTTTCACTATAGACAGAGTGGAAACATCTGTGGAACTACACACAAAAGAAAGCCATCAAGATGACGAGCCAGGTGAAGTAAAACTAAAGGCAATGCACAAGAGCCAAAAGACTTGAGAATCAAAACAAAATAGGAAGTAATTACACGGGAAATCACATGACAAAGAACAAAGAACTGGGGGAAGTCGGAAAAAGCTGAACACAACGAATCTAAGTTCCATCCATCCTCTTCCGCTTATCCAACTCAGATCTGGAGCCTGCAGCTGCCATAGTGCACATGGCAGGGTACACCTTGGACAGGTCCCCAGTCGGTCACAGGGCTAACACAGCGAGACAGATGACCATTCACACCCACATTCACATCTATGGACAATTTAAAATCAACAGGTAACCAAACCCCACTAACTGCATGTATTTGGACTGTGGGAGGAAATCACAGGAGATGGATGTAACCCACATAGAGACACTCCACACAGAAAGGCCCTGGCCAGTCGGTGTCTGGCCAAGTCAAAGCCATTTGGATCCTGCTCCTCATAGGGTTAATAAACTAAAACACCAAAGGTTCCAGCAGTGAGCTTCATTTTAACTGGCAGCCTACCATTAATTCACTCCACAGACCCAAGCATTACAGATTACATGTATTAGAATTATTAACATTAGCAAAATCTACTGCAAGTTAACAGCTTAAAACTGATTCACACACCTGAAGTGTGAAGCTAAAACTGGAATGCATGTTTTACAATGTGGTGCCATCCACAATCGTTGGGCTACAAAACCTCGGGAAAGAGACACAGAAAAGAAACTCAAGTTTTTGTCCTTATTAACCTGTGTTCAAACATCGTTCATTAATCACTTCAGAGCCTGCACAACTAACAATATGTTCTGTTGGCTTACCCAAACCAGCACCAAGAACCAAGCACCTATGCTTTAACAGAAATATCCTTACTAGTGAAAATACCTTCAGTATTTCTGTGCATTTATTCGTCACCCATTACAATGACCAGAAATGTGCAAGTGCAACTGTTTGTGATATAATGAAGAGTTTTTCCTCAAAGTTAATTAAATACCTGGAGCCTAATTCAACCAAAGGAACTATGTGTTCAAAGCGTCTTAGAAACACCCACTATACATCACAGCCATTCCTGGATGATTTTTCTTTTTCATTTGAAATAATTTTACTTGGCATACTGATTTGAATTAATGGCAGCATGTTCATTTCCATCACATAAGTCAAGAAATACCTTTATGTGATAATCAATGAGGAAGTAAAATATACAGTAAGCCATCAGGAGCTGACTAGACCTTACAGGAAGGTTTTATCAGCAGGTGTTTTCAATGTGATGTTCAATTTTTCTACTCATTGTCAGACACGTATAAAAGACCCCAAGGTAATGTGACCATGCCAGAGATTATATGAGGATTCAGATAAACATGACCTACAATAAATGCTCTTTCTATCATATGAGAGATGACTCTAAATGACTGTCTAAAGATTTCATCCTCATCTCCTCAATGGAAAGCCAAATTTTCGTACCAGCTAAATACTACAGTCAAATCCACTATTAGTGGCAGTCTGGGAGATGGGTGGTGGTGGTGGTGGTGGTGTGTGTGTGTGTGTGTGTGTGTGTGTGTGTGGTTGGGGGGATACTTCCAGTCGACAATCCACAAATTTTCTTTTCAATCTCCTGTCTCTACCAAGAGCAGTCCTGTCATTCATTTCTATCATAATCCACTGGTTTCTATGTTTCCTGTCAAGACTGTGACAGATGCTAAATACAGAAGACAAACATGAATCTCATCCTATTTATTTATTTTATTTTTGCTAACGGCCTTCTCTGAGCTACAAACACTCACCTTCTAAATTTTAAACGTGTCCTTGAAATAGCCTCTTCTGTCTGCAGGCTAGAAAGATCTGCTCTAAGAAATCTCTGGATTTCTTAGAAAGGTAAAAATGTTTCCATTGTGTCTTCTTAGATGCTGCTAAACTTAGACTACATGACTAGAATTAACTGAAAATAAACCAAAGCAAACACTGCATAAAGGGGGGGACTGGATATGAGAGCACAGAGAGAGGAAATAAATGGTAAACTTCAAGCTTGGGTTCCCAGAGGCCTGCATCTAACCTAGGCACCCTTACTGGATAGAGACGCCTTGTTTTGGTCTCCCATTCCAAAGGCGTGTAGTCTTCTTACCACTATGCTATCCAGCTGCTATATACATATATATAAATAAATATATATATATTTTTAAACTTCACAACATTGCACACTTTTACACCGAGAGGAGAGGGACTGTGCTTTATTCATTAAAACAAAGTGAATTTAAACTGACCTATAATCATCCATTGCTGTTGTGTTCTCATTACTTATTAATTTGTGTTGAGTCTCCACTACACATCCCAAGAAATTAATAATTCAGAGTAAGTACGTAAGAAGTTTCAATTTCTCAAATATTGAGAAAGTGGACCCTGGAATCATTCTGTCCCTCCTGAAAAGACTAGATCAGTACCAAAAGTCCCTATCAGGAACATTTCACCTTTAAGATAATAATATGAAAAATAAACAGAACAAATGTATATTGGTTCAGTCTTATAGACATAACTCTTGCTGTCATGATAGCACAGGCTTTGGACTTAACAGACAGACCTAATCTAGAGATGTCAGCTTTAAAAACTTGACTGAACAAGTGACAAAAGTCTTCTAGGGAGTGGGGAGTAGCTTGGAAGTGGAAACTGGTTATCAGTACACAAGTGGAGATTCTGCAGAGGAGCAAAAGTTTCTCATACTTTGAGTGAAGGAATGAAAATGTCTTATTCAGGATTATTGACAGGACTCCTTGAGGTGGTTATAGAATGGCAGATATTTACCCAGGGGAACATCTCTCCACATGTCCACATAGGGAAAAAGAACTAAAATAAATGGAATAAGAGTGAAAAGAAATAAAACAAAAACCCTGAGCCTGCCAGCACCCCTAACCATCCCCACTTGCCTCCAGGTGGCCTTCTAGTCTTAACTGGATGCATTCTTTAGAAATCTGCAATCAAAAAGAGGTCAAGGATACCATACTTGGGAATCCATGACCTACTGCCTTCCCAGTCCACCAGGTGAATCTGGTGGCTCCTGCCCCACCGTTAAGCATCTAGACCAGGGGTCCCCAATCCCAGTCCACGAGGGCCGGTGTCCTGCAGGTTTTAGATCTCACCCTGGGTCAACACACCTGAATCACATGATTAGTTCATTACCAGGCCTCTGGAGAACTTCAAGACATGTTGAGAAGGTAATTTATCCATTTAAATCAGCTGTGATGGATCAAGGACACATCTAAAACCTGCAGGGACACCGGCCCTCGTGGACTGGGATTGGGGACCCCTGATCTAGACTCTTGCGAAGACAGTAAACAGGTTCACCATCAAACATACAGAAGAGAGATGTTTTAACTAAGAAAATGAAAAGTGGGATGAATCTTCATGGAAGAATGGAGCTTGAGATGGACAGCAGATTTTCCCACTTTAAAATACATTTCCAAAAAAGTGGCTCCTGATTATTTGAAAGGCACGTCTTTAAAAGAAACTCAAAACTTCTGACCAGGAGTGTTGTGCAGGACCAGGATCATGCTCCAATCTGGGTCAGCAGTTTGAAGTAGCACAGCTTGTATTTGTCTCCAGATGCATCTGCAACAACACAAATTGTGCTAAACTGAAGGTTCACTGAACTGAAGGCTTCAAAGGGGGGCAGACATGTAGCAGAGGATGTTAACATACTGTGGGCATACTGCTTATTATGATGCTGTATCCTTGTAATGGAGGCAGTCCTGAGACAAAATCTAAAGGAATGTGTGACCAGGGACATCTAGGAGTGCATGCAGGAATATATTCATGAGTATCTTTTTCTAGTAGTAGGATGATGGTGGCAGGCAAACCTGGTGATGTGGAAGACCTGTGAGCAAATAAGGCAGCTACAAAATGACAGTTGGGAGGCCTGAACCTGGGTCTAGTTTGGTCTTCTGAGCCAGTGTAATGGGGTCCACTAGTTCCCAAATGATTCATGAGGAGAGTAATGAAGGCGACTTTTTGTTTTCATTTTCCAATACTCTTTGCAAAAACGTCCTCTCTTGCTCCTTCTGCTGCTTAAAGTTATTGGAAAAGCCAGGAATGTCATCTAAATATACAAATATGTTCAAAAGGTCTTTCAGTAAATGACTTACCCTCCTTAATGCAAACAAGGTGGTATGCATTTCTCAAGTGTAAAATAGTAAGGGCAGTGCAGAGGCTCAAAGCTGAGAAGATTAGAGGGAATGGATACTTGTTTTTGATAGTTATCTGGCTTAATCCTCTATACATAGTCTAAGAGTTTGATCTTTCCTTTCTCCAAAACACAAAACAAAAACCTTGGATAGACGACTGATTCCAACAGCCAAGGACTCAGATCTATTTCTCCACAGATTTTTGTTCTGGTTGAGACAAGTTGTGCAGCCACATGTAGGATGTAGAGGCAGGAGATCAGTCACACAGTCCTAGGGCCTGCTAGGAGGCAGAGATGTCTTTTTTACTGAAGACAGGAGCCAAGTCTTGGTATTCTTCTTTGGTCTGGTGGTGGTGCATTAGTACCTTCTGGAGAAGGACGGGATAGGCGAATAGCAGATTGTAGAAAATGAGAATGAATTCAACTCACAGTCCTCTTTTCTGGCTAGTTAATATGTGGGTTATGTCTTCTTTTGTCCCATGGTAGAGGATTAGGTAGAGGATCATTAGGGGGTCCATTGTCCCTCTTGGGGGTCCACTCTCACAGGGCTTAAATCTGGGACTGTCCACCTTTTCACCCTAGAACTGAAGAAGCGTCTGGGATGAGAGGTGAAATGTCTTCAAGCAACTTAAAGAAGTCCAGACGCTTTTCTTTCTAAGCTCCTTAGACTATAGCGACCTGGATGACTGAGAATCTTCACAGACATGTGGGTTATGTATTTGCAGCCATGGATAACTGATAATGGGCATACGTGGACCTGAAAACATTAAAATTTCCATGTGCGCAGTTGAATTGGCTCCACCAATAGAAGGCAAGGTGGAGCATGGCGAGGTGTTCTCTACAAGCTGAGGCTGGCTGGGTCTTGCATTTATTTTTCTGAGTGCTCTCTTTGAGGTATCTATCTATCATAGAGCCGAGAGACAAAAGATTTAGTGACTCTAATTCATCCTTTAAGTGGTCACTCAAAGCATGATTGAAGGTATCTTTCTAAGCCTTGTGACCGCTCTGCAGCCTCTTGCTCCAGATTAAAAACAATGAGTGGGGAGCTAGAGGTCGGATCGGAGGTGCAATAGTTTTTACAGAACCGGTGGGTTTAAGCAGTTTGCATCTATAGTCTGAATAGCAGCACTTTGATCTCTGTGCTGAGTCTGTCGTTTGAGTCCAACCCCTCATGACAAAACAAACCAGATGGCCAAACTCCAGACTTCTCAGACTCAACCCACAGATGGCAGTTTATTAAAAAAGGTACTGAAGTGCTCTGGAGGCTGGCGTGGAAGAAATGGAAAAGCCCTACTTTGTGGAAGTGGTTGCAGGACAACACGTATCCAACAAGGCAAGCGTTGGTGAAGAGTGGGCAGGCAGGTAAGTATGGCTGGAGGTTTGAGCAGAGCTCTTTGGGAATGCAGATAAGTCAGAAATCAGGATCACTACGTGAGCTAAGAGTGGTACTGTTAACACGAGGAGCCCAATTATCAACATGGGAGGTGTAACTTCTGACAGACATCTGCAGTCTTTCCAACCACTAAATACCTCTGACGATGAGGAGATACCTAACAGGTGCAGAAGGCCCCAGACCCCGGGGAACATCTTCCCACAATGTCACCTGCACAGATGAAAAAAACTGAGTGAAAGTGAAAAGAAACAAATCAGAATACTTTGATAATCCATAAGGAAATAATGCACTATTGAAACTGATGAACACTCTAAGTACTAAGTAAAGGACAAAGATGATACATAATAAATACATGATATATAAATATACATATAAAATACATGTTACATATGTCCAATTACACTATATGGGTACAATGCAGAAGGGGTCACTTTTTCAACATGTTCACATTCACTATGGCCACAGAATTGCTGGAAGTAAGGTAATTATAGGCATAGTGAAGTGGAACAGCAGTGAGACAAATCAAAAGTAAAGCAGGTTATATAATTTAATATATATAGCATGTGTGATCTTTGCTGAATAGTCTTATTGCTGGTAGAAAGTCTCCACCATCTGTTGCATAATTTCTGAGGGCAACCAGGAGAACAGACTGTTGTGGATCTGTTTGGTCCCTTTTGACTCTCATGTGCACTCCGAGGCACTACTGGGTTTACAGCTCTTCCAGACTGGGCAGCTTACAAACCAGTGCTGCACTGCACATACCCTCTCTAGGGCCTCGCTAGTGTGGTGGCCATACCAGGTGGTAAATCAATCTGTTAGAAAATGCTCTCCTAGGACCGATTCAGGTCAAAAATATCATTATTTTGGTCAATATTTTAAACTTTGTTTTAAATGTAATTATTAACTAATTTATAACACTAGAGAAGACAATTTGTAGCAAAACTGGATACACAATTACTTTGTTTTCTGGGACTTGTGAAAATAAAGAACTGAAATTGACATAAAACCTCTGATCCCTAAGAACCGCTGGGGTCTGGGTGATTCCTTTCAATTTCAAAGTAAATACGAAATGAAATGGTATTTATTAATATTCTTATTCTTCTCATTATTATCAAAGCTCATTTATGATACAAGCTGAGTTACCCATTCCATACAGTGTTTTATTTTAAGCACTTTTGTCTATCACTTTTTCCTCTTTCTTTTCAATATGGATACCTACAAAGAGAGAAAAATGTTGAGTAAAAGTGTGACGTTCACAAAAACTGGAGTAATTATTGATGACAGCTACTGAAGAACCTCGAGTCTTTTCAGACACACATTTGGTCACATGCTCTAAAAAATAATAATGTAGTCCAGGCAGCTGATATTGGAAGATTCAACAAGTTATATTGGGGATTTTATTGGTTACAGTTTTTCCACTTTCATCCTGCCTCACAGTGGGACAAAACAGCTGGGATTAGCACCATATTGGAAATACTGTTTTGCTAATTTAACCTAAATGACAATTACATTATTTGTTTTGTTGGTCTGTGGTGTCTGCCACCCCTTCTCTTTACAGTCACATTTGCACCATGTTTAGGTTTATGTTGATAACAGTCCTGAAACTGACTCAGGGGTCTTGTACATCTGTGCATGTTGATTTCACACCAGATTACGAGCTCATTCTGAGAGCCAGCTGAATTTGGAGAGAACTGAACAGAAAAAATGAATCATTACATCAGTTATTGTTATGACTCCACAACAGAGACTTCAACTGATCAAACACACACATCCACACATGTGCAATAAGATTATGTGCAATACTCTTTTTCTGACAAAGTTGTATGTTTACTCAGTTGTATACAGCATTTGCATTCTATTTTTATCCTATTGTATATATTATATTATTTTAGTTACAGTTGTGTACAGTATCTTATTGTATTCCAGTGTTCTCTAATTTTTGCTATATAACTTTGCACTGTCCACTTTCTGCTGTAACAAAACAAATTTCCCAAGTGTGGGACTAATAAAGGTTATCTTATCTTATCTTATCTTATCTTATCTTATCTTATCTTATCTTATAATTTCAGTCAGACTTAGAAATGCAAACTACATTTTCTTTTACATTTATTTATCCAGCCATCCTTCCATTTTCTCCCGCTTATCCGGGGCCGGGTCACGGGGGCAGCAGCCCAAGCAGAGAAGCCCAGACCTCCCTCCCCCAGCCACCTCCAGCCGAGAGATATAATCTCTCCAGTGTGTCCTGGGTCTGCCCCGGAACGCCTCACCCAGGAGGCGCCCAGGAGGCATCCTTGTCAGATGCCCAAACCACCTCAGCTGGCTCCTTTCGATGTGGAGGAGCAGCGGCTCTACTCTGAGCCCCTCCCGGATCGTTGAACTTCTCACCCTATCTCTAAGGGAGAGGCCAGCCACCCTTCGGAGGAAGCTCATTTCCGCCGCTTGTATCCGTGATCTCGTTCTTTCGGTCCCACAGCTCGTGGCCATAGGTGAGGGTAGGGACGTAGGTCGACCGGTAAATTGAGAGCTTCGCTTTTAAACTCAGCTCCCTCTTCACCACAACAGACCGGTGCAGCGTCTGCATCACTGCAGCTGCTGCACCAATCCGTCTGTCGATCTCCCGCTCCCTTCTCCCATCACTCATGAACAAGACCCCGAGACACTTGAACTCAGGGACTCAGGGAATACACCCGCAGTGGGCACTCCACCCTTTTCCGGCTGAGGACCATGACCTCAGATTTGGAGGCCATTTATTTATGAAAAAACTTAAAACATTCGAGTGTTTCATTTACCTTCATTCTAAATGTGACAGATAAACCAAAGACTGAAGAATAAAAGCCAGACTGGCCTCTCAAAAAACTTTGAAAGAAGTGTCAAGTTCAGGAGATTTTATGTATCCTCAGTAAAGCATTACAGCCAGCAGTGCTGTTTCAGCTTTAAAAGCACATTTGTGCTTTTCTCTTTGTCAAGGCTAAGGACACCGTTTAGTTTCTTGTTTGAACAAACTTTATTTGAAGACAAAGCATATGGGCGTTTAATGCTGAGAACAATGGGTGAAAATCTTCAAGAATTTTTCCAGTGGAATACGTTATCAGTCTATCTTTTGATTTCTCCCAGAGTAGCTTTGGCCTTATTCACCATTCAGAAATATTTGTTTTGTACTAATCCTTTATCTATGATACGCTCTCTTTTAGCCACTTTGACTCAAAAATGATGCTTTTATTTACTTCTTCAAATTTCATTACATTTTCAATTTTTTTTGTTCAGATTCCATTAACTTTAACTTTTTACATTGTATGTGCAGTATGTAACCACATTAAATTGGAAATGTACATGTAATGAAATAACATAATTACATTTTGCTCACAGATGAGCATAAAAGTATATCAGGCCTCATTAAACATTAAACTCATTAAAAAAATAAACTCTTAAATTGAACTTTTTTTGGCTTTAATACAGTGTTTAATACAAGCATCCACTTATCATTGGTATGTATGTGAAGGCAGATGTGCAAATACCTTCTGCAGTACAGTGCAGGTCCCCGTTAATACAGCTGTGCATGAAGCATCGTACTGTGGTCGTTTCTCCGTGTTAATAATCAAACTGTAACGCATTAATGCGATGAGTGTATGTCTGAGAGAGCAAAAACATTCACAGCACCTGTGCAAATAAAATGAGAGGCGAGTAAATGAGGGCGGTTGGGTTTTTATAGAGGAATGAAGAAAGAAAGAAAGGCTGATGAAACGTGTGTGTGCAAACTTTTTATTCCTCTTCTTTGAATGTGCATGCAGTGCGTGTAACGGTGCACTTGCGTCCATGCTCTGCTTTGCAGGTGTGCATGATCCATGTTAGCTGTCCTCCCCGGCTATAATGGGCTAAGTCGGCGACCTGCTGGCAGCCTGACGTTTGACAGAAAACATGCATATTCATCTCGCTCCCTCGCGCGCACACACTTGGCGGCTCCCTGCAGCGCTGCTGCCACCGAGCCGTATGGACGATTAGTCGAGGCCGCAGCCTTCACCTTTAAAGTCTTCTGTCTTTTTCTTTGCCCTCCTTTCAAAGTTACCTCCTCTCTCTCCCTCTTGCATCTTATCCTCTGTTTCCTCTCTACCTTAATGTTTAATTTCCCCATCATGGTCTAATCTGCACCGTCTTTCTGTCAACATTTCATATTATCAGTCTGTGCTTCTCCTCCCTTTGATTTTCTCTCTCCTCTGTGTCCTCCTGGTGGGTTTTTTCTCCTCTTTTGTTCCTTGGGTTTGTCTTGTCTCCTTTTGAAGGAGATTGCTTTTTTGGGACAATACATATGAAGTAATTGCTTAAATTTGTAAAGTCCTCTGTAACTACTGTTTTCCTTTTACAGAAGATTTGAAAAAGGAAGCTAGAACTGTTCCTGGTGCAGCGTCAGAGTCATCAGATGGCAAATATTAATATTTCACACTTTGGCAATGATTATTGAGTTCATTTTTGAAATCTAATTTGACTTTGTATGAAAATTCCCGCTGCCCTGCTCTGCTTGACTCTCATCTGTCTTCTAAACTTGCCTCCCTCTGTGACAGACATTTTTAGATAAAGTTTCTCCTATTTGCTGGTAATGTCCCAAAGAGTCATGCCTAAGGACTCTGGCCTCAGTGTCTGGAGTCTAACTCAGTGGCCTCAGAGTCTTTCTTTTGCATTTGTCCTTATTGTGTTTACTTTTACCGAAATCAAATGAAGGCCAGACAGCTGAGCTGTAAGCAAAAACAGATAGATAGCACCTTATCTGAATGAACGGATGGAGAGAGTATTTATCTGCCTCGAATTCCTGTAATAATGCAGCCGGTGTGTATGTGAGGTTATCGCTGGTACACAGTAAGCCACCATGAATGATTCTACAGCTTATATCTGAGTCTGCTGCATTCAGGAAACCTGATCTCATCAAGTTTGCATCATACATCTCCACATTAAAATGATTTGACAACTGATTAGCTGACTTCAAACTATTCTACCAGCGGCTGTGAAAATAACCCAGGCCTGCTTCCAATCCTTTATATGCATCACATCTCCATAAAGTTTCAACAGCACTGCAAGAAAAGTTTCGGCGCCTGCTTGAGGTGCAAACAAATTTAGTTATTAGCTTTAGAGACACCTTTGACATTCTCCTCCCTGCACCTAAACTCAAGAGTGGATTAGATCCCGTCTGCCTCCTCCTGTGATTCTGAAGAAGGGCCCTGCATTTTTAGAACACAGAATAAGAAGGTTATGAAGCGCCAAATCACACCCACGGGCTCTGCAGAGTGCTCGTATTGTAAGGTAAACACCCTGCAATAATGCAGAGAAATCAGATGACACACTGTCACCATGAGCAACCACTTGGCAATAGTGGGAAGGAAAAACTCTATTTTAGCAGGAAGACTTGAAAGAGGAATAAAAGAGGCCATCATCTTTGAACAGAGGCTTATGACACCAACTGTCAGCCACCCACAACTCCACTCTCCACCATTGGATGAAAAGTGAAATGACTTCATGTCTGTGAAGGTTCTCAGTCATCCAGGCCATCGTAGTCTAAGAGATCCTTCCCAGACGCCTTAACGCCCACTCACATCCTGGGCCATCTGACCTCAGGAAATCACATGATACTGAGGGGTAGGTTTCACAATGAGCTCGCCCGAAACCCTGGCTGATTGTTATAATCTGAATCCTGGGGCTGTTTTTTTGTTTTGTCTGTGTCTTTAAGAGTCTCTGCAGGTTCTTCCTGATTGGAGAGCTGGCGGCTGCTGATTGGCTCCCTGATCATGTGGCTGTTTTAAAAACCCTCTCCAGCAGTTGTCCCGGAGCAGCAACTGACAGCAGCAGCAGACTTGACCTTGGCCTCCAAAACCCTGTGTGACTTTTGTGCTTCCCTGAGGATTATCGAGCTTTGTAAATAGATCACGTGCAAACAGGTGCTGGAGCTGAAGGGGTGAAGTGCCTTATTATTTTTTGCACTGTTTTCTCCTGTTTATTCAGTTAGGGAGTTCGGGGTAGCACCTGTCGTTTGTTTGGCTTTTGTTTCACCTTAGACAGCACCTCTCTTGTTGAATGAGCTTTCAGTTTGGACAATAAAACCACCTTTCACTTGAAAGTTGGCCTCTCGGTATTGTTTTGGGGACCAGGGCGGGGTCACTTCCTTTTTAACCCTTATTGCGTTCCTGTACCGCTGGACCGGAGCATAACAGACCCACACCTGTTTTCATACCTTGGCTCGTGTGATTAGGTAGGGGATCACGGGGGTCCATGACCCTCTTGGGGGGACACTCCCATAGAGCTTAAATCTGGGACTCTCCACCATTTGACCCTAGAACTGAAGAAGCTTCTCGGATGAGAGGTGAAATGTGTTCAAGATAGAAAAGTCAAACAACCTTAGACTGTTTTAGGGACTTTTTAGGACAGCCCAATAATAATGAATGAAAATACTCCAGGGTAGAAGTAATGAATGCATGAGCTCATCTTTCAGCATCACCCTCATCACAGGATGTTTCTTTTAGAGATATTATACAGATGGAAGAAAGCAGTCCTACATATGTGTTGATGGTATACTTTTACTTTTCCAGTTTCTTTCCAAAGACTCTTATTACTTACTACATCTGATCGCAACAGCACATTTGTCCTCATATTCTTTGCTTGCTTTCACTTTGTCTGGCAAACCTCATTTTCTTAGCTCGTTTTTATTTATTTCCCCTTTATCTATATCTTTAGCCTTTGATGTGTTGGGAGTTTTTGATCTTGATTTCCCTGTAGGAATCATTAAAGCTTCATCTTCACCTTTTCCAATGTCACAGGCAGCTTTGTGCTGGTTCTTATGAACTCCAGTGTAGATCTGACTGACGAGGTGACAACTGAAGATGACAGAAGTCTAACTTCAGTGCGAGCTCTCGCTTCAACTTCAGGCTGCTCCAGCAGTGCTGCAACCTGGCTGACCTTGCATGAGGCAAATGGAGAATTTCCAGTTTGGGCAGACACATAAATATGTCACAACACTGTTTTAGAAACTCAAGTATTCTTCTCTATTCGCACATAAAACAATATAAAACAGAACTGGCACTTGTTTCCTCTGGCCTTCACGGCGTATTCCCAGTCTTTTAGATTTTTATCCTCTCTTCGTTTAACTGTCCTTACTTTTATTCCCCCCCTCCTCTCTGCTCTTTTTCTTCCTGTCACTTGTCAAAACCATTTTTTCCTCTTCCACTTGCTTCTGTTTTCTCTCTGTCCTCGCTTCTCCTCTAACTTGGTTGTGTTCCAAACTTTGATTGTGCTTCTCCTCACAGTCACTATACATAAAAAAAATCAAACAGTTAACTAGTTCATCTGCATCGTGCAATTCAGGTTTATTCTTGTGTGCTATTATTTTTATGCCAGTAACAATCTTGCTGCCAGTTTATAGGCCTGTGTGCTGGAGTTGCTATCCCCCCTTTTCTTAACCTCATTCTCTCTGTCTGAACCTGGCCTAGCTTACAGAGCAACGCTTTATTTCTACAACAGTTATGACAGAGAAGAGTCTGGAAGTCTTCAAATTCTCCCACAGCTCGACTTTTGCTTCCTGTGAAAGCTTCTCACGGATGACATTGGCCAAAGTGTTCACTGGAAACGTGTCCTATACTTTGAGCCATTCTTCATTACTTCACATTTTGCTAGGAAAATGTGAAAAAGCTGCAGTGATTTATTGAAACGTGCAAACGAAAATGGAAACAATACCACAAAATACTTTGTACAGTTCTAACAAAGGTTATTACTCGGTATGCCAGCTTTTTTCTTGTGCTTTAAGTGGATAACTTTTAGATACAGGTATTTTGTTCAGTCACTTTTTACTTTTTTTAATACTATAATATCTATTTATACACAGATTCAGCTAAAAGTGGGAAATTACCATGCATTTCTGGAACAGGTTGCTAGTAACCAAGTTCCTGAAGTTACCATTAATTCCTTCAGTCGTCTGGTTGAGCCCTTTTTTTATCTTTGAATCATTCACAGTTCAGTGTTAAGTGACTTCAAGAGAAAGCAACCCCTCAACAAACTAAATCCTGGCAAACAAACAAGCCAATCGACTGCATTAAAACTACAAAGTAATAAGAGTCGACTCAAGACTTTTGCACAGTACTGTATTTTAGGGCTGTGTGGGAATTTCACTACAACAGTTTTATCAAAAACAGAGCGATTGAAGACGTAATAATGTCAATCACAATAGCTACAGAACATATATGTATAAAAAAAACCCTATCAGTCAAAATCCTCAGTAACTTTATTTATTGGACTCTTTTCTGGGTGGAGATATACAACGTGAAGCTGACGAGTGATGGAGATTACAACTGTGATGTCACTGCTACACCAATAAAGACCAAAGCTTGCTAACAACAATTTTTTTCTGTGTTTCATGAAACAAGATTTAAAATCTGCACAAATTTGAGCTAAATGGGACATCTTTGTTTTCTTTCCAGCAGTTAAAGCTTGAGGATAAAATAATGACTGATTAAATCAGTTATGGTAACGCTGCCTTAGCGCTCGGTTAATGCTGCAATCGTCCATTTTTGCGTCTAACTTATTTCCAGTTTGGTTTGCTTTGGCCTGCGTAATGTTCAGGAGATATTCCTGTTTGCCACAGTTTGTCTGAACTACAGATAAATCAGTTCATCTATACAACACTCCAATTCCCCTCATTCATTTCTTTTCAGCCATCCTTCTTCTTTTAATTAATGAATAAGCCGGGCAGTTCTGAGCTGTCAGAGTTTGTGTTTGCTCTCATTGAGTTTCATCTCCTGTGCTCTGGTTTCTCATGCGCCCGCCTTACTGTAGGGACATCCGGCCCCATCAATATTTAAAACGCATTCTAATTAAGCCCCTGCTGCACCCTTGGCGCCTGAGACGAGCAGAGGGGTGAAATTAAAGGCGCCCCTCACCCTCCGCTGCCCCTGCGTCCCCACTGACTCTTCATCAACCTGAAAACAACAATAACAACAAATTGCTGCTCGCTCACCACATCTGCTGAGGAGAGGAGGGGTCAGCGTGTAAGGGGCGGGGAGAGTGTGTGTGGACACTGTGCAGTGAAACATGGTCGGTTTAATGGAGGGTTAAATATTTATGGCCCCCTTGATCCTCCTTTACAATGCGCTTATGCTGATGGATGACTGATGTATGTAGGTTAAATTAGCCCGGGACAAAGAGTGAGGCAGAGACTTAGAGTGTGTTCACTGGTGTATGTTCCTGTGTGTGATCGTGTTTCAGCACCGACGATGAGGAAAATGTTTTACCCTCATCTGACTGAAGTGTCCTAATGAGTCAGGCTAATGAACATCAAAGCAGCAGACTTGAGACATGGCAGCAGTGCTGCATATGTATGAAATGTTCTGGATATCAGTACACGTGTGTGACGGTTTGTCCTGATAATCTTAGTCATCTATATCATGCTCAGCATGTTCCACACGTCCTTTTATTGCCATTAGAAATGCATTGTTTTTTAAACTGGGCAGCTTAGAGATGTATTGTACTGTAATAGCTTAGAAATCTATTTCATTCTCAACAATGAGTCATCTCACTGGGTATATATTGAGAGTCAATTATTTATATGCTATTAAGACTTAAAGAAAGGCTGTTTGAAATGGACAAAGCTCCAAAGCTTCAGGGGGACTTGGGTTAAAAAACACTTCTGAACTCAGAATGAAACTTTTTTAAAAATATGATGAATGTTTTTTAAAGTTAACCCACGGACACATCCGCTGCTATGATCACTGATCAGCCATAAAACCTCAAGCTGAGTGTCTTCACCCTCATCTTCATGTTTCAGTTTTCAAATATCAATAACAATTGAGATAATTTGATTTTGGTCAAATTCAGGTCAAGATCAAAGTCACACCAAATTTGACAATCAAGCATTTGACCTTCATTGTTAGGTCAAAGTTGACTTTAAAAAGATTCAAGAAACCACACTGAGTAATATCATGCAGACAGCTGCACAGCACGCCTTTTATACATTTTTCAGTACGGCGTCACAATGATGCCGTAACAAGCTGAAAACATCATATTGTGATAAAAACAGACTGACGTCAGCATGTTGTTACAAAAACATCATAAAACATCAAAGTGTTAGTATAACCTTGGCCTTCGGGGGCAGTTGTGCTCTTCTACTGCTCTTTTCTTCATTTATACTGTCTACAGTCTGAACTGCGATGGATTTATTGGGGTTAACCTCTCCGTTCAGTAATGTCTGACTATTACAGGAGGGCCTGAACAAAGATTAGTCTGCCTTTCTTCATCAATCATAAAAATGTGCCACAGAAGAAAAGCACTAATAGTCTGGTCTAGACGTCTTAGATTGAGTAGGTTCTACTCTTCGATTTGATATTACAGTTCACAATATTAGTTTTTTGTGATTATATAAAAGTGCATCACAAAAAGGCTAAAGTGACATCAACGTGCTCGTCTACCACAGTTCTTCAGTAAGTCATTGTCTCTCACTCTCTCTCCACAGTTTTGATGATAGTGCAGGAGGTGCTCTCTAACACATGACTGAATGTTCCACTTGTGTTCAGCTGGGTTGTAATCTGGGACTGTGGAGAGCACAACATGTGATTACACACTCATCACACCATTCAGAGAGGACTGCAGTCTCCTTTCTTCAAATGAGTTCATCATTCTGTGATTGTTGAGCTAATGCTCCAAAATAAAAACAAACAAATAAAAATAGGGACAATATGAATAAGCTTTTATCAGCTTAGTTTATATTTAGCTGCAGTCAGATTAAATGTTCATGACATTGAAGTAGCAGTGATCAAAATCTGAGATGCAAGTAAAGATGTTTCCACTCTGCCTGCTTTCACATCCATCTGAGCCAGTATAACACATATGATATAGGTACACATTTCTCTCAGAAGGGACGACAGCATTAGCAAACTTCTCCTATTAGAAGGACACATACAAGCTGACATCACCAGTCCTTTAGAGAGCATATGAACATAATAACATCTGCGTATGTTTCTTGCTTCTCTTTTCTTTAGGAGGTCAGTCATCTGCACTGGTGGTTAGCTGTCATTGTGGCTCCGAACAAGAATGCGATCATTCGGCCCAGTTATCATTGTCTTCGTCATCAGTCATCGTCTCACATTCTCAAAGTTAGCAACGTCAGGATATTGAAGTTTTTTTTAAAGACCTTTGTTGTTGCTGTTAGGCAAATGAGTACTTACAAAGTGATGAGACAGTACGTTCATTTTTTTTTGTTTTTTTTTTGTATTTGTATTTGTTTTGCATTGTAGAAAACATGTATGGTTCTCGCATAGCTCCCCGGGACTCCCAGACCTGCCTTCATGTGCAGGGTGTCTCACAGCAGTCCTTTGGTCAGTCGTTAACAGCACATACCAGCTTGTTGTTGCACTATTGCCTCTGGAAATGAATGACACGCTGAACCAGTAACAGTTTTGACTAAAATATTCACTGACCTATTTTTTTGACCATTAAAAAAAAAAAATGACATTTGAAGTTTTTAAAAAATGTATTCATGTTGAAATGTAATTTTTTTATTGGCATTTTGCAATGAAAATGTGTCAATACAGTCATACAGTGTACTGTAACCTCTCTGAATTAACACACTGATACTGAAAATTATTGCTTGAATCAAAATAATATGTGAGCGAGCTACACTGTTACATAAAAGACACGTTAAAGATATCTTTCTTGTAGTTCAGCGGTCCCCAACCTTTTAATGTCCCCAACCTTTTAATGTCCCCAACCGGTTTAATGTCCGACAATATTTTCACGGACCGGCTTTTAAGATGTGTCAGATAAATACAACAAAATAAAATAATACGACCGAGACAAAAACTGTGGTGTTTGGTAAATATAACAATAAACGCGAATTCACTGTGTAATTGTGTAACTTTATTAGCAGCGTCCTCCTGAAAATGCACCAACAACACTGAGAGTAACATCCTCCTCTCTGCCCCTTAATGCTCTCTGGTCGCTATGGTAATGCGTAAATATTTCTTTCAAAATAAGACACACAACTACAACATGGGGAAACCGAGTTAACGATAAAAACCCTGAAAACCATAAATTTCACACCCGAGCCTCAACTCGGTACCAAACGACTCGGTACCGGTCCGTGGGCCAGGGGTTGGGGACCGCTGTTGTAGGGTGCTAGGCAGTAGGCACTAACCCTAACTACCTAGTGGGCAAACTATCTAAGGTAAATATAAAATTTTATCTCTGAATACAAGTGATTGTGAGCTGTCTTTACCTTTCTTTTTGTCACTTTCGGTCTCTGAACAGACCCAACATAAAGCGCAGCCCCGTGTGCTGCCAGTCTCTTTGTATTTCTGCTCTTCTACAGTCTTTGTAAAGCACATGTTTGTTTCCTCTCCTCAGAGTTCTGTTCATTTTCATTTCCTCACCATTTGCCTAACTTGCCTTTTCGTTTCCTTGTCAGTGACTCTTTGAATTCCCTGTGTGGCACAGCCTTCGTCTCCTATCTGACAAAATGATTGACAAAACTGTGTTTTCCTGTGTTCTTGCTTCTTGTCATGTTTTGATCCCTGATCTTGCATCATATAGGCTATGTGCCTGGATGTTTATGTTTATGTGCCATAATGCTTGAGCATGATCTCGACCTCGCTGCGTTAGGTTAAAAAGACTCGTCTTCAAAGCTTTGTCAGTTAACAAGATGGGAGTTCAGGGTGGGGGAAGTATCTTGAAAGACATTTTTTCCCACCTCATTACAGACACATTTGCTCCATACCTCCCCTCAAACTCTCTCTCTCTCACACACACACACACTGAAGCCCATGCACCAAGATCATGAACGTCATTCCTTTGCACACATATATAAAACACATAAAGAGAAACTGAAAAAGGCTTGATTGAAGTATTAAAGCTTTGGAAAGGAGTGAACCCTGCACACTGAACCCATGAGGGACTCAGTCTATTAAAAATGCAGTTACAGGTTCATAACAAACCTCGATTATCCCTGAACTATAATGAATGATGAGGGTGGCACAGTCCAGTATCAGTATGATTGTGTATAAGCAGAAAGTATGTCAGCAGAGCAAATAATTATTTAATCCCCGGCTAAATTTGTTGTTTGCTCACAAAAGAAATGAACACTCTCTAATTATTTATCATGGCTTCATTTTAATGGAGAGAGACAGAATATAAACCAACAATCCTGAAAAAAACCATATTACATTGATTTTTTTATACCCGCCAACCCAGTTTTTCTATTTAGGACACAGATTACAATCAATCAGCCCATTATTCAGTTAATTACAGATACTCCTGATCACGGTTCATTATGTGTATAAAGCACATGCATCCACAGATTCAGTTTCTTCCATGTCCACCTCTCCACCAAGACCAAGACCAGAGCTGTCCAAGGTCACCAGGGACACGATCATAGATCGGCACAAGGCTGGAATCATCTACAGGACAACAAGTAAGATGTTTGGTGAGCAGGTGAAAACTGTTGGTGTGATTTTTCAGGAATGAAATAAATGAATCAAAGTGACCATCAATCATCATGCTGTGAAGATCCAAGGAAGATCTTACCTCATGGAGTAAGGATGATCATGAGGTAAATCAGCCCAAAATTCTACACAGGAGCTCATTATTGGTCTGAAGGGACTTCAGTCACCTTTAACAGACTACACCTAAGGTCCCCCTGCTGAAGAAGGCACTTGTTGAGGAGGCCACATACTGGACAAGAACCCCCTCAGACAAAAACTGAGATGTGTCATGGATGGATGTTCCAGCATGATAATGACCCAACATGTGCCTCCAACTGTGGAGGGAGCTGAAGCTTTGTCAAGCAGCAGCCATGAAACCTACAGGATTTAAGAGAGGTGTGCAAACAGGTGACCAACTACAAGAAACATCTTACCGCTGTATTCCCAACACAGGTTTTTCTAGCAAGTGCAAAATCATGTGGGTTTTTTTTTCCAGGGTTTTTGGCTGATATTCTGTCTCTCTACATTAAAATAAAGCCATTATAAAAAATTAATGACTGTTCATTTATTTTTAAGTGAGTAAATTTAGGAATTCAGATGGGGATCAAATTATTTCCTCCACTTTAGCTCTTTGAGCTTCTGCATTAAACTTTGCATATTTAGTATGTATTTTACCAGTGAAGTCTTATATTTATTAGATGACTTAATATTTGTTATTCATATACATTTATACACAAATGAGGAGCATATAGAGACAGAGCATGTCTCCTCATCTCTGCTGTGTATCTGGAATATCAGGGCAGTAAATATGAGTTTATTTGCCTGAATCACTGCAGCGCAACACAACAGATAACGCGGCTAATGGTGGAAGATGACATCCTGTGTGAAATCAATGTGCAGCTGAGTCAGCCTGCCTTCGCACAAACGAGTAATTGATTCATCTCTCGGTGATGAGCCCGCTCGCCTGCGAGGACCTAACGACAGAATGTTTTGGTGGTTTGATCATTGCGTCCCCGTTGCCACAAGATTGATTCATGACTGCAGGCACAAGGGCCATAATTTGTGCTCTCTTCAGACGATTGTGCCTATTCCTGGCTTTGTTTTCAACTGTAAGACATTTTGTAACTTCACAATGCTTCAAATGGTTCAGAGTGGTCAAGGTGTGTAACAAGACGAAAGAAAGAAAAAAAAACACTCTCATATTAATTTTACTACTTTCAGCTGACAAATCCAATCAAATTCCAAGTTACTGGGTATTTATTTAAATTTTTAAGTTAAAACAGCCTTAATTGCTGATATTTGTAGGTGTTTTATCTAACAGTGTCTCAACCAATACATCCACACCTTCCTGGTGTTGCAAACAACACCCAATCTATTATCCTGCTCTTCTGAGCTGGGGAGATTTTATTTCCAGCAGATCCATTAGTGAGATTTACTGATCCAGAGCTGCTGCTAGAATGTGGCAGGAACAATAGCACTTTAATAAAACTGATTATAGTGTGTACAAAGTTGCAGTTTTACAGAGACAATGAAAATGGAGATGGCCCGTCTCTGTCTGCGTGTCCGAGGATTGTTATATACATAAAAAGAGATCTTACCAGATTGTCTCGCCGGCTCTATATTGCTGCTAAACTAGAGGTTTGATTGCATCCTTTCCCGCAGCTTAAATTAGTTTTTGAATTGTTTTACAGAAATTACATAAACAGATCCAATAACAGCTAAAGCTGTGAAGAATCTGCATTTCCATTTTTTTAATAATGGATTTCAGCTAGCTACAAAATGAGCTTTTCAAGGCTTCTCTTTCTCTAACATGTTCATGTGAGAGCAGACCTTCTGAGTGATCTAACCTTGGCTACAGGTGTGGCAGAGTTTGGAGAAATCACCACTTTATACGCTATATTATCTAAATTGAAAGCATGAAATGATCTTGTATCCCCTGTAGCTCCTGTAGCCTTTGAATACACTTAGGTTTTGTCAGAAACGTGTCACAGCTATCGGCTCATGTGACAAAACATTTCACTACAGCCGCAACAGCTTTTTATTCATAATAGTTTAAATATTGGCTTCAGTGCACCTTTGTGGGTTTAACCATCAAAATAAACTGATGTTGGCCCTGTAGCTGAGCACTGATGACTAAGATGACAACAAATGCCATAATAATAATAAAGATAACAATTAGATGCATTTAGTTGGCATCTTCTCAAAATTCATAGTGACATCAAGGTCACAAAACAGCAACAAGGTGACTCACTTTAAAGTGGATGTTGTTTGAAGTGACTGCAGTTATTGTTCAGTAAAACAAAGCTACAGAATGCAACATTGAATTAATAATAATATAATATAACAAACTAAATAATATGGTGAATCTTTACCACTGATCTAATCTCAGCCACAAAATCCCTTTTTTGTTACATTTTTGGTTCAGTGGTTTTCCAGTTAGCATCGCGGATGATGACATCAGCAGAGCACCTCAGTCTGTGGTTTCTGTTTCACATGATGAGGAACGTCTAAGCAATTCCCTCTGACTCCTCTGCACGTCAAAGATGGATGTACCGAGATACACAACGACCTGACAGCAGGTTACTTTAAACGTATTTCTCATTTCTTACATTGCACAGTCAGCGAGTGTGAAATTTTAAGAGGCTTTAGTGGACGGAAATTGAGCTCCAAATTATTTTGTCAGCACATATTCAGCAAATGTGTTTTCCTCACTGTTTTTCATGAAGTGAAATTAAATCTATTTCCACATCAGCAGACCATTAAGATTTCTTTAGTCTTAACTGTAAAATTAACATTCTTCGATTCTTGTCAAAGACACTTGGATTGTCATCATTTATGAACCGATGAACAGATGTTGTTTGTAAAGCAAAGTCGTGAGACAGCAGCTTGCTTTAGCTCTGGAGTCCCTTCAGAGAAAGCCCTGCATGCAATCGAGGAACTGTTGATCCCTTTGAAATGAAGAACTTGTAAAGAGTCATCACTTTCACTTTCAGTAGTCAGCCAGGATTGGCTTTTCATTAGGTATTTTTGTTGCTCAGTCTGCTAATGCCCACACGCTGCTCTCAAGACTCCTCTTCTGATTGGAATGTGGATGAAGACCTGCTGTGGCTGCTTTTTTCTCTGCTCATTTCCCCCTCTCTCCACTCCAGCTGTCATAATAACCAACATAAAAACCACTTGAGTAGGTGGAATGGCACTCTAGCTTAGAAGAAACAAAGCATCTTGACAGATTTATGCTTCATGAGCTGGGACATAATAGCACAGTTTGGACTAGCCCACATCATTAATACTCAATTACAGATCTTTATGAAGTAGACTCACCACTCTAATGCAAACAGGCGACGCCAACAAGGCAGCAAAAACACTCCAGGACAGATATTGCTCCAGTATATTTTGGCTGATTTGAGATAAACCAGCAGACAAAAAACATACATTTACACTTAAATCTGTACATCTCAGAGCAAGTCAGTCAAACTGAATATGGAGATAACTGCAGGAAATCATTCCATGTAAATATGACATAATCCAGTTTTCTCCTGTAAATAGAGAACCCAATTGAACACAAGAATATTGGGCTTTGTGATTTCTTTATTGCCACAACATTGGATATTGATCCAATATTACATCTATGAGGGAAAAAAGTATGACCATGGATCAGAGTTTGATCCTCACAAAATGACTGAGGACTTAACAAATGCGAGTTCTGAGGTTACCAAATCATCTCTGAGGAGTGTGAACTCCACCAATCTGCATTCAGGAGGACTGTAAAAACAAAGACAAATTAAAGTCATTACAAGAGGTTCTCTAGTTATTCGGTCGTTTGACTCACTGAACTGAACCTTTTGCTCATGTTTGTGATTTTGGAGGCTTTTTAATAGAATTAACTATTATGACCTCTGGGGGTACAGACCATCAAAAAGTGTGTGCTTCAGTTTTGTTAAGTGAAATTCTACTTTTGCAGTATTCTGTTAGCTACAGCTAGAAAGTCTGCTATCTGGATAAAAGTAATGGGCCACCCACACATGATGGAAAGCCATGGCATGAAGCCTCCACTGTACTGTTTTTGATGTTAATGTCAGAGGAAGTTTGAAACTCTGGAGTTATTGACGCATTATGCACCTCAGCACCGTGTGACCTCGTCCGTGACTTTACGTGGTCTGATACTTTGTTGTTTACTTGATGTGGTTCCCAAAGACTTCCAATTAGCTTACAGCTGACTGTGGAATATTCAGGAAGAAAGACATTTCACAAAGTGACTTGTTTCAACAGTGGCATCCCATTACACTATCATGCTTGAACTGAGGGATCCGTGCTTTCACACATGTTTGTAAAGGCAGAGTGCATGGCAACATGCTTGATTTGATAGACCTGTGGAAAAGGGACAGAAAAACCTGAATTCAAATATCAACAGGTGTACTTGCACTACTGTGCAAAAGTCTTGAATCACCCCTAATTCAAAGGTACCAGACCTCCTTGTAAGTCTTAAAGTCCTGAGCAATAGTTCTCCAGGGTTTCTGAATTTTCAGTTTTTGTTTGGACATCAGCTGATGCTCGTTATAAGCATCTTTGTTTGCTCATTCAGCCACTTAAAACTGACTTATGAATCATTCAAGCATAAAAGGGTTATGAGACATCTGTAAAGCACAGTGGAGGCTCTTTCATAGTTTGTGGCTGCATGTCAGGTGTTGGACTTGGGGGTCTTTTCTAAACTGAATGTAGACATATGACTAAATACAGAATAGTGCCATAAGATTTTGTTCTGTTATGCAGTACCATTGGGAACGTGTCTGATTGCAATCATCTTCATTATTCAGCATGACAATGATATCATACATATTGCAAATGCAGTAAAAACACATCTGTATCAAAAACATACTATGGAACACTATCAAGACTGCCCCCGAGCCCAAACCTCAGCTTTACTGAAGCAGTGTATTAACAGAGAACCAAAGAAGAGCAGCCAACATCCAAAGGAAAGTTTTGGAATTCACTTCAAGAAGCCTAGAAAATTATTCCTGATAATAATTAAATAGTTCAGGCTGTGTGGGGAAAAAGTTGGTCATAACAAATATTGACTTTCAACTCATTACAATTGTAAAACCTCTTTTTTCCCTTTTGCACAGTACTGTAATCTTTTGTCCATAAAGTGCATCTGTGTCTCTGCAATCATCAACTGCACAGGTGTAACACACAGCTAGTATCAGCCTTTGATCAAATATTGTCACGGTCCGCCAGGCAGACCGTGGGGATGTGGGGAAAGGAGGACCCAAAACGCAGACTCTGCGATGCAAACAGTGCACTTTATTTACAGTGAAGGCTGTAAACACAATAACTCCCCGTCACTCCCTTGACTCCCGTGTGTGTGCTCCCCTCCGACGTCTGTGCTCGTGCTCCCCGCTGTCGTGTTTCCGCACACCCCGTGCGTGCTGCCTTTCCGGTCCACTTTTCCTCCTGCAGGAAAACCACAGAAACAGCCGTCAACACTGACCCCCGCGGCACACACGAACTGACTTAAACTCACACACTAACTTGGGATGACAATGCAATGATCCCACGCCGGTGGGAGCTCCAACACTCTCCTAAGTAGCTCCCCCGACGAGCCCTGATCACCAACAGGTGTGTGGCAGGAACTTCAGGTGTGGCCAGTCCGCCTGCAGGGCCACACCCATCAGGCCTGCATGTGGCTGTTCTCCATCCTCCAGCCACACATGTATACACCCACACCCTGCCTCTACAAATAATGAGTGGAACACCGAACAACACAGCATAGTGCAGAAAAACACACATCCCCAAATAACAACAACAATACCAATAATAATAATAATAATAATAACAATAATAACAATAATAACAATAACAACAATAATAATAATCCATCCTGCTCACGGACCCCCGAGTCCTCCAGAGCAGGGTCCGTGACAGTACCCCCCCTCTAAGGGTCGGCTCCCGACGACCCTAAAACAAAAAAGCAAAAAACAGAAAAACCAACCCAGGGCGGGCGGCGGGGGTCCAGGACGGAGGGCCCCAAAACCCCTCCGATCACACCACTACCCAACAAAAAACGAAAAAACTCAGTTCATTAGTCCAACCCCCGCCCTAATGGCAGTAAACACAGTTCTGGCGGCCGACCCGGTGGACAGCAAAGCAGGTGAGACCTGCTATGGGTAGGCAGAGGCCGAAAACAGTTCAGGAGGCCTACCTCTAGTCCATTGGTGGAAACGCTGGATCTCTGGCGGACGGCCATGGGTCCAGTAGCAGTGACGAAACAGTTCTGGGGGCCTGCCACTAATCCAGTGGTGGCGGTGCTGCATCTCTGGTGGCCTGCCAAGCGTCCAGTGGTGGCGGCGCTGCAGCTCCGGTGGACGGCCACGGACCCGGTGGTGGCGGCGTTGCAGCTCCGGCGGGCGGCAGAGTCGAAAGGCCCAAGATCCCCGACGTGCCCAACGTGGACGGCGTGGAGGGCGCGCTGAACGTGGACGGCGTGGAGGGCGCGCTGAACGTGGACGGCGTGGAGGGCGCGCTGAACGTGGACGGCGTGGAGGGCGCGCTGAACGTGGAGATGCCTCCTGCACCCTGACCCCTTGCTTAGGCAGATCAGGTCCCTCCGACACGCTGACCTCCAGCTCTGGCTGAGCGGGTCCCTCCATCACGCCGACCTCTGATGGCGGTGCGTGCTCCTCCGGCCCGCCGAGCTCCTCTCTCGATGATGGGCGCTCCTCGTGCTCGCCGAGCTCCTCCGGCAGCGGCGCGGGCCTCTCCCGCTCGCCGAGCTCCTCCGGCAGCGGCGCCGGCCCCTCCCGCTCGCCGAGCTCCTCCGGCAGCGGCGCCGGCCCCTCCCGCTCGCCGAGCTCCTCCGGCTTGTTCAGCTGCTCCCCAGCTGATGGCGCGAGCTCCTCCGGCTTGCACAGCTGCTCCTGCTCCGGTGGCTCGCTGAGCTGCTCCTGCTCCTCAGCTGGCTGCTCGTCAGCTGGCGGCTCGCTGAGCTGCTCCTGCTCCTCAGCTGGCTGCTCGTCAGCTGGCTGCTCGTCAGCTGGCGGCTCGCTGAGCTGCTCCTGCTCCGCAGCTGGCGGCTCGCTGAGCTGCTCCTGCTCCGCAGCTGGCGGCTCGCTGAGCTGCTCCTGCTCCGGCTCGCTGAGCTCCTCCTGCTCCGGCTCGCTGAGCTCCTCCTGCTCCGGCTCGCTGAGCTCCTCCTGCTCCGGCTCGCTGAGCTCCTCCTGCTCCGGCTCGCTGAGCTCCTCCTGCTCCGGCTGTGGAGCGGCTGTAGATGGTCGATCCGGAGGTGAAGATGGTGATGCAGTGGCGGCAGGTGGCGAAGATGAAGGCAGAGTAGGTGATGTGGTTAGTGAAGCTGAGAGTGCTGCAGTCTGATGAGCCGCTGGTGGAGAAGTAGCTGCAGAGGGCGGAGGTGAAGATGGTGTGGCAGCTACCTCCAGTAGACTGGACTGCGATGCAGGGACAGACGAGTGAGACGATGGCAGAAGTGGTCCAGCAGGCACATCGACCTCCAACTGAGGATGAAGATGAGAGGCTGACTGGGCAGCAGACTGAGTGACTAGCTGGGCAGCAGACTGAGTGACTAGCTGGGCAGCAGACTGAGTGGAGGGTGATGTGGCTACTACGAAGGGCGGAGAGGATGTGAATGTTACAGCTGGCTCAACAAATTCCAGGGGTCCAGAGGCAACTGAGGCCTCCAGGTCAGCCTCTGGGGAAGCCCTGGGGAGAATTTCTGTCTCCATACGGCCAGTCTGGGCCAAAAAGTCATCTGGGTCTTTATGCTCTGAACTCCCTAGCTCCAAGCTCACAGTCTCAGAGTGAACATTTTCTGATTTCTTAGAGGTAAGGCAAACAGTTTCTGACCCCACCGACTCTGAGTTACCTATCTCAGGGCTGACTATGCAAAATTCTGCCCCAGAATTAGCACTCAGACCACATTCGTCCGTCGGTGGTCCAAAAATCTCCACTGGGAGTTCAGTTACACCTCTTATAGTTTCTCCATTGCTAATTGCCATAGTGGCTATAGTCTCTATTTCCAAGTTCACAGGAAGGGAATTTACAACACCGGCAGAGTCCATTTTACTCACTGTGGCGTCCAGAGCCGCTGGTCCTGAGTCTTCAACAAGCACAGGAGTGAGTGTAGATGTGGCTGAATGCTGCTTGCGAGGACGCCTTCTCCTCCGTGAAGGCGGAGCCGGGAGCATGGAAACCCTCCTCTGTTGTTCATCTGTGTTTCGATTTTCAATGACAAGATTAATTGAAACAAATGAGTCTGGTTTACTCACTGCGGTAATGAGTGCTGTCAGTCCGTCGCCAGCTGACCGGGCTGAAACCGCAGGAGTGGGTTGAGGTGTAATGGGGTGATGATGGCGAGTGCGACCTCCCTTCTGTAATGGAGGATCAAACAATTGTGCCGCAAGCATCGACGGGAAAGCCCTCCGCCGATGCGTGAAAAACCAAGCGGCTAGCGCCTCTAGGAGAGCAGCCGAACCTTCCTCGCTCGGGCCACCCAAGCCGAATAATTCAAAACAAGAGCTCTCCCTTAAACTAGTGACCAATGGCTTAAGTGTGTTAATGTCCAAAAAGTTCAAGGTAAAGGTAGTGGATGAGAGATAATTGTCAAAGAACACTACCTGTATATGTCTCTTGTGTGGGTCTACAGCCTGGATTACGCTCTGGCAGTAATCCCATAGCTGCGAGGGCGATCTCTCCTCCGTGGCAACTCCTGAGTTTGCTGGGTCCATGGTGGTTGGTGGGATCATTCTGTCACGGTCCGCCAGGCAGACCGTGGGGATGTGGGGAAAGGAGGACCCAAAACGCAGACTCTGCGATGCAAACAGTGCACTTTATTTACAGTGAAGGCTGTAAACACAATAACTCCCCGTCACTCCCTTGACTCCCGTGTGTGTGCTCCCCTCCGACGTCTGTGCTCGTGCTCCCCGCTGTCGTGTTTCCGCACACCCCGTGCGTGCTGCCTTTCCGGTCCACTTTTCCTCCTGCAGGAAAACCACAGAAACAGCCGTCAACACTGACCCCCGCGGCACACACGAACTGACTTAAACTCACACACACTAACTTGGGATGACAATGCAATGATCCCACGCCGGTGGGAGCTCCAACACTCTCCTAAGTAGCTCCCCCGACGAGCCCTGATCACCAACAGGTGTGTGGCAGGAACTTCAGGTGTGGCCAGTCCGCCTGCAGGGCCACACCCATCAGGCCTGCATGTGGCTGTTCTCCATCCTCCAGCCACACATGTATACACCCACACCCTGCCTCTACAAATAATGAGTGGAACACCGAACAACACAGCATAGTGCAGAAAAACACACATCCCCAAATAACAACAACAATACCAATAATAATAATAATAATAACAATAATAACAATAATAACAATAATAATAATCCATCCTGCTCACGGACCCCCGAGTCCTCCAGAGCAGGGTCCGTGACAAATATGGTTACTTTTGGCTCCAAAAAGCAACATATTTGCAGCCAAAGGGGCGCAATCACTCTATCACACAGGACCATGTTTGGATTGTTTTACCTGAATAATAAACACCTTCATGTAGAAACTGCATTTTGTGTTTACTTGTGTTATCTTTGTCTTTGTCTAATATTTCAACTTGTTTGATGATCTGAAAGATTTAAGTGTGACATACACGTTTTTACACCACCATATATTCTTATTAACCAAGTGATAAAACTGCGACTAAGAATTCACATCATATAAAACTAAGACATACAGTGACTATGAAAAAATGCCTGTGAATAAGGAGACTTGCACACAGACCAAACTGGGTATTGCAGAGTTAACAACTTATAGTTTGGTTGTACAAACTAACTCCACAAGGTTTATACTGACAAGGATAAAGACAGACATAAGGACAGAAAGGAGATGAATAAGCCCAACAACAAAGAATGTCTCACACACCAGAAAAGAAAAGCAGGAGCTCAAGGATTACAACTTTATCCCCTCCCATGATGCAATAGCTGAGCCCAAAGTCAAAACCTTAATTTTTATGGTTCCATTGAGACGCAGCTGTGTCTATAACAGTTCTCAGTAACACTGCCAGATTCCCCCTGCAGTGTCCATTTGGGGTAATTGTCTAATTAACAGCCAACTAATGTCATAGCCTATTTCCCTTCTCTCTCTTTTTCTTCTTCACTTTAAACACACACACACACACACACACACAGAGCATATTAGGTGCTATTACACATCTCTGCGAGGTAAAAGACTTGACAGTAAAAGAGCAAACCCACTAATTGGTCTTAAAGTTGAAATCATTTATTGCTGTTTCTGCGGCAGAGACAGGGAGAAAGCCTCGGTTAAAAATTCAAAGGTGGCTACCTGTGCGCTTTAGCAATGGCTGCAGACAGAGCTGTCCATCGCCCTGCACTGCTGCTGTTGTTGAGCTGGAGCTACACTGAGATCTGCTTGAGTGACAGGAGGGAGTCTCAGCAGCATATGACACAAACCCAGGAGAAATCTCCATGGTTTTCACATTCAGAACACAGTGACAGGAAGTAGACGCGCGCTGAGACATAGACGTAATCGCATCGAAAATAGATGTTCTGTGGACTTCAGAGAAAGCTGAAAGCTAATGGTTAAAAAAGAAAAAAAATCCTCATTTCTGCTCACTCCACTCTGGGTTTCAGTAACAACAAAAAGGCCATCTTCTGCAACAGTGACATGTTGATTGTGGCTTTAAAGTGGAACGATTCTGTTCAGCTCCAGTTTTGTGGTTTTATTCTTGGAGTCGTCTGCAGTAGTTATGCAGGATTTGCAGACCAACATGATCTCCGTTTTTGTTACTGGGCCTTGGTGCAGCCCCTCAGTTCTTCTGTTGTAGAGCTTTAATTCTCTGCTCTCTGAGATCCAGCTCTCTTCTCATTGTCCTCTGGCTGGTTTCACGACAGTACCAGTTGGAAACTTGATAGTGTGGTTAAACTTTCTGAGTAAGAAGAAGAGGCAGGGACACACTCCAAACGCTCCATACAGATGAACAAAATCAACTTTCTGAGAAAAATGTATTGATGGATTACACACTGTGTGTGTGTGCTGACAGAAAGAAGCACTGAAGCACTGAGGTTGCCAGGTTATGTTCAAGTCATTGGTAGACTTAAAGCTTTCATGTTAAGATTGTGGTCAGATTGTGTCTAGTTGTGGAAAGTCGAAAACATCAGAGTAATAAAATTATTTATGATGTTAGTTGTAGATTTACAAAAAATCCTGAAACTAGCAGGACACCTTTAACGAGTGTCGGCATTTCACCCCAGCTTCATCTTGTCTTACACTCAATGAGTGCTTTACAAACACCAGGCCTGAAAGATCAGAATGGCCTTACAAAAGACTTTGTCCAGTCTTGCTTGTTAAATGATTTCAAAAGGAAAAAACACCCTTAAATCTGCTTCTGATGAACTATTTCTCAACACCGAGCCATACTGGTGCTGACTGATCATCAAGATTCAGCAACTCTTTCCCATATCTGTATGGTATGTGTCATCAACTGTATCCTTCTTGGGCTTAATAAAGCCTAATTGTTGGTTTGTCTTGACACATCCAGGTAAGGTAATCCCAAAAAATTGATTCTGTAATGAAAGGAAGTTTTGATCTGACAGTTGCACTAGACTAGCCTTCAAATTTCATCAAATACCTTAGGATTTGTCAATCAATAAGCTCTTTAAAAAACCTGGTGCTAGTTACACATTTGACTTTTTTCAGTTCAGTAAAATATGAATAAATAAGACTCTGCTCTACAACACTAGCTTTGGTCTGCATGAACATCGCAGCACCATGTGCACAAAATTTTAACCAGGAGAGTACGTATTTCCAGGGGGAATCAGACCTTCCTTTATTTCTTTCTCTCTGCCCTCTCCCTCCACAGAAGCAGACACATTTATTCACACAGTGTTATTCACTGCTCTCAGGCTAGAAACCTCTCTCCTCACTATTAAAGAGATACACAGAGGTACTGAGATAACAGGGAGCTCAGGGGGTAGGGGAATACCTGGTTGTGTGTGTGTGTGTGTGTGTGTGTGTGTGTGTGTGTGTGTGTGTGTGTGTGTGTGTGTGTGTGTTGTATGGAAAGGGAAAGTGAATTAGAGAGTGTTAGCTTTTATGCATGGAACTTTACCCAGACCATCTATATAATATAATCACATGCTTGGAGCTACATGTCTGCACGTCGAGCACTCACTGTGTTTGTAATCATACAGATGAAGAAAGTTATTCTTTCACAAACTGTGACATGTTTTTTGCTATGTGGCAGAAATGTCTGAAACTACTAGTGTATGAATTACTACTGAATTTTTTCATTCGTGGTTGTGGAAGAAGTGTTCCTTCCCATCACACTGACCCCTGCTCTCACCACCAGCTGGGGATGAATTCTAATAGCTTTGGTAGTCTCTGCCTACCTTTTATCTAAATATAAAAGTTGTTATTTGACTGAGTGTTTTGGCTTGCAGGCAAATCCCTGAAATGCTAACAGGGCTCTGCTCATTAGTCGATCATTTCAGAGCTTGGGTTTATTTGCTACTATTGGATAACGATACTCCTTACCATGGTGGATAGTTTCCCTGTGATCCCAGGGGCTATGTTGTTGGGAGCTTTGGTTCCTGGTAAGGTCTCCCAAGGCAAACTGGTCCTGGGTGAGGGAGGAGAAGAAAGAGTGATGTGCATTAACCTTATGAAGCAACAATCAAAGCACCAGCTTAACCTGCTCAGGACCGGATCACGGGGGCCTCATCGTGGAGCCGGGCCTGGAGAGGAACTTATTGGAAAGCTCCTGGAGGCCGGGCCTTAGCCAAGAGGCAACGTGGGTCCACCCTTTTCTTGGCTCACCACCTGCAGGAGGAGCTATACAGGTCAGATGCAGTATGGGCTGGGTGAATGGCCCTGGCAGTCTGATCTCCTGCTGCTGAGAGAAGTTCTTAGGAATGTCACCTCTCTAATGGGGAAGGAGCCTGAGAGGTCGAGAGATACTGGCTAAATATAATCAGGCTCACTTTGTGTTACTGGGCTTCTGTGCCAATCACAGTTTTTCCATAACTAACACCAAGTTGAATTTACTTTGTACTCTGCCTGCCAAAAAATGTCTTAAAGAATAGACTATATTTTCACTTCTGCTAAACTGGTTCAGTGAGTTCAATCAGCTAGTATCCTTCCAAGAAGCCTATCGGACCATAATCCAATTATTAGTCTGTCTGACGTTTTCCCTACCCAATGTAAACCAAACAGATGAAGATTTAATGTAACACTTTCAAAGAACAAAGACTAAGGGAGTCGGTGAAATGTCTCACAGACAATGTTACTCAGCTAAATAGAGAAAATAAAAAAATAAAAGAAACAGTTATAGATCTACAAGCCCGTAGCATGCGTGATAATCTGGTATTTTCTGGTATTCCAGAAGCCGCTGGAGAGGACGCGGAGACCACGGTAAAAAGCTTCATCAAAACCCACCTGAAGCTGCCCGAGGACACGGTGAAGAACATCGTCTTTGATAGGGTGCATCGCCTCGGCCCCATTCGGGCTGCGGCCGGGAGACCACGTCCTATCGTGGCCAAATTCGGCCACTACAAACAAAAGGAACAGGTGAAAAGCCGCGGCAGGGAATTAAAAGGAACGGACTTCAGCGTGAACGACCAGTTCCCCAAAGAGATCCTGGAACGACGCAGGGTCCTCTTCCCAATCCGACGCAGCTTTATCCAGAAGGGCTCCCGCGCTGTCATCGCTGTGGACCGGCTGTACGTGGACGGACAGCTCCACCGCGACCCCGACATCACTCCGTGGCTGTATTAACTTCACACCAGATAAGAATCCGCTACACCCTTTCCCCACCCACTCACACTAACTTGCATTAACATCTGTTTAACTCACTAGTATCAAATCACATCTTAGGTGTGATTTCATAGCAGAATTAACACCGTCGCTCTCCGTCAATGGTTTGATCGGAATGTTTCCGGATTTTTTTTTTTTTCTTCTCGTTTTTTGTTCTCTTTTTTCCCCCTCTTGTTTTTATGCTGCTCACCCTTGTCCTTGGTTTCTTTCTTTCTTTTTTCTTTCTTTCACTGCTTCGATCACCTGCTTCCACACTCATACACAAACAACATCCTTTATTTGGACACATACGCACAGCACGATCACGCACAGCCATGCGCTCAACGGCAGCACATTTACATCAGACAGCGCACACAGTCGTATAGGATACACACACTTAAACCAAGCGTACTCATATTAGTAAATATGCACACACATAGTCAGACTCAGGGAGCATCTCACCACACATTTTTTCTCTCTCCCCCTCTTTTTATTTACGAACAAGTGATGTATTCTCTCCACCTGTCTAAGCGACACACACAGCGCACACCCCTAGTTATACAGAGACATCTATGGGTGCACTAAGATTCGTTACATGGAATGTAAATGGAGCTGGCTCCAGAGAAAAGAGGTTAAAAATATTTAACCAACTCAAAAAACTACAGGCAGATGTTGTCCTTTTACAAGAGACCCACAGACCTCTTAGAGGTTCGAATGAACTTAAAACACCTGAGTTTCCTAATGTGTTCTCAGCTTGTTATAATTCTAGACAAAGGGGAGTAGCAATTTTAATCCATAAAAAAATTAATTTCACAGTACTCGATACAGTTATAGATCCAGAGGGCAGATTCTTAATCATTAAACTATCTATACTTGATAAAAAGCTATGTATTGTAAGTGTATATGGTCCAAATGTTGATGATCCCTCATTCTTTCACGGTTTTTTCAGTGCACTCTCCGAACACTTAGATGGCACACTTGTTCTTGGAGGCAACCTCAACCTTGGACTAAATGAAGAAATGGATAGGCTCAATACAGCAGGAACTCAGCGTAATTGGCAGTCCATAAATATAATCAAACAGTATATGAGCGACTTTGGTCTTTGCGATGCATGGCGCTCCCTTCACCCCACCAGTAAGGAATATACATTTTTCTCACATGTCCATCACTCCTACTCTCGTCTGGTTTATCTTTTGGTCAGCAGCTCACTGCTGAGGGACATTTCAGACACTGAGATTCACCCTATAGCTGTCAGCGATCATGCTCCTGTATCTTTAACACTAATGCACAAGAATAATACTACGCCTAGTAAAAACTGGAGATTTAATACATCACTGCTTAAAGATGAAGACTTTATTAAATATTTTAAAAAAGAGTGGACTTCATATTTAGACTTTAATGACACTCCCGGAACATCAGCTTCTGTTCTATGGGAAGCAGGGAAAGCTGTGATGAGAGGTAAAATAATTTCTTTCTCATCACATAAAAAGAAAAAAGAAAACAAAAATATCCAGGAATTAGAAAAAACCATCAAATCACTAGAAGAAGCCTATGCGTCCGACCAAGATCAGGAAACATTGAACAAAATACGCAAAACAAAACTAGAATTAAATGAGATAATTGATAAAAAAACAAAATTCTTAGTACAAAGACTACGCTTACAAAATTATGAACATGGTAATAAATCCGGTCAATTTCTAGCAAACCAGCTAAAAATAAATAAAGAAAAAACAACTCTATGTGCTGTTCAAGACTCATCTGGGAATACAGTATATGACCCGAAACAAATAAACAACATCTTCAGGGATTTCTATAAAACGTTGTATTCACCACAAATAAACCCATCTAAAAAGGAAATTGATCAGTTTTTAGACAACATAACTCTCCCAAAATTATTAGACTCTCAAGCAACGGCATTGGATTCGCCACTGACACCAGGTGAACTCCAGGAAGCCCTGTTAAGTATGCCCAATAATAAGGCTCCAGGTCCAGACGGCTTTCCTGCAGAATTCTACAAAGAATTCTGGACGATTTTAGCCCCAATTTTTTACAGAACGCTGTTGGAAATCAAAGAAAATGGCAGACTCCCATCAAATATGAATTCTGCAAACATTAATCTCCTGCTAAAACCAGGCAAAGACCCTGTATATCCCTCAAGCTATCGTCCAATATCCCTTATAAATGTAGACCTTAAAATAATCTGCAAAGCTCTCTCGAAGAGACTAGAGAAAATAACCCCCCTCTTAATTCATCCTGACCAAACTGGTTTCATAAAAGGTAGGCACTCATCAACAAATACACGTAGATTACTTAATTTGATGGACTACTCATACAGTAAAAACCTTGAAACTACAATATTTTCTTTAGATGCAGAAAAAGCGTTTGACAGAGTTAACTGGAAATTTCTATTTGCAACTTTACACAAATTTGGTTTTGGATCTTCTTTCATCAGCTGGTTAAAAATATTATATAATTCCCCAACAGCTTGTGTCAGAACAAATGACCAGACATCCTCCAGCTTCTGTCTCCTGAGGGGCACCAGGCAGGGATGCCCACTCTCCCCTTCACTGTTTGCAATTTTTATTGAACCACTAGCAGCAGCAATTAGACAGAATTCAGTAATTAAGGGCATAAAATGCAAGAACGTGGAACATAAAATCAGCCTTTATGCGGATGATGTGCTACTCTTTCTCCAAAATTCACAAACCAATATCTCTGGGGTGATTGAATTGATAAACTCTTTTGCAAGAATATCAGATTACTCAATTAACTGGTCAAAATCTACAGTCCTTCCGATTAATTGCTCCTTCCATAATTCCTCTTCTACTCCACTGCAATCGGGAAATATAAAATATTTAGGTATTAATGTTTCTCCCAAGCTTGCAGATCTAACTAAATTAAACTATATCCCACTTTTAAAGAAAGTAGAAGGTGATCTGGCTAGGTGGAAATGTCTACCCATATCACTCATGGGAAGGGTTGCCGCTATAAAAATGATGGTCTTACCAAAAATAAATTATTTATTCTCAATGATCCCAACTAAACCGCCACAAGATTGGTTCAGATCTCTAGATTCATATATGTCCAAATTCCTTTGGAAAAATAAGCCCCCACGTATAAGCTTAAAAACACTACAAAAGACCAAGGATAAAGGAGGATTAGAACTACCTAACTTTCAGCACTACTTCTTAGCCAACAGGCTCCAATTTATCTCAGGATGGCTAAAACATACCCTCTTAGATGAACCTTGGCTAGATGTAGAACAAGCACTTTGCAATAATCTAGAGATTTCAGATCTACCATTTATCAGCTCAAACATTCAACGACATGAATGCTTCAAAAGCGTCAACATTAGCTCCTCTCTGACAGCATGGTGGGAGTTTCTGAAGTTGACAGAGTCTTCATTAATCCCATGCAAACGTACACCTATCTGGAACAACCCTGACATATTACAAAACAATAATATGATAAACTTTTCAGATTGGAGTGGTAAAGGAATCAAATATTTAGAACATATACTAGAAGGAACAGAATTTATTTCATTTGACAGACTAGTTACACAATATGGGATCAACAAGAAAAGATTTTTAGAATATCAACAAATTAAATCCATAGTAAAAAAGAAATTTAAACGGGTCAAGTTGAACTACAAACACCACCAAGTGTGGTTCAATTTCTTACTCTTAAAAACCCCAAATTACTATCCAAAATATACAGAATGCTTTCTAAAATAGATGAATCAATATCACTTCCTATTGCAAAATGGGAAGCGGATTTATCAGTTAACTTAGACCAAAACTTCTGGTCTCAGATTTGCTTAAAAACCTTTCATCTAATTAGAAATCCCAGTCTTCAATTAATTCAATACAAAATACTACATAGAGTGCACTATACAGGTCATCGGATGTTCAAGATGGGCTTTACGTCTACCAACAACTGCTCACACTGCCAAACCAATTCACTGGACAATTATATCCACGCTCTTTGGTTCTGTCCACCAGTTCAGAAGTTTTGGCGTGAGATATGTGAAGACTTATCGAAGTGTCTGAAATGTAACATTCCAACTTCTCCTTTAGTGTGTTTGTTGGGCAGCTTAGATAATGTCACTTCAGAAAAGAATATAGCCCACATGGTTTTCACTGCCCTATGCATAGCCAAGAAAACAGTCCTCATGAACTGGAAAAATAAAAATAATCTTAATTCTAACCAGTATAGAAATTATCTATTAGATTACATTAGTCTTGATACAGCCTCTGCCACCACATCAGATCAATTGCTCTGGGCTCCTTTGATCAGCTCCATCACCTAGTGGGGGTGGGGGGTCATAGTTTGGTCCCACCTTTACTGTTGTGATTGGTGTGGGGGTAGGGACAGGCTTAGGGCGTCGGGGGGTTCCCCAGGAGCATCTTCCTTGGGGGGCTCAACCCGGGGTAGCGGTCATGGCCAATTAAGGGCTCTGTTGGCTCTTAGGTGACGGTTTCCTCGTGGCTGCGTGCAGCGGGGCTAGGGGAGGGTCTGTGCTGACGGACGTGGGTTACTGACCTGGTAGCCTGGCTGCCCCTGGGTGGGTCCGGGACGGGCGTGAGGTTCTGGGGGCGCTCCGTCTCTGGGCTGGGGCCCTGGCCGGGCCTCGGGGGCTCGGGTCCTGGTTGGTGTGTTGCTGGGGTTGTGGGCGGGTGGGTATATGGGGGCCCAGTCCTGGCGCAGGGCGCCGCCGGTGCATCGAGCCACCTGGGGGACTCTTCAACTGGTGGGGGAGGTTGTCACATCTTGCAGGAGCTT
Source organism: Pelmatolapia mariae (assembly GCF_036321145.2). Classification (NCBI taxonomy): domain Eukaryota; kingdom Metazoa; phylum Chordata; class Actinopteri; order Cichliformes; family Cichlidae; genus Pelmatolapia; species Pelmatolapia mariae. The sequence continues at coordinate 37,845,699 of NC_086228.1, read as the reverse complement.
TCCTCTCCTCAGGAATTCTCTCTGCAGGAGGGGGAGATATAGGAGAGGTGGAGGAAGATCTCAGCCTGGGTGTCTATTGTCTTGTGTAGTCTGGAAGATGAGTGGATGATGGGGTGGGTGCAGTTTTCTCTGTAGTGGGGTCGGGTGGGCTGTCCCGGGCTCTGTGGGGCCGGGCGGCGCTGCTGCACTGGGCCCTGGTCCGGATGGGCCTGGGCCCCCTTTCCCTGGCGGGTTGCGGAGCATGGGGGTGCCTACTGGGGTCAGCGGGGGAGCTGGCCCCAGGGAGGGGTCACTTGCCCCTCCCTTTCTTCCCTCCCCATCTCCAGCTGCCTCCCTCTTCCCGCTCCACCACAATCACCCACACATGCAGGGCCTTGGGGTAGGGGTGTGTCACCAGGGTGCAGAGGAGGCATCCCCCCCCTCTGTCCCCTTCTGGCTGCCTCTGCCTCAATTTTATCTCACAACTTAGACATTCACATTACTCACACTCTCATAACACATACATATAGGATCATGGGGGTGGGCTCACAACACGGACTCCAAATTACCATCAGGGTGTACACCTCACCCCTGGCGTCGTTGCCCACCTCTCAATTTTAAATACACGTAGACATTGAGGGCTATCAGGAGGGGCTATGCGCTTACCTGCTGCTCTCTGGCAGGTAGCTCCATGCCCTCCTGGGTTTTAATTGCACCTTAGAACACATATACATCAACACTACATATGAGCGGGTAGAGGGAGGTTTGGAGTCTTCTCACACCCCCATTCTCTGCGGCCTGCTGGAGCGGGGGGGCTAGGAGGAGGAGTTGGCCGTCCGACTGGGGTCTGGTGTGTGGGGCCTCCCTGCTGCTGCGGAGTCGGGGCAGTCTGCTTCTCCCCACTGCAGGGAAAAGGGTAACACCACCTGGGTCTGGGTGCAGTATCCCCCTCCAGGGGCAAGGGTACCTAGACCCGGTTCTTAGAGTACGCTTGGGGAGTGTGATTGTGTGTACAGCGTCTCTTTATGTCTGTCTCCACGTTGGTTGAGTGTGGAGTAATTGCCTATGAGAGCATGAGGGTGGGAATGGATGTTTGTATTTTTTTTTTTTTTTTTTTTTTTTTTTTTTTTTTTTTAACCTGTCCCGTTTGGTTCTTTTGCCATCAGAATTATTGTCTAAAGGCGAAGAAAGATGCCCAACGGATTTACTTTACCAAATGGACCATCCCAGCCTTGCCGTAATGGTCCATTTGATTCAACTTTTTATTGTTTATTTTATTTTCACTTGCTGAATACGGGACAGACTTGACTGGAGGAGAGAATGTGGAGAAAGAAAGAGGGAAAGAAAAAAACCTGAGAAGAGGGACGGGGAAAAAGGGCAAAAAACAAAAACCAACAGAATAAGCAGACAAAAAATACATATATCGATCACCTGGATCACCTGTTGAGAAAGAAAAAAGAAAGCAAGCAGAAGAAAACGAGAGTAATAAACAAGATCACAATGATATATGAGAATATGACAGTAAATACTAAATATTAAACATTATTGTGCAGCACGTGAGATCGACAGCACACAGTGTGCTTTGAGGTAGGAGCCAAAAAGGGTGTAATTTGTGTGTGTGATCACCCGTGTGTACACCTGTGAGCATGAACGCGCTTGTTTTTAAAAGGTTCCTTCATGTAATGATCTGCTAGAGGGTGTGGGGGGCCACTGCCCCGACCTCCAGGGCATGAAGCAGGTATGGAGGAGATCAAGACTCCAGACATCCAGAGGCCCCCAGAACACAAGAGACCAAGGAAGACCAACAGAGGGGCAGCCGCGCCACTATCCCAGAAAGAGCTGAGGAGAGTCCCAGATGAGGGGTCACTCAGCAGCCGCGGAGCAGAAGCCAGGGGGGGTTGCAGTGACGTGCCCGTGAGCTCCGCCGGCAGCCAGCTGTGCCTGAGTGGCCGAGCCCCGGGCCGTGAGGCCGAGGGCACCCCATCCCCAAAGTGGCCCGAGCGAGCCCCAGGCTCCAGGCCCCAATAAGCAGCCGCCAAGGAGTGAGCCGGTGGGTACCTGGGCGCCCACCCCCGGAGACAGAGAACCACCAACGCACCGATGTCTGAGGGCGTCCGCCACCGGCAGGGGAAGTGGTGGGGGGAGATGGGCCTCCAAACCTTGGAGGGCCTGAGATGTCCTCAGAGAGGTGGCGTCTGATACCCAACCTGACATATAGACACAGACAAACAGGCACACACAGATACAAACATCTATTCCCACCCTCATGCTCTCATATACAATTGCTCAACACTCACCCAACGTGGAGACAGACATAGAGAGACGCTGTACACACAATCACACTCCCCAAGCGTACTCTAAGCCCCGAGTCTAGGTACCCTTGCCCCTGGAGGGGGAAACTGCACCCAGACTCAGGTGGTGTAACCCTTTTCCCTGCGGTGGGGAGAAGCAGACCGCCCCGACTCCTCAGCAGCAGGGAGGCCCCATACACCAGACCCCAGTCGGACGGCCAACTCCTCCTCCTAGCCCCCCTGCTCCAGCAGGCCGCAGAGAACGGGGGTGTAGGAAGACTCCAAACCTCCCTCCACCCGCTCATATGTACTGTTGATGTATGTGTGTTCTAAGGTGCATTTAAAACCCAGGAGGGCATGGAGCCACCTGCCAGAGCAGCAGGTAAGCATATAGCCCCTCCTGCTAGCCCTCAATGTCTACATGTATTTAAAATTGAGAGGTGGGATGTTTGTATTTGAGTGTGCCTGTATGTCTGTGTCTATATGTCAGGTTGGGTATCAGACGCCACCTCTCTGGGGACATCTCAGGCCCTCCAAGGTTTGGAGGCCTATCTCCCCCCACCACTTCCCCTGCCGGTGGCAGACGCCCTCAGACATCGATGCGTTGGTGGTTCTTTGTGTCCGGGGGTGGGCGTCCGGGTACACACCGGCTCACTCCTTGGTGGCTGCTTATCGGGGCCTGGAACCTGGGGCTCGCTCGGGCCACTTCGGGGGTGGGGTGCCCTCGGCCTCTCGGCCTGGGGCTCGGTCACTCAGGCACAGCTGGCTGCCGGCGGAGCTCACGGGCACGTCACTGCAACCCCCCCTGGCTTCTGCTCCGCGGCTGCTGAGTGATCCCTCATCTGGGACTCTCCTCAGCTCTTTCTGGGACAGTGGCGCAGCTGCCCCTCTGTTGGTCTTCCTTGGTCTCTTGTGTTCTGGGGGCCTCTGGATGTCTGGAGTTTTGATCTCCTCCATACCTGCTTCATGCCCTGGAGGATGGGACTGTGGCCCCCCACACCCTCTAGCAGATCGTTACATGAAGGAACCTTTTAAATACAAGCGCGCTCATGCTCACAGGTGTACACACAGGTGATCACACACACAAACTACACCCTTTTTGGCTCCTACCTCAAAGCACACTGTGTGCTGTCGATCTTACGTGCTGCACAATAATGTTTAATATTAAGTATTTAGTGTTATATTCCCATATATCATTGTGATGTTGTTTATTCTATTACTCTCGTTTTCTTCTGCTTGTTTTCTTTTTTCTTTCTCAACAGGTGATCCAGGTGATCGATATATGTATTTTTTGTCTGCTTATTTTGTTGGTTTTTGTTTTTTGCCCTTTATCCCCGTCCCTCTTCTCCGCTGTTTTTTTTTTGTTTGTTTTGTTTTGTTTTTTCCCCCCTCTTTCTTTCTCCCTTTTCTTTTCCCCTGTCCCGTATCTAGCAAGTAAAAAAAAATAAAATAAAATAAAATAAACAATAAAAGGTAAATCAAATGGACCATTACGGCAAGGCTGGGATGGTCCATTTGGTAAAGTAAATCCGTTGGGCATCTTTCTTCGCCTTTAGACAATAATTCTGATGGCAAAAGAACCAAACGGGACAGGTTTAAAAAAAAAAAAAAAAAAAAAAAAAAAAAAAAGAACAAAGACTTTTTTGATGAGTTAAGACCTTGATGGGAGAAATTCATCAATATTAATGTTGGTAGTGTTTGTATGAGCTGCCATTGAGGGTTTCTTCAGAATGAATTCCATTTGGTTTTGCTCTTTTTACAAAAACAACATTATAAAGAATTCAAAATAAAGCAATCAGAATCAGGATGCCAAATATTAGAGAACAAATTAAATTTTAGGTACTAGGAAGGAAAAGTGGAATTCCTAATACATTTAACTAAACACAAATCCCTCATTAATGGCCACAAGCTCAAACTTACATGTGGCAAAGCTAAAATACTCTGCCATATGACAAGTAATTTACCAAAATAATTCAGTCCACAGTCCATCATTTCTTTAACACTATACAAGATTTTCCATCAATTAGGACAAAGCACTTTTCCACTCCTGATGGAATTCCAGGAATCTGTGTTTTTGCTGTTGTACAGCAGTTCCACATCTTTTAATTCAGAATGTTTAAGTTTCCACGAGATGCACTAAAAGAAGTAAAGAAGATGATGCACTGTGAGCTAAATAGAAAAAAGTGTTTTCACTCTCAGTAGAGCTAATTAGCAAGCATACTTCAACAGCAGAGAAGATGCCTGTGCCAAAGACGAGGTTTACAGGTGCACTTAAAGGACTCAAACGCTGATACGTGGTGATTCTATTCACCTTCTGAATCGGATTTGAATGAAGAAGCTAATGAGTCCAATGGGTCAAATAAGGACAGTCAACAGTGACAAACAAAACGGAGACGAGGGGATCGACGGAGCTGACACTGACAGTTATCATCCAAATCACAGATGTGCCAAACAGATAGTGGGGCGATGTTTGCAGAAAGGAAGGGCATCCAGGTGGCAACCTGTGGACAGTTTAACGTTTAAGCAGAGAAACATCACAGCAGGTCTCGCTCTACAAAATGATCTCATGCTTTTGTTCAAAACAAACAACTTTTAAGTGATTGTTTTTAAATGAATGTATGAATGCTGCTGCATTCAACAACAATATGTAAGTGTGTAGCTATATGAAAAATTTGTCATCACTCAGGGAATTTTTTTTTCTATATAAGCAAGCAACATTCAAGTGCTAATAAAAAAACCAAAGAATAAAATGGTAACTTGAAAATATTTCTTTGGCGGGGAAAGCGTTAACTCGATTGAGTTAATCAAGAGGAACGGAGTGTACTGGTACCAGTTGTTTCCCCCAATTTCACAAGTTGTTGAAGCTTGGCTGAGAAGAGAGGTGATGATGATTAATGAGCAGCAGCATGGCTTCATGTTGTGAAACAGAACTACAGATGCAATGTGTGCTTGGAGAAAAAGTATAGATAATCAGAAAGAGTCGCACTGTGCATGTGTGGGTATAGAGAAAGCATGCAGGTCCACAATTCCCAGGAGAGGAATTGTGGCTGTCAGGAGTGGTTGGTGCAGGACATGTATAAGGGAAGCGAGACAGGCGGGTTTAAAGTGGGGGTAGGATTACATCAGAGAGCACCTCCTTTTTGTTTAAATGGTAACAGACAGCCTGACAAATGAGGTCAGGCAGGAATCTCTGTGAACATCTGTACTGAGAGTAGGGCGCAGGTGGAAAATGACCTGGAAAGGTGGAGGTATGCTCTGAAGAGAGGAGGAATGAAAGTCAATGAAGCAAGTACATGTACATATATGAGTTTAAATAAGGTTTAAATACCTGGGGTCAAACATCCAAAGCAACAGAGACAAAGAAGACAGCACAGGTAATGTGGAGATGGTGGAGACAAGAATCAGAGGTGATCTGTGACAGAATCATCACAGCACGAGTAAAAAGATGGCAGTGAGACCTGCTGTGGCAACACTGAAAAAGGCTGAGGTGGCAAAATCACCACAACTGAGTACATCACAGGGAGAGCTCAGGTTAAGTGTTTGAAAAAAAAAAGTTAGAGAGGTAAGTCTGTGATAAGTTAAGATAAGATAACCTTTATTAGTCCCACACGTGGGAAATTTGTTTTGTCACAGCAGGAAGTGGACAGTGCAAAAGTTATGAAGCAATATTAGAATAAAATAAGAATAAATACAGTACACAACTGTACAGAATAGAATAAAATAAAATACTATATACAGTAGAATAAAATTGAATAAAATATACAATAAGATAAAAAAAGAATACAAATGCTATATACAACTGAGTAAAAATACAACGATGCCAGAAAAGATTATTGCACTTAGTGTTATTGCACATGTGTGGATGTGTGTGTTTGATCAGTTAAAGTCTTTGTTGTGGAGTCTGACAGCAGTGGGGAGGAAAGACCTGCGAAATCTCTCCGTCCCACACCGTGGGTGCCGCAGTCTCCCACTGAAGGAGCTGCTCAGTGCTGTCACAGTCTCATGCATGGGGTGGGAGATGTTGTCCAGCAGGGATGACAGCTTAGCCACCATTCTCCTGTCACTCACAACCTCCACTGGGTCCAGAGGGCATCCTAGAACAGAGCTGGCCCTGAGGATCAGCCTGTTCAGTCTCTTCCTGTCCCCAGCAGAGATTCTGCCGCCCCAGCAGACCACACCATAAAAGATGGCTGAGGCCACCACAGAGTCATAGAAGGTCTTCAGGAGTGGGCCCTCCACTCCAAACGACCTGAGTCTCCGCAGCAGGTACAGCCTGCTCTGCCCTTTCCTGTAGAGGGCGTCTGAGTTATGAGTCCAGTCCAGTTTGTTGTTCAGATGAACACCAAGGTACCTGTAGCTGTCCACAGCCTCAATGTCCATACCTTGGATGTTCAGTGGTTGCAGTGGAGGATGTTTGTGCCTGCGGAAGTCTACCACCAGCTCCTTGGTTTTACTAGTGTTGATCTGGAGGTAGTTCAGCTGGCACCAGTCCACAAAGTCCTGAGTCAGTCCTCTGTACTCCTTGTCGTCCCCATCAGTGATGAGGCCGACTATAGCAGAGTCATCAGAGAACTTCTGCAGGAAGCACTGGGTGGAGTTGTGGGAGAAGTCTGCAGTGTAGATGGTGAAGAGGAACGGAGCCAGAACCGTTCCCTGTGGGGCCCCCGTACTGCAGACGACCCTGTCCGACACACAGCCCTGAGTCCTCACATACTGTGGTCGGTCGGTGAGGTAGTCCAAAATCCAGGTAGTGAGGTGATGGTCCACTCCAGAGTTCTCCAGCTTGTCCTTCAGAACCGAGGGAAGAATAGTGTTGAAGGCACTGGAGAAATCAAAGAACATGATTCTCACAGTGCTCCCAGCGGTCTCCAGGTGAGCGAGGGAGCGATGTAGGAGGTGAATGACGGCATCGTCCGCTCCAATGCCAGGCTGGTAGGCAAACTGAAGTGGGTCCAGTGATGAGCTCACCAGGCACCGGAGCTGAGCCAGGACCAGCCGCTCCAGGGTCTTCATCAGGTGGGATGTCAGAGCCACCGGCCTATAGCTGTTGAGGTCCTTGGGGCGTGAAGTCTTTGGCACTGGTACAACACAGGAGGTTTTCCAGAGCTGTGGGACTCTTCCCAGCTTCAGGCTCAGGTTGAAGAGGTGCTCCATCACACCACACAGTTGGTCTGCGCAGGACCTGACGACCCTCAAGCTGATGCCATCTGGGCCCGCTGCCTTCTTGGCTTTAATCCTCCTCAGTTCCCTCCTAACCTGGGTGGTTGAGAGAGACAGGCTGGAGCCTTGTGTTGAGTGTGTATTGGATGCTGTTGTTGGGGGTGGGGAGGAGTGAGCAGGGTGAATAGAGGAGGTGTGAAGTGTCTGAGGTGTCAGAGGTGGAACAGCAGCAGTGGGGGTGGGTGAGTCTGCAGCCGATGTTGGAGACTGCCTCATGGATGAATCAAATCTGTTAAAGAAATGATTCAGTTCATTTGCCCACCTCACATCCCTCCCAGGCAGAGAGTTCTGATGTTTGTGGCCTGAGATGGTTCGAGGCCTCTCCAGACTTCACCAACGTTGTTTTGCTGAAGCTGGTTCTCCATCTTCTGCCTGTAGCTATCCTTCCCATTCCTTATCAGTCCCCTCAGCTCTCTCTGCACCCTTTTCAACTCCTCTTTGTCTTTGGATTTGAAGGCCCTCCTCTTCTGCTTGAGGACAGCTTTAATTTCTGGGGTAATCCAAGGTTTGTTGTTGGAGAAACACCGTACAGTCCTGGTAGGTACGGTGTTATCCACACAGAAATTAATATAGTCGGGGGCTCAGCCCTGGCGCAGGGGGCCTCTGGTGCATTGGCCTAACTGGGGGGCTCTTCAACTGGCAGGGAGGTAGTTCCATCCTTGCAGAAGTCCACTCTGCAGGTGGGGGAGAGACATAGGAGAGGTGGAGAATAAACCTAACCTGGGTGTCTGTTGTCTTGTGTAGTCTGGAAGATGATTGAATGTTGGGGTGGGTACAGTTTCCTCTGCGGTGGGGTAGGGTGGGCTTCCCCAGGTCCTGCGGGGCTTGGCGGTGCTGCTGCCGTAGGCCCCGGTCTGGATGGGCCTGGGCTCCCTTGCCTTGGTGGGTACCAGAGGACGGGGGTGCCTACTGGGGTCAGCGGGGGAGCTGGCCCTAGGGAGGAGCATCTTGCCCCTCCCTTCTTTTCCTCCCCATCCCCGGCTGCCTCCCTCTTCCCGCTCCACCACACCCACCCACACAGGTAGGGCCTTGGGGTGCGGGTGTGTCACCAGGGTGCAGGGGAGGCATTCCCCCCCCCTCTGTCCCCTTCTGGCCACCTGTGCCTCAATTTTATTCCACAACTTAGACATCCACATTCCTCACACTCTCATAACACACACATATACATAGGGCCTTGAGGGTGACCACGTTAACGGCGTCCAGTGGACGGTCTGTGTATTCAACCCTACCTCTGGCGCCGGTGCCCACCTCTCAATTTTAAATCCATGTAGACATTGAGGGTTCTCGGGAGGGGCCGTGCTAACACCTGCTGCTCTCTGGCAGCAGCACCATGCCCTCCCTTGTTTTAAATGCACTTTAGAACAACACGCAGCAACACTACACATGAGCAGGAGGAGGGAGGTATGGGGTCTTCACACACCCCCGTTCTCTACTAGCCATCGGGGCGGGGGGCTGGGAGGAGGTGTTGGCTGTCCGATTGGCCTCCCTGCTGCTGCGGAGCCTGGGGCGGTCTGCTTGCCTCCACCCCGGGGGGAAAGGGTCACATCTCTTGGGTCTGGGTGCCTTTTCCCCCTCTGGGGGCGAGGGTACCTGGACCCGGGGTATAGAGTATGTTTGGGGAGTATGATTGTGTGTACATGTCCATGTATGTCTATCCCTACGTTGGGTGAGTGCTGAGTGTTTGTATATGTGTGCATGAGGGTGGGAATGCATGTTTGTGTCTGTGTGTGCCTGTTTGTCTGTGTCTATATGTCAGGTCGGGTCTTAGACTCCACCTCTCTGGGAACACCCAGGCCCTCCAAAGTGTGGAGGCCTATCTCCCCTCACGACACTCTCTGCCGGTAACTGATGCCCTCAGGGGTTGGTGCATTGGTGGTTCTTGGTGTCCGGGGCTGGGCGCTCAGGTATACACCAGCTCACTCCCGGTGGCTACTTGGCGGGGCCTGGTGCCTGTCGCTCGGTTAGGCCTCTTCTGGGGCAAAGGGGGCCCTCGGGCCTCCGGCCTCTGGGCCTGCGACTCGGTTCACTCTGGCACAGCTGGCTGCCGGCAGAGCCGGCGGGCACACCGGTGCAGCCCCCTCTGGCTTCTGCTCCGTGGCTACTGGGTGACCCCTCATTTGGGGATCTCCTCAGCCCTTCCCAGGAGGGTGGCACGGATGCCCCTCCGGTGGTACTCCTTGGGCTCTCGCACTCTGGGGCCTCTGGATGTCTGGAGCCTGGATCTCCTCCATGCCTGCTTCATGCCCTGGGGGACGGGGCTATGGCCCTCCACACCCTCTAGCAGACCATTACATGGGGAAACCTTTTGTATACAAGCGCGCTGATCCACACAGGTGTGCACACGGGTGTTCACTGTTCGTAGACATAAACTACACCTTTCTTAGCTGCTACTTCAAAGCACATTGTGCGCTGTCTGTCCTGCGTGCTGCACAACCACATTCAATATTTAGTATTTACTGCTGTTTACACTTAGCTAGATTAACGTGATGGTGTTGTGTTTAGTATGTTGCTTTGTTTTTTGTTTTTTTGCTTGTTTTCTCTTCTTTTTCTCTCAACAGGTGATCCAGGAGATTTTCCTTCCCCTCTTTCTTTCTCCATTTCCTATCCCCCAGTCATGTCTGTCCCATCTGTAACAACTGAAAATAAAATAAATAATAACAACAAAAGTTGATCAAATGGACCAATACGGCAATGCCATGATGATCCATTTGGCAAAATAAATCCAATTGGTATCCTTGTTGGTCTTCAGACAACAATTCTGATGGCTAAAGAACCAAATGGGAGAGACAAAAAAAAAAAAAAATAGAAATTAATATAGTCAGTAATGCATGTAGTAAGGCTGTCGATGTCCTCTCCGTGGTCATCACAGATCACCTCCCACACAGTCGACTCAAAACAATCCTTAAGAGCCTCCTCGCTCTCCTCCGACCATCTCTGTACTGTGCGGGTGGCTGGTGGCTCCCTGCGCACTAAGGGCTCATACACAGGGACACATACACAGTGATGGTTTGTTCACACAAAAGACAATAAATAGATGGGACGAAGGATGCTGAGTACAGTGGGATGCAAAAGTTTGGGCAACCTTGTTAATAGTCATTATTTCCCTGTATAAATCGTCGGTTGGTACAATAAAAAATGTCAGTTAAATATATCATATAGGAGACACACACAGTGATATTTGAGAAGTGAAATGAAGTTTATTGGATTTACAGAAATTGTGCAATAATTGTTTAAACAAAATCAGGCAGATGCATAAATTTGGGCACTGTTTTCATTTTATTGATTCCAAAACCTTTAGAACTGATTATTGGAACTCAAATTGGCTCGGTAAGCTCAGTGACCCCTGACCTACATACACAGGTGAATCCAATAATGAGAAAGAGTATTTAAGGGGGTCAATTGTAAGTTTCCCTCCTCTTTTAATTTCCTCTGAAGAGTAGCAACATGGGGGTCTCAAAACAACTCTCAGATGACCTGAAGACAAAGACTGTTCACCATCATGGTTTAGGGGAAGGATACAGAAAGCTGTCTCAGAGATTTAAACTGTCTGTTTCCACAGTTAGGAACATATTGAGAAAATGGAAGACCACAGGCTCAGTTCAAGTTAAGGCTCGAAGTGGCAGACCAAGAAAACTCTCGGATAGACAGAAGCGACGAATGGTGAGAACAGTCAGAGTCGACCCACAGACCAGCACCAAAGACCTACAACATCATCTTGCAGCAGATGGAGTCGCTGTGCATCGTTCAATCATTCGGCGCACTTTACACAAGGAGATGCTGTATGTGAGAGTGATGCAGAGGAAGCCTTTTCTCCGCCCACAGCACAAACAGAGCCGCTTGAGGTTTGCTAAAGCACATTTGGACAAGCCAGCTTCATTCTGGAATAAGGTGCTGTGGACTGATGAAACTAAAATTGAGTTATTTGGGCATAACAAGGGGTGTTATGCATGGAGGAAAAAGAACACAGCACTCCAAGAAAAACACCTGCTACCTACAGTAAAATATGGTGCTGGTTCCATCATGCTGTGGGGCTGTGTGGCAAAGCTGAAGCTGCGCCGGGGCTGGATCTTTCAACAAGACAACGACCCGAAACACTGCTCAAACTCCACTAAGACATTAATGCAGAGGAACAAGTACAACGTTCTGGAACGGCCATCTCAGTCCCAGACCTGAATATTATTGAAATCTGTGGTGTGAGTTAAAGAGAGCTGTCCATGCTCAGAAGACATCAAACCTGAATGAACTAGAGATGTTTTGTAAAGAGGAATGGTCCAAAATACCTTCAACCACAATCCAGACTCTCATTGGAGCCTACAGGAAGCGTTTTGAGGCTGTAATTTCTGCAAAAGGCGGATCTACTAAATATTGATTTCATTTCTTTTTTTGTGGTGCCCAAATTTATGCATCTGCCTGATTTTGTTTAAACAATTATTGCACACTTTCTGTAAATCCAATAAACTTCATTTCACTTCTCAAATATCACTGTGTGTGTCTCCTATATGATATATTTAACTGACATTTTTTTATCGTAACAACCAACGATTCATACAGGTAAATAATGACTATTAACAAGGTTGCCCAAACTTTTGCATCCCACTGTATATGGAACTAACAGGCAGGAAGGAAAGGGCGAAGATGGTTCATGGATGCAGTAGAGACGGATGACACAGGATGATGCTCGGTATAGCTAGGTATTTAAAAACACTGTACAAGACTTGGATTTAATAGTTTTAATTTCAAAGTCAGTAAGAGCTCTCGCTGTTGTTGTGTTGTTTTTTTAATGTGCATTTCTTCACTACACACCATTATTGGAGTTCAGTACCAGCAAAACCAGTTTCTACTGTTAAGGCATCTAAACACAAACACACACACACACAGAGAGAGAGAGAGAGAGAGAGAGAGAGAGAGAGAGAGAGAGAGACAGGAAAGATTAAAAAACCCTGTGAAAATCTACTGTTTGCACTTAAGGGAGTAAAGCTGTCACTGTTGTGTCAAATAATAAAGATGTGAAAAGAGAATATATAATCCTTGTGGCGCAAATTTCAATATCTTCTCGAGCTGTGTGAAGATTGTATGTGACAAAACACAAATAAAAAAACAAGTAAGAGAAGTCACAGTGTTACAATAGATTGTGACATAAAGCACATAAAACTTCCTGATATAACTTAAAATATCAATATTAGTCCTGTTTCTATTCACTGCAGAAACTGTTTTGTCACAGACTGGACGAGATATTTCGAATTAATTCACGGAGACTTTTGTAAATGGGAGGTTTTCCCAGCCAATAAAAACTCTGCTCATCATCCTGTGTGTCATCTGTTTCATTCTCCATCACTTCATTCCCCATCTGACTCTCCCCTCGATCACGCACGCCATCTCAAGACCCCTAAAGATGCAATTTGGCTCCAAATAGAAGTGACAATAATATGTCAAAGCAGATGAATACAGTAATACCAAGAAATTCAATAATCATGTCAGTATGGGTGATTGTGGAGAAAAAAAAGCAGTGATAGCTTTTCAGCAGAGCAATCTCAGTAGATCTGAAAACAGGAACTCTTTCTAAAGTCGCCATGGTTACCGCTGCTGTTTAGAATTAGTGGAGTAACAAAACTAATAATAGGAATGATAATTTTATAAGTTACAAAGTGCTTCACGTTTTGGATAAAACCACACATTAAAGATAAGTGCATATACACCACCAAACGTCCAATCTTACAGTTAATTCCTGCACATTAGAAGAACATATGAGACATACAATTTTATCTTTGTTACATGTATAAATTAGAAAAGCAACATCCAGAAATAAAAGGCAAAAGAAAAGTCCTTTAAAACAAACCAACAACCAGCCTAACTCCCTGTTCTTCCAAAGTTTAGATACAGTCGAAACTGTAGTCCCCTCTGGATTTACGAGCGTAAAAGCCAGCCGCTTTTATAAAGTCTCAGTAACTCTCTACTATAAGTTCAAGCCTGGTAATGTCAGGTTGTATATGTTATTAATAAAATCTTTTAATTCATTTTGAATTTCACCAGAAGTCAGTGATGGGCAACAACAGAACAGGTGATGCATGAGTGCTGGCTACGTTTGCTAATGAACCTAGGTGCTGCGTTTAGGACCAGTTGAAGACAGGCTGGGAAGGACTGGCATCATAGTGAGTCACAGTAATTGAGATGGGAGAAAGTAAAGTGTGTACTTTAGTCAGTAGAGATTAGCAGTGGTAGAAGATGCATTTGAAGCTGTTTAGATGACCCATGGGTAACATATATAAAGAATACATCGCTGGACCAAGGACTGAGCCCTGAGGAACTCCAAATATGGAGTGGGCAGATGAGGACATACAGTTGTTAATAGGAATTCTGAAATATCTATCAGATAAGTGTGAGAGCCATTTGAGTAAGGTGACCAAGATCTTCTTTTCCAAACACCTCTGAACTGTCCATCCATAAACCCACAGAGTCTCTGCAGATACAAAGGACCCGGCATGGCCCAGATGCTTGTGACGACTTTTAATATGTGTATTTGCACTTTGCAGTCCACAGTGCTCTGTTCCCAGCTCCCAGCTCTCAACACTGCTCTCCAGTCCTGGAAGCTCCGAAATCCCCCCCCCTCAGTGGTTGCTGCCACCGGGAAGTGATGTTGCCATAGTGAGGTGATTTTGTCTGGTCTGCAACAACATTTTAAGTGGATGGAATCAAAGTAACATTCACATGAATGCATGGGCTCAGTGTTTCCTAGCCTTCTGTCCCATATTTACCAAACTCTTATAGCTCAGCTTTGGATTGACACTGCCAGTGAAGGCGGGCATGGTGGTGCAGTGGTTAATATTGACACCTCACAGCAAGAAACACCTGGGTTTGAGCCTGTGTACCAGCTGGGGTCTTTCTGTGAGGACTTTGTATGTTCTCCTTCATGGTTTTCTGAGTCCTCTAGCTTCCTTTCACATGCATGCCCAAATATGTGCATGTTATTTGTTGATTCTTAAACTAATTGTAGGTTTGGATGTTAGAATGTGTGATATGAGGGCCATAAATGCGCTTTGGACCTATGAAACTGGGATAAGATCCACACTGTTACTTAAAAATGTCGCAGAGCTTGATGTTTCTTCCAGCCTAAGTCACTGTTTGCTCAGTGTTGTGGGTTAATCTTCTTCCCTCATTTCCCTGAGATGGCATTACACAAACTGGAATTATCCATTAATAGTATAATGTATTACACTATCAAGTATTTTATACTTTAGCTGAAGAACAGGCATTTCTGCCTGTGTTATGTACTTACTGAAAAAAATACATAACATAACTTATTTAAGATATTAAATTGATATGTATATATTCATGGGGCCGCCCTGAAAATGTTAACACTGAAGTTTGTTTTTCTTTGAGAAGTAATAATAAAAGATCTGATTGGACTAAATGGGGGTAACCTCTATTTTCTTATCAGCAGCTGCTAAATGTCGGTTTGACAGCCGTCACCACAAGGCTACGCAGCTGAGTAAAGTTAAACAAGATTTCCACTGAGGATCGCTGGAACATCTTTCTCACTTTTCAAGTTTTTATAAAGGTTGAAGTGTTGTTGTGCTCATTGATGGTTCATGTAATTACAACCATGTTAATAAAACATAAAGTCCTGCAAAAACAATTATGTATAGTCTCAGTGTCAAAGAATTAAGAGGACTAGTCACCACAAGGTGTCGATAATCAAATGTTAAGCTGTACATCAATAAATGGCCACAGTCCTCTAAGAAATGAAGCAATGTCACAGAGTAGAGAGGCCCAAAAATGATGAAATCACACAAAAACTGGTTGCATCAAGTTATTGCTGCTAAAGGAGGCTCGAGCAGGTGAATGGGATGTACTTATTTTTCACTACATATGAAAACTTTCTTTTTTGCAGGACTCTAAGCTAAATAAGCAGTAATTAGTATTGTACTCATATGGTAGCAGTTTCTTCATCCCCAATGTGCATTTAGTGTATACACACAAAATGCACATTTTTACTGTACATAAAAACTATGATGACTGACGCTCACTGCTCTTTCCACCTTGGGCTGTATTCCCAGGATAATCCAAAAGGCATTTCAGGGTTTCATTTCAGTGCAAAGTATCCAAAAGTCCTTAATCTTAAACTTTCTTCTGATTCCCGGCAGACTAATTAAAGTTAATCAGTTAATTAAATCCCTGCAGCCATCTGAAGGCACAAGGACAGATATGTGATAAATCTGTAGCCTGGAAGTTAAAGTGCTCTACTGCTAAGAGTTTTCATGCATCATGACCCACTATGTTTATAATAAATCATGTGTGACAGCCATCAGGCTGCTACAAGACAGTCTTGCACATGTCTGCACATATCAAGGTTCTCAGTAAAGGCTTATTCTGCCAATGCATGACTATAATACATTGACTCTTTTGTGGAAGTTCCCTGATGATGCCAGCATCCCATTCAATATTCGGTGGAAGGTGATAGCTTGAAATTTGAGAGTGCGGCAGGACTATTCAATCCACATGCAGTTTATTTTAATGTTTGCCAGATATGCCACTCAGACGAGCACAGGCAGCAATATCAGTTAGCTAACATGCCATTAAAAGATTTAACAGTGAATGGAGCCAAATTGATCTGGTTTCTGAAAGCTTAGCTGTTTGTGTCACGGCCTTAGCTGTTAGGTGATCAGCGTATCTGTGATCCAAATGTCAGCGTTATTTGCTAATCAGTGGGAGCACTTTTTAGCATGTGTCAACAGTGGCATAATGAGGGTTTTTTTCTAGTGATGGCTTTGTCAAGTCTTAGATAATTACTCAAGTAACATCTGCAGATTAAGTTTAATATTCTGAAACGTACTTTACACGTACTTCATGTTGTCCTCGGGGATAGAATGGAATGCAAAACATACTCAATAGAAGCTCTTTATTGACTTTATTTTCATGTATTGCTGTAACACAATAATTTCCCAATTAAAAAAACCCCCATAATAATAATAATAATAATAATAATAATAATAATAATAATAATAATAATAATAGTGGTCAAGAAACATAGGTTTATGGACCTTCTTCAGCTTAAATAAGCAGTCAGATTTAAAGTATGTTGAGTTCAGGAGTTTGGCAGTGGCACCCTTGGTTAGCATTTGTATTGAAAAGTTCTTTGAAGTCTTTATTTCTCAGAAACAGCTGAAGCGTTTCAAAGTGTTGGCTACAGCAAGAAACCTAACAGGTGGAAGGAGTCATGTGTCTCTTCCCAAACTCCACAGAATTTGATAACCTCTAAACTACTTACTCGCCACTGACAGGTGAAGATTTCCACTGGCCCAATGCTACAGCCAAATACCTGCCTGCCTCATTACAAAGCCAGTGTTTTCACACAGGGCTGCTGTGTCTCCCACAAACATCTAGATGTTTAGTCAAGGTTGGAAAAGTCAGGCTCCACCAAGAAAGAACAGCACGCCCCTCACGGGCAACTCAGACTCACAACTGCTCATTTAACAAACTGACTTCACACACAGCCCCTTAGAGTAGACTACAAGAACAAATGTTTTTTGGCTTCCTGAACTCTTTGACCACTGTTCTTTTTCACCTAGTTTTATTTTAAAATGTACTTTTAATGAATTGGAAATTTAATTATATCCTTCCTTGCACACTAGAGTGAATAAATAAGACAATTTAGCTGAATAAAGGCCAGTGGTTGAGTGTTACAAGCATCAGCAACCACCAATAAAAAGCCTCTGACTCACAATTGTTTACTTATTATGAATCTAATAGGCTGCACAGAGAGTTCAGAACTCACTCTCTTATTTGAATGTCATTCGTGTTTATTTACTCATAAACCACTTGGGCTGACATTCTCATCTGCTCTCTTCTAACTGGTCCTAAGTGTCTCGATGCAATAGACTATACTGACATGCTGCACTTCATCGTAGTGTGTGTACACAATGTCTAAATCCAAGCCATGTGTGCTCATATTTAGCAGGACATACACACACGTAGCTAATTACACAGAGAGAAAAACACTTGTCTGCAGCACCAGACTCCAGGAACAATCTGCCCTAATGATTTCCGATGTGATTGGATTTCTCGTCATGGCCGGTGGCCTGTGTGCCCAATTGTTCCTGCTGCTGATTTGGTTTCCAATGAAGACCCAGTAACAATGTACAGGCTGTGAAGCTCTATGGGTGGCAGATTCTTAGCCCTGACCTTCCAGCCTAATCTGCATCAGTCCCCTGTTGCTTTGCTCTCTTTGGCATCGTCCTCCACCTTCCCCGACACTGTCTTCTGAATTAGGCTGTGATCCAGATATGATCCAGATTTCCTGGAGACTGTTAATTTGAGAGGTGCAGGTTCTGTCATCATTATGATGATGTTAATATATGCACCAGGTCAGCAGCAGCCTCTCTAGGATTAGGGTTGGATTTTGTTTTTTCCAACAGACTAAACAGGCAAATGTTCAGAAACTAGTAGGTGTTACATTAGAAATAAGTTCCCTTACCCATCCATCCATTCTCTACTGCTTATCTAATTCAAGCTGGCGATTCTCAATTCAATTCTCATAGCTGGGATGGATCCAGCGCCCATGACTTCTAATATTTTTACCTAAAAACTTCCGTTTAGATTTGTCCACCCAAATGTCTTTTTCTCAGACATCCCAGGATATCTGTCAAAGATATAAAAATCAAAGTATTATGCCTTCACTGTGAATACATTTGGAGTGCAAGAACCTGACTAACGAGGTGGTTAATGTTATTATTAATGTGCATGCAATCTAAAGCTTTATGACTCTTATTCTTGTCTTTATTACATTTTTGTGAAAGGGTCTGTACAATGTTTTGTTGCTCTGCAACTGCATGACGGTTGTACCAGTGTCTGTTGTGCATTACAAGGGGAGTGAATTATTTGACCACTGTACAAAGCAAGACAGAATTAAAGCCACTATATCGCCACATAATCTTGACAACAATGTGAGTCTTGGAGAGGTTATGTCTACCTTAGGGCCTTGCTTCCATCACAGCGTGTGAGTTTTTCATGAAAATCACGTTGTTGCATATTTTACTTATTTGTTTTATTTTTTTATTACTGTGGTTGAGTTGTGCCATGCCCACAAGGCACGCCTGAGAATGAGAGCCTCTATATGAGCAGTGAAACAAGCTTCACATCTCCAAGAAAATAAATTGTTCAATAAGGCCAACAGAAACACACTCCAATCTTATTTTATTTTTCACATCTAGTTTGGTAGAAAATTGTGCTTTGGTGCTTGGATATGCAGTGAAGCTTATTATATTTAATTAAGCCTGTGGCTGTCTCCTTGGCTTGCATGGATACAGGTGTCCAGCCAGTTCCACTTTCATTTATTCACATATATTTCCTTTTACAATAGACTTTGACATGTAGTGTTGTCATGTTGCACGGTTATCAATGTCCTTAAAGACGTACATTTGGCATGCTCACAGGATCTCAAACAAGAAGCTGTTTGAGATCCTGGGTGCAGAGTGACTGAAATCCAATCAGAAGGCAAACGTGAATCCTTTCTCTCTACCCCTGCCCATCCAGACTGAAACTGTGTCAACTATAGTTTTAAAAACCTGAAATTTAGGCATCCTAAACATGTTGGAGAAGTGTGGGTGCTAGGCGTAAGAGTAGCAATTATTATGTGTTTTATGTGGAAATAGCGTTTGTTAGTAAATGCTTCTTATTCAGAGCACGTAACAACTGCTACTTTTGCTTTTATATTTTTCTGGTTGAAGCCCTGCGATTAAGAGCAGGAAAAAAATACAAAATTTAAACCTCTGACCTCCAATTAATTCATGAATACACTGCTACCTTGTTTCTGAAACTTGGACATGATGTAATGCAAAGTAAACACACTGTTATCACTTTGTGTAAAGGTGCTCAGGAAGCACTGGTCAAAGCTTTTCCAGGCAACATTCCAATATGAGGTCAATTATCACAGTCCTCTATACACTTGCACACTGCACACGCAGACACACACAGATATATATATATATATATATCAATGCTGTTACATGTGTTTTCAAAGAGCAATGATCACTGAGTTCTAAAAATATTAAGTTAATATAGAATTCCCTAATATGAGTCTACATCCATAACAAGTGAAGCCCAGGAGTAATTCTGCAGGCATCGGGAGTTGAGGAGGTTGGAGCTTTCAAATTGGATTTATGACCATAAAAACTGCGTCTGGGGCTCTATAAACCCCAGAAACATGTCTGATAGTGAGAAGTGTTGGGTGAAGCTGAGATGTTTAGCATAGAGGCTACGGAGGAGAGAAAGACAGGAAAAGTTTGCTCAAGTTTTCTTTTCTTTCATTTTTTTTCATTTTCCTACATATCCACCTCCCCACTGTCTTTGTCTTTATAAAACCAAGAAGTTTGGACCATTTGTTGCTACAAATTGTTATGTGGCTTTTTTTGGCTATGCTGGATGATGCTTCCTAAATGAATCCTAACAGCATTATGGAGGCTCTGCTGGGAGCGCACTAAAACGCCCCCAGCACAGTAGGCATATTTCATTCAGCTGAGTGAAAAGCAAACACTGAACCAGACATAATTCAGGAATAGCTGGCATGCAGAACAAGTGCGCACAGAGTAGCAGGAAATGGCTGGAGAGAGTTTGCAGAAATAGGAGTCGGGTGTTTGAGTGTCATGGTCGGTTGGTGCTTCTTAGATTATACTCTTGAGGTTTTCTTTATCTTCTGTTAAAGCATGGTTTTTTGTGTGTGTCGTTCTTTGTGCTTATTGTTTCTAACTGCTTTTCCAAATTTGAAGACTCCATATTTAGTCCTTAGTTCCTGGTACTTTTATACACTTGCTTGTAGCAAGCTGCCACATTGTCTCCATCTCTGTGTCTCCGACAAGAAGTAACAAAATGTCCATTTTTGCTACTTCTTGTCATATGTTGGGTAGTGCTCTGTCTGTTGTGCCTTGATTAGCCCAGAGGGATTCAGCTGGCTTACATATTTTTCATTTACGGTTACCTCGCCATGCTAATGCATTGTATTGGTCACAGTCTTTCCCTCTTTTCACTTTTGCTACTTCTGACAGGCTGATAACTGCCAAAAAGTGAAGGAGATATAAAACAAAGAAAGAGAAAAAATGAAAGAGCCGAGATTGGCCTTGTTATTCCATGTATTTCATGGGATAATGATCTATAATGTATAAACTATATGTACATTATATTGCCATATGAACTAGTGACATCCCAATCCAAAAGCACCACTAATATGATGCCAGTCCACCTTTTGCAGCACAAATGGCTTCAACTCTTCTGGGAAGGTTTTCCACGAGATTTAGGTGTTTATGGGAATTTTTGAGCGTTCTTCCAGAAGTGCATTTCTGAGGTGTTCTATGTTGGATGGGAAGACCTGTCTCACAGTCTCCACTCTAATTGTTCCCAAAGGTGTGCTATCAGGTTGAGGTCAGGACTCTGAGTGGGCCAGACAAGTTCTTCCAAACCAGACTTGCTCATCCTTGTTTTTATGGAGCTTGCTTTGTGCACTGGTGCAGAGTCATGCTGAAACAGGAAAGAGGCCGTCCCCAAACTGTTCCCACGCATGTACAGGAGGTAAAATAAGTATAAATATATATCTAAAGGAGCTACTGACATTAAATTCTCACCAGATGCTGGTAACAACCCATCCAATCAAAATCAAACCACAGATGTCCAAATGAAGGCATGGGAAATAATGAGAAATGAAACAGGGAGAAAGCATTGAACACACGTCCTGAAATGTACTTAATACTTGGTACAGAAGCATTTGTTGGTGGTGACAGCTTCAACATGCCTCCTGTATGGAGAAACTATTCAAATGCATTGCTCAGGTGTGTGTTACACACAGTGGGGAGTAACAGAATACATGTACTGGTGTTATGTATTTAAAATATAAAATATGAGTAACTGTACTCTGTTGCACTTAGCATTTAAAAAGGTGATAATTCGAATCCAGTTACTTTGTTGAAATAAATGGATTACAGAACAGTCTTTTCCTGTTTCATATGTTAGGCTGCCCCCTCTCTAATTTTGGTATTTCCATGAAACCCAAACACAACACGCAATAAGAGGCTCTAATGTAAGCGTCCTGTTAATGTTGGTGGTGTCAGTTACATGATGGGCCTGGAGCCTTTCTCACTTGGAAATTACTTCATATTTAAAGAAGAAAGGGATGAAATCTGAACATTCAATGCAAACTCTGTTTGCCGGCAACCAAGAATTCCTTATTGGACGTTTTGCAGGCTTACGTTTCACCCTCAATTACAGCACTGAAGAAATTAACTTTCTGGACATAAAAGTAATAAAATTATTCTAAACCCACTGATCGGAATACTTCATGCTGCAAGTTTCCATCCGAACCACCTCAAAAAGAGCCTCCCTGTAAGCCAATTGATTAGACTCAAACGTATCCGTGAAATTCCGGATGAATAGAATGAGAGCAAAGAAGAGATGTTAATGCTTTAAAGAACCACCAATGATAACCTACAGGAGAGGAAGAAATATTAAAGGCTTGTTAGAGCTTCCCAGGACCCTAATACTCAGATAAAACCCTGCAATAACCTACAAGGTAATTGCAAATGTGGGACATGCATAAATTGTCAATACACAAAAAATGTTAAATCATTCAAAGATCCTTTGACAAAACCATTGCCATAAAGGGCTTTATCACATGCAGAACTACAAATGTAATCTGCATGATACAGTGCCCATGCAATAAAACATATATAAGAGAAACATCCCGCCCTCGGAAAGATCGAATTAATGAACACAGAAGTTCGATCAAGAGGAATGATCTAACCAGCCCTGTTGCAAGACACTTCAATGATAAACATCCAAATTCACCCTCATTCTTTCTAGGCGTTGAAGCCATGAAACTAAACCAAAGAGGTGGTCATTTTAATTTTATCCGGAAAAAAAGAGAAGCATTTTGGATATTCTGTTTTAAGAGTCTGGCCCCTGTTTTATGTTTTTATTCTTTTTTACCAGTTACTTTGCTCTGTTAATTATTCTCGCATGGATATTGTTTATTTATTTATTTATTTTTATTTATTTTATCAGCAAAAGAAGGAGTAGCATTCGAGACGTCTCGTTTTAAGTCTACATTTTAGAGATTTTACATTTTAGAAACATAAATGAGGACCTTTCCACACATGTTTCCATGTTATGATGTCTTCTTGTTTTTTAATCTAACTGCTGCACTGACTTCTTTTTTAATGAAATGCTTTCCTTTGTAATCATTTTATGGGTTTTTTTGTATATTTGTAATATTCTTCTTATGTATTTCATGCATGTATTATTTTAAGACATGTGGGGATTATGTCTCCTCCCCCCATCTTCATCATTAATAATCTAGTCCAGTATTTACTTGGGAGTGACTTAACCAATTAACCAATACCAACCTGTTATATGTCAGCTGGTTTACCTATGAAGATGTGATTGGTTCATTTGAATTTTTTTCTGTTTCCAGTCTTTTATTTAAGCACACTTCTACTATGTGACCCTGATGAAGGCCACAAGCTGAAACGCGTTGGTCAGTCAGTAAAGTTGTTCCTCTTCCCTTTAAGTGTCGCTGGAGTTCCTGCGTTGTTACTTGGAAATTTTGACACCACTTCATATTTAAAGAAGAAAAAGATGAAATCTGACCATTCAGTGCAAACTCTGCTTGCCAGCAAACAAACTGCTCTCAGCGTCAAAAGACTCCAACCTAAAGAAACATCTGGAAGTAAGTTCTTTTTAAAAATGACCATTAGCCTACTGCAACTACCTTGTTTAGCTACCGGGGTTATGTGCCACTTCAGTATCTTCGATGTACTATTGCTGTGTGATTTATTACTGTTACTGAAGGCTACTCACCACCGAGCTAACATTGTTAGCTGGCATTGAGTAACTTAACAGAAGATGTTGCAAACTACATTTCTGGGCATGTATTCTGTAATCTGTAGTGGAATACAAGTAACTTTCCCAACACTGGTTGAACATAACTTCATTTGTGGACATCTATTATGGTTTGCATCAGTGGGTGGACGGGTTGTTACTAGTGATGGTAAATTCGATTATTTTTACTGAATCGAGTTTTAATGAGTCACTCACCAAAGTGAATCGGGTTTCTTGAGTCATTTGAGTCACTGAGTCACTTGACCAGAGAGTGCAAAAATGTATATTTTCACTCAAACTTAATTTGTTTCTCTTTTAATGTAAATCCTACTGCTAAGATGAATGATTGTAAAAGAAAACAACTATTTTCTTTAGAGCAAAAAAGAGCAAAAAAATTCTAAAGGGAACATTTATTTATTTTTATTTTATTAGTATTTTTCTTAAATGTGTCAAATATATATTTTCTCATCTAAATGTCCACTGAGCTGTGAGCCAGGGGGCGATAAAGCGCCTTAACATTGGTTGCCAACCAAGAAGAAGAAGAAGAAGAAGCTGTGAGCCAGGAGGGAGGGGGTGAGTCAGTGAGTCAGTGGCCGTTTCTCAATTCTCAAGTACGCCAGTACGTACTCGCGTTCTCGGCGAGTACGTACTGGCCGAGAACGCACGGGAGTACGGACTCGCCGAGAACGCGAGCACGGACTCGCGATTTGTACAATTGGAACACCAGCGTACGTGATGATGTCACAGGTCCGGAGTTTTTACTGCCGTCCCCTCTTAATGTAACTGTGAGTAACATGTTATGAAGCTTAACTTTAATCACAGCCAAACCAGTTTACTCAGGAACAAATAAAACACTGAAATAAACCAAACATTAACATTTAGAAGTGATCTAAGTGACTTATATATCATTGTTAACCTCAGTAGTGAAACCTCTATTAATAAAAATAGTGTACATGTACATACGTGTACATACCTTAATAAAAACAAGCAGGTGAGATGTTAGAACGCCTCTATTTTTATTTTAGTGGACATTTTAGTGGACAAACCCCACCAGACAGCTGCTGGGGTTTGTTTAACCTGAGTAGTGAGAAGACCGCGAGCGGGGGGGGGGTGAAAACGATGTGCCGGGAGTCCGCTGTTGAGTTTTGGACGAAATGCATTCTGGGATATTTAGCTGTACCAAGTCCACAGCATGCTCGATGAAACGGGCGGAGCGAGAACACATCCGGGACTTTTTCGCGTTCTCGGCTTGATGCGTACTTCGAATTGGAACAGTACTTGGTCTCCGACTGATGACGTATCACGAGTACACGAGAACGCAAGTACGCACAAGTACGCATATTGAGAAACGCCCAGGGATTCGTTCAACTCGTTTGAGCTGTGAGCCAGGAGGGAGGGGGTGAGTGAGTTAGTGATTCGTAACAGGAAGGGAGGGGGTGAGTGAGTGAGTCAGTTGCGCTTGTGAATCATGATTCACGAGTCAGTAAAGTGATTCTCGAGTATTGAACGATTCGTTCACGAATTGAACATCACTAGTTGTTACCAACATCATGTTAGCAGCAGCTTTAGAAAATATATTTACTTAGAAAATTAGTGATGTAATCAATACTTATTTTACCCATTGCATGTCTCAGCTATATATAGCAGGGAGAGGAGCACTCTTTGCTCCCGTAGCTTTAACATGTCATGTATTTTTGTCTGAAATGTCTCATTCGTTATCATTCTGCAGTGCTGGCTGGCTGGCTCACTCTGTCATTACTTTGAGCTTTGATAAAATAGGAAAATAGAAATTACAGAGTTCTTTTTGATTTAAAAGGTCGAACTATAACGCTAATTTCTAAACCTTTCAAGACAACTGAAAGGCGAGACTGAAAAACTCTTTGCCACCATCACGCTTTCTACTTTTCATACTCTTTTTTTTTTTTTTTTTTCACTTGGTAGCTTTTAGCACTGACATTGCCTCAGTGACTTTTGTGGAATCCTGTTCTTACTAATCTAATACCTTCATAGCACGACATGCTTATTTTTAATAAGATTAAATCTGTAAAGCTTATCCTTTAGCTTTTAAGTAAATGTTTTATTCAAATTACCTTGATTTCTCCACATTGAAATAAAATTCACTAATGATGAACCGATTGTTTACAACAACCACAACTGACAATGTGCACACACACATCCAAGAATAAACTCAAAGTAGGAGACACACTCAGAATGTCTTCTCCGCTCGAATACTGCGGCAGGAATTTTACATTTTCTGAGTTACTGTGCAGTTAAAACAAATCCTTGAAGATGAAGCCAGCTATTTCATTAGAGGCTTCACATAAGCATCCTCTAAAAGCTCCTTCCTGAATATTGCCTCTGTGCTATCAGCTGTAAAGTGCTCATAGTGGCTGCAGCTACTACTTTTGGCACAAACCGATGCAGGTATGCTGGCTATGACTGCATCAACAAGGAGAGAG
Source organism: Pelmatolapia mariae (assembly GCF_036321145.2). NCBI lineage: Eukaryota > Metazoa > Chordata > Actinopteri > Cichliformes > Cichlidae > Pelmatolapia > Pelmatolapia mariae. The sequence continues at coordinate 37,819,892 of NC_086228.1, read as the reverse complement.
ATGCAGCTCTATATAAAAACAAACCAACCATATCTAGGACGGGGGTGTTTGAATTAGCTGACTCAAGAAAAGTATACCCATTACAGTTTGCCATATGCCTCAGCTTGGCGTGAGCCTGGGCTATTACTGTTTATTAGTGACTGCACTCACTCGACTGCTGGTCTGGCGTTTGTGTTTTATGTTTACTGTAGGTGTAATATGTACAAAGGCCCAAAACCTGGTGTTGTGTTACAGAGCTGCCTGTGAAACATACTTTAGGATGAAAAAGTGGAAGCTGAATACACGCCCAGTTAGAAACAGCCAAAAGCAGGAAAAATAAAGTAGAAGACTGAGGAAGGCAATGATCAGGTAAGTACTCAGTGCAGAACAACAAAAACTCATCATGAGCTCATTTTTACTCATTCATTACTTTAAATGTTAAATGTACTATTGTTGTTGGTTGATGTGGAGTTCATTAGAAAAATATTGTGACTCAAATTATCCTTTTGGCTTGTAAAACATTTGAAAATAGTCCGAAATTCTGTCACAACTGCTCGAAACAATTATGGAAATACTTTTTCTTTCACAATTTTCTGTCATTATTGCCTGAAACACATACTTGAAATGTTGAAAACTCATTTTGGCTCCATTTGAAAGAATGGGTAATAACATCAGCGTTGTAAGCTTCTATATTTTTTTTGAGTTAATTCTAAATTGTAACTCTTAAAAAATAAGTATCTTAATTAATTGGCTATCTGTACTCAGAAGTCGCTGATTGGTGTTGCAACCAACAAGACTGAAACAGAAATTTGCTGAATGGAGTCAGACTGCATCAAATAAAATGCCTGTTCACATGAAATCTAACTTTGTGAGGCTTTCAATAATTCTGCACCTGAAAAACAAGAGAGTCACAAATACCACAGACAGGGGACATCAGTGCTTGGATACGTCTACAGTCAGTGGAAACTTACATTGATGGGTTTGGCACCTAGTAGCCTTGGGCGATGTTGGAAAGAGTGCTCTGGCAACCCAACTACAGTTAGGGTAGGGTTTGGGGTTCTTATTTATTCCTATTTAAATTATTCTTGATTGAGACAAGTTATGCAGTGTACAGCAAAAAGGTGCAAGGAAAAAAGAAATTTCTCTGAATGACCCTCTACACAGCCCAAAAACTGATAAGATGAAATAAGAAATCACTTATCCCACATTTGGTCAATTGTTTTATTGTAATAATTGTAGTACGATTATTGCAGAAGTAGTACCAACAATAATAATATTAACAATAAAAAAATATCTATGAATATTATAATTGTTCATAAACAAAGCAACAGTGTGAAGAGGTAGGTTAGACCTTGCTACTTTAAGTGACTCCTCAACAAAATAGTGTAGATGCTTCTTGATTTGACAGCACTTAGAAGAAATCCTAGAAAGTAGGAGTAACTTTAAAAAAAGATTATACTGTAGAGTTTTGGATGAAGCCAAGATAAAGTTGTCACATGGGAAAAGTGGTGTGCCAGTTCAGTGACAGGATATGGACCTGCTGACAACACACTGGGGATCAAAGAGTAGAAATGATAGAAAGCATGAGCTAGAGTTTGACAGCAGGAAGTGAGAGACGGATAATGGTGACTGCATTGTTGAGAGTCCTCCCACTCAATAGTGGAACCCCACTGAATACATCACACAGAAGGTGGGAAGAGTGAGGCAAGTGACTGACATTTTGTTTTCCTTCGCAGTAACCCCGTGGACTGCATTTATCTTTACTGCGTTGCAACATATCATTACTGACAAATGAAAGAGGTAATTCGATAAACCGTTCAAGACATTTTTCCTTGATTGCTGATTCTGCTGCGATACTTGGAAATATCTAACAATGCAGAATATTGGTGGAAAGTAGCAGCATTCAAATAAAGTTGGAGGGGTGTGTAAAAAAACGTCATTATGCCCAAAATAATTACTTTTGCTTGACTGGAACAGTGTCAGTTTATACCAAACATATTTTTCCCAATAGTTACTTATTTGAATAAATAAACGTTTGACTTTATATATTTTAGTTGCAGTTTAGTCAACATTATTCTACAATTTTTTATTTATTTTTTTTGGAGTAGCAGGGTTCAAAATCTTTGAGAAAAATAAAAATTCAACAATGAAAAATGTAAAACTAAAAACCTTTTAAAATGTGACTGAGCTTTCCTTTCATGCATCCTGGCCTGTTTGATGGAAGGATGTTCATTTTTCACCTTCTTAACCACTTGTTCAACTCAGAGTGATGAGTAGGCTAAAGCCAAACCCAGCTGTCTCTGACTCACTTTATGGATGTAAGTTGACCATGTAACAGCATATCTTAATGTCTTCTTCTGTGGATTGTTCGTAAGAGTTCTGGGATAGAAAAAGTCTATTAGCCACTAGCTTCATGTTTGTAATTTCCAGCAGAATGATAACTCCCACTTGAGGAGCAGGAGATGACAGAAAGCAGCTCACAGGTACTTCAGTATTTAACACCAATGCTGGATTTGTCATTTCACTTACTGTGATACATCAGACAAGGAAGAGTGATAGCAGAGCAGGCTAATGGTGCGTTGGCTTACTTTCTGCCTCTCCATCACTGTCAGCGGTTTTCTGAAGCATCATATTTTAATATAGCAAATAATTAAATTGTGAAACTTGTGAAACAGCCGGCACATTATAGACCACTTTCTGCAAGTCTGGTGCGTTGTCGCTGCAGTTTCTCCATCCTTGCTTGAATGATTACATCTTTTTTTCACATTGGTGCAGATAATTACCTGCAGAGTGGTTGATGCACAGATAGTGTTAGTGTAGCTACTGACTGTGTGTGTGTTCGTGTGCACGTGAATATGCACTCTTGGCAGTGAGCATTTAAAAGTATGTATAGGTAGGTTCAGAGTATTTGCATGGGTGCTCAAATCCCTCTATTTTTGCCGAGGCTCAACAGAAAATGTCAGCAAGATATTAGAGTGCTGTGCCGACCTTTCATTCATCTTTCTTTACGTGTGTGTGTGTGTGTGTGTGTGTGTGTGTGTGTTCTATGCTCTCTTAAGAGAAAATTCCTGCTGCACACATGTACAGGCTAGACAAAAGCAAAGTACACAGTACAAAAGGGAAACGATTTCTAATAGAAAATGAGAGTTGGGCTTCTAAAAGCAGCACTGCTGAGAAATATTAGAGATGCACAGCATTTCAGCAAACACAGTATGTCTTTACAGATAGCTCATTGTTTATACACAGTATATGAAATGTAACCATCACCGCGACAGCAAAGTAACAAAGTGTTTAATTGGTAAATGATTTCTGGTCCTAAAAGCATTTTAATTTTATTCAACACTTAAAGACGCTATTACTTACATTTGACAGAGATTACTGATGTAATACAATTAGATTTGGTAAAATATTGTAACCTTCTGCTTTTTGGGAAATAAGCATTTACATGATAGCAGCTGATTGAATGAGTGCAAATATAACTTAGTAGTTAACATTTTTGCTTTGCTTAAATTTTTTAAATAGTTTTTATTCTTTCTGGATCCTGGTTGCAGCAATCCCGAGACCCTCCTCAGCCAAATGAGATATTAATTGTACTGTAGTCTGTTTGGATCTATTGCTACCTGATCTCACAGCAGACAACTGAATAAGAAACTCAATCACTGTGGTGTAAAAGGCCCTCAGTCAGGTTCTGCACACCTCAAAAGACCATCTTTGGCCCTTCATGAGTATTATCTGACCTAAAGTAAACATCCAAGAATCTGTGTCTGTCTTTTACCTCAATGTCAAAACCATTGATGTTCACTGGTGGGATGGGTGGTGGTTTTCTCTGGAAGTCAACAACCATCTCCTTCATCGCTATGATGTTAATGCACAGGTGAATAGGTTCACACCACTGATGAAGTTAGCGATGACCTTCCTATACTCCAGATTGTTCCCCTCGGTTACAAATCCAACAATAGCTGCATCATCGGACAACTTAGGAGGTGGCAAATAATGATGTGGTAGCTGAAGTCTGACGTTCAGAAGATGAACGTAGAGAGCACTGTCCCCTGAGGGGACTGCTGCTGCATTTGAAGGTGTTTACTCCCAGTCTAGCTTTTTTGTACTTCACTGGAAACTGCCCCAGTGCACACTGAAGGCAGAGAAAGCTGGAGGTCCCCAAACACTACTTTGAGTTCCAGACACAGGCTGATGCCTGTCTGCCAACCAAACATGGTTGGCAGACAAGGAGCAGAAGACCACAGCTGTAATAGATGTGGCAATCCCAGCAGATAGGAACATCAGGGAGAAGCATGAGGACATATTATTTATAATAAAAGACAATCAAAGCCACAAATCATTCTGCCGGTCAAACAATCAAGAGAAATACCAGTAAGCTAAACACAGTTTTGACTGCAGGCAGAGCAGAAAACTCTGCTTCATTCTTTTACAAAGAAACTCATGTTTTGCATACAAATTGCCTTTATAGCTATACTGAAGTTATCCTGACTACTTTGTATAAAAAAAACATTGGAGTTTATTTTTGTGTTTTGAACAATAAAATTACATTTTAGTGAAGTACTGAACTCTGCATCTAGACAGGAACCCAGCTTCTTGTATTTGTCTACTACGTCTGCACTCTGATATTTTACAAGGTCAAGTTCTGCCAAACGGTTCTTTAAGAATGAGCGATGTGCTTGTTTGTGGTTTTGTTCTTTTTCAAAAACAAGTATCACTGTTATCATATTAGAGACTGAGCGTTTTACAGGTTTTGTACTCTATTCCTTAGAAAAAATACCAAACTGTTTGTTTTTCTTTTCATTGTTATCATAAGTCACAGTAATGATGCCATTTGATCTCTTTTAATAACTCAGTTTAATAACTCCTGTTTTTTAAATGCATACATATTCTGGGGTTGCGACATCTACCTTTCATTTTTTCTTTCATTGTTTAAACTGTGATTTACTGAATTCAGCTGAAGAAAATTTCAAAGGGATTCTGCTTTTGAGTCAGGAATGTAGTCCGAATCATGAAACTGAGCACATATAACATCAGGCATGGTGGCTTAAAAATATGCCAGAGCCTAGTTTTAAAGATCAGTTTCAGAGAAAGTAAAGTTTCATTTGTTCTACTTTTTGTGTTTGTGTTAGTTTCAATGGGAAAACCAGACTGGGAAACAAATGCAGTTTGGGGGTTATGTTGTTTGGTTTGAATAAACTTTGTAATCTTAGCCATTAGAAACAGTTCTCCTTTATCACATTCATTTGGACTGCACTACTATCACATGACAAAATGAACAAAATAACTATATTTTGATTTGATCCAATCAAAGTGACTCAGTAGGACACTTACTCCCACACTGATTTTATAATTGCCTTTATATAACACACAGCTATTCTACACCTGAGTCTCCTAAGCTCTTAATCACTTGCTGTAGGTTTTCGGTAAATGGTGAAAACCATAAACCAGCCTGTTGGGTATCAGTATAAATATTTAGTTCCCATGTTGTGTTTTCGACTTCTTTTTTTTTCCATGTGGAATCTTTCTTCTTTAAGCTGAGAAGAAAATGCCGAGTTGTATTGAAATTAAACCATCAGGAATCTTAACACACCGAACCCTCTACAAGTCACCAAGGGAGACGGACAGAAACCAAAAATAATCAAATAAATAAGTGAATTACTCGTTTGGCAGTGTTATCCAGTCCACTGTTGTAAAGACAGAATTTGATTCTCTTATTAGCATCAAGATAATTACCACTGCCTGAACATATACTGTGCCACACTTTGTATTTTATTTACTGTATGTTATGTTACGTTTTTCTTCCTTCATACAATTTCTGATGAACAACAGATTAATATGAGTTTCATATATCTACACTATATTGCTAAAAGTATTCAGTCACCCATCCAAATCATTGTTCAGATGCTCCAATCACTTCCACAGGTCACTCTGAGGGAGCTCAGTGAATTCCACCTAATTGCTGCTAAACATTCCACTGGTGACTGTTAATGGTAATATAAGTGGAACTGATTGGGAATAACAGCAACTCGTGATGTGACAGGCCACCTAAAATCACAGAGCAGGGTCAGCTGATGCTGAGGTCACCAACTCTCAACTTTCAGTTCTCTAGATCAGTTCAAGAACGGAGAGCTTCAGAGGGCGTCCATGGCCCAGCAGCTGCATCCAAACCTTACATCACCTAGGCCACTGCAGTGGTCACCAATGGACTCAAGAGAAGTAGAGATGTGTTCTCTGCAGTGACGAATTACACTTCTCCATCTGGCCATCTGATAGACAAGTGTTGGTTTGACGGTTGCCAGGCGAACGTACTTATCTGACTGCATTATAGCAGGTGTAAAGTTTGGACTTAGACTACTGGATTCAGGCTTAGTTCCTCCCATCTTAATGCCTTCCATGTATTCAAGCTGAATGTAATTTATCTAACCTGACAAATCAATTTAGTAGGAGTATTTTAGTTCTGAGAATGGTGCCAAAAAATTAAAAGCCTTTGCTAATTAAAACTTGCACTATGTCCTGTTAACGGACATCTTTGCACCACTTGACCAGTGACGTCATTTAGAACCAAAGTTAAGGCAGAAACACTATTATTCATGAGCCTATATCTGCACTGGGATGCACTCAAAACCAAGTTTGTCAAATGAAGAAATCTGTCAACACGAGTGACTCTAAGACTCTAGACAAATTTCCAAATTAAAGCTAAAGTTATTTATATTGCTCCTTTCTCCACTGTTATGATGAGGAAAAACAGGAGCCGTTTTCCAAACTGTAGATATTAGAATTATATATAGATTGAAAATATGAGTTATTTGCTGTGAAATAACTGCATCTGGAATGGGAATGTCAGAGATGGGAATAAGGTGAGTGTTTGTACATAAAGTGTGCATGCGTTCTGCATTTGCATAAATGTTTTAAGACAAGCTCTGGTTGATTTGTGGATTTGATGCATATGAGCTTCTGGCTGTTCATGCGTGATGTGGAAAGTAGGTGAGTCGCTATGAGTAAAGCAGACGTGGTTGATTTTCTTCTTGTGTGAGTGGGAGGCTGGAAGTCTGCCTATGTATATGTGCATTTTTTTTATTTTCCATTTCTCTTGGGAGTAAGATGGGTAGACTTCACCTGCTGCTACAGAACAAAGGTTAAAGCAGTTCAAAATAACTTCCATTTGGGACCATGTAACAGGAGGATAGTCTTAAAATAAGTAGCCCTCAAACAACGTGTTTCAGACAGAGAACGACCTGAGATCTCCACCAAGGCAGAGTATAAGACCCCAGCATAAGAACATAATAAACACAAGAACACTGTAAAAAAAAATTGTTGCGAAAACGTAAAAACTCAAGGCAACCCACTGCATTTACGTTTTCAGGTTCTGATGGATAACTTATAATTTCAAGTTTAGGAGAAAAGTTGCTTCAATTAATGTTTTTGTGTTTACAAGACTAATAACTGTGCTTTGTCTCAACTCATATTTTATCGTTCTACCAATGTAATTCCTAAAGTTTACACAACATATATTTTTTTGTTTTGCCAATCAATTTCCTAAACCAAACAAATATATGTTGTGTCAACTTTAGGAATTACATTGGTAAAACGATAAAATATGAGTTGAGACAAAGCACAGTTATTAGTCTTGTAAACACAAAAACATTAATTGAAGCAACTTTTCTCCTAAACTTGAAATTATAAGTTATCCATCAGAACCTGAAAACGTAAATGCAGTGGGTTGCCTTGAGTTTTTGAGTTTTCGCAACAATTTTTTTTTACAGTGAAGCTGGAAATGAACAGCAGAGACTTTGTTTTCTAGAAATGTAATTTAACATATATACTGTCCGGTCTACCGGTCTTTGCTGAAAGGTGGGCTGTTTGCAGAGGGCTCTACTGAAGCATACTAATGGGACAGTGTGGTAGGAAAAGGTGCACAACTAACAGGGGTGACTGCATCTATAAGAGGACCATAAAGAAATGTTGATTCAAGGACTTGTGAGTACTTCACAAGGAATGGACTGAGGATGGTGTCAGTAGATAAAGAGCCACCATGCACAGGAAGTTGGCTACAAATGTTATACTCCCAATATCAAACCACTCCTGAGTCACAGATAAAAAGCACAAAAAAAACACTATTGCCTAATGTTTGAATGTTTGTTACACTTCGCATTTCATTTGAAAATCAATATCTGACAGTCTGGAGGAAGAGTGGAGAGGCGCAGAATCCAGATGTTTAAAGTACAGCCTGAAGTTTATGCGGTCTGGTGATTTGGGACGCCATGTCTTCTGCTGGTGTGGGTGGTTGGTCCACTCTGCTCCATCAAGTCCAAAATCTGTGGAACCAGGAGATCGAGAGCACCGTCCATCTGGTGACAAACTTCATGGGGATGCTGATTTCCTTTTCCTTTAGTACCTGTTTACAAAAAACTACTATTAATGACTCACTGACCATGTTAATAGTGAGCTTGATTAGCCAGCCAGCCTGAACCCCATGGATAATCTATAGAGTTTGGTGGGTATTTTTAGTGCCATAGATTAGATAGAAGCCCAAAATACAGAGAAGTTCAATGCAGATGGACTAAAACTGCTCCACAAAGAGGGAGAAAAGAGAATTTTGCAACCAATATAAAAACAAAAGGCTTTTGGATCCACTAGGAACCCACTAAGGTAAAGTAAGAATCCAGTGAACACATCAAACACCTTCCTGAATCTTTCAGTGCTACTGTTTTGACTTCTAAGCATGTGTTGCCCGTGGCATTGAGAAACAACAGCCCACCTCTAAATGGCAGATATATTTCAGGACATGAAGCGTCTGTGCTTTCTCAGAGCTTGATCATTTTTTTTTCCTTGGCAGGTGATAAACATAAACTGTGTAAAGAAAACCCGTCAGACACCTGTAATCCACTCCTAAATGTATAATATGCAAAATATGCCCACTCACTTTGCCTCACTGCTATTCTGAAACTAAATTCAATTATACCTGTGTGTGTGTCTCTGCTGTTTTCATCAGCCATCTTCATCATTTCTTTCTCAACGCAATAAAACTGGAATGTAATCAAACGCATTCACCACAATCTCTTTGAAATTCCAAGCAGAACACGTTTTTTCTGTCATTTTTTTCTTTTTTTTTAATCCATTCACCGTCACAAAGCACTTCTTGAGCTGTCGTCCTGTCACGGCCCGTTAAAGCGGCCTCACAGGGATGCTGCAGATGCCTCCTTTAATTCTGACTTGTCATCAGTTATCAGATCAGATCTCCGCTCTGATGAAGATTCAGGGCTCACTCCACATCTTGGTTAAAGGGTTTCCTTTTATTTACATCAAAAGCAAAAACATGGAGCTAAGCCCAATCAGGCCCAGCAGGGCTAATTGCCTCTAAGAGAAAAGCAGTGGCAGTCTTGTTATTACTAATTTTTAGTTATGTAAAGTAGTCGGCCCTATCAATGATTTAAATTGACGCAAGACTAATGAGAATATGAGTACGAATAATGACGGGAGATTTCAAGCACTGCCGAGCAACATGTCAGAATTATCAGCCCACAGTCACAGAGTGTAACTAAATAATGCAAGAATTGTATTTTGCTTCAGTCTGGGGGGCTTTCTTTGGTGTTTTCTGCTACTTTCAGTCTTCTTCACTCCTCTCATAGTTGTAGTTACTGCTTCCTTCTTCGGGCACATTTTACATATTTAAAAAAAATGTTTGTAAAGTCATTTAAAGTAAATCTTTTCTTTTTCTTTTCAACTTTTTTCACTTTAGCACATAAAATATTTCTTGTATTTTCTAATAGTACAAAAACACTTTGAAGGATTGTTTACTTTTAATGATCTCTTTTAATTGTTATAGTCACTATCGTAGCTGATTTTCAGCATGATTTGGTGCACCAGCCTATTGTAGGGACAGCACATATAATCTAACATGCATGTGTTTGGGTCTTGTGAGGTGGTTGGAGTACCCAGAGTGCAGCGAGAACATACAGAATACACAAAGAAAGGCCAACACTAACCAGGGAGCTTAGTGCTGCGAGGCAACAGTGCTGCTTGTATTTGCAGCCATTGCATCGCTTTTTGTTTTTTACCTCCAAATTTTGCACATCTACTCTAATGGGGAAAAAAGAAATCTCTTTCAGAATCTCATTCAACTTGTGAACATCTTAAATTTCTTTAATATGCACCACTTGAATGTCGTCGTAACATTGTAACAGACGCTAAAACATCTCCACCCATCTTTGAGCTCTTTAAGATCAGTGCTTCATCACCGGCTCACCCTAATGGGCCCAGACACTGATTACAAGTCCCGCCTTAAAGAGAAAGCAACAACCCGTCCAACTCAATTTCCTCGCTCACGCTGTCAACTGCAAAAGGGCTCGTGCTCTTATCCAGTGAATATTTTATTTAAATATTTGATGAGATATTCTACATCTCAGAAGTAAAACCTGCACTCTACAACTGCTTGAGTCATGGGGTGATTAAGAAATGTGGTTAAGAACGGTATTTAGAAGTGACATAAATGTGATTTACATTCAGAGAATATGTCAAAGAGAGGATGGAGAGTGAGGAGCAAAGCATGATTTTTTTTTAAAAAGGGTATCAGTGCAGTTATATGAAAGGTCATAGTGGTAGGGTTACTAATGATAATGTATATTTGATTTTAATACAACAGGGCTGGACAAAGTACTGACAGGAGGGCAGGAGAAGAGAATGGTAGGCTAATTCATGTGACAGCTATACTTGACTTGGAAATATGGGTTATAAACACTTCAGCTTGGCTCCTCCTCTCTCATCACCATCCTACAGTGTCCTCGATACCTCGATAAAGAGTTGACTGTACTTAACGGAGACATTTAGGGCACTTTTAGTTTCAGAGCTAAAATGAACCATATTTCATTTTAAATGTCTAGACAGACCGAGGCATGTAACAGCTGTCAGACTGAGCTGACATTTCAAGTCTGGCACTTTCTCCCAGTGGGAAATGGACCATAAAGCTAACTATAGTTTGACTTAAATACTGTTACGTTAGATGGAAGACAGGATAACAGACAGATGAGTACATGTGAGTGCTTAGAATTAGGACGATGGAGGGATCTGTGCTAGCCTTGGATTCTTTAGGTTGGTAATTTTGATTACATTTTTTAGTTTTTAAGTAAAATTTGATGAAACAAGTATTTTTAAGGTTATATTTAAGTTTGTTTGTTTTTTCAGCTCTAACAATGATTTAGATAATTTCATTATGAATCATAATCTTATAAACAAAGAGCATAAACATTAATAGCTCATGTATCTAAATAGTTTCATTACAGAAGAAGAACATTATAAAAAGTAAAAAGAAGAAGGTTTGATAACGTGGCATTAGTGTGCAAAATAACCCTGAAACAGATTGAACAGTTAATTGGTTAAATCTTAAAGTTGCTTGACACAAACATAAGAAACACATTTGAAATAATAAATGTAAAAGTTTATCATCGTGTCCAGAACTTCTCCCACACCTGCAGCATTGCATCCAGGATCCACACTTCAGTCTCACCTCCTGCCTTCTTGCTCAGGTCTGAAACTCATTTAAATGCTGTGCTTTGAATTTCCCTCTTTATTTACTCAGATTACTTCTCCACACTCTGGAGTTCAATTCAGCTACAGCTCTCCTCCTGCTCAGAACAGCCAGCAACTTGCCTCCACATGCTTAAAATCTCATAGCCCCACAGTAATTATGCATCTTTTACTACAGTAACTTATATATTTATTTATGTATTCATTTTTATTAATTTATTTTTTGCTACATATTTTTTAATTTATATGGAAACAAAATTATGCCCTTGGCGGTTCAAGTGGTACAAGAGGTCTTTATTTTTTTTACTTTGGTAAAAAATCACACAAAACTCAAAATTCTATATTTAATGAATAAGCCAAATTTAAGAAAAGTCATGAAACATAATGTGATGGGTTTTAATTTAATAGAGTTACAGGGTTTGGGCCCCCTTGGAGGCTCTAGTTTATGGCAGTTCCACATTTTTTATATAGCAGCAGGGCTAAGCGGGGGCTGCAGTGGTGGGATTATAAGGATCGTTGTCATTAAACTCACGGTCTCTGAAAAGACGACTAGAACATGTTCTTCAGGTGGCCAACTTAAACCAAGGTTTAATTCTCTTCTTTGAGAAATTATATGACTGGGATAACCCTTTAAATAATCTTTAAATGATGATCTCATTTATTAATTTGAAAATCCCAATCCCCAAATCTACCTGGCCTTGTATCACCTGCCTAAACGGCTTGATGAACCCCAAAACGTTTGAGACAGAAGCTGAACTTTTTGGAAGTTCTTTGTCCTGTTACATCTGGACAAAAACCAACACAGCATTTTAGAAAAAGAGCATTGGTAGTGGCAGAGGCAGCGTGATGGGTGAGTTTCTGCTTCAGGACCTTCATGGCTTAAATAATGGAACCGTGATTTTTGCTCTCTGCTAGGGAATCCTGAAGGAGAACGTCCAGCCATCAGTTCATGCCCTGAAGCTCAATCACAAGGACCTTCTACAGCAGTGTCAGCTCTCTTAGAATAACTGCCTGTCTCCTCTTTGCTATTGAGACGGTGCTGAAGGAGCTGGACTATAAGTGCAACCTCTGTAAGGTTCAGATATCACCTCATGCTACCAGCTGTGACTGACTCCAGCCAAACGCAAAACTAGTGAAACAAACAGTCAGCAAAGATGAAGAGGAAAAAGGCCTCAGTGGCCTCCGCCTATAAAACCAGTCCTGTTTTGGTGGATTGTACTATATATTGGCAAGTAACATGCAGGCTATTAAAAACTTTGGGAGTGGAAATTATATTACTTCATATTAGTTGACATAAGCCTAAAAACAATGTAAGTATGGTAAGAAAAGTTTCAAATTATTTTCATGTTGCATTAATGTGTGGGTCATTACCAAGCTAGTAAGCCTTTCCTGGGATCCACTGGTAGTGGCTCCATCCTTTGGCTCTCTCTCCTCACTGCATTAAACGACCGCATGAGTGAAGCAACTGAAAATCACTCTCGTGATTCTTTCTCCCCTATTTTAAGGGATGTAACACTTACAGGCTTAAATTTAAGAGCTTCAGACTCACTCCTAATAAAAAACCCAAATTTCAGATTCACCTGACTGAACTGGCCACTGACATCATGTTGTGTCTCTGGGTCTACACAGATATAAAAGCTGAAATCTTCAAATAAGTTCAATCTGTAAACACGTCACATATCGGCACCAGATAATCTTCTCAGACGATCGACCCCGGCCAAACCTCAGATCACCGTTTTCCTTCCAAATGTCAGGATATAAAATGGCCTGATAATCTTATAGTGTGTCCCCAGCCTGAGAATAGATGAGCTGGCCTGTGGGTCAGTAAGACTGTTCTGTTACAGAAAGGTTTAAAGAATTCCTCCTGCTATGAGGATGCCTCTGCTAAAATCTGAGGATTTGAGATGTAAAGAAAGAGAAAATATCAGTAAATCAACTAAAAAACAAACTTTGTGGAAAAGTCAACATCCTATATTACCCTATTTCCTGTTCATTTCATGGAATTGCAAAGCATTTCTGCAGCAAAGCATTTTTACAATGCATAGATTGAGAAATAATGATGAGACCAGGTTTGGCCTTTCACAGGAACAATTTGTCAAGAGATTCAAGTCAGCAGTACAAAATATAGACGTGTTTTTATGGTATACACTTAATATCACAGAGAAGAGATGAATATATATGATACATAAGATATCCCCACTTCTGATTTGAAGTTTTACTAATCTCACACAGTGCTTTATATTCCCTTTATATCCAATCCAAATTCACAAGATAAGGAAGCACAGCAAGTCTCTGCATTAACCCGCCACACGAAAGCAACATGCCAGCGCACTTCTAGTGCCCGGATAAATGGGGAGGGTTGCATCAGGGAGGGCATCCAGTGGAAAATCTTCACCAAATCAAACATGTGGCAAGGTAAGGAGTAAGTGATGGAAATTCAAAAAGGAAATAGGAGGAAATATAGGAAATGATAGGGAAGGGCTACTCTCCCAGATGACTGGGTGCTGTCCTCTGGACAAGGAGACGTGGTGGTAGAATGAGAACGTAAAAGCATTCAAAAGAAGAGCTTTGCAAAGAACAACTGGGATAGTAGGGGACTTAGTAGATGGGAGTACTGGGAAGCTCGGTGTATGGAAAAGAGAAAGAGGTGGTAAAGGAAAAGGCTTGTAGTAGAACAGACAGTTTAACACGATCTTGGAGAGTGAGAGGAAGTCTAAAAAATAGAAAAGATGTGTAATGATTCTGATCTTCAGAATAAAGTTGCAAAACTGTTATTACACTGGGATAAAGTCCATGAGTCACACCAGCTCTGAGAAAGAGGTTTTGAAACTATGTTACAGCCAAAGCATCCAAAAAGTATTCACAGCATCCACTTGTTTCATATTTTGTCATGAATGTTAAATTTTCAACACAAAATTCTACACACAATAGCTCATAATGACAACGTGAACAAAGTTTGCTTGAAATTCTTGAACCGTTAATAAACTTAAAACACAAAAACATAACATGTACATAAGTATTCACAGTGGTACCTGGTTTCCTCCAGACATGACACTCAGGCCGAAGAATTCAATCTCTGCTTCATCAGAGTGGAAAACTGGGCTGTCATGTGCCTTTTACTGAGGAGTGGCTTGTGTCTGACCAGTCTGCCATACAGGCCTGATCACTGGGATGCTGCAAAAATGGTTGTGCTTTTGGAAGCTTCTCCTCTCTACTCCTGTCAGAGTGACGATCGGGTTCTTGGTCAACCTCAACTGCTCAGATCGACCGCGCAGTCAGCTCCAGGAAGAGTCCTCGTGGTTCCAAACTTGGAGGCTGCTAAAGTTTTTCAAATGAGTGCCTCAATATAATCCAAGTGGTTTCTACAACTACAAGTTCTTTAGGTTCTTTAGGTTATCTAAATTAATTTCTATTGTGCTTAGGTTGATGTTATAGTTCATTGTTAGATTCCCCTTGTGTCTTCACCCCCGTGTTTAAGTCTCCGTCGCCTTTCATGTGTTTCATGTCTGCGTCTCGTTATGTTTCCTGTTTTATTTTGAAGAGATCTGGTGTCCCATGTTCATTGTGTTTAGTTTTACTTCCCCTGTGGCATCATTATGTTTACTCCAGTCAGCTGTTTCCCCGTGTGTTTCCCCTCATCACCTCCTGTGTGTATTTAGTCTGCGTGTTTTCATTCATTGTCAGGTTGTCTGTTGTTTCGTACCATGTTTCCAGTTCTCATGTTTGTTCTTCATGTTGTATTTTAGTTCACCCAGTTTAGGTTAATGTTTAGTTTTGCATCACTTTGCCCCTTGTTTGTACCTTTTTATCAGCCTTATTAAACATCTCAACTTTTGTTAATTCAAGTTATTTTCCACGTTGCACTGTGTTCAGGTCCTTTATTCACACTCCACTCAGTCTGCTTCCACACACTGTGACATATACTGTAGCTGAAAATGTGTAAATCTGTAGCACTCTAATGTAATTAAGTTAATATTGTTTAAAGGAGGAAAAAGTCCCGAGTACCTTATGTAACACTGCTTGTTAGCATTGTGGCGTGTTAGTCTGATCAGCAGATCTCGCCTTTACTTCTCTCTACACTTCGTTTTACGTTTGTAAATTAAGTCTCTTATGTTTTGTTACACAGTACGATCAATGTTATGTTGTATTCTTCCTAACATTAGCTAATGTTATAGGCTACAAAATAATTGTAATAATTTGAATATATATTTCTCTGTAATATTTACCTTTGGTTTGTCTTCAAAAATGTTCAGAGATGTAGGGAACAGAATGCATGTGACAGGTTGAAAATCACAGCATTACTGCGTGTTATGTGTATAAAAACGGGATCTTCATCACATCGTTGAACAGTCCCAGTTGAAGACAGTTAATCATCAGATGCTGGGTTAGCACCCAAAGACTGGGCTTGTGAGTCCCTACACGATATTTGAGAGCAAATGTAAATTGGTGTTAATCAGAAAAACAAAGTCGTATTTAGTTTGAAGCTGCAGGCTGTTTAATGCCGCCCAAACACTTGATGCCCCTGCAGTGGAAGTTAAGAGAAAATGCTATAGACTAGGAGATTAGAAGCTCCCTCAAACGGCTCCTTTTTTATTGCTTATTTAAACTGTCACTTTGTCTCCTCTACCCTCAACAATAGAAACAAAAACCCCACAAAATTACCTTCGAATTGTGCGTCTGCAGGCTGTAGTAGACATCTTAGGTCAAAAAATTGCATCTCCTTTCAGTTGTAAAATCATTACATACTGCTTAAATCGTAACAGAAAATCCCATACAGTCATATCTTTCATGTGGCCTCATCTTCTTTTGTGAATTGCTTGGATTCAAAAATCAATAAAAGAGAAGAAAAGGACCTTTCCTTTCCAATGTGAATATTGCACTTGTGCACAGTGGCTTGCTCTCTGTATTTTCTTCCTAGTATTGCCATTCAACATCACTTTGCTGTACCCTCAAGGGCAACACAACTAATAGTCACAATCATTTACTGCTTTTATTTCAATTACATTGTTTTTTATGGCTGAAGCTGTAGTTTTTCTAGACTTACACACTAAGCACACTGATACATGATTCTGTACTGCTTGTTCTTCTCGTCCAAAAATGAACTTTTCCCCCTTTCTTTCTCCAGCTCTGTTGGAGAACACACATTTTATTACTTTCAGTTGCAAAAGGAATTTTTGAATTTCTGCTTTTTTTCTTACTTGAGTAACGTCCATTTCTAATAAGCTTTCCACTTACCGGTGCACAGGTTTCCCACTTCACTTCCCACAGGCTATCTGTCAATCCAAAAAATTTCCAGGAATATTTAAAATGACATAAAAATAGTATCCGTCAGAAACTGTTGAATTTGGGTTTTTTCCCCTCTCAGTGTCAGCGTGTTGAAATCGTACAGGAGCAGTCGTCTTAACCTTCACCAGGTGACCATTGGACTGTAGGTTTGTAGGTTAGAGCATCAGTTAGAGTAATGACGATGCTGCCAGTGTGAATGCATGTATTCAATAAGTGAGGAGGGTTACTTTGTTCATGTTGTTGTTTCCAGGTCTTGCATATCTTTAATATTTTTAACTTTTGTCTGCCAGAATATTGCCAGGTGCCACTAAACGCTACACAGAAATAATTTATGCAGATACAGTATTTATGCATTTGGGGCAGCAGCATAAACATTTATGCCATACTGAATTTATTATAAACACAGAGCGTCACCATTCACGCCTCAGTCCCTGTGGAAGTTAAAGAGGGACGTGTGAAACTGTGTAGGCTAAAGCATCATCATAAACTGGCCGTGTGTCAGTAATAGTGCCAAATGCTGCAGTGACTGCAGAGATATTGACATAAAGTTATCGTTTCATGGAGCAATGGTGCAATTAAACTTAAACAGAAGATTAGCAGTGTGACCCGTACTGGACGTTATGATGTCATTTAAAGCAGCTTAAACGCTCATTAACAGTGCATGTCGGAGTCGCAGGTGCATGTTGTTTTTTCACCACACATGAAATATGGGTTCAACAGACGGATCCATAAATGTGCAGCTTTATTAGGCAGAGTACTTGTTAGTGGTCCGTAACACCGAACCACTAAGAAGCAGGTAAGGAGCTTAATTAGAAAAGGCCGAACCAGTTTTAGCAACTTTTTGTAGGAAGATATGATTTTTCTTTTTGTCTGATGCTGTGTGTGCCTGAAGCACATGTTTTGTTTTTCCAGCCTTTCCACTATTCACACATTTCTTTTGCTTGTATTTTTTTATAGCTTCATGGAAATAAAAACTAGTGGAAAGCTTTGAAACTACATTTAGACATTTCCCCCAAAATTTAAAAAAAAAGGGAAATGTAACAATTTAAATATATGTTTGTTTGTTTGTTGTTGTTTTTTGTAATTATACTCTGACCACCAAATCCAGCAGCACCGTCAGACTTACTGGCCATGCTTATTGGCTCACAGCGTCAGTATGCAATGGCTGCTTTCTTTCCCTCACCCCTTTACTCTGTCTGATATCATTACTGCTGTGTCCCCAGGAAAGAAAATGATATGTACATCTATTCAACCTGGCTGACATGCCTCACAGGGAGCTCCCCCTCTCTGCTTCCTCAAACTCTCTCCTCTTTCTTTGTATCCCTCTCCTCCTCTCAGCAGACATGGGGCATTTGTTATTTGTCCCCTAACCTACTATGTTTCCTCTCACAATGATTTATAAATAGTGTGCTCCTTAGCATATCAAAAGACACTGAAGCAAAGAGGGAAGAGTGGCAGGAACGCAGGGAGGGAAGAGACAAAAAGATTTTAAAACACTTTATGAAGTCGAGTGTCGAACACTGTCACTCAGCCTGCTTGTGTCGGTAACATGGAAAGCTGCGCTTCGCTTTGAATCTTAATTCACAGCTTAAGTCTGTAATAGGTGCGTTTCAGTGCTGATTGATGGGCTGTTTTCTTTACAGCTGACATGTTGTGTACATTTGAGCATGCCTTGAAGGGGGCAGGAGACGGTGTGGTGGTGTGGTGGTCAGCACTGTTACCTCACAGCATGGAGGTTTGAGGTGTTTCCGTGTGGACGTTGTGGGTTCTGCTGATGCAGTCCAAAGACATGCAGTTAGGTTTGTTGGTGATTCTAAAGGTCGTCTGTGTCTCTGTGCTAGTCCTGCAACAGGATGCCGATCTGTTCAGGGTGTACCCTGCCTCGAGCGCTGTGACAGCTGGGATAGGCTTCAGCCTCCCCTGACCCTAAAACTGGATAAGCACAAGTGGATGGATGGAAGTGGCCACGGTTTATAACATTTATATAATAGAGACAGTGAGCGTTTCATTTCTGCATACAAGAGTTACTAGAGTCATCCTCGACTCCAGATGAAGGCTTTGTGATGTGGTTGAAAGTGTTCTGGAAGGAGCTGTCAAGACTTTCAGGGCTTTGGATCAAAGAACGTCTTGAAGATCTACAAATAATTGACACCACAAGAGAACTAAAATCAAAAGCGCTGTAGTCCAATGACATAACATTTACAAAGTGGACCTTTAAGTCCAATTTTTTGTTAACTTAACAGATTTTTTTTACTTGCTAACTGCTGAATCCATCTTTGTTAATATGAAATTGAACGTGTTAATAGGTGTATTTTAATGTTGGTTTTATTAAGGGTATATGATGCTGTTTAATATAATCATTTTGAACAGCCACCGAGGCTTCTGACACCATGACTCATCGTGCCTAACAATGCCTCATGCTGTAAGCATCTTGCTGGGTGGTGTGTTTAAACAAGCGAGTACGTAATAATCTCATGTTCCCTGCAGTTTACATCATATTCCTACAGCGTCTGCCTGTTTACTGACATACGTCACATAGCAATGCAAAAATTCTGATTATTAACCAACAGTGAGGTGGTTATGAAGCATAGAAAGAAGCGTTTTGCCGTTGCAAGCTGGCTTCAGGAGAGACTCCAACTGCGTTATTTCACTGTTAGAACAGATGTTTATTGCAATAGCTCGCAAAAAAGGAGAAAGCCAACAACACGATTGCTGCATTATGTGTGTGCAACAAAAACACATCTGAGAAGACTTTTATCATTTCTGCCAAAATCAAAAAGCTCCAAATAATCAACTTTTCTTTTAAACCAGTAACACTGTGACTCTGTAGCACTGGTTTTCTATCAGGTGCTCGAGGTACTGATCTTAAGCAGAGTCCAGAAAAAATAATACAGGTTTAATCTGTAACCTGCGATCTTGTAACAGATGTTAGCATTTTTAAAATCCTCCATATGCAGATGGTACAAACGTGAACCCCCCTTCATTCAGAAGGGCTATTTGCTGACTAGTCCAATAAAACTGTAGGTATGTATGAACCAGACTGTGACCCAGTATCAGTGCACATATGAACAAAGCTTCTGTGTCTTCATGTGGAAACCAGGGCCTTGACTGATTGTTAGCTGAGCAGCAGGCCGAGCCTATCGGGACACGGAGGTGCATCTGAGCCCAATTAACCTCTGTCTGTTTCTTTGTGTCTCTGTGGATGCGGGAGATGAGCTTTGGACTGAATCACGACTGGCTCACATGCTGAGTGCAGAACCTTGAAATGAATGACTAAAGAAAGTGTCATTTTGTTCCTTTTCAGTCATTTACGCTGCTTGGTTGTTACTGAGCACAGTTTCAGGAGCTCATTGCTCTGTGACACGACATAAACAGTGGTGTACTTCATGTCACGATGCTTGTTGCTAAATGAAGAGCTATTAACACTAATGTACGTAACTGTAGTCAGCATGGTGTTTATTTCCCTGTTATTGTTGTTTGACACTCTGCTGCTGATAAACTGCAGTCTTTCTAACCGCTTTATTAAATCAATCGTGATCTGAAAGTTCTCAAAATGTCTCTGAATGATTTTCATTTTATTTGTAATGTATGAATCGTGTAGTCTATAAACTTTAGTCCTTATAAACAACAAACTAGGAAGTGAAATGATGAAAAACAATATGCAATTCTATCCCACAGAATAGAGTCCAAATATATTTTCCAGTAGATCTCTCGGCTCTGAAGGACAAAATAATCACCAGACATGATCGAGCTATATTCATTTTGCACAGAAGCCACAGGCTTCGGAAGAAAGTCAACTTTAAACCAATTATTGAGATGCAAATACACTCGAGGTTTGTAGGATGTTCAACAAATTGTCAACAATCCAATGGAAAATGTTAATATCTGAATTAGAAATTCTGGTATTTGGTATTAGAGGTATTTGGAGTAGCAACAACACTGTGCAGCACTGTCAACAGAGTCACTAACCAATGCAAGGACAACAGCAGATATATACAGAAATGAGAAAAGCAGCAATGTTCCCGTAGCTTAAATTATGAATGCTTTGGCTTTGCCTTCTATCTGCTTTGACCAGGGCTACTTTAGCCAAAGACCAGACAGGCAGGAAGAGAAATGGAGGACAGTCGTGATGGAGTGACTCGTGGGCATAAATCTGCTGTAACCCCTTTCTTACCCACCTCTCTGGCCTCGCTTCAAACCTCATAACAGATGTAACCACACCTCTGAGCCATAAGAGGTATTTTGTTGCCCAAAAGAGCTGTGATGATATATATCACAGGGTGATGTACTAGACGTGATGTCCAGTGCAGGTCATGACCTCTATCTTTGGTACGTGGACTGTATGATGTCATATTTATTGGCTGGTGGGAGTCTACTGTACAAACACAAAGCTGTATTGCCTCATCCAGTCACATTCCCAGCTTTTTTCTCCAGAACAGTTTTTGTTCTTTTCTGTCACATAAACTTCAGCCTAAAATCACCCAGATAACTCCCACTTTTTCTATTTCTTTCACACTATTAACTTGTAATTATAAGTACGTCATTATTCTCATTTAATTATCAAAATGTTATCCTACTGTTATTATGATGCTACTGAAATGTTTTTAGATGAAATGATAAAATAGGGCATTACCTGCCATTCCAATTATAAATCTGCCTTTATAGCTAAACAGAAAAAAAGCAATCCTATTTCTTAAAGTCTGTACTGGAATACAACAGGATCTATAAATAAGGTCACCAGGATCAGCTGCAGGACTTTTTTTGGGGGTTTTCATTCTTGGCAACTTGAAATAAAGGCTTCAGTTGGGCGAGCCAGGCATTCCCAGTGGCTGTAGGGCCAGTTTGTCCTGCATGATATTTATTATTATAATATTATATTTTATATATACAGTACAGATTGTGTTTTGCTTTTTTTTTTACTCATTCTTTAGGACTTTACCTCAGTTTAGGACTGTTTAGTAAAAGATGGTTTTTCTTTCACTATTTTAGCCACATGCTGAATCTTTTCAGAAACTTGCAGAGTACAAATAATGTAAAGATTCATATTAAAAGCTTTCAGAACTTTCTATAAAAAAGAAAAAAGAGGTGGATATTAGCATCTTCATCCACCAGGTCACTGGCACCCTGTCTGGTTCCTCACCACCTTCACCAGTAAAACCAACCCCACACTCCCCACACATCAGCAAAGGTGCATTACTTTTAACTTATTAATTAACGAAAGACCAAGACAGACTTTTAATTCATTTGAAAGCCTGATGCTTAGCCTTGTCCAACCCAGCTGTAAAACTCAGAAACCAGTCTTACTTGTTATCATCTATCGTCCACCTGGGCCTTACACAGAGTTTCTCTCTGATTTCTCAGACTTTTTATCTGATTTAGTGCTCAGCTCAGATAAAATAATTATTGTGGGTGATTTTAACATCCATGTAGATGCTAAAAATGACAGCCTCAACATGGCATTTAATCTGTTATTAGACTCAATTGGCTTCTCTCAAAATGTAAAAGAACCCACCCACCACTTTAATCACACTCTAGATCTTGTTTTAACATATGGCATAGAAACTGAACATTTAACAGTGTTTCCTGAAAACCCTCTGCTGTCTGATCATTTCCTGATAACATTTACATTTACAATAATTGATTACACAGCAGTGGAGAGTAGACTTTATCACAGTAGATGTCTTTCTGAAAGTGCTGTAACTAAGTTTAAGAATATAATCCACCCACTGTTATCATCTTCAATGCCCTGTACCAACATAGAGCAGGGCAGCTATCTGAACGCTACTCCAACAGAGGTCGATTATCTTGTTAATAATTTTACCTCCTCACTACGTACGACTCTGGATACTGTAGCTCCAGTGAAAACTAAGGCCTCAAATCCGAAGTCCCTGACTCCGTGGTATAATTCTCAAACACGTAGCCTAAAGCAGATAACTCGTAAGCTGGAGAGGAAATGGCGTGTCACAAATTTAGAGGATCATCATTTAGCCTGGAGAAATAGTTTGCTGCTTTATAAGAAAGCCCTCCACAAAGCCAGAACATCTTACTATTCGTCACTGATTGAAGAAAATAAGAACAACCCCAGGTTTCTCTTCAGCACTGTAGCCAGGCTGACAAAAAGTCAGAGCTCTGTTGAGCCAACCATCCCTTTAACGCTAACTAGTAATGACTTCATGAACTTCTTCACAAATAAAATTTTTATCATTAGAGAAAAAATTACCAATAATCATCCCACAGATGTAATATTATCTACAGCTACTTTTAGTACCATCAATGTTAAGTTAGACTCTTTTTCTCCAATTGATCTTTCTGAGTTAACTTCAATAATTAATTCCTCCAAACCATCAACGTGTCTTTTAGACCCCATTCCTACAACACTGCTTAAAGAAGTCCTGCCATTAATTAATGCTTCAATCTTAAATATAATCAACCTATCTCTAATAATCAGCTACGTACCACAGGCCTTCAAGCTGGCTGTAGTTAAACCTTTACTTAAAAAGCATCTCTAGACCCAGCAGTCTTAGCTAATTATAGGCCAATCTCCAACCTTCCTTTCATATCAAACATCCTTGAAAGAGTAGTTGTCAAACAGCTAACAGATCATCTGCAGAGGAATGGCTTATTTGAAGAGTTTCAGTCAGGTTTCAGAGCTCATCACAGCACAGAAACAGCTTTAGTGAAGGTTACAAATGATCTTCTTATGGCCTCTGACAGTGGACTCATCTCTGTGCTTGTCCTGCTAGACCTCAGTGCAGCGTTCGATACTGTTGATCATAATATCCTATTAGAGCGATTAGAGCACGCTGTAGGTATTACAGGTACTGCACTGCAGTGGTTTGTATCATATCTATCTAATAGACTCCAATTTGTACATGTAAATGGAGAGTCCTCTTCACACACTAAGGTCTATTATGGTGTTCCTCAGGGTTCAGTGCTAGGACCAATTCTATTTACATTATACATGCTTCCCTTAGGTAGCATCATTAGAAGACATAGCATAAATTTTCACTGCTATGCAGATGACACGCAGCTCTATCTGTCCATGAAGCCAGGTAACACACACCAATTAGTTAAACTGCAGGAATGTCTTAAAGACATAAAGACCTGGATGGCCGCTAACTTTCTGCTTCTTAATTCAGATCAAACTCAGGTTATTGTACTCGGCCCTGAAAATCTTAGAAATATGGTATCTAACCAGATTCTTACTCTGGATGGCATTACCTTGGCCTCCAGTAACACTGTGAGGAACCTTGGAGTCATTTTTGACCAGGACATGTCCTTCAAGGCACATATTAAACAAATATGTAAGACTGCTTTCTTCCATTTGCGCAACATCTCTAAAATTAGAAATATCCTGTCTCAGAGTGATGCTGAAAAACTAGTTCATGCCTTCATTACTTCCAGGCTGGACTACTGTAATTCTTTATTATCAGGATGTCCTAAAAACTCGCTGAAAAGTCTTCAGCTAATCCAAAATGCTGCAGCAAGAGTCCTGACAGGGACTAGGAAGAGAGAGCATATTTCTCCTGTTTTGGCTTCCCTTCATTGGCTTCCTGTTAAATCCAGAATTGAATTCAAAATCCTGCTCCTCACTTACAAGGTCTTAAATAATCAGGCCCCATCTTATCTTAATGACCTTGTAGTACCATATCACCCTATGAGAGCACTTCGCTCTCACACTGCAGGCTTACTTGTTGTCCCTAGGGTATTTAAAAGTGGAATGGGAGGCAGAGCCTTCAGTTTTCAGGCCCCTCTTCTGTGGAACCAGCTTCCAGTTTGGATTCGGGAGACAGACACTATCTCTACTTTCAAGATTAGGCTTCAAACTTTCCTTTTTGCTAAAGCATATAGTTAGGGCTGGACCAGGTGACCCTGAATCCTCCCTTAGTTATGCTGCAATAGACGTAGGCTGCCGGGGATTCCCATGATGCATTGAGTTTTTCCTTTCCAGTCACCTTCTCACTCACTATGTGTTAATAGACCTCTCTGCATCGAATCATATCTGTTATTAATCTCTGTCTCTCTTCCACAGCATGTCTTTATCCTGTCTTCCTTCTCTCACCCCAACCGGTCGCAGTAGATGGCCCCGCCCCTCCCTGAGCCTGGTTCTGCCGGAGGTTTCTTCCTGTTAAAAGGGAGTTTTTCCTTCCCACTGTCGCCAAAGTGCTTGCTCATAGGGGGTCATATGATATGATTGTTGGGTTTTTCTCTGTATTTAATATTGTGCTATCTACTGTACAATATAAAGCGCCTTGAGGCGACTTTTGTTGTGATTTGGCGCTATATAAATAAAATTGAATTGAATTGAATTGAACTTTGGGTAGGCAGCATCGTGACATGTTTAGCCGAGGATCAAACCGCGCTTAGTAATGGCCAATAATCAGGTGACTACTGAGGCATTAGTGTGAACATGCTCCTGTGATTAGTGCTGATTTTGAAGTGAGTATCTAAAGGCCCCTCCATCCTCATGACTCTCCATCCTGCTCTTTAACTTTCCAGATTTTCAAATAGAGACTTATTTACATTTTCCGCAGCATGTGCCGAACGCTCCGGAAAGAAATCCAGCAGCACTAAGTGGTTGTGATATGTCAGAAAATGAATGCCGGACATGTCCATCATGCAGCTGGAAAAACTCATTAGATCAGTGTTCTGGTTAGTGATCTTAATATTTTTTAAATATTATTAATAATATGTTTAAGAAACAACCTGCATATTTTTAGCTTTTCCTCAAGTGTAAACTCGTTTTCTGCTGTTTATACTCTTTTTATCCCTTCGTTACTATTTTTAACAGTATATATTCCTGACGTGCACGTTTCCGTTGGGAAATCACGGCACTAAAGCCTGAAATGTCTGAAGTTCCATACAGTTATGCTATTTACACTATTAAAATATAAAAAAAATATATCTGAAAAAAAAATCCAAAAGAATAGTAGCTGCAAAAAAATGAAAGCTTTTATTACTATTGTTTTTATTATATTATTATTTTTATTAAGATTTACATATTTGAAGGAATGGTTGAGGCTCTTTTCATTTGTTAACAAGTAAAACATACCCTGTTTTTTTTTTCTTTTAAACATACATCTGTAAAAATGAGTAAGGATCAGGCAGTGACCCAAAAAACAGGATATGTAATAGATAATAACACGTTACAGATGGAAACATTCAAAGACTTGTTTATTTTACAATCATTTCATTGCTTTAGTTTATTATCGTCTAAATTAAGGAGATGGATACGAACGCACATGCATAAAAATCACAACATGTATCTGATACAGTGATGTTCATGTTAATGCATCACTAATTATATGTCATTTTAATTGTAACATAATATGTATTTATATATGGTCAATTCTGCATAAAGGCTTTCTTCAGTAATTGAATCTCATTATAAACATAGTTTTGTGATATTACTGACAAAAATAAATCAAATGCAGAACCTTTATTTCTAATATGCTGATGCTTCTTTTTCTCACATGCTTTTGTTCCTTTTCACCAGTTTCTGACATTTTTCTCATTGCTGAAGATCATAGAACAGCTTATGAACACCCCAAACACTACAAATAATCAGAAAAAACTGCAACTCACCAAAAACCTTTATTTTTGTGCGTGAAAATGAATTTTTGGTGGATCACCAAAGTAAAAAAAGGTTCCTGTGTAATCCAGAATGACAGTGAACTTTGTATCTTCTACTGGTTTGGTACCACATGTTTCCAGTTACACTGAATATCTTTTTATATATCTTACTGATGTTGTATATCAAAGGAAAAACTCTTTAGATGCTCTACATTCTCTATTATTAGCAAAAGAAAAAGAAAGTCATGCGCAGTGGTCAGAGCAATGTACAGTAGTAAGATTTAAAAAATAAGAAAGTAC
The DNA here is from genome assembly GCF_036321145.2 of Pelmatolapia mariae. Lineage (NCBI taxonomy): Eukaryota > Metazoa > Chordata > Actinopteri > Cichliformes > Cichlidae > Pelmatolapia > Pelmatolapia mariae. The sequence goes on along the minus strand of NC_086228.1, from coordinate 37,793,231 downwards.
ACAACACAGCAGAGGAAACACGCGGTCTACCAATGCTGAAAATTCACATACTGTAGAATAAAAACTGTCCTAACAGTGCAATCACTGAATATCATCCTGATCAAGCTTTATCAACTAATCACAGACCAACTATTAACCTGCATGATTATCAAAAATTCATGAAAGAATAGCTGTCAAACACTTTACTGATCATTTGCTGAGAAATGATTTTGTAAAGATTTAGAGTACATCATAGTACTTTGATAGTACTTACTGCATTCCATAGTACAGTTGTACTTTCTGCAAACAATTTCCCACATGTGGGACTAATAAAGGCTTATCTTATCTTAGCACAGAGACAGCACTTCTGGATGATGCTCTTCTGGCCTCTGACAGTGGACTCTGTGCATGTCCTGTTACACCTGCTAAACACAATACTTTACTACAGAGGTCAGAACATACTGTGGGTGTTGGAGTGGTATGAATCATATTTGTCTGCCAGAGTCCAATTTGTGCTCGTAAACAGGGAGTCCTCTTGAAACACAAACATCAGTCCCTGAGTTCTACATGGTTCTGTGATGGGACCAGAACTTTTTAAAGTAAATCTTCTTCCTTTAGGCAATGTTATTAGAAAACACTGCATACATGTGCATTGCCATGTAGATATTACAGCTTTATTTATCCACGAAGACAGATGATAGAGTCATGTTGTGAACATATAAAGGCCTGGATGACCTGTCACAGTACTATTGTGCTTGGTCCTAAAATAATCTTTGACACACGATGTCTAACAAGATACTTTAGAGAGTGTTCGTTTGGTCTTCAGTAACTCTGTGAGGACTCTTGGAGCATTTTTGATCAGGATATGTTCTTCAAAGCACACATTAAAGAAATATGCAGGACTGAAGACACGTTCTCTACTTTTAAGATTAGACCTAAAAGTTTTCTTTTTGATAAAACGTATATTCAAGGCTGGATCAGATGACCCTGAATCCTCCTTTAGTTTTGCTACAATGAAACTAGAACATGCGATAATAGGATTACAACAGGAGGCCTTCCCATGATGCATGAAGTGTTTCTTCTTCATTCATTTCTTTTCACTCTGTGTGTTTATACACCACTACTGTACTTAATCATTAGCAAAAGTCTCTCTCTCTCCTATAGTTTGCCGTCTGTCCTGTCTCTGCCTCCTTTAGGTTGTGGAGGATAGCTCCCCCTCCCTGAGCCTGGTTCTGTCCTCCTGTTAAAGGGGAGTTTTTCCTTCCCACTGTTGCCAAGTGCTTGCTCGTAGGGGGTCATGTGATTGTTGGGGTTTGTTTGCTTTTTCTATTGTAGACCTTTACAATACAAAGCACCTTGAAGTGACTGTGAATTATGAATTTGCACTATATAAATATAAATGAAATGCTGTGAAACTCTCATGAGTCTAGTATGAGACAAAAAAGAGGAAATGTACATTTTGCTCATATTAGATCTGCATCAAAATGAATTTTATGGTACACTAATCAGAGAGTGTGGCATCATTAATGCTCATTATTTCAATAAGGAACAGTGAGCAGGCCTTACCTGAGCAGCATTACTGGACTGCTTCATGACTGGAGTGCAGTTACCTTTACGTCCAGATGAGGGCGACACATCAAAAAGTAAAAAAAAAAAAAAAGACCTGCAGCAGAGGAAAGCAGCACCAGCAGTGGCTGTGAGAGACAAAAACAATAGCACATATGAATCCTTTTAAAAGACATATTAGGATGCTTCATGTTAATTCCTGAAATGGGATTAGAGCACAGCGGAGTCAGGGCTTCTCTGGTGTTTGGACACAGGAAGCAGCGTTTCGGCCCACATGGCCAGACTACCAACCGACAGCTGAGACGGAAGCAGGGGGTTTGCCAACTGTCTGGCTCATTTTCTAGTAGGCCTGCTTCCCTCGGGCCACTCACAGCCAGTGTAGGAACATGTCCAACACTGTCAAATATCAGCACACTCATACACACGGATGAGGGGTGCTTAATTTGCCTTTTGGGGATGCTTGTAAAAACTCCATCTTATATAGATTATTGTGGTTTATGTTGTTTGTTTGTTTTCTTTTTGCTCTGTATAAAAATGAGAAGTGATGACTTCCATTTGATGTATCAAAGGACTCATCGAGAAACACAGCTCAGCCATTAGTTACCTCACTGTGCCTAATCTCTTTACCAGTAAGTGTTGTTCATCATCATATCTCTGTCAAGCATGAAATGGATACAGTATTTTTTAAAATGCTTAAGAAAAATATGGATTACAAAATTAGATCGCCTTTTACCTTGCAACGTGTCAGGGTTAGAGTCTGGACAACAACCACGCTATTTTATGGAAACTGCAGTGCAGAAATACACAGGAGAAACTTTATTTAAAAAGATAACAGCTTCTATTTTCTGAAAATATGCTTGCTTGACACGTTTAGGATGAAAGCCTGACCCTACACCGGTCGTCTGAGACCTGGTCGATGTTAAGAAGTTGACATACAGGTGGACGAAAAATGATCTTTATATTTAATCAAAACAAATCTCATACGTGTACAGTGGGGGATTAGTATATAACCTGCTGAGGCCAGTGTTCTCAAAACCTTTAACCCAAATCTACTGGGATATGTGATTACTGGCTTTTCAAAATGATGTATCCTGAAACCTACAGTACATGAACATGAGAGTCACTAACGAATATTTACATTTTTTCTAATTCTTTTTTGACAAAGCCTGACACAGTGACCCAGCATCTCTTTGGTGTTTGAAATATACCTGTGATGATTTTGTTCTTGGCTTTGCTGTAGTGATTACTAATTATCCCAAATGCACGCAGGCTCATCCACCCAGTCCAGTGTGGCTCATCAGGAGAGGATGAATGTAAGAGCTGGGCGTTTCCAGCCATCGCAGATGTGACATTATAAAATGCACTGCAGTGCAAAATGACACAAACAAACCAACAAAATAATAGTAGAGTTGTTCAGTGTTATGGTGCTGTACAGTCAGACACCTGCCTGTGTGCATGGACGTGATAGTATAATGACTGCATGTTGAATTTACTGCTTCATCATCAGCAACCTGAAGCTTAAACCGGTGTTAGCCTCTGCTGCCGTGCAGGCGGGCTCACATCCAGACTTCCCGGCTTCCCTTTCTTCGGCCTGCTTTTATTTGTGCGTCACCTGGCCCCGCCACCTGTTGCAAGAGGAAACCAGAGGTGAGGCTTCCGGTGAGCCCGAACGCTGTCAGGTTTCAGGTTGGACTCCCCCTCCAGTGTCAGCTGAGGAGCCAGGACTCATGATAAGATAGATAGAATAATAATAGCAAGGATGCATTAAAATGTATCTGTATAAGGAGGGGGCTAACTTACCTCCTCTCCTCTGCTTCATTGATCTCCTTCTTCCATGTTCTCCCACAAACATGCGCAATAAACTTGAGCTCCTGACAGACTGATTCTCCATCACCATCTCCGTTTTTTCTCTCTTCCAGCCCGCCTGACTGCAGCGCTCCTGAATAATAACCCCATCTCCCTCTCTCTCGCTCGCTCGCTTTCTCTCCCTCCTGTTTAAAATGCCGCTCACAGGCGCGCTCCCGTGCCGGGTTTTAAGCACACACACATCCCTCTCTCTCTCTCCACACGGACCTCGGGGACGCGCTCGGTCCGTGTTGCGCAGGTCCGGCCCGCTGTGACTCTTTCGCAGTGCTGCTTTTATTTTCTTAACGGCGCCAAGTCCACCCGCACGCGCGCACACTCCCTTCCTCCGTCTCCATCAGCGCTTTGATCTAGACCCCCCCCCCCCCCCCCCCCCCCCAACAACACACACACACCCGAGCTCACACAGGGTAGGAAATAAAAACAGGTGAAGCCTCCTTTTATTACATTTAAGAATAGAAAAATAATAAAACAAAAATCTGAATCTGCTCGTAAATAAGGAGCAAATGCAGCTGTTGCAGTGTTCGCTCACCCTAATGGATCTGGTTCAAGGTCTGGAGTATCTTTTTTCTCTTTTCGGTCTATGTGAGAGACCCCCCCTCCTCCTCCTCCTCTCTCACTCTCTCCCTTTCTCTCGCTCTCTTTCTCTCTCTCTCCCCCTCCTCCTCCCTCCCTCTCCATCTCTGCATTCTCCTCTTTTTAGTCGTGTGGGAAGCTCGGTGAATGCGGCTGCAGAAGGAGCCAGCATACTTATGCGCCCGACACGGATACTGTTCTGTCTTTACAGGAGGGAGAGAAACACAAGCTTGCTTTCTCCGGTGTGACACCCCTCCCCCCTCCTCTGCCATTTATTCCACCTGGATATTTTTTGTGTTTTTCCCAAGGAGAGGATTACTTAAAAAATTATCAAGTTCATTTTGATTCTTTTTTTCTCCCTTCCCTTCTTTGGACCTATGAAAGAGAGAGAATGTGCGGACTTTCGAGCGCCTCACTTGCACCACAGCGGACTAAAGGCTGAATAACTGCATTATTCATTTTTACGCACCGGTTTCTCTTGTCCTCACTCGTCTCTCTGGTTTCTCTCCGTTTTTCTTTCTTCCCCCTTTTTTTCTCGGAAAGGAGCTTCAATATTCTTCTTCTGTATTACAGGGGGAAAGAAACAAACAAAAAACATAAGAACTGATTCCCTCCCACTTGGATGAGACTCAAATAATCTCTTCTCCATTCGCCTGCAAACAAAGTGAAGAGAACCACCAACAGTTTTTTGGGGGGTGGAGGGATTAGCGCTGCACGGATGGAGAATAACCTCGTGACAAAACCAACCTGATGGGGGCATTTTGGCCGCTTCTGCCCTCTGGAGCTTTATTCCCGTGCGCAACTTCGCTGGAAACGAACCAGTATTTATTCATTGGCCCTTCGGAGGGTTGCTCAGCCGAGCTGTAGCCAGACGCACAGTGCTGGCCATCATCATCACCATCATCATCCCCTCTCCCTCCCCATTTTCTACTCATTGCTACTCTTTCTCTCGGTCAGTTCCCCGCCTTTAAATAAAAAAACTCCAAGAATGATGGACTTATTCCACCGTACTGGTGTCCGCCTTGCGCCCCTTTTCACGCCTTGGAGTCGCCGGACGCGCCGTGAAGATCTCTGAAAGCTATCTGCCTCCTCCCCCCTCCTCCCCCACCCCTTTCTCTCTATTTCCCCTCTTTCTGCCTTCTTCTACCTTTCCCCCGCTCCCTCTCTATCTCCCCTGCACCTAAATGAACGTTTTCCCATGGAGGTAGTACGGCCACCTTGGGGACCGAACGAGCAGCGGGGCGATTTTTCCAAGCAAGAGGAGCCCGTCAGTAAGAGGCGCATCGGGTGAAATCGGACCTCCCTCCTTCTTCGCCTCTCCTCCTCTCCCTCCTCTGTTTCTCCATCTCCGCCTCGCACCTCCACCTCTCCAGTTTGCTCGGCTCCCTACATGGGGCTATAGAGGACTGGGGGGAGACCTTGTTGCGCCCCTATAACTGTCGGCTTCCGCTGGGAAGACTGTTTGCACGGCTCCGTCCATGTCTCACCAATGCTGCCCCGTGTCTCCAGAGGGAGCCGCATTCATCACCACCACAGCTTTGGGTAAGTCCAATTTATTTAAATTCAGTCCCATAAAAAAGATCTCTCAGATTTCGTCATGTGGAATTTCTTCTTCTGTGTCACAGCTGCTATAAATGGGTGCAGCTTAAACCCCTCTCAGTGTGTCAGTAATGGGCACAGTCCCAATTCGTCTTCTTCTTCTCTTTGCTAAATAACCGGAATGTGCTACTCGCTGGTAGTGGAGGTGCTGGCTCCAAATTAGACCTCCCCTAGAAAAGGGAACTGCAGCCATTTGACTTTGATTATGTTGAATCTGAGAGGCACAAAACAGAGTTGTGCTGATGTCTGCGTCTTGCTTTGGGTGTCAGAATAAGATGCATAGACGTGCAGTAGTTCAGGGGTTTGGGTAATTTCCAGAGCATGTGCTACTTTTCCTGCAGTACTGAATAACCTCCATCCAACATTTCAGGTTGTCCAGGATTCGGAGGAATGACTGTGTGTCAGTAACACAGATACGCAGTTCATAGATTCTGATGAAATAGTGTGATCACTGCAAATGTGCATTATTAGCATCATGGCTAGAATTTATTTTATACAGTGAGACTAATGTTTTCTTTTTTTGTACTTTAGTATTTAACTCGATTTATATTTAAAATTGCAATGCAGTCGATCTCAAATATGAATTTTGATGGTGTGCTGTGTGTGTGTGTGTGTGTGTGTGTGTGTGTGTGTGCGTGCATATCTGGTTTTGTGTGCATGTATGTACGCCTGCGTGTGTGGATGTTTGTGCATGCGCCTGTCTCTCTTTTCTTTTTCTTTCCAAAGGTTACTAAATGGTTTTCTGGGGGAGGATTTCTAACCGGCGAAATGCTGCTCGTACTCCTGCTGGCAGCCTTTTCTTCTTCTATCTCCGGCTCTCTCGCCTCCTCCCTCTCCTCCCCCTCAATGTCGAACGGACCCCCGATGGCAGACCCGTCCGCCTCGGACTTGCTGGCCGAGACCTGCGTCGCCTGCTCCTGCATGTCGGTGGAAAACGTGCTATATGTCAACTGCGAGGAGATCACCGTCTATCGACCCACACAGCTCATCCCTCCGGCCTCGTCCCTCTACCACCTTAACTTCCAGAACAACTTTCTGATCATACTCTACCCAAACTCCTTCCTCAACTTCACCCACGCCGTCTCGCTGCACCTAGGGAACAATAAACTGCAGAACATCGAAGGTGGGGCCTTCATGGGGATGAGTGCGTTGAAACAGCTGCATCTGAACAGCAACGAGTTAAAGGTGCTGCGTGCGGACACTTTCCTAGGCATAGAAAACTTGGAATACCTTCAGGCTGACTACAACTTAATACAATACATTGAGAAGGGAGCCTTTAACAAACTGCACAAACTCAAAGTGCTGATCCTGAATGACAACCTCATACAGGCACTCCCCGACAACATATTTCGCTTTGCCTCGCTCACACATCTGGATATAAGGGGCAACAGGATCCAGAAACTTCCCTATTTGGGTGTTCTGGAGCACATTGGACGCATTGTAGAGCTGCAGCTGGACGACAACCCCTGGAACTGTACCTGTGACCTAGCACCTCTCAAAGCGTGGCTTGAAAACATGCCCTATAATATTTTTATTGGCGAGGCCATATGTGAAACGCCAAGTGACTTGTACGGGAGGCTCCTGAAAGAAACCAACAAACAGGAGCTTTGTCCCATGGGAACAGGAAGTGAATTTGATGTTAGGATGCCACCTGCACAGCCCTCCAAAACGCCCCCAAGTACTGTGGCTCCCATAGCCACGAAAGCGCCAAAAACCACAGACTCATCAAAGTTTTATGGCAATGGTATTGTGGCTGGAAGGAATAACCAGATTGTTTCCTTTCAGTTGTGTCCACAGCCCTGCAGCTGCAAAGCCCACCCTTCTGACTTTGGCATTAGCGTCAGCTGTCAGGAGAGGAATATTAAAAATCTAGCTGATCTCGTTCCCAAACCCCCAAATGCCAAGAAGCTTCACCTGAGTGGGAATTACATCCGTGACATCAATCCGAGTGATTTCCAAGGTTTTGAGGGCTTAGATCTGCTGCATCTTGGCAGCAATCAGATCGTCACAGTCCAGAAAGGTGTGTTTGCTAACCTCACTAACCTGAGGAGACTGTACTTAAACGGAAACGTGCTTGAACAGTTGCACCCAGAGATGTTTTTGGGCCTCACAAACCTGCAGTACTTATATTTGGAATACAATGCCATAAAGGAAATCTTAGCAGGTACGTTTGATTCCATGCCGAACCTTCAACTCCTGTATCTCAACAACAACGTTCTGCGGAGTCTCCCTGCTTATGTGTTTGCGGGGATCCCTTTAGCCAGACTCAATCTGAAAAACAACCACTTCATGACCCTGCCAGTGAGCGGTGTCTTGGACCAGCTGAGGTCACTGACCCAAATAGACCTGGAAGGGAACCCGTGGGAGTGCTCGTGCGATCTGGTTGCCCTCAAACTCTGGCTGCAGAAGCTAAGTGATGGAGTGGCTGCCAAAGAGGTGAAATGTGCCTCCCCTGTGCAGTTCGCCAACATTGAACTGCGCCTCTTAAAAAATGAGATCCTGTGTCCTCGGATGGCGAGGCCACCATTTATTCAGACTGGCGCCACCCCTGTTTTGACATCAGTGTCGCCTGCTGGAGTTGGCAAAGCACCACCGGGAGGGCCTGTGCCTCTCTCAATTATGATCCTTAGCATCCTCGTAGTGCTGATCCTGACTGTGTTTGTGGCCTTCTGCCTTTTAGTCTTTGTCCTGAGGCGGAATAAAAAACCGGTGGGCAGGCAGGAGGGGCTGGGGAACCAGGAGTGCGGCTCAATGTCTTTGCAGCTTCGCCGCCACAGCCACAAATCCGGCAAAAAAGGTTCTATCCCCGGCGACGACTTGGGAGGCGAGACCTTCATCCCTCAGACTATCGAGCACATCGGCAAGAGCCACACCTGCGGGATCGGTCGCTCCTCAGACTTGGATGCCGGCTTCAAATTTGCAGACTCGCAGAGGCAGAAGATCATCCTGCGGAACAGCGCAGACAAGGAGAAAGACATGCTTTCCACTCTGGAGCGCAACAAACGCCTCAGCACCATTGACGAACTCGAGGAGTTTCTCCCCAACCGAGAGCCCAGCATGTTCATCCACAACTTCCTGGACAGCAAAAGAGATTTCAACAGTATAGGGATGGGCGGATATGAAATCCGCTACCCAGAGAAAACGCTGGATAAAAAGATGAAGAAGTCGTCGCTGATAGGCGGGAACCACAGTAAGATCGTTGTGGAGCAGAGGAAAAGTGAGTATTACGAGCTGAAAGCCAAGCTCCAAGGAACGCCTGATTACCTGCAGGTGCTCGAGGAGCAGACTGCACTGAGTAAAATGTAGGGACTGTTGTGTTTGATCTGTGCATTGATTACACACACTTCTACAGTATGAAGTCAGCAACATGCAGGCAGACAGACAGCCCAACGCATTTCTCTGGCTCTTTGTCCTCTCGAGACACACACACGTCATTCAAACCTTCAGATCTCTCACCCTCTGCCTTCATTTCCCTCTCTGCAGCCACACACACACACACACACACACACACACACACACACACACACAAAGCAAAAAAAGTGCCTTCTGGAAATCCTTAATGACCACTGCAGAGACGGACAAAATGGCTCCACACTACAAGGCTATTAGTAGAATAAGCGTGGATGTATTTCACAGTAAAAGACCTTCTGGATTATCCACGCCACTCACATGTACGAATCCTGCAAACTTACCATAGGACACCCTTAAAAAAGCAACCAGACATAGTATTTTTTGCTGCTACTGAAATGGGTACTTATCTTCTTCGTATTTTTTTTGTTGTTCTTGTTGTTGTTGTTTTTTCTTTTACTGTTTTTTTTCCAACCAAATCAAAGGGTCTTGAAACAGTGCTTGAGAATATACCTCGCTGGCTTCAGCCCGTTTTTAAAAAAAAGAAAAGAGGGGAGCGCTGGTTGTTCTTTTTGCCCTGGAACGAATCATGTTTCCTTCTTCTGGGATGAGATTAACAGAATCAGTGACTCAATGGATGCAACTTTGCTTTATTCTATTTTATTTTGTTTTTATTTGACCTTTTTTGTGTTGCTGGGATATCTATTTGATCTTGTGGATGCTCTCCGGAGTTGGCTGCAGACTCTCTGCCATCTTGTGTGGATTACACAGCAGTAGCAGTACACCTGCTCTTTGCCGGGAGGCTAAACGGCTCCCATTTTCCATTCGTGGGAATTGGAGGCACCGCAAAACTCTTTTGGGGAATGATTTCATGACTTGTTTTCTTTGTGTAAAGAGCCATGTTAAATATAGTGTCTTCTGAATGGAGTTGTGTTTCTCTTTAAAAATTCCTACTTACAGTAACTGTATGTTTTGGGTGAAATCTAATGGCACATACACTGTCAGAGGACGTTTCTGAAAAATGAAAAAAAAAAAAAACCCAATGATTAAAAAAAGAAAAAAAGAAAAAAAAAAAGAAATTACAAAGCTGCTTGCCATGTAAGCGTAACCTGGAATTTATTTTGTAAGTCTTACATTATTTGTATCTGTGGGACTGGTTTGTAAATTACAAAGAAAGACACACACACACTCATACTGTACGACGGAGCATCATCAACATCCAGAGACTTCATTGCCAGATTGTCCAACAAGCCGCTAATATAATTCAATCGGTGACCCGCCTCCCCCGTCAGCTCTCAATTCGTAGAAAAAGAATGAAAATTTAACAACATAGTTAATTTATTTTTCTATGCAGGGTTATTTAAAGAGTTATCGGTATTATTTAAGAAGAATAATACACAAAGAGTGGAAAGGACTTGATAGTGTGCTGCATCAGAGCTAATTCAGTCGATTCAAAGGTTTCTGTTTCTCTCGGTCTGCTGAGGAGCGCCTGCCGGATGAAAGGTTGTGAAATGTGATCTGTGATGTTTCCTTTTTCTTGTGTCGCACGATGAGCAAGAGGCCTGATAGAGTCTGTGACGTTTCCAGCAGTTTCCTTATTCTTCTATCTCCCACAGTATCTTGTAAAAGGTTTCTTATTAACATTATGCAACCAAAATAAATGTGCATTAAACTCGATATGCTTCTGGAATTGTTGGACCTGGGAGGAAAAAGGGAGGGAAAGCGAGGGCAAACCCATCGAGGCTCTAAATTGTCGGATCTGGGCCGAATCATATCGGAAAAACAACCATGTGCAATATTAGCTCAGGCACCGTTTTGTTTTTAATTTATTTAGTTTGAGATGATATTGTCAGGACAAGTTCTATTTCGAAATTCTTTATTCAACTTAACTCTATCCGGTCCTTATTTAAAAAGTATTGTTAAGTTAAAATGATGAGTGTTTATTGACATTACAAATGAATAGAATGTATCTTGGAAAGTATAATAAATACAATTTTCTATCAGTCATAAATCTCCTGTATATTGGTTAATTTTCTCATGTATAATCATGTTGAAATCAAGGTATTAAAATCAGCACCTCTTTGCACCGTGTCCCCCCTATTTCTTTTAAGCTCGTACATCCTCGTCGTTCTTCGAGGCTGCTTAACTTTCAAACTTCTGCAAACCCTGCCATTAGCATTTTTTCCTTTCACAGCACACGTTGCAGCGTCTGACAGCTCAGTGTTGGACAAACTAAAGCTGACAGAACGCTGTTCTTGTTTTGTTCGTGTACAAACACTGGCTGCCCTTCAAGCATAATATATAATTGTTAAGTCGCTTAGAAAATTGCTTCTGCAACTTGGGAAAGTCTTGTTTTTTACCCCGAAGGCCATGAACCAGTTCGTGCTTTTCAAGCTAACAGTTTAAGCAACTAAACCAAGCCAAAATAAAGACTCCAACCTTGAAAACTTCATACAAACAAGCATATGTGCTGGTTTTTCCTATTTAGACCACCGAATATTACGTCCCAAACGTCCCCAACTTTTTCTGTCCTTTCAGCTTTTAAGGCAGGTTTCTGACAGAACACCTGACTTTTTGGTTTTTTTGGCAGGTATCAAAGTTCCCTCTGTTTATAGACACCCATCAAACATTTATGCCGGTTCCATTTTAGGGTTAAAAATTCAGATTTCCTCTTTCTGTGTTAATCCAAGCTTTTGTGCTTTTGGGAAACCAAGTAGCAGAGAGTATGACTCATCCAGACGCCAGAGAATTGTCCTCATTAATTATTAATACCCATGGCAGTTATGAACTAAAAAAGGGATGTGGGGAGAGAGGTGAGAGATAGGAATGTGATATGTATAACCCTCCAAACTGTCTCCCCCATCCTTCCATCGTTCTCGTCTTTCTCACGTTTGTGATCGCACTGCTCTGTAATAAAGCAGAAATATCATTTGGTGCTTATAAAAAAGGCACAAATTGGCTGGACACGTAGCTTTTCAGTCCAAAATTTTACTGCAGTGACTTGGCTCTTGTGCAGGGTTCCTGGAAGGTCGGGGGGGTTCTCGAGGTGCCACAACACTAGAAAACAGTGAAATTCTATATTGTCACTTTAATTTACCTCGCGAAACATTAGCAGGACACAAATGCACGAAATCCTCACGAATGTTTCTTTCTTTTTTCTTTTCTCTCCTTTCTGCTGTTATCATCCCACCTGCTGCAGAGACAGTTATGCAATTCTGTTCTCAATCCTAACTGTTAAAATCATCTCTGCTGTGCCTCACTGTGTATTTTTATCTGATGGGGTGGCTCGGCAAAAACCACGCCTTTCTGAGGGGAAGGATTTAAGGGGGAGACAGTTGGTAAAAACCCTGCTGGAAGACGTCTGTAGCATGCTTTAATATGGGGAATGGCCACAAGGGGCGCTCTAAGCTAAGAACACAGAAGTGAAATAGTGTGAGTGGACTTCAGGATCACTGATGTTTGAAGGCGTTTGGTTAAAAGAAACCACTGATGTTTTATTCTACTTGGAGTCTTGCCTTATTATTATTTTTCTAAGATTTAAAGTGAACTGGGATTTCAGAGGCCCCACAACATGACTGTGCCTATTTATATGACCAGGAGTTAATAACAGGTGCAACCATCAGATTAATAATACTAATAAAAATGAGGAAGTAAAATAAAGTAATGCTTAAAAAAGCCCATACGTTCAGTGACTATTGATTATTCTGCATAATTATTATGCCTCTGCATTCACAGTGATTTGCAGTCTGTGAGCAGCATCAAGATGATTAACCTCTTCACATCCACCAGACAACTCCACGCAGAGTGACAGATGTGAACACGACACTAGGTCAAAACTAAGTGACCTGCTGGATGCTAAGAGGTTAACCCTCTGAGGTCCAAGGAGTCATTTTTCGATGTGCGTCAAAATATTTGTTATTTTCTTCCTGATTGAACAGAGTTGGAAAAAAAAGCTGCCTGAGGTTCAACTTGTGGTTGCAGAGCAAACACCCGAACTCTCACCACAGTCTGAGTGTTTGTTTTTTTAAATCTTCAGCTGTTTCATTTCAAACTGTTTGGCTAACTAAAGAGTCTCAAGCTAATAAAAGGACCTGCATCACTATGCCTAAGAGCCACAACTACAAGTAGTGCAACAACAAAACCATATCAGCATCTTTTTGCCATTAAACATCTTAGAGTTTGCATGAGGATATAATTTATTCTGTGTCGACCAGAAAACTCTGAACCCTTTTTACTGTTTAGCTTTTTAACGGCACACTTGGTGTTCTCCAACGGCGCGTTTTGGCAGAACTTGAACGCAGCCTGAAGGTTTTGTTAGGAATGCAAATTGTGAATCATTAAAATGACTTGGTTCCTTTTTTTAACAGCATCTAACCAAATGAAAACAGCCTTACAGGGGGGTTAATGTCTGAGAGATGTACCGGCTACGTGTTGGCTTCCGTTGTTGTCTGTGCCTAAAGTGTGCAGTCTCACTTCCCTGTGGGGTTTTTAGTTTGTCTATACATCACTGAGACATTGTGTTAATGTATGTGATCTGTTGTAGATCTGAATTTCATCGACGAGTCTCATTACTTCACCTTTTTTTCATTTTCTTCTTATTTAAAAAAGAGCACGAACACACATTTCACATTAGTATATTAATAGCCCGTGTAGAAATCTATTTCCTGCAGTGTAAATTTGCATATTGTAAAACAAATGTCTGCCCTCCCTTTCTTATTTCTTCCAAGCTTTCCCGATGCATCTTGTGGCAACAGAAGAGAAGAATTAAGCTACGTCAGTTTTTCACTGCACCAGTCGGCTCTCTTCTCATGGATAATTTTAAACAGAAGTGATGAACCAAATGTTTCTAGTTTTGGAAGCGATAAAACATTTCCTGTTTACAAATTTGAGCTGCTAGTTTTAAACCGCTTTAACCTCGTCTTATTTAAATTCTTGAATAATTGTATTTTGTTCATATTGGGTGAAATATTTCAAGATCAAATGGAAATATTTGATTTTTCTTTATCATCTGATAACCATAATGCTTATAGATTATAATGCTAATTATCATTATATTCTAATTAAGGTTTTATACTTGGAGGATCACCAGTGTGGGTTTGAAACTGGAAATCATTTTCCCTCACATGTACATCCTGTACTGTGCTTCCCTTTGCTTTTGCCTGACATGCATCTTTTATGACGTATGCTCGGGTTATTTTATCAATGTGCTTTTTAAGATTTTCACTCGTCATAATTAACAGTGTTCAAGTTGAGATATAATCTGGAGTTCTGGAACTGGAAATAATAACCCTGATGTAATGATGTCATGTGGATCATCGGGTTTGGGGAAAGACTTTGAGGGATGGATTGTGAAAGACATACATGGGAACCCATCAGTTCCTCTTGTGACGTAGCCTTCTGAGGGCAGCAGCCAGTTTTTAGGACCTGCAGGTGTCATCAGCAGATATTCAAGGAAGAGATCGCTCACTGTTCTCTGGTCATTGTGAATTTAGACACATTTGCAAAGATCATGATTTGATTTTGAGATTGTGATTTTACCAGATACAGTCCATTTTTGCTTTTATATTGGCTATTTTTCTACATGCAATCTAAATATGCGCCGACACAGTAAGCTGGGTGAAAGTGCGTATGTAAACTAGGTTAGGTTTTGAGCGGTCAGTGGAGCCACTGAAAATGTATCCAAAGTAGATACATGACACATAAATTAAAGGGTCCACTGCGTATAGCTCTACATATTTCTATTCTGATGTCTGTTTGTAGAGATTACGAAGACTTATATTCACTTGACAATGCGGGTGTTGCAAAAATCATCATGGAGTTTGAGTGTGGGAGAGTCAGTATCTGTGTGTACTGATATTTCTTTGGCTGCTTGAATTCCATCAAAATGCAGTGCTAAATACTGCAGACTGATTTACATTAGCTTGTCCTGCATTACATGTACGTAGTATTGCATCTGTGTATCTGTCTCACAGTAATGAATGCAGACTTGACTTGGATTGGCTGATAGATTTTTAAATTAAAAGAACTTCTTACCATTAGAGGCTTGGACAGGATATTTAATATACGCCTTCAAAATAAAAATATGTGCTTTCCTTTTCTACATCTGTGAAATTGTGCCAGTGGTTTGACTATAAAGGACCAATTAAATTATCCAAGAAAGAATTCTAAAATCCTATAAAATTATCTACACTTCAATCCAAACCCTCTCGTCACTACTGTAGTTTGCACTAATGTGTATTTGCTGTAATTATTTTGTCTTTGACACGTTGTTATGCTGTGGGGGCGCATTTGTAGCTGCAGTGGCTCATGTCTGCTGAATGCCAACAATGTTCTTAGGAATGGTACCCGGACATCTTTGGCATCCGCCACAGTCAGGCGGCCATTTGAGAAGGGATGAAAAGGGATGGTATCTCCCTGGTTACTGCAAATTACTCAACGCATCCCCTATGAGAGGAAAACAATGGCTGCCCTCCCCACCAGCTGCCTCATTAAACATAGACAAATCCACCAGTGCTGCTCTGCTCTGGCTGCTTGGCTGCCATTTTCACACCACTTATTCACAGAAGCCAATCACCTGTCTGTGGAGGCCATCGCAGGCAAAAGTGTGAAAAGCAAAGCTGGATTCGGGATATTTCGTGCGTGCGCCTTCCTGTCGTTACACAGAGGGATGTGAGTGTGTCTCGTTAGCCCCTGGGGTCTCGAACCTAAAGCAACAAAGTGCAAACTTTCATCTCAGCCACAGCGCGTTTGCACTAAGCAGCGTGTGATATGTGTGCACCGTCGCACCCTTTTCCAATATAACAGTGACAATATAATAATTATAGCTTTAATTTAATGCATCCACGTATTAAAGAGCAGCGCTCTATTGGCTCTGCGGGGCCTATTTGGCCTCCACATCATTACATTAATTCCATTTCTCATTTAAACTCTGTCATTTGGATGCAACTTTTTTTTGCCAAGCTTTGTTTAGAAAGGAGAATGAGTTCCTGACCAAATTGAGACGTCCGCCTTGTGAAAAAGTGACACTCGCTCTCCAAAAATAATTGAGTCACCTAAAGCAAAACTCTCTTTAGTGATACTATTACCACCTGTGTCTGAGGCTAACACATTTCTACTCTCATTTCCTGTTTGAGTGCTCAAGCTTTAAATGTCTTGAGGTCATTTGGTTTACACACTGTGTGTACTCTTCTGTCAAACAGACACTACAGTGTCCACTTTTAATGCAGTAATGATGAGTTCTGTTGATGAAGGGTTGTCATACATGAATAAGAAGTTGAAGCCCAATTTCAACTTGTGCATAAATTGTAATTGTGATGTAAAAGTGCCGCTGTTATACGTATTTAGCCACAAGTCTGCCAAAAGTTTATTGACATGTGTGTAGTTTTTATTTCAAGCGAGTGTTCGATATTCCCAGAAATCCCAGGAAAGAGGAATAATCTGTAAGAAAAACTGTTATCTTGGAGCGAGACGTCAGGCTGAAGGTAGACTTACACTGTGTGTCAGACTCATTCTACACAAAACATATACAGAGTTACTGAAAAAGAAACATACATAATCGTTGGTGTTGTTAGTAAAGCATTTCACTACATCTGATTATTACATTAGATTTCCCACATTTAGTGTTTTAGTGGTGGTGGAGAGCACGTGGGTCCTCCAGGTTCATACAGGTTGAGATCTGGTGACCAGTTCACTCGATTCGCATAATTTTCATCTTCATCAATCTACTGAGTGACCCCTCATGCCCTCTGGATGAGGTATTACCATCCTGGAATACACTGCTCCCATAAGGATAGACGTTTCTCCTCCAAGACAAAGGTGATCACTCAGAACAAATTGCTATTGATTTGTAGTGACCCTCTCCTCTCAGGGTACAAGTGGACCCAAGGCGTTGGCAGCAAAATGCCCCCACACAGCATCACGCTGCCTCGCTGTACGGTCCAGGTTTTTCCTGTACGTCCATTCATCTGCACAAATTAGTGAAAGTCCTTTTAAAAATGATATAAAGGGTATGAAACCAAGAAATTCCAACGCATACACTGGTGCTGAGGTTAATGAAGGCGAACTGCAATAAAAGAAACCTCTAAAGTATTTATCGTTTGCAGTACCTCCTGTTCTGTTTGTGCAAATGACCTAAATCAGGAGATCAGGCTGGGAGTTCAGTTTAACAAAAGCCAAACTGTTGTTTGTCCTTTCAAGCAGCTGCTGAAGCTTTTTTTCATCACCGTTAACAATTTGTCAAAAACTTTGCTTTAGAGCTGGACTCATTTCCTTTGTGAATTCATCACTGCTTTGCTCTATTTTGTTTCACATCCGGTTGCACTTTGCAGAAAAGAGTTGCTGTCAGCAGTAAGAATGGTCAAACTTCACAAATCAGCTTTAGCCTACTAAACTAATAATTCATGAAGTTACGAATAATGTATCTGCAAGTCCCTCGTCTTACTTACATAGACTTTAAATACTTATATGACATAACACGATCTATAATGTAGCTTCACATGAATGAATCTGATAATTAAATAAAAGTTTTTCTTAGTAAGTGTAACAATGTAAGAAAACGTTGGTTTAGCGTTTCGGAAATAATGAATTATTGAGTCTGAAGTCTAAAGGCGGGAGTTACACATCATCTCATTTAAGCAATGGAAAGCTTTGGGTGTCATTAAAGCTCCTGTAATTTGACAGATGAGGCCTGAAAGTCATTGTTAAACCAAGTCATGTTAGCAGGCGAACAACCCGCGTGCATCAGCTGTAAGCTGTGATTAATGTGCTGTTGTGTCCTCTGGGTACAAACCCACACCTGTCTCTATTTTATAACATTGATCTATGACAGATCAATGAAGGCAAGGGAACAATTGCAGACAAGTAGAGGAGATGTGCTTAGACGTCGGGACTGCCCCTAGAGGTTACACGCTGGTCTGTGAGTGTGTCGGACTTTTTGTTTGCCTGCAGCTGACGTCCCAGGGGAGCACATCAGAGGCTTTCCTTTTCCTATTAAGCCTGTACGATCAATAGCTCATATCATCACATAGCCCGAGCCCCCACCAACATTCAGCAAAGAAATAATTAATGTTTGAAAAAAATTGTGTGTGAAGTAAAAGATGTACCGTTTCTTTGCTTGTTATCACTGCTGGTCCAACAACATCTGACACCACAGCCATGTTTTCAAAGTGTTTCTATTTGTTGTTGTTTATGTTGCTAATGCATCTGTTTTCTTAGTTTCTCTTTTTATTTCTGAAAAGCACAAACTACAGCAACATTTCTATTGACTGCAGCACCGAGCGTCTCCTGGGATGCCGCCTTAAACTGTGTGTAGTTATAGCCGCAATCATCCTTCTTCCTTTCCCCAAGCCTGCCCATCAGCCCTGTTTGCCTGGTTCTGTCCATCCATCGTCTCATCTGCCTGTCTTTTCTCTTTGCTGTACCTGAGCAGAATTATGATCCATAGCCTTCTCAGATACATTGTGATTGATTGGGCTTTCCAGCTAACTAATGAATTGGCCCCTCAAGGACATGTAGCGGGCCAGCTCTGGTAATAATGTGGACTCTGCTGAAGGCAGCTCACAGACTCCTGACACCACAGATTTAACGCTTACAGTGTTTATTTGGATTTGGCTTTTGCAGGGGCTTTGTTGGGCTTTCATTTTTAAATAGCTTCTAATAGCCTTTTGCATTTTGTCTTATAGTGACATGCTGCTGTACAATTATGCTGTGTGTGTGTGATTATATGGCAAATAACTTATTAAACAGGTGTCAGTTCAGTATTTCTATAATCCTTAAAATGCTGAGTTTTCCCTGTTAAATGTATGCTCACTGTGATGAACCTGCACCATGTTTTCACCCGACTTCAGTTCCCATCAGCTCTGCAGAGCCTTTTAAGCATCTTTGCTTTCTCATTGTTTAAGTTCTGAGGTCAGTCATGTTGCCAGCCAAAAATGAAGAGAATAAAACAGCCGTCAATGACCCACATGGCACCCAAGAGCTGACGTATACGGTGGCTAACCACAAGATAATCCAAAGGAGCCCAGTAGATGTCAATAGTGGCGTCAAAAACCTAACTGCACATAACCTGCTTAGTAATGATGACAATGTGGTCACCTCAGCAGTTGTTGGCCTTGTGTCGTGTGTTGGGTAGAGTAGTGGTGCAGTGGTTAGCTGTGTCAGCTTACAGCTCCAGGGTTCTGGGTTTCAGCTCAGGCCTGTCTGTGTGACTGAGTGTTTTCCTTTTGCTGCATAGTCCAAAGACACGTATGTCGAAAGTCTTGTTGAATATTTTTTTTTTGGGGGGGGGGGTTCAGCTCATAGCAGTTTAATAATGATTTAGCTGTTTTGTATTCCCTGACTGATTATAGATGATAGGTTTTTACCTATTGTTAATTTATGCTGTTCAAAATACCATCCAGTCACCAGGCATATCTGTCTTTCTCACATAATTGTCACACTTACCTTCCAGATCAAGCAAACTTTAATATGAGGCAAAGATAACCAAAGAAAATACAAAATGCAGCTTTTGAAAGATGATTTTACTTATTGAGAGAGAAAAGCTCCCCAACTGTAATAAGCCCTGTGTGAAAAGGTAATTGCCCCTCCCCCCCTTAGTAACTCGTGAACTAACTGTGATTAACTGCATTTTTCACAAAGCTCACTGTGAGTAGCTGCACATGGAGCTGGTTACTGCTCAATCTGCTGAATTAAAAACAAAACAAACAAACAAAAAAAAACCCAAAACGTGGACCGCTTTTTCCTTTAATAAATGAAATAATCATCATTAAAAAAACACATTTTGTATTATTGTTATCTTTTTCTAATGTAATTTTTATTTAATCATTTTTTTTGACTATCTGAAACAATCAACAAAATAAGAAATCAGGAAGAGGCCAAACCTTCAAAACGCTTTAACAACAATAGATTTCTACACAGACGTAATGTAAAAGCTACAGTGTTGCCAACCTTTTGGTGTCCATCCATTACTGTGCTGAACATGTTACACAACAGTCACCTCTGCAAATCATCACAGTGTTTTATGCATTTATCGTTTGGTTTGATGTGTTTAAATCACTTGTTGAGTGCAAACTGAAGCAGCACCTGCTGTGATGGTCGTTCATGCAACAATGAGAGAGTGGGAATAAAAATACTGACTAAATGCATTTCAGCCATTTTAACAGTGCTTTTACTGTAACGACTGCAGACATCCAAACACGCTCAGACAGCTGTGTAGATTCATCACATGCAAAAAAGGGAATTTAATAAGATTTTCTTTACTTTTTAGACATCTTTTAACTTGAGAGTTATACATAATTTGTGTTAATTAAGATTATATGGTGAGAAAAATGATATGGCATGATAATATTGATTAAAGAAAGAAAGACTATTTCAAATGGGGCTCAGGACAAGCCCTTAAGATGAGAAACGACTGAATTATACAGAACGTGATGTCGTTGTATCATTTTAAACTGATCTGTGGGCCAGTTGTCCACTTGTGAGTTTTTCCCAGGTCCCCTCAGTTTACAAAGCTGCACCAGGTCTAAAGTTGTAACCCTGGATGTCAGGGACCTTTGCAGGAGCTCCTGCAAACACCGATTTACAGATTTAGTTTTTAAACTTTGTCATTATTTCTGTGGGAAGAAAAACTCACATCGGACAGAATCCAAGTTAAATAAATTGTTGGGTAATGAAATGAGATGGTACCAATGTAAAAAGTGACCCCACAGGATTATTGGCACGATGTCTGTGGGTCAGTGATCATTTGATCTGATCAGAGAAAACTAATTATTTTTGAATCATACAAAAAACGTTTTAGATTTTTTGTTTTGGTCCATTTGTTAATGATTCAGGGCTGGTGTTGCTGTGCGCCTGTCGCTTGTATTGAGTCTCTCTTTCTTTTTACTTCATGTCAAGCAGAGTTTCCCCTGGTCAGATTTGGATTGGGTTGAACATTTTACAACAATGCCATCTGTTTTTTGGGGTTTTTTTTTTTATGAAAACCCGCCTGAAAATATAAAAACTACAACATTCACTCCTTATTTACGGTATAATTGCAAAAATATTTGTATTTGAAAATAAGAAAAATAATCCACCTAGAGGTTACAAAAAGCAAAAAGTTGGGATCTTCTGGCCAATCACAAAGTAGATCCACCCCAAAAACATTCTAATGGACCCAAAATGTACCAAACAAAGATCATCTGCTCAGTAAGTCTGTGGGATACCCACCAGGGACCTGATCACTGAGTTCACATCAACGCGGCGGAGAGCAATCTCCACATAAACCTATAAACTCGACTTCTTTTAAGCCAGAGGAATAATTCCATACACACTCTAAGTACTTAACAATATATTTAAATTCATATTCATACATATACAGATTAATAAAATGAGCTCGTTAATTGTGAGAATGTTAAAGTTTTAATAAATGTTTATTTCATATTGTAATTAAGGGTTAACAGTTCTTAGTTCAATATGTTGTGTTACTGTATCTGTAAAGTCACCATTTATACCTTAACAAGTGTTTATAAATGAAACTGAAAGGTCAGCAGGACCTTAAGACTCACACACGTCTCCTTTGTCTTCACAGCAATAAAAGGAAGCAGACAACACAGAGTCAAACAGAAGATACAAATATTTACTAGAAGATGCAAATATAACCCAGGTGAAGTTTGTGCAGTAGTGAAAAGTAGAGTCTGACTTCTTAGGACAGAAAGAGACTGAACAGCTGAAGATAAAATGTTCTTTAACTTTGAGATATTGAAGCTTCTTTCTTTAAAATAAAACATGAACACATGAAAGCATTTCATCACGCTTCATATTCAAATGTGCAGACCATAAACAACATGTCCATCATACTGAATTAATAACACAAGTAAATGTAGATGTTAGAAGTTCAGCTTTGGTCTGGTTAGTTTGTTCACGTCAGGTTAAACTGACTTATGCTCGCTAACTGACAACACACGAGGTTCAGAGTCAGCTTTAACCTGAGGAACAGAGTCTTCAACACACAGACATTTTGCTGCATTATCAGCTTACCCTTTGTTTCATAACAACCTTATTTACATTTTATTTTAAATGAAGACGGTTCAGTGTAAATATAGGGCTGCGTTCTGAGTATGCACAGGACTGCGAGACCAAGTACAGCTCCGATGTCACCATTAAATCTGTGGATGAAATGACTGTGATGGACATGATTGTGGATGGTGACCGCTCTGCAGAGACCAGATCAGCCATCTGACACAATGGTGCCAGGATCACAACTGTGCCCTCACTGTCAACATACCATGGAGCCGATCGTGGATTTCAGGCGGCTCAGGGATCTCGGCCCCATTGACATCGACGGAGCCCCAGTTGAGCTGGTCAGCAATTTTAAGTTTCTTGGTGTGACCATCACAGAGGACCTCAGATGGTCCACACACACCAACAGCGAGGTTAGGAAGGCCCAGGTCTTTGGATGCTCCACTGACAGCATCCTGCTGTGCTGCTGTATCATCCGATACAGAAGCTGCGCCATAGATCAACCCAGTGAGGGAAGCAGAGTGCATCAGGGGAGGTGAGTTTCCCATCCTTCCAGGAGAAATGCGAGCTTGGATGCAGTGCCGAGTCCAACACATCAGACACTCACCACCCAAACCACAACCTGTTCCAGGCCCGTGAGAACTCCCAGCCTGGGAAACACTATAAATGTGTCCCCAGCAGGATCCAAGACAGTTATTTTCCACCTGCTCTCAGGTTGCTGAACAAATTATGACCTGTTTAATTATTTATTATTACTATTTTTTTTACCCACTTTTTGCTTTTGTAAAGCTGTAAATCTGAATCTAAATCTATATCCAAAATAAAGTGCCCCGTGGCTCCGACATGAGTGATTCTTTCTGAGCCACTCTTCCTCCTTCAAACTAAGACTCTGGTCCTACACACATGTAACCTTCAGCTGGGTTGTGTTACATAGTTGACACCTGTAAATGCCGTGTAAGGAATAGATGCAAAATACTGAACTAACAACTAGCAGCTGCTTAAACTGACCATTAATTACAGCATGAAATAAGTGTCCCTACAGTATATCAGCTGTAGCTGCATAAATGAGCACCTACTTTGTTCGTTTAGTTGGAATTTTCTAAAAAATGCCATAAACCAGTAACAGTTCCTAAACATTTGCTGTAATACTTTATTTATTATAAGCTGTCACTTAGAGTAATGCTCTCATTAAACATGTGAGCCATTTAATCGAGACTTAATTCATTATATAAAAGCATTACTTCTCCTTAATGTGTCACTTCAAAACATGAATAGTTAAGTATTTACTAATACCTTACTAATGCTTAACAGTGTGCAGTTCTCATACAGTGTTAGTGAGTAAGTGTAAGCCATCAGGCAACTGGCAGTCCATACAAAATGGACATTAGTGTTTCCTTTCTGTTTAAAGCCTTTTCATTTGGGCTTTTCAAGGACGTGACGATGTTATTAGAGGTCGAGGTTAATGCTAACCCTAACCTATAGGTTAAAGAAGAGGCTGTGAAAATGAATCGCTGTGTTGCTCATCACTCTAGGTTTTGAGTCTTATATAAGACATCATGACTTTATTTGTTATGGCATCATAGTTACAGTCCCACCAAAGACCCACAGACTCAGTGGGATTTTTGGCGTGACTGATAGCATCTGTCTGTAATGAGATATTATATTTCCCAGCTTCTGAATTCTAATAAATGTCGAAGGAAATTGTGCACTGAGTGAGTCAATCTGGGTTTAAAGTCTTTATCAGGACACCTCAGCAGGGAGCAAACCTGTGAACACTGTGCCACAGATCGCTGTGCTCTGAAGCCTGCGGCACTGCACACTTCTGTTGTTTATTCAGCTCCAGCTTTGGGATGATGTTGAGTGCGGCTTTCATAACCCTCAGTCTGCCTTTTAAGTCACAAGATGTGTCTTGCATGGTGTAATGTGTCTGAGAAAACAGTCAAAACTAGTTTGACAGTGTAGTTACACAAAGTGTACAATTAGCCTGTGGCACCGCTGTTTGTTCAGTCTGATACATTCAAAACGCAGCCGATGGCTCGGATCTAACTGGGAGCGTTATTAGACATATAAGCTGCTGGTTTGCATGGGATGATGGAATGTTCTCCCACTTTGTGTGTGTGTTTGTCCATACTTTGGGATTTAGCATGTATAGCTCAGTTGGCAGCATCATTTCTGTTCTTTGTAGCATTGTGACCCAGAAAAAAAGTGTAATAAGACCAACGTGTGTGTGTGTGCAACCACAGTGTTTCCTTACCTGCAGTGCTTTCATGTTCTCATATTACCAGTTCTCTATCTCTTATCTCTCTCTTCAACAGCTCTCTTTCTCCCTCCCTCTCTCTCTCTTTCTCTCTCTTGCTCTTGCCAAGCCAGCCGGTGTTGACGAAGCACTAGCTGTTGAAAGAGAATGACTGTGTGTGTGTGTGCTGTTGACAGAGCTGAGAGATTTAATTGACACCCACAGAGAGAATTATACAAGCTTCCAAATGCTCTCTCTGTGTCTGTTTAATATTTTGCTGCATCTATGCGCATGAGTGTGTCCTAATTCCCACCCATGACCGCAGTGCACGGGGGCTCTGGGGTGAGTGGAGGCTCTTCCTTCCCTCTGTTTTATAGACAGGTCGCATTTGTGTTTCTTCTCTTCTCCAGCGCTCCCATTTCTTTCGCTCTTTCCTTCCATCATTCATTCTCATTCATGCCTGATTCTCTTGTCTTCTTTCTCTGAGCAGTTCATCCTTTGTGCCGTATAATAAACTTCGTTAATCTGTCGTCTTTTTTTTTTTTTACAACATGATTCAATCCAAACGCGGGGAATTACAACACACCCTGCAAGTTGTTATCTTCTTGTTTTCTGTCCTTTGTGATTTCATATGTGCGTGCATTCATTGTGAGAGTGTGTTACTATAGTTTGGAGTTACTTCCTTTGGCTTTGTACGTATCACATTTTATTTTTCAGAAAAATAAATAAATATATTGCACAATAAATGTTTAACCAATAAATTGCATAAAATGCTGTTTGTAGCAAAAATGACACAAATTATAACTCCAAGAAGCAAATTTATATTAAATTTTTAAAAAATTAGTCAGAAGGTTCAATAAACACTCCAGTTTCAAAAAAAAGATTTTCTTTGCAGTTAATGGCTCCAACTTTAAAGGTTTAAAGAGAAAAATGAAGGTTGGTGTAAAACAACTAATAAGACCGAATAAAACACTGAGTTACAAAACAAAAATAAAATGATCAGCTAATCTAATCAATATTTGTACATCAACAACACCCTAGTTTTGACACTCCAGTATGAGGTTACAGAAATGCATCTGTGAGTGTGTTTCCTCAGATAAAGTCAAACACAGGGCCGTGCAGAGAAGTTTAAAGGGCCGGGTGCTCAAAGTTAAAAAGGGGCACAATAAACCAGGCTGAATAACAACAACACACATTCATCAAGAATCTAATATGGGATTGCATCATACTATATCACTATTGTGAGGTGGCGACAAGGCAAAGCAAACGTAGCCTGTGTTTGACCTGATGGGTACAATGTTGCTGTTGAGGGTTTCTGCTGCTGCTGATAGTGCAGGAGGGCAGGGCTGTGCTGATCTGAGACTGCAGACTGTAAAAAGTCCATAGGAGAGATGGTAGCTGATTAAACAAGTGTCATGAGATAATAACAAAATGCAAAGATAGGATAGGTGTCAGTGCTTGGAACCATAAGACAACAAAAAACTGAGAAATAAACTGGGCTCTGCCTGTGAATCACTGTCTGCCTCTCTTCCTCCTTCATCTCCTCATCTCATCTATCACTCTCCACTTGCTGTCCATCTGAGATAAAGGCACAATTTACTACTGCATTAATCTATTATTTAATGGTCCACACTTAAAAACTCTCACACCTAATCCATAATAAAGTAATGATAGAAAATGTTATAGAAACATCCTTATGAGGCATGTCTGGACTGTGTTATATCATGAGTAATAATTTAAAAAAATCTATATACATAAAACACACACACACACACACACAACACACACAGGGACATTTTAGACCTTCTTCAGAATACTGTATATACTATGGGCACAAGTTTGCATCATGGTGCTGATCCAGAATCCTTCCCTTGTTATTTATTCCTAGTGCTGTAATAATAAAGTGAAAAGAATACAAAAATAAATAATAAATATAAAATAATGTATGTTTGACTATCCACTCTGTACAGGCAGAAAGTTTATTAAATGTTTAAACTGTAGAGATACAATAATTTTACTGCTGTAAAATAAGCATTTTGTCATATTTAAAATATAAATCTAATATAATCTATTTCTTAGTTTATGTTCTTTAAAATACAGTGTGTGTTTTTTTTAAATATCACAATTTTAATCATCCATAATTATGTGGACATGCATATTACATCGTTTTTAGTGAAATATAAGCCCTCCAGAAAGGCAGGAAAAGCCCTGTAACTTACTTTAAAACTAAATATGTTCCCTAAAACGGTGACAGAGCTACAGACCCATGACAGTCTTACCCAGTTAGCCAGCAGCTATGACCAGCAGCTATGACCAGCACTACTTTTGCAGTTAATAAAAGGACAGGTAATGTTTGTCGCGCTATACACTACACTGCTGTGCACCTACTTACTGGTTGTGTCGCATCAGTCTGTGTCTCTGAGTTCATTTGTGTTTCTCCTACAGCTCCAGACCGCCCAGGCAGAAACAATGCGCGTGCTCTTCGTGAGCTCGTTCCCGGCTCGTAATCAGTGCGCTGTGCCGTCAAGGGTGATCATTGGTTAATGGTCATCATGTGACTGATGTAAGCCAGATCCTTTTATTTAGTAAAAATGTGATTAATAGTTAAATATTATTGTTGAGGGGCACAGACAGGACTCCGCACGCACATACACATTAAAAAAAAAAACAATAATTTTTTATTTAAAAAAAAAATTGCCTCAACAAAAGGGCACTTTGGGCACCCATCAGGAAAGGGGCGGGTGCTCAAGCCCCCCCCCCCCCCCCCCCTCAAACATCAGATTGGTCGAGCCTCTTGTTTTTCAGTAGAACCTGCAAATTACAAAATCTCAGCTCTTGAGTTTCCCTATAATATGTCACCTGTCTGGAAACAAAATACAGAAAAATGAGCATCATGATGGTGTCATGACAAATCAATAAGTTCCCTCAAATAGTTCCCTCTAGAGGTGTGGAGACCAAAAACCAGGCTAAAAGGACATTTATTATAAGATTATAAACATGATGGCAAATATGGAAATGTTTCTTTAACTGAGCTTAACTTACTCATAGAGTAAGTGGAGCCTTTTAGTCCCTGTGAAAACCACCCCTGTATCTGTGTTACTAAAACAGTGCTGGACAATAGACTTGAGGAAGCCATGGACTTATACTGATGACATCAGATATCAGAAACCGCTAACATACACAACAGTTGAACAGATCTGTGATTTGAGAAGCTCTTCCTTCAGTTTCCACACTCCAGATGTTTTTTATTGGGTGATAAGTCAGCAGCTGCTCTCACAAACATCAGCCTGGCTGGACTGTCGGGTGAGAAAGCTGTTCATTTTGCTCATAGATTAGTCTAATGTAAGATATACTGTTTAAAAACAGACCTTGTCCCCTGAGACAAGAACGTCTTTGGAACTGTTGAATTCTGATGAGGTAAACACAACCTCAGTCATCAGTCACTGACATTTCTTCTTCTTTAAAAAACACTTTTGGCACGTTAGTCCTGCTTCAGAGTTAATGACTAAACTGCTTCATGCAACAGATTAGTTTGGACATCCGTCTGAAGTCTGCTGAAGTCGTACATCAGGTTTGCACTAAAGTTATTGCTGGAGTTTATTGGATATATCTATCTGAATCAAAGAAAAGGCGTTAGTCATATAAAACAAAGATTCTAACATACTGTGCATGTGCATGGAATTACATATCAACAACAACAGTGTTTCACTAGAATGTAACCATAGTGCATTCTATGCATATGGGCATATGTATATGGGGTCTATTTTTATAATGATTTATATTACAATGAATTCGAATCAAACATCCTCATGCAGATATGCCACGTAAAGGATGTTATATACTCTATATACAGTGTGGATAATGCGAACAGCTGGATTGTATTTTTATAGCGCTTTTTGAGGCCCTCAAAGCGGTTTACAATTCCACTATTCATTCACTCTCACATTCACACACTGGTGGAGGCAAACCACAGTTGTAGCCACAGCTGCCCTGGGGCAGACTGACAGAAGCGAGGCTGCCATATCGCACCATCGGCCCCTCTGGCCATCACCAGTAGGCAGGTGAAGTGTCTTGCCCAAGGACACAACGACCAAGACAGGCAGAGCTGGGGATCGAACCGGCAACCTTCCGGTTACAAGATGAGCTTGCCTGAACCACCTTATTTATTCAGTTTATTACAAGGTTCTGAACTATTCACGAACGTAAATCTGCATATTCATAACCCCACTTTGGGGTCTGTGCATGTATAGATTACACAGATTACACGGAGCACATGTTAAGTCCTCCCTGTTTTATCTCTACACCACTGCCCCATCGCCTTTTACAGCCCACGGAAACTTTTTCATGCATGATAAATTTTTACATCATAATCATTTTTATTTTCATCCTGAAAGATGCAGATGAGGTTGCGAAATCATTGAGAGCATGACATTAGCTAATTTTGTTGATGTGTGTTTGCTTATGTGCATAAGTCTATATGCAGGAACACAGGCTTGTGCAGTCATGCATGTGTGGGTCTTCCTATAATGCCGTGTGTAGTTCTCCCCAGAGTGTTGACTGTATTTATGTTGAATATATGTGTGTGTATTTGTCATAGTCTTTTCATAAAAAGGAGGATGAATGAACACTGAAGAAGCGTTAGTCTGAGTCATGCACATGAGCCATTTCAAATCTGTAGTTTGTGTGTGTGTGTGTGTGTGTGTGTGTGTGTGATGATCATAGAGCAATGGGACAAAAATACCGAAGGTCAAACGATGTGATCTATGTGACTTTCTAATAAACATTATTGAATCACTATATACATGCAGACAGATATGAATCACATGAAGGGAGGAAATATGAGTCGGGATAAAGAGAATACTGTATGGACAGCTATCTAAATGACAAATTTCCATATAAATGAATGTTCTGCACTCAGCCTGAAAGCCATAGTGATTCATTGTCATGCATGTTAAAATGCAGTGTGGTGGTATTTGCTGTGACCTTAGCATTCTGTCTGTTTCACTATTAATTAGGGTTAAAGGTCAGTGTGCTCTTTAATGTATTAAGAAAACTTAGAAGAAGAAAGAAAGTAACAAAAGCCACACAAATTACCAAAGTTTTGTTTCATCTGCACTGCTTTTGTCCAACTAGTCAGGCATTGACAATCTACGCACTGCAACAAACGTTGACTTCTGCTTACTACAAATGTTTGCATTATTTGGAAACTGGCACTTCCTGAAAGCTTACATTGTTAAATTCTTACAGAGCATTTTAGTGATGATTTCACAAAGTGCTAGGAAGTGCTCAAGTACCACAAAGAACATCATATATCACTACGGGGTAAATCAGGTATAGGTAACAGGTTTAGGATATATAAAGAGGCACATCTAATATTAACTCTTAATTCTCCAAAATTGCTGAAACCAAAGGAGGTTTTTTTGTCTTTAGGTATAACAGCAGCAGTGTAACAGCAGCATTACTCCATCGATCAGTCAGTGTCCTATTTTGGTCCAGACATAAAAATGTACATAGATTAGAGAAAGGCGTTTGCTCTAAATATTGCTAGTTTGTCAGTGGATCAGTCCTGTGGGATTTGGCTTTTTTCTCTTTACTCTCCATAATACATGAAATTGTGGCTGCGCACATCCACATTCTCAGAAGATAAACTGTAATGATATTGAAACTTTGACCTCCTCTAAACTGGTATTAAATGTGTACAGATATAATTTTCTTCCAATCATTCTTTAGATAATTTATTTGTTTATGATCTGCAAAAATGTGCAGTATTTACTCCGATCATAGTTTTTTCTTTTTTCCTGGTCCTCAGTGGTTGGGTCTTTACTTACGTGGTTTTTGCTCCCCCCCCGGCCAAATTACTCAATTACAAATTACATACTAATTACAAACTACTAAAAGAAGAATCAAGGCTAAAACGTTTCAGTTTGTTGTTTATTCTTATTTTAAGCAGTAAGAAGAAGCTACAAATCAAATATTGAAACTTAAACTAGTGTGACTAACTGGTAGTCTGGTTCCTGAAGGCCCCCGGTGTTTTTGTTTAAGGTGTTTCATCCCAATGATTTATACATGAACCAAGGTTTCGAGTTGTTAATTAAAAGATGTCTCCACATGCCAAATACGTTGCTATGATTGCAGTAAGCGTTGAAGCACTTATTTCATTATTCATGGTCTGTGGAGGAGCTCCAAGATTCATCTATTTGACATCATCACTGCACTCTGTCTTTCCACAGTTCAGTTTAGAAAAATTGCTGATTCCTAAATTATATATGAACTAAAACAGTTTTGTCAATTTAATGTGCTGCTGAAATGCCCCTTACAGAAAGCATAGTTGTGGTTTTATTACAAATCACATTTAACAAAATCCTGTTCCAAGCTAATCTTTATTTTCTGCTAGAAGCGTCTCTTTCATCTGCCTCTCACTGGTACTCGAAGAGGCCTTTGGCTTTAGCACCTCGCTGCAGTGCTGCATCTAAAATTATAACTCTCAAAGTGGGCCAAAGAGATTTTGATTTTTCTGCACTGATGTGTAGGTGCCCTGATGCAGAGTTAGAGAGGTCTTCATGATATGCTTCACATGCTGTGGAGCTGGTTAACTTTCACTGTTTACCATTTATAATCATCCTGGATGCAGTACCTAATGTTTGACGCCGTCTTTACCATCGCTGCCATCACGATCTTCATCGTCTCATGGGGCAGAAAGAAATATCATAGCAACAGAAAAATAATCATTATGCTGCCAGAATGAGATTTGGGCTTCAAAACGGTCTAAAAATAAACATTGTTACAATAAACAGATCAAGAGCGACTGATTGTTTGATTTACAAAAAAGACTTTTTGGTTTTTAACCCAGGATACTCGGATACGCACAGGGATAAATGCTACGATATCAATGGTTCGTGCTGTTTTCACTCCCGTCTTGTCACAAGGCATCAAAAAGCAGCAGCAAGGAAACATGTTGTTGCTTTAGAAACATTTCAATGCAACAGTGTGCTTCATGCCAACTTATGGTAGTGTTGTAAGGTACAATCACATATGTATGAAAGAAACTCTGAACGAGGACAGAAATGAAAGCAGCTGGGAGTTATAATTGTTGTTTTTCAGTAAGCATCTACCACTGAACTTAATAAGTATAATTATGGGCCAAACCAAACAGCCAGCGGTGTTTCCAGGGCAATGATTGGCCACAGATTGCATCCCTCTTACTGTTATTAACACCAAGGATTTACTATTGCCATCCAATAATGCAGTGGGAGTGGACCGAGTCAGATTATGGAAGTAATTGTACAAATTGGTGGAGCAGGAGCAGATATGTCATGGCTTACTTCCTGCTAGGTGGCTGAAAGCTTCAAAACCACTGAGTCTAAAATTGACCATAAATCAACCTGATAGTCTTTTATTAGAACGTCTTGCAGTGAGTTTGCAGCACAGCCTCCCTCTGTCTGCCTGAAAGGCCAAGCTGATGATATCACTGGGGTCATGTTCTCAAGACTGACAAAGCACGCTCAGAGACACATGAACCACAACTCAGTTGTCTTCACAGTGTGAGTAGTGCTACAAGAAGTTTGGATCACAAGTTGTGCAAAGCAGGCAATCTCCATGGAAGTCAGAGCTGAAACTGAGCCAATCCATCAGAGGTAAGTTCAGTCAAATCCAGGGTTAAAGCTATCACACACACACACACACACACACATGTGTGTATTTATATCCTTGTGGGGACATCTCATTGACACAATGCTTTCCCTAGCCGCTTACCCTAACCCTAACCATCAAAAATGAATGCCTAACCCTGACCCTGACCCTAAACCTAACCATAACCTAATTGTAACCCTGACACTAAAACCACATTTTGAGTCTCAAAAATGCCTTCAAACTCGTGGGGACCGGGATTTTGGTCCCCACGAGGGCTGATTGTCCCCACAAGTATAGTAAACTACCAATTTTTGGTCCCCATGAAGATGTTAATACCCGTCCACACACACACACACACACACACACACACACACACACAATATTGATGATCTACTGTTTTCAGAATTTTTAATTTCTTTCCTTTAGGTTCATAAATTATTTACAGTTTATAAAGCAGAACAGATTTGTTTCCTGTGTTTTGATTTGTCCCCATATTCTCCTAAAATAAATCCCTGACACAGCTTGACAATTGCTCACTAATGTTCACTGCTTTGCTTCATAGGTGGTAAAATGATAACTCAAGCAGCCACCATCTAATTGCTGTTAGCTAAACTCAAACCATGCTTTCCTTTCAAGCGTGCACACAATATTAATTCCTATCATGTCAGAAAATTTAGAACTGGGCATTTCTATCAACTGTCTTCTGAAAAGTGTCTGTGTTAATGTGTAAAACTGAATGATAGAAACACAGCCGCTGTGGCTCCACATCAAAGTTAGGTTAGCTAGGATCTCGCCTGCCTCCACAGTGTCTCCAAACAGTGGCAGATCCTATGGGTGTTTATATCCTTGGTCTAACACTGGAAACATCACTGTCACCCCAGACGAGCTGGAAGCGGTGGCTCGAGATCTGCTACCACGACTAATAGAAAAACAAAAGTTTACATACTATCGACCTTTTATGTCTCACCTGATAAATGAATAAATGAACAATTGTTCTCGACCTGTAATAAATCTCAATCATTTATTTTGTGTAAAGGTGATTTGTGACCCAGAACTTGTTTGGAAAAGCAGTAAAAGTGTCTGACACATTAAAGGTCTGTCAACCTCACAGAAAGAACAGATAGTAATATTATTACAGCCAAAACACTGTGTTTTTAAGCCACCAAGCCAACAGAGGTAATAACCTAACAGTGTTTTCTGTAACACTGTTGATTAGGTGACAGGCTTCAGGGCTCTGATTGGACAGTCTTTTTAAGTCAGAGGGGACACCAGCTCGCCAAGCGACTTTCTGATTTGTTCCCATTGAATATTTTAATTTGACAATGACAAATGTGTTCAATTATATATTTTTTCACATTTGTAACAAATTGTATCTGTCGCAGAAAATCTCACAACCTTAGAGTCCACATCAGTCACTGAACAAGATGTACAGCACACGATACCTGAGTATTTCTGCTGTTTTTGTTCTTACAGTTTCTCTGCTCTAACTGTTCCATCCATTCATTTCCTTTACAGCTGATCCATTTCAGGCTCGTGCTGCAGGTGGAGGGGGAGAGCCTACCCACCTCCTCCTGGATGAAAGGCATATACAACAAGGAAAGGTTGCCAGTCTATGCCAGGGCTAACGTAGAGACGCAGACACACTATTAGCACTCACATTCACAGCTACTTTGAATCACAGATGTCTTTTGATTTGATTTGAGGGAATAAGGAAAGATTTTGACTTATGAAGAATCTTTGTAGATCCCATGATGTGACCTATGTAAGTGGCTGGCATCAATTATGTTTGTGCATTTTGTTTTAATTAGCTTGTGCTTGTGTCTTGGTGTTACATGAGGTGCCAACTGATAGAATCCAATAAAATGCTCAGACTTTTTGTTGTTGTCAGTTTATTTTGAGGAGGAAGTTTTTCCACTTCTTTGTTCCTCCTTATACTCGTTCCTCCGAGTCCCTCCAGTCTTTTAAATTGCGTCTTAAAACTTATTATTTTAGTCTGGCTTTTGATTCAAACTAATAAGCTATTTCGTGGCTAGTTATGTGGGTTTTTTTTACCCATATTGTTTATATTGTTTCCTGCCTTCCTTTTAACTGTTTCTTTTATTCTATCTCATGCTATTGCTCTGACCGACTGCGAAGCACTTTGGTCAACTTTGTTGTATTATTATGTGCTATAGAAATACATTTTGATTTTCATTCTGATAATCTCCCTCTAGGATTATGTTTTCTGAGTCTTTATATCGATTCTATAATTGTTTATCCTTATGTTGAGATGATGACTGTTATTCTCTCACTGATAAATTCAAAAACTGTGAGCCAGAAATGCATAGGAGGAACGGTGCTGAGCAGACCGAACACAGCACTCGTGGGCTGCGTCGACTCGACGTGTAGTTACATTTCTAGAGAGGTTCAGGTCAACTTTCAGAGGGGTTTCAGAGGAGTCATGTGATGTAGCGATGGCGTAAATTTCCCACTGAAGCATAAACCCCAGAAAGAAGAAAAAACACAGACATAGATGAACACTCAGGGAACTGTAGTTAGACAAAAGGTGAACAACTGGGGCTGGGACACTGAGCCATGGCACAGAGCTGCAGAGTGGAGGATGTTATGGACAACCAGGTGGGTTGCTGGCCGCGCACAGCAGCAAGGGAACTGTAGCTGAACTGTGCAGGGTCCGGAGTATTAATCCGAGCAAGTAAAGGCTGAGTTCTAGAGCGGAGCTGCTGAATCAGATGAGTTTCAGGCCTGAGGAGCAGCACTGAACAAAGGCTGCAGACTGACCTGTGTCTGTGCAGCAGTGTGGGCGGTGGATGAGAGGGCAGCAGAGGTAGACAGTGTGATAAACTTTCAAACTTTCTACTTTTCCCCGTATGTTTCAATTAAAATATGGTTCTTATTTTATGGCAACAGACTATGTTTTCAACTTCACAACATAAGAAATGACCCGTTCAGTCTGAAATAATATCATTCAGTTGTAAAGATAATAAAACTACTAACATGTAATCTTAAATTCTCATATTGTCAAATTTTACTTATTAGAAAAATAATGTGAAATTGAACAACTGCTTCAAAACAGTGACTTGCTTTGGTTGCAGCTGTTTTTGCAGGAGGAGGTCAAAATGAATACTTAGGTGATTATGAGTAAGAACATGCTGAATCATAAAATTATGAATATTTGAAATCTGAGGTTCACAAAGAATGTGTTACAACTCACTCAGCCTGGAGAATGTTTGAGAATGCTGTATATCATAAAATGGGTTTTTGCGAACCAGGTTTGCATCCTGTGTCCCCACAAACAGACTCCTTCAGTAATGAGGCAATGCAAACCCACAATCTAACAACTTTACGCAGCCTAATTTCAATGAGATTTATGAATTAGTCACTACAAAGTAATAATGTTTCCATGTTGATGAGCACAAATTGTTATAGTTTTTTGTGTTATTGAACACAAATTTGCAGCCAGTGCTGTTCAGTGGGATATATATTTGATGTTAGGAGATTATGTTTTAATGTAGAAAAAGCAGGGAGGTGTCACCATGGCAATGGGGAAAACTTTTAAAATAGGTGACAATTGTTGTGTTTTAAACTTTACCATGCTAACCCTAGCCAAGAACCTGTTAATGTGTAACCCAAACAACATATATGTAATGATGATGTATTTTAAAATAATGTGAAAAACTGTGACAGGTAGGGTTTCAACTTTGCTGCCATTAAAGCCTGCTGACTTAACCCTCCACCACCCTTCCAAAAGCCAATATGTGGACTTTCTCTTGCTTTTTAGTCAGGACCTATGAGAGCAGATTGATGGGAAAAAGGTGCCCAAGGGCAAAAAATAATGTTTAGCAATTAGTTTTGAATCATGCATGTTGAAAATTCATGTCCAAGTCATAAAAATGCTCTAAACTACTGTTCGACCAGGCTGCTTCACATGTTGTACATAAAACAACAATACCTTTGTAATGTTAAGACACTTAATTTCATATTTTTTCAAAATTGGAAACTCCTTATTTTTGCAAAGGTAATTAAAAATATTTTTTTTTTAATCTGAACAAAACAAGCTGATCAAATCATGCATGTCTTTATCCAACCAATCACAGCAGATGGCCCCGCCCCTCCCTGAGCCTGGTTCTGCCGGAGTTTTTCCTTCCTACTGTCACCAAAGTGCTTGCTCATAGGGGGTCATATGATTGTTGGGTTTTTCTCTGTATGTATTATTGTAGGGTCTACCTTACAATATAAAGCGCCTTGAGGCGACTGTTGTTGTGATTTGGCGCTGCATAAATAAAACTGCATTGAATAAGTACATGAATAAATATACTGAAAACAGTATATTTAGTATTTATTAACTTTACTCGTTGCCAGATGGCCAGATGGTGTGAGTATATTTTAAGCGTACATAGGATACTATGTACGGGTAAAACTGGTTACAGTTTTGTTAAAATCTGTGGGTTTCTCAGTGGCTTCAGACCACAAGCATTTAATGAATGTGAGTTAGAAAAAATGAAAATTACACACAGGATTGTGGAAATAATCATTCGCAGAGCGTTAGTGAGAAGTGTCAGTAATGTTGTCACATTTCATAAACGAGCTCAGTGTTCAGCTCACGCTGATGAAAATGATCTAGTTCACATTCACATTCCCAAAAATAAACCAGCCTAGTTCACATTCATGTCTTTTTTTATGTTAAAGAGCTGCTCTGAACTCTGCCACTAAAATCTCCTCCTACACTTTCATCCTCAGCATTCAGTCATTTCCTGAAGTTCCTGCTATACCCTGGCTCACAATGACAAAACAACGTCACAGTTTTACTGCTGACACAAAGGCCACTGATCAAAGTGACCCGGAGTACTCCTCAGTGGAGCAGCTTTTGGTTTCCCATTCTACCCTGTGTTAATTATTCTGTTTGATCACCAATCACTTACTAATATTATTCATCCATATTACATCATTCAGTCACAATGGACAAGTTCTTTAATTTATTATTGGAACCTTCACTGACCTGCTTTACCCCTGCATGGATGTGACTGGCTGCTTATTATGACCCAAGGTTATAATTTATTCTTCAGAATCTCTGGCTACCATGTAGGACATCAGTTGTCGCACGTTTGACATATTTGTCATGTTCTGGCCATTGTCTCGTGTTCCTATTGTCTCCTTTTCACTCCTCCCCTGTTTGTCTCTCTGCATAAATCCCTCTTCTGCTCTCTAGTCTCTGCCAGATTTTGTAGTTTGTCAGAGCGATGGTAGCTCATCACCCATCTCCAGTTTCACACCGTTCTTGAACTGGACTGGAACTCTGTATAACTGTATACTTTTCTGTGCCTGAGGTCTGCTGCCTCCTCATGTTTGCTGCCTTGCCACTTTGCTCTGCTCAGTCTGTCACAGTCTGTCACAACTGCTCATCATCACCTCCCATAAAGACTAGGCTGTCTCTCCATCATTCAACTCTGAATCACAGTAAAAGTGATTTCCTGCAGTTCAGGTCAAAAAATGATCAATTACCTGTTTTTTTTTTTAACGAGCAAATCTTCATAGAGACTGTAGGAAATGTTGGCAGTTTGCATAGGCAGGAGTTTGGGGTGTATGGATGGTACAGCAAACATTGGACTTTTCAGTTTTAAGGCAATCATTTTTATTTAAGTCATTGATTTGCATTATTATTTTTTATGGTCACCGTTAGAACAATTGCCCGTTAACCTTAAAGCAAAGTTTAACCAAATAAAAATCCCTAAATCTAATCATACTGTTTTAGCTTCTTTAGGTAGCCAGACATTTAAAATTACAGCGTCTCATCAAAAAAGGGTATCTTTGTGATAAAGTCATTTCCAAACCCGATTTACTGTGTGGGTCTAAAGTATCACAAACAGGGAGGATCTAGAAAAACTAAATGTCATGGAAACATGTAATTACACCATGTCAAACACATATATGTATCACTGAAAAACACAATGACTGATTGGACAACTCTTCTACTTACTAAGCAGCCAGTATAGAGGAGACACAGATATTAATCCACCAGAAGCGATAACCCTAACCCTATCAGTTGGCAAAATGAGCTTAATGTTCTTAGTTCGCTGACTGCAAAGACATGGGAGAACAATTCAATAAACTCAAAGTGATTACTTAAGGTAATAACTAAGGTGATGGTTAATGACCTGCATCAAAAGAGAAAAGTTAGCATCTCCCCTAAACATAAGGAGATCTGAGGCTAGCTTTGATGCTTTCCAGCAGAAAAGCTACTAAGTTGGCTCTGGTCATTTTAATTACCTGCTGCACGCATTAATTCAGAGAAATACAAACATTTGCTGGTTTGAATAAGATGGTGTTATGAGTGCTACTGTGATTCTTCAAATGAGATGTATCAAACTCGATACATTTGCTGCTTGGTTTGAAACCTTTGATTTCCTGACCTCATGCTCCTGCTGTGTCTGCTGCTGTTACTGCCATCAGGAAGAACATGTCTTACGTGAACATGTTGACTTAATCGTAAAAGTAAAGGCCAAACATACAACACCATGACCTAAGTTGAAAAACCCTCCATTTTCCTTAAAAACTGCCTCCGGCACGACCTCAGGTTCCGATGATTGACGCGACAGCATCGTCCTCTCGCTCACTGACAACAACACAGCTCGAGAATGGAAAGATAAATGCCAGTCACGCTCTGTGCCCTGCACCGGCCACTCAGAGCAGTTGAGAAATCAAATAGTGTGTTGTTTTAAAGACATGACAGTGCCACTAAAACACCTGAGCTCAGCAAATGGGTTCACGGCCCCTTCCTTACCCTTCCTCTCGTCCTCCCCCCGCCCTCCTGCTCATCTCTCCATCATCTCCCCTCTTGACCTCCACTCACTCAGCCTCCATTTAGCACTTCTCTTCTTCCACACCTGCACCTTCTTTTCTGACTTCATCTGTCCATCCTTTCTCTGTCTCTTCATCCCTCTGTCTCTCCTCAGCATGTTTCATCTCCTTTTCATCTTCCCTTTTGTGCTCCGCTTTCCTCCACTTCTGCTTCAGCCTTCCAACCTTTGCTTTCAGTCACACGTTCATTATTCTCTTTCATACTGTCCGTTATTCCACCCCCACAAAGCTACACACACACACTGTCCTCTTATTTCCCGTCAGCCCAAGCCCCATTTGACCTTAGTAAATGCACCCATAGAACGCCTATTGATTTATGCATACAGATGGAGTGAGTGAGTGTGTGTGTGTGTGAGAAAGAGTGTGTATTCCATTGTTCACCCTTCTCAATGTCACATGCTTGTAAGCTTCCCAAGTCCCTTTCAGTGTGTGAGCATGTGTGAGTCCAAAAAAGAAACTTGTGTGCATGCACATATATATAGATATTTATATATGTATGTGTGTGTGTCACTTGCAAACCCTAAAGTGATTGAGATGGAGAGGGTGTTACACGGATGCTCGTATGCATGCACAATCATCCAGACCCCAATATAGTCTGAATGACAGCTGGTACGTCCAATCAGGGCACATAGATAAGCACAGGGGCACCAGTTTGATTGGTAGATAAAGCGGATGGATTAACACACAGGGCCTGGTGCTCTCTCTGACTCTCTCATTCCCATGCTAAATAATGTAGCTGTTTGTTTGATGAAGAACAAGTAAGTGGAGTAGGCAGAGGGGAACATGTTGGAGGTGGGGGTGGGGAGAAACAGGGCAATCTGCAAAATGAGAGGAAATCAGAGGCGCTGAGAAAAGAGAGTAAGGGAACGTGGAATGGATAAGAAAAATAAAATAATAGGAGGACAGGAAGAAAAGTGAAAAGAAAAGGACATCAGTGATGTTGGTTCAAAACTGCTAGAAGAGAAAAGAGGAAAAGAGTGCATATGTTACCCACCGTTGTGTCCACGCTGCCACGCAGAGCTTTTTACTCAGAATGTCTTTGCAGGAGACGTAAACAGATTTACTGCTGTTCACGAGGGGACTGAGGTCCCTGCTTATTCCTGGGGTCTATATATTTTGTTAATGCTGGAAAAGTGAAACAAGACCAATGGTGTATCTTAACTTATATATATATGTGTAGGAAGCTTAGTGTGAATAGTGTTGTGTCAAACTGAATACAGCGAGTTGTTCATTTGAGGAAGTTCAGGATATTGGACTGTGATTTTCTATCTAATAAAATTCCGTTACATCAAGGCAAGGCAAGTTTATTCATGTAGCACAATTCAACAGCAAGGTGATTCAAAGTGCTTTACAGAGACCTTAAAAAACAAAAACAAATAAAAAGCATAATTTAAAATGAAAAAGGAAAAAAAGGAACAGTAGATAAAATCAGTAGTTAAAATGTAAGTTTTGAAATTTAAGCTTAAAAGTAAAACTGTGTGGATTTGGTGCTTTATTCAAAAGCAGCTGAGAACAGGTGAGTCTTCAACCTGGATTTAAATAAACTGAGTGTTTCAGCTGATCTGAGGCTTTCTGGGAGTTTGTTCCAGATATATGGAGCATAAAAGCTGAATGCAGCTTCTCCGTGTTTGGTTCTGACTCTGGGAACTAATAAAAAACCGGATCCAGATGACCTGAGGGATCTGGAAGGTTCATACTGGGTCAGGAGGTCACTGATGTATTTTGGTCCTAAACCATTCAGAGCTTTATAGACCAGCATCAGAACTTTAAAGTCTATCCTCTGACGGACAGGCAGCCAGTGTAAAGACCTCAGAGCTGGACTGATGTGGTCCACTTTTTTGGTCTTAGTGAGGACTCGAGCAGCAGAGTTCTGAATGAGCTGTAGTTGTCTGACTGATTTTTTAGGTAGACCTGTAAAGATGCTGTTACAGTAATCAAGCCTGCTAAAGATGAATGCATGGACTAGTTTTTCCAGGTCCTGTTGAGACATCAGATCTTTTATCCTTGATATATTCTTGAGGTGATAGTAAGCTGATTTTGTTATTGTCTTAATGTGTTTTTCTAAGTTTAGGTCTGCATCCATCACTACACCCAAATTTCTCGCCTGGTTGGTGGTTTTTAGGTGTATAGATTGAAGTTCTCTGGTGACCTGTAATCGTTTTTCTTTGGCTCCAAAGACTATTACTTCAGTTTTGTTTTTGTTTAGCTGGAGAAAATTGTGGCACAACCAGTCATTAATTTCCTCAGTGCATTTACCAAGAGCCTGTACAGGGCCTCGGTCTCCTGGTGACATTGTGATATATATTTGTGTGTCATCTGCATAGCTGTGATAGTTTATTTTGTTGTTCTTTATAATCTGTGCCAGTGGGAGCATGTAGATGTTAAACAGAAGGGGTCCCAAGATGGAACCTTGGGGAACTCCACATGTGATACTTGTCTGCTCAGATGTGAAGTTACCTATTGATACAAAGTATTTCCTGTTTTCTAAGTATGTTTTGAACCAGTTTAGTACAGTTCCTGAAAGACCTGCCCAGTTCTCCAGTCGTTTGAGTAATATGTTGTGGTCAACTGTATCAAATGCTGCACTGAGATCCAGTAAAACTAAGACTGACATTTTTCCACTGTCTGTATTCAAACATATGTCATTAAACACTTTGGTCAGAGCGGTTTCAGTGCTGTGGTTCTGTCTAAAACCTGACTGGAAGGCATCATAGCAGTTATTCTGTGTTAAGAAGTAATTGAGCTGTTGAGAAACTGCTTTTTCAATGATCTTACTTAAAAATGGGAGATTTGAGATCAGCCTGTAGTTATTCATTTGTGTCTTCTCAAGATCGTCCTTTTTCAGTATAGGTTTAATTACAGCAGTTTTTAGTGATTCTGGAAACACACCTGACATTAAAGAAAAGTTTACGATCTGTAACAGGTCTAACTCCAAAGTCTTTGAGACCTTTTTGAAAAAACTTGTTGGCAGGACATCTAAACAGCAAGAGGAGGAGTTCAGTTGACCTAAGATGTCCTCCAGGTCTTTGTTGTTAATAGGGTGAAACTGTTTCATAGTGTTTAAACAGTTTTTCAGTAAACAGTACATATCCTGAATCTGCTGTTGATGTACCAATTGCTTGTCTAATCTTTTGGATTTTTTCTGTGAAGAATTTGGCAAAGTCATTGCAGGCCACGGTCGAATGAAGTTCAGCTGCCACTGACACAGGAGGGTTTGTTAGCCTGTCAACTGTAGAAAATAGGACCCGAGAATTATGACTGTTTTTGGTGATGATGTCAGAGAAGTAGGACCTCCTTGCACTCCTCAGTTGTAAATTATAATTGTGAAGTTTCTCTTTATAGATGTCATAATGAACCTGGAGGTTTGTTTTTCTCCATCTGATAGACATCAAAGAAGTCTATTTAATATGTATAAAGAACAAACAACACTGTAGGACGTGTTTTGTGTCTTTACCTGAAATGGCTAAAGATGCCCTCGATGGTGTTAGCTACTTAGCTAGCGAGCTAACACTGGCACCAGTAAAAGCACTGCAAAGTATTGTGTGAAAAGTGACCAACCAGTCGTTCTGTATTTAAGAGTAATTTTTGGGAGTTTTATTAGCTTTATAAATCATTACTACTACTTAAAATGTATCATAAAGATAAATTATACATTAGAATATAAAAAATAAACAAAGGGTGCAACAAAAAAACATACAGCTAACACATCTACTTTATTTAATTATTATAGAGGATGGACTCTGTGTAAAGTTAAAAAATAATTGTGGATAATATTCTGGTGTGAGCTGCATTAAGATAAAGATATATAAAAACAGAATGCTCAAAATTACACATTTTTTTCTAATTTATTCCACACAACTCAAAATTCACTATTTGATGGATAACGCCGGTGTAGGAAAATTAATAAAATATGAGATGATGGTGTTTTACTTTGACAATTTTACATGATATTTAAAATGTCAGTGTCAAAAATAATCTTTTGGAGGATATTAGCTGTAGCCTAGCATATGGATGCAAAATATGGTTTCTATTGTGTGGAAAACAAAGTGAGAGTCAGTTTGAAACACTTCAGTCTACTGGTTTAAAAGTGAGAGGTCACTGGGGGAATAAAAAAAAAGTGTAGTCATCACTGACGTCTTTTTAAATGTAGTCAAGTTTTAATATTGGTAATTCACAACATAATAAGAACCAACATCCTTGCACAGACTGAAAGACGTACATTAAATTAATGTGACAGTTTGCGTCCACCCCCCTGTACGGACTGATATCTTCATTATGACACTGATTGGATGAAGGAAGTTGCCAGTGATGTAAGGTGTCATAGCACAGGAAGGCGATGTTTCGTTTAAGGCTACAAAGTGCTATTTCTTGCATCTTTTGTTGATCCAGTGTAGTGTGAGGCTCATCTGGTCTCAGTTGTGCTTGTCACTCATTTCCTGAGTGGGGCCTAAAGCTGAGGTAACCCCTGTGTGACACGCCTCTGTATGCTTTGAAGGAAGGGATAGTCAGTGAGCTATGACAAAAATTGACTGTGATGTGCAAAATATTTGTCAGTGGACACTCTGCTGTGTGTGTGTGTTCTCACTGTGTCTGTACTTTGTTACAGGAATATCTTTGCCATATGCTGCTA
Organism: Pelmatolapia mariae; assembly: GCF_036321145.2. Classification (NCBI taxonomy): domain Eukaryota; kingdom Metazoa; phylum Chordata; class Actinopteri; order Cichliformes; family Cichlidae; genus Pelmatolapia; species Pelmatolapia mariae. The sequence continues at coordinate 37,749,954 of NC_086228.1, read as the reverse complement.
GCACTCACAAAAGCCATGACGGCACTTAAAGTTAACTACATGCCAAAGGCAAACGGTTAATGCTCTGAAGCCAAAAAGCTGATTTTTGGCAAAATGATGAATTAAGGCCACAGTCACAGTCAAATGCACATTAAAAACAGAGATTATAATCTGCTTATTTAGCGATTTAATTGTTAAATCACTGTACAACTCATGACCTAAACCTGATTAATGGGTGAGGAGCATGTTTTATTTTGTGCTCACACCTGCCAAAAATCCTGGCATTATTGTTGTGGATTGTGGGTTTTAAAAGGTTACAGAATCCCTGCCTCATGTGGGAGTCTGCTAAGCCAAATCTGGCTTTGTAGGAACTGTGCCTGAGCCATCATCAGCTCAGCCAGCTTGGAACAAACACTGGCAATAGCGTCTGTAAACCAGCCAGGCCACAGTGAAGCTGGGCAAAATAGGTCATGGGCTGCACGCTGGTGGATCCCCAGGAGAACAGAAGCACGGTTGTGTTTTGATGAGCCTGGCTCCCCTGGTGAAACTCTACCTAAATTTACTCTTAATGGGTCCAGGGGATGAAAATGCCGAATGCTCGAAATTTCAGGCGTGTAAACAGCTGCTGATAGAAATTTTGGCCATATTGGAGGACTGGATGAGAGCCTTTCTGGTTCGGGGACACTCTCTGTAACCAATCTGCCTTTCTAAGCTGTAGTAAGCCGTGCTAAGCCAGTTTGAAAGTTGCTGCCGGTCTGCTGTACGCCTGGAGCATCGGGTGATGTGTGTGTGAGTGTGTATCTGTGTGTTGTAATGCCCGGAGGAGGTTTTTGGGCTGTAGATAGGCCACATACAATGCTCCCATTTGAGAGCGAGAAAGACAGAGAGGGAGAGATGAAGGGAAACAGAGACAGAGAGAGGAAGTGAGTATTTTTGGGTCATGTGGGTTGCCCTATTTAGCGGTTTTTGGTGACATCTCAAAGGCACACACACAAATACACATCACAGAGTCACATACCAACAATCCATTTTTGCTGAGTATCATCAAAACGGCCCGTTTGCTTAAGCAGCTTTTCAAAATTACCTGCCATCAATAAATCATACTGTTGATTCGTTCTGCAGGAGCAGCACCTGACACGTGTTCAAAGGCGCTTCAATAATTTAACTCCTTACAGACACCCAGTGTCGGCACTGGATGTATTTACCTGTATGTCTTTCTAGTGTTGGTCAGGTTTCATTGGCTGCTGCTGCGATCCACACACACTCTGAACGTCACCTCAACGACATCATCTCCCAGACGTCCCAACACCTTTTCTCCTGCCGTGTGTGCTTTCTAGGATTCAGTACAATCTAAAAAAGTATTAATGGGCTCATCAAGTAAAATTGAACATTAAAAGCTGTTTTAAAATAAAAAGTCCATTTTGTTACTTTTAAACGTTTTAGTAAGTTGATAACGTATTTTAAGACATATGATCTTAACTTAGATATAAACTGATTATGAACAAACATTTTTCTCTTCACTTAGCAGGACTCAAGTATGAAATTAGCACAACCTGTACGTCTGCTGAATATTTCCTTAAATTGTCAGTGAATAAAATGGTTCTGTAGTCGCTGCAGCTTCAGTTTGAAATGTTTTCACTGCTTATTTTTCTTAAATTTCACATTTTGGTTAAAATTAGTCAAACATAGCAGCGACAACAAGACAACATTAATATCATCTATATACACCTTAAAATTTGTGTAGTTTCCTTAAACAGTCAAGACGTGCAGTCGTTTGTGGATTTTTCTTTACACATCAAAAACATTATCTGATAAGCACTGTAGTTCTGTTCACATACTTTAAATTGTACTTTGTTTATTTTTTTTAGTTTTTTTTAATGAATTGGGTCTGTGTAAATGTGTACACCTGAAACATGAAGAACGATTTATCTCTTAAACTTTTCTAGCTGTGGTAGAGAATTTCTTCCTCGTCTTTATTGGGAGCATTATTGCTCTTTGAAAACAAGCCTGCGAACACATCTGTCAAAAAGCCGTCCAACCCGTGAGACAGAGACAGGTGCACAATGTGCATGGTGCTATCTGAACACGTTTCACTACAGAGAGAATTATTTTGGGCACATAGCTTCTAATTAAAAATAATAATAAAAAGGAACTGTGTATTTTTTGAAGACTGTCCTTTCAAATAAACATTAATGGAGCCAGCATGTTGTAGGAACTGGAAACACGGTCCTCACTCACTGGATGACTTCAAGTCTGAGCTTTTGCAGAGGTACGAGCTAATCCATTAACTGTAAGAGAGGATCCTGTTGTTGAGGAGGACACAGGAGGTGCAGTAAGTGAACATCCTGAAGATGAAGAAATTAAAGAATTGCCTAATTTAAGAGAGGGAAACGTAGCCCACTTGCTGATCTTCTGCTTAAATTGAAATCCATATTAAGTGTGCCACAAATGTTAGTGGAGGAACTGCACTTTATTTCTTCATCTACTTTAACAGATTTTACATCCACACTCACAGAAGCATCACTGTGATGTTGATGATTTGCTGTTCTCAAATCATCAACGTCAAATGGTGACAAACTGATGTCAGTGCAACCAAATTACATTAGCTCCACGGAGTAACAGTCTTCTTTCCCCTCCTGCAAAAGAAGAGAGTATTTCAAAGAGCATATTGGAGCGGTGAAACCTGCAGAGTATTTGTTCAGTGCCAGGGAGTAGAGATGTTTCCAATATGTACCTATTTCAAAGTTCTTACAGGTTCTGAAGAAAAAAAAGGAGAAAGATGTGAAGCTAGTAGCAGGTCTGAAACTCGATACTGTGTATGTACAATAGATGCTGTGTATTCTATAACTGCAGATAACCGTGGGGTCCAGTCTAATTGGAGGCTGTGTGGAGAGGATTTCAAGTACACCTCTGCAGGTTTTGCAGTTTGAGAGTTTCAAGTAAGTGACGTCCATCCTATGAGCATTTTGTGCACGTTCAGATAGCTCAGAGAGGAAAAAGAGAGTTTCATTGTTGGAAAAAAACTGACTAAAAAACCATTTTGAAGGTTTTGTACCTTTAGAATTTGTACCTGCCTGAATGCCTTAGTCAAATAGAAATATTTCATACTTAACTAAATTAATTAATTTAAAAGTTTTACACTGGTTGAATTCCTTGCAAACAATTTCACCAAACTTTGCTTTTATGGTTTGAATGCCCATCAAAATTGGTCCATCAAAAAAAGATGAACTCATGTTTTTGTAGACGAAACACTCTGAAGCCAAAAAAGCTCTTTTGTTAAACATGTGGTCAGGTATACCAACAGCCCATAGCTTTACTGTTGCTGCTTAATATGTTTTTATTCTTTTATGTTCATGTTTTAGGTTTTTCTCTTTGACATCTAAATAAATAATTTTGATATCTTAAATTAGAATAACTTGATCACTTAATATCAGCAAAAAACCACAATAAAATCAAGTTCTTTACTCTTAATGATGCCTTTAGAGCAGGGGTGGGGAACTCCAGGCCTCGAGGGCCGGTGTCCTGCAGGCTTTAGTTGTGTCCTTGATCCAACACAGTCACGGTTCTGCATCATTTTGACCCAGCTTTTTCTGTTTCTGTTTTGGTGTTTTTCTAAATTTGTTTGGGGTTTTGAGTTGTGCTGGTTTGATTTTGTATTAAAGGTTATTCTTGGTTTTGTTCTCTTCCTGTTATTTGTTGTTCTGGCCTCTAGTTTAAATCACTGTCTTCTCTCTTTTATGTGTTATATTCTTTCTGTTTATCTCTCAGTGTGATGGACCGGGCAGTGAAGGAAACTTAGGCACAGGTTAAAGTCCAAAAAAATGATTTTTTATTTAACCCAAAAAACACAATTGGTTAAATCATGCAAAAAGAATCAAAATCTTGGGCCCATAAAAGAGGTCAAAATAACAGAACTCTACTCAAAATTGACAACACTACTGATAACTCAAACAAACTGACCTAACTTAACGAGACAAAGGGGAAACTTAAATAGTGGCTGATCAGCCCACAAAAATACAAAGGGGTAAAACACACAAAACCTAACTGAAACTAACATAATAAACTCCAATTCCCCCCCATGGTCCCGAGTTATGGGATGAACCAATTAGCAGTCTTCCATCAAAGCTCACTCCGCCCCTTTTCCACCTCTTGGCTCCTCAATCAAGGGACTGGAGCAGCTGCAACTAAGGTAACTCAGAAAACAAAAGATTAATCATACATAACAGTGTAAACTAAAATGTGCGCACTTATTTTAGAATGCAGTGTTATGTGGATATGTGAATTAACTCTAAACCAAAACCAGTTATTTGTCCTGTAAATTAATTCCTATATTTAAAGAAAGACAAATGTGAATGCAATGTTACTTATAAGCCTCTACACTAACATGGTGGATATTACCACTGTGTGGCTGTAAGTGCAGCCATCACACACTCCCCCTCTTCAGATCTCTCCCTGGGACAGCGAGAGAGACAGTCTGCAGTGCAGTTATCTTTGCCGGGGATGTGGTTGATGGTGAAGCGGAATGGCTGGATTGCAAGGTACCATCGCGTGATCCTTCCATTTGTGTCCTTCATTCTCTCTATCCATTGAAGAGCCTTGTGGTCTGTTTCCAATATGAACTCCCGTCCGAGAAGATAATACCTAAAGGAGTCCAGGGCCCACTTGATGGCAAGACCCTCCTTCTCGATGGTTGAGTATCGCACTTCCCTCGGAAACAGCTTGCGGCTGATGAAGGCCACTGGATGACGCTCTCCAGGCGGTCCCTGTAACAGAACAGCTCCCAATCCTCTCTCTGAGGCATCAGTCTGAAGAATGAAATTTCTCTCAAAATCAGGGCTGTGCAAGACTGGGCTCTTACTCAGAGATTGTCGTAGGTCCTGAAAAGCCATCTTAGCCTCCTCTGTCCAGGTGATCTTATTGGGACTTCGGGCACCAGTCAGATCCGTCAGAAGAGCTGCCCTGGTAGAGAAATGGGGGATAAACCGATGATAGAATCCTGCCATACCTAAAAACGATCTCAGCTGTTTTCTGGTCTCTGGCAAGGGACAGGATTCTATGGCAGTGACCTTATCGACTTGAGGTTTTATTACTCCATTTCCAATCACAAACCCAAGGTACTCAGTTTCAGCCTTGGCAATGGCACACTTAGCTGGATTAACAGTCAACCCTGCAGACTGAAGACGCCCCAATACCTTCTCCAGGTGTTGCAGGTGTTCTTCCCAGGTAGAACTGAAAATCACTATGTCATCAAGGTAGGCTGCAGCAAAATCAGACATGTCAGACAGTACCTGGTCCATCAGTCTCTGGAATGTTGCTGGGGCACCATGCAGTCCAAAAGGCATGACTCTAAACTGGAACAAGCCCCACGGGGTCCGGAAAGCAGTCAACTCTTTTGAGCGCTCAGTCAGTGGTACCTGCCAATAACCCTTGCAGAGGTCTATTGTCGTCAGGTATCTGGCCTTCCCAAGGCGCTCAACCATGTCATCAATGCGGGGAGTTGGATATGAATCAAATTGTGATATTGCATTCAGGTACCTGAAGTCTATGCAGAAACGGATACTGCCATCCTTCTTTGGCACCAGGACCACTGGGTGGCACCACTCGCTCTTCGAGGCTTCAATGATTCCTAGTGACAGCATCAGGTCGATCTCCTCTTTCAACGGGATCAGTAGGCGCTCAGGTATCCTGTAACTCATTCTCCTCACAGAAGCTCCATCTTTTAACACAATGTCATGTTCCACAATGTCCGTTCTACCAGGATTTTCGCTGAACACATCTAATTTACACAGGTTTCTCACCTGAGCCTGTCTTTCCTCAGGAAGATGGTTGAGATCCAGGTCCTGAGGAGTGGGTTTTGGCAGATACTGATCATCCACTTCCTCCTCCTCCGAAACCTCCCGGATCAGAAAGACATCTGCTTTTGGTCTCCCCACCCATTCCTTAAGCAGGTTAATGTGCAGTACTCTGCTGGAGCGGGGCTGATTGTCATCACTTGGAAGAAGCACCAGCACCTTCTGACCAGGACTGAAGGATCTTTGCCGAGCTGACTGGTCGTACCAGGCCTTCTGGTGCTGCTGTGCTTCTGCTTTGTGGGCTTGGGCCAGCTCCGTCATCTTCTCCAACCGTTCCCGCATCTGTAGAAGCCTGGGGTACTTCTCTATATGCAAAGAGGAGGTAGGGCAGCCACTGATCCCAGTCTGTACCAGTTTCATTGACAAATTTACGTAACATTTGTTTCAGGGTCTGATTGAAGCGCTCTGTTAGGCCATCTGTCTGAGGGTGGTATGGCGTTGTCCTCAGGCTCTTAATCCCAAGGAGCTGGTACACCTGCTTCAACAAAGTGGACATAAAATTAGTGCCACGGTCAGTAAGAATCTCACGAGGAAAACCAACCCTTGAGAAGAACTGTATGAGACAGAGGGCGACTGCTTTGGCTTTTATTGATCTCAAAGGAAAGACCTCTGGATATTTTGTAGCGTAATCTGTCACAACAAGCATGTAACGGTTGCCTGCCTTGCTTCTTTCTAGAGGACCAACAATGTCCATTCCTAGCCGTTCAAATGGAGTGCTGATAATTGGTAGAGACTGGAGAGGAGCTCTGGAGGGGATTTTAAGAGAAGACTTCTGGCACTGAGGGCAGCTTTTACAGAACAGTGTCACATCTGAGCGCATTCCAGGCCAATGAAAATATTTTCTAATGCGGGCCATGGTTTTGTGCTTTCCCAAATGGCCAGCCCATGGAATGGAGTGTCCCAAGGAGAGCACCACCTTCTGGACTGCTCTAGGAACCACCAACTGTAATGCTGAACCCTGCTGACGATACAGAATGCCATCCTTCAGCAGAAACTCCCCCTTGCTGTTCAGATCTTGCTTAGTTTCTTGGTTCCTCTCTGCAGCTTTCTGGAACAGAGATGTCAGAGATGGATCGTCATGTTGCATTTCAATAATATTAGCAGGGATTTTAAAACCCAAAGGTAACTCAGGCTCTGTGCTAGGAGCTGCTCGAACAGCAGTATGTAGAAACTTCTCTTGCCTTCTCTGTCTACGAGACTTACGAGACTTCCCGGGTGCAGTCTCTATGTCCACCTCATAGAAGGGCAAGGCACGGAGTGGGTGTAGGGATTCCTCTTTCTTCTTAGCTTGAGCTCTTGTTACTGCAACATTGCATGTATGACTAGGATTCAGCAAGTCAAACAACACAGGCAGATCTCGACCCAGCACTACTGGAAACGGCAGATTCTCTGCAACACCAATATTTAGAATATAGGTTTGTCCTTGTACCTTGATGTACAGATCTGCTGTTGGATATGACCTCTCATCTCCATGAATGCAGCAAACAGGGATTGTCTCCACATTATTAACTTTATTTGCAGGAACAAAGTCTCGGTGCACAAGAGTCTGAGTACTTCCTGAGTCAACAAGGGCCTTTAATGGTTTCCCATCAACCTCAACTAAGGTCATTTTGAAACCATTCTCAAACTCCACTTTAGGTTCCACACTTTGTCGGGGCACAAAACACATCTGAGTTATTTTTGTAGAATTCTTCGGGCACATCGGTTTTGTGTGGCCCTCCATTCCACACAAATAACAAATCACAGTCTTGGGTGGAGGTCTTGACGGCATATTGACAGACTGGCTTTTTGGAGGTTTACTCACCCCTGCTTTCTGGTAGTGAGGTACAGATTTTGAAACATCTCTCATTTTCCATGCTGTGTGGCTCCATGGCTGTCCTTTTCTCCGTGCTGCCACAAACACATCAGCCAGTTCTGCAGCCGCCGCCGCAGAGTTTGGGTTGCGTTCTTTAATCCATATCTGTAACTCAGGAGACAACATTCTCAAGTATTGTTCTAAAATTAATATTTCACCAACCTCATGCACCGTTTTTCCTTTTGGCTTTACCCACTTCTCATATAACTCTTTCAATCTTGCATATAGTTCTTTTGGATTCTCATCAGGTTTTACCTCCAGTGAACGGAATCTCAGTCTATATGTCTCAGGATTGATGTCATATTTTTGAAGGATAGCCGCTTTAACTTTGTCATAGTCTAAAGAGTCATCCATATCCATATGAACATACGCACCTCTTGCTTTGCCAGTGAGTAAAGGAATCAGATGAAAAACCCAGTCCATTTTTTGCCACCGGCAAACTACAGCCATGCGTTCAAATGTTGTTAAAAAATGTTCAATATCATCCTCTTCTGTCAATTTTTCCAGCCTGGGTTCATAAAAGCGAGACTGACCTGATTGAGGATGTATTTGCTCATTACTGGAGCCAGCACAGGGAGGATCCTCCTCTTCAAAGCACTCTACCTCTGGTTGTTCAGGTTCCTCCATTTGAGGCTCAGAAACCTCCATTTGAGGCTCAGGGACCGGGGTGGTACGAGCTTGCACTTCTACCTGCAACAGCTGAAATTGATGTTGCAGTGCTCTAAAGCGCTGTTCCTGGCGGGTGAACTCCTCCCTTCTTCTTGCTTCCTGGGCCTCCTGCTGACCCATATGAGAACGAAGGATGGAAATCAGTTCTGACATTGTCGGCTCCTTACCTTGGCTGTCAGTGCTATCCACCCCTCCAGAGGCTCCATTTTCCTCTCCTCCTTCTTCTTGCTCTACCACTCCAACTGGCTGGTTTTGACAATCTCCTTTTGCTCCTCTGCCACTCCTTCCCATTCTGTGCATGGCTTGATAAGTGAAGAGGGGAAAAAAAAAAGAGAAAAAAAATCCTGTGCCTTCAACTGCTGATCCCACTCCTGACACCACTTGTGATGGACCGGGCAGTGAAGGAAACTTAGGCACAGGTTAAAGTCCAAAAAAATGATTTTTTATTTAACCCAAAAAACACAATTGGTTAAATCATGCAAAAAGAATCAAAATCTTGGGCCCATAAAAGAGGTCAAAATAACAGAACTCTACTCAAAATTGACAACACTACTGATAACTCAAACAAACTGACCTAACTTAACGAGACAAAGGGGAAACTTAAATAGTGGCTGATCAGCCCACAAAAATACAAAGGGGTAAAACACACAAAACCTAACTGAAACTAACATAATAAACTCCAATTCCCCCCCATGGTCCCGAGTTATGGGATGAACCAATTAGCAGTCTTCCATCAAAGCTCACTCCGCCCCTTTTCCACCTCTTGGCTCCTCAATCAAGGGACTGGAGCAGCTGCAACTAAGGTAACTCAGAAAACAAAAGATTAATCATACATAACAGTGTAAACTAAAATGTGCGCACTTATTTTAGAATGCAGTGTTATGTGGATATGTGAATTAACTCTAAACCAAAACCAGTTATTTGTCCTGTAAATTAATTCCTATATTTAAAGAAAGACAAATGTGAATGCAATGTTACTTATAAGCCTCTACACTAACATGGTGGATATTACCACTGTGTGGCTGTAAGTGCAGCCATCACACTCAGTGTCAAGTTTGAGTTTTTGTGATTTGTTTCTTATTTCCTGTTTTATTTTGATAGTCCCAGTCCTTTGTCAGTGTATTCAGCTGTACCTGCCCCTGTCTCGTTAGCCCCAATCTCTCCCAGCTGTGTCTCCCTCCTGTTTCCTATTCCCTGATTACTCCCCTGTGCATATAAGCCCTGTGTTTGCCTTTGCTCTCTGTTGCGTCGTACGTTCTCCATGCTGTGTGCTTGTCGTGTTCCAGTGTTTCAGTTTCTCTGTTCAGAGTTCAGTTTTGTTTTTTTGAGCGTTATTGTTAAGGAGATTTTTCCAGCATTAAAGCTGCATTTGGAGTTACAGTCCTGTCTTTGTGAGTCCTGCATTTTGGGTCCCTTTTCCTGCCTGCCTGCCACACAGCCATGACAGACACCGCTGATTTAAATGGCTAAATTACCTCCCCAACATGTCTTGAAGTTCTTCAGAAGCCTGGTAAAGCACTAATCATTTGATTCAGGTGTGTTGACCCAGGTCACAAGTCATCGATCCGTAGGCGTCGGGCTAGAGTTACATTTTAGCAAGAAAGAAGTACAGTTTGAGAAAGTTTCATTTCAAATCTTTTACATGCATTTTGGCACAATATTGGGATTTTAAGACGGGATTTAATGGTTAAATAGCTGGGTGCCATACTGTGCAACACTTTAAGAGTAAGCAAAAGAACTGTAAACTCAATATGGACAGGGAGCCAATGTAAACCTGCTAAAGCCAGAGTGACGTGATCATATTTTCTAATACCTGTTAAAAGCTGTATAGCAGCATTCTGAAGTGACTGTAAGTGATGGACAGATGAGTGTTAAAAACCCAAATACATAGATTGCAGTTGTCCAGAGGTGATGAGGGTATGAATACACTTTCCGAGGTTTCTTGGCTTCTTCTTGAGAACGTGAAGCTTCAGCTCCCTCCATGGGCTACCTTGGCGATATGTTTTGGGTGACTAAACTGCTGAAACCCCATCAACGACCCATCTATTACAGTGTTGTTACTGCAGGAAGGTTCAAGGTCTTACAGTCTTGTCCCTGACGTCCTTAGTTAGCTCCTTGGTCCTGCCCATGATGGTGGAGAGGTTGGAATGTAATACGGTGATTCTGTGGTCAGGTGTATCTGTAACTGAGTCATTGATTAAATTCCAGCACTCTTTCAGCATACTTGGGCTTGTAGATATAATACCTATCCAACTATAAACTGAAACTCATTCCAGAGAGACGAGAACAGAAACATGATTAATAAATCTAGGATTATAGATCTGCATGTTATTCAAAGTGTGTTCCTTCCACTGAAGAAGCCACTATAAAACTCGTGGTTGTCACTAAAAGAGCTTTTTTCTCTGCCATTGGGCTCCAAGGCTGAACTTTCTCAGTATTTTGCCTCCCCTAAAATGCTGGAGTAGCTCATTTCACCATTTAGCTCTTCTGCTTTTGTTGAGTTTGTGTTAATCAGTGGCGCCAGCTGCTGTAGTGTTTGGCTGGAATGAAAACCAGCAGTCTCTCAGGCCTCGATGGGACATGTATGAAAAGCATTGATGTGCAGTATTCAGGAAACTGACATCAGGATGCTTTTGGGTAAAAAGAGAGTTTGGAAGAATCCAGCAGCAGTAATTGCATTCCTTTACTATTCCACTACCTTTCATGACTTTGGCTAATCTGTTCTCAATGGAATATTGGACAGTTACAGATAAATGTCAGCCATCTGTGTGAGTGTAGAGCTCCCTATTTGAAACCATTCAGTGAATTCTGCCTCGGTATGAACGTCGATTTGGTCTCGGCCTGCATATCAGCTCGCCAAGACGGGTCAAAAGTGTTTGCTTTTGTCTTTAGACAGAGCAAAAGTGGTATGAGTGTAGAGGTACCTTCAGTTTGTCATTGTGTGACATGTGTAAACCTTTTCTTTGGTTTTTGCAGCCACCTTGTCAAATGTTAGTGTTACATTTTGCTGAATGGCTCACAATGAGATCTATTACGACTGTTATTGAGTGGGAAACTGCCAGCTATCTCAGACAGCCCAAATTACTCACATTTCCCACCGTAGTGCTCATGTAAATTAACAACTATGAGTAATGGGTTAATATAGTAATAATATATTTAAACAATAATAAATAATAAAGTTTAAACCTGATGCAAACATCATGACTACACAAGTATAAAAGAGCAATAACATTCGCTCCACTTTGTTGGCACGAGGAGGGGCAACGACTGCAGAGGTCCTCTGATCATCGCACAGCTTGCTTCCAACCTCCTTATGGAAGCAAGCTGTGCTAGGAGCATTATTCTCCTGACCCATGGGGTTGTTTTAACCACATAGGTCAAAGGTAATGAAGGCGAACTTTTCTATTGTAACAATCCTGTGATTACAATTTGATTGCACTGAATAAGAAACACAATGTATTGTAGTACAAATGATACTGAAGTACTAAAGATTTGTTTGAAGAGATAGACATCTTTGTGTTGATGGAACTAAAGGACAATGGACATTGAAGGATAGCCCTCCCCGAGCGTGTGGTCACACTTGGGGATGATCACATATTACAGAGTAGTATTAACCACCATGAGACTTTAACAACAAATATAAACACATCAAATGCTAAAGTTGTTGACAAAAACTCTCTTTTCTCCAGTGCAGAGAGTAAAGATTACTTCCCATCATGACTCCTGATGCTGTACCTTGGCTCTTCACAAACCTATAACTACTTAAAGCAACAAAATGGTTAAGTTGCAAACCACAAGTCGAGAACATTCCTGGTTTGGTTTTGGATGATTAACCTTACATGCTCCTCACGCTCCCTTTGGTTTCCTTTCTTCCTCACTACAGTCAACTGTCCAATAAAGCCAAAGCGCACACCCACAAAGTAATAATAATAACTTGGTGGAAGAACACTTGAGGTCATTGTTTGAAATGGTCAACAAGCAGCACTGGTTTCTTCAAATACTTGCTTTGTTGACTTGCCAAGCCACCCCAACCTCCACTGCCCGCACTGACTTTGTAGCTTCGTGCTGTTTCCTGTCTTGCTCCAAACAGATAAAACTCATTGTTGCTAGGGTTTTGTTACTTCAGAATAAACTGGTTATTTTGTTGCATACTTACTGAAACAACTGGCACTGTAGTTTTTCAAATGAAGGGAGTCTCAATGCACAAACGAGAGCTATAGAGAAATAAAGTGTGAACATTTTAAATTAGATCTTCTTCACTCAGGTCCAGAGAACAGCCAGTTTTTCTTTGACCGTCTGTTTAAAATAAAATTTAGATAAAAAGATAATGGACTCAGAGAAGAATGGAGTCATAGCAAGCTCACAGTGTTCTCCAGACTTTGGGGTTTCTTTTTATCTGTTTTTATATACGCACCATGGTCCTAACCCTGTATATCCCAGTAGAATATTCCAGATTCCTGACTATCATGAAACATTCCAAACACCTAAATATAGCCAAAAACTGCTGTAAAATGTCGAATACAAGTTAGTTGAATGTAAAGATCACAAGTAGCTCTTTTAAACCTTTTTATGACCATTTAAAAATAGTATATTTTTCTACATTTCCTCATCTATTTCTCATTCCCTTTTTCTCATACTCCACTTCTTGGTCTGCCTCCTTCACCACTGCTCTCTCTCATCACTCATCTCTACCTCAAGCCTCATCTCCTGAACTGAAGTTAGGATCTAACACACAACAACCGGCATAACGATCCTTATTTAATCCTGATATTCTCCCAAATACTGATTTTTATCAGATCAGACATGCGACCCTCTTGCCTTCGGAGAGCTTTGCCAGCCTCTTCCAGAGTAAATAGTCACTCGGCCACTACGAGGAAACAGCGATCTGACAGCCTGCACTCACTAGACAAAAGCCAGCCAGAGCTTTTGAGGTAACTTGAAGGTAAATACTTTAAATATCTCAAAATATTTAGTTGTCACGTATCTGTTTTTTTATTCCTGACTTTAGCAACAAATTTCTCTATATTGGGAATCGTGCAATCTGCAAATGTGCTTTGCATTGTCGTATTTCAATCGTTATTTGCTTTAACCTGAAGTTTTGATGCCTATTATGTATTTTTTTTGGGGGGGGCTCCACAGAGAATTCCTCTCTTCTGGTCAATAGGATAATATCAATTTGATTCTAAAAGCCCACAGCCTACAAATATGTCCATTACAATAACATCATCTGCCAGCACAGCCACTACAAAGCACATTCACGGTGACACATGCTGAAGACTAGCCCTCCATGTCCCCTGCTGCATGTTGTGCACAAACAAGTCATGTCAGTTTTCCGGTCACAGGCTTTCTCCATTGCCAAACATTTGAATGAATGTTGATCCATAAATATTTAATTGGTCCCCCATCCCCTCTGGGAGCAGCAACCAAACCCTCGATATCTGACTAACGAGATAAGAGGAGACTCAAACTCAGTATGTAGAGGGGAAAAGACAAAAAGGAAATGTCAGCAATAAACACGGGAACATTCGAGTGCATGTGGCACCACAAAAAGTGGAGTGTGTGTTCTTCCAAATGAATGGATGCATCAAAGCACAGCATAACAGCAACGTTCCACTGATGTTCACGGCAGGAATGGAGTAAGCATGGAGGGAGGGTAACAGCACAAACTAGGAAGGAGGACACATGCAGAACAATTAGGCATTCACTTTTAAAAGAAATGTGTAGACTGTGTGTTGCACAGAGGGGGAGGTCATGGAGGAATGTACGGTGTTAAATATGATTGATGGGCTGGGAATGTGAAAGAGAAAAGGAAACCGCGAGGTGGATTTGCAGCAGAGAGCTCATATTCAGAGAAAATTATGAAGAAAAAGTGATTCAAGCTAATTACAAGAAAAAGATTATACAGCAGTGATTTCTGTCTGGTCTTGTCTGATAGAAGCCAACTTGGTGTGTGACTCAACTTGATGACTTAATGATGTTCTCTGCATTAGCTGTGGGCTGGCCTGTCCAGGGGGCATTGACATTTTCTGATGAACTCGTCATTCACAGACTTATAAATACAGCTTTAAAGACAGTGAGTCATATATCATATGTACATATAGACTCAACCGAGCAAGTTCTGCAAAAGTGTAACCATTATCTTTCTAGCTTGTCCTAGCTGCAGCTTGGCAGAAAGAGGGTATACCCAAGACAGGTCATCAGTGAGCCACAGTGCTACTACGTTCAGTGAGACCGCCTGAAGCATGTACTACAAAGCAGGATGCTGTCTTATCCAGTTAAGTTCTGGCTTTTCTGTAATACGAAGGTGGCTCACTTCTTACTGGGCTAAATTGCCATGGTAACTGATGCTGTAGACCTAACGTTCTCCGAAGCAGGTAAAGATCCAGATTAGAGATCAGCAAGTATGAAGTCATCGCCTACTGACCGATCAGTACTCCAGAATATACCATCACCACCCCGGTAAGATTTCTCAGAACTCTGCAGGGAGAGTAGAAATGTCTAAAATATTTTTCTTTCCCCGATGAGCATCGATAATAATTATAGATTTTTTTTGTGTTGCCAGGAAACAATTTTACAACAGTTTTACTGTTCTACAAGTGTAAATGGTTTTGTAACGCCTGTGATGTCTCTTTTTTAACGAAAAAGAGACATCACAGGCGTTGCAAAACTTGTAGTGAAGTTCTAGTGTTGACATCCGTGGGACCTCCGTGTATGGGCTATTTATAGTCCAAATGTGGTCGTTGTGGACGTCTTTTTAATGTCAGACTTTGACCCATTGCCGTTTTTATAATGCTTCTACATGTATAAGCTCTGTAGTCCCAGAAACAGTTATGTGTGAAGGAATGCAGAGTGAACATGTCCATGATGGTGAGGCCTCTTGAGCTGAAACAAAGCTGAGCAGCTGCAGGGTGGATTTCGAGCAGAAATGCCCCCAGGTGTCGCGGATAAATACAACAAAATAAAACCATTACTGCTACCAAAAAAAATAAGATTTATTCATAACACACGGGAAAAGACCCAGGGAAACCGAGTTAATGATAAAAACGATAAAAAAAATAACCCTGAAAAGCATAAATTATAAAAGCATAAAATATACACCCGAGCCTCAACTCTCGTGGCCCGGTACTAAATGACTCACGGACTGGTACCGGTCCAGGGGTTAGGGACCTCTGTTCTAAAGGACACATTGATGGTTTGGAGGAAGTAATTACTGAAGTTAACTCAGAAAGATCAGTTAGAGACAGTGATTGTGGTAAGCCTTCAAAAATCCAAAGTGGTGTGAGTTATAAAAAATAAAAAAGCTTCAGTGACCTGATTATGAAAGGGAAAGTATCCACAGAGATCAAAGCTGTTCTTTGGTGCCATTTGTTAATCTTTATTGCCAGCAACAAATGACCAAAAGCTAACATGCTGTGTGTGGCCTTAATGGTCTGGCAGGTTGGTGTAAATGCACCATTAACATGGCCTTCCAATCAGTCCTTATGAATGCTGTCTGAATCATTATCGCTAAACTGTCAAGCAGTTTTTTCGGATCTGCCATGGTTGGTTTCAATTACTTCGTGAAACCTACACTACTTGATTAAGGATGGCGAAAAACTGTGGTCATCGTTATAAGCAAACATTAAGACTTCCTGGCTGACCTTGTGCTTATATTTCTTAGAGCTGATTAAACTTATATTTTGAATCTTAACTTAAAACCTGCTATAATAAGTAGACTAAGAAAAGCACTGCTTCCTGTGCAACTGTGTGAAATCAAAAGTAAAAGCTGGAAGCCCCACTCTCTTAGAATGTTATAAAGAGACAAATGCAGTTGTTGTAGTAAACACTGTCTCATGACAGCATCATAGATTAGTCTGAAGTGATTCAACAAATGTCCAATGCTCATTTTCAGACCAACACTGTCATTCAAAGAGATGCAGGTAATTGAAAAGAAAAGAAAGCGAAACTGATAAGCACTTCATGATCAAGGGTAAGACAGAATTGGGCAAATACGTAAAGAAAAAGAAATTTTTAGCAATGAAGCAGCTAAGAGTTGCTGTACTAGACTGTGAGGAAAAAAGAAGAGGAAGAATAGAGATGCAAAGGAAGTGAGCGAAGGGAACCGAGTAAGAGATTAACTGTGTTCTGACCTCTAGCAATGGCATCAGTGAGCTGTCTGTGTGATTAGAGCTGCTGCATACTGACTGTAGCACCAAGGACGCTGCAGAGATGGGCAGAACTTCTGAGAGTATTAATTAGTCTACAAACTGTATCGACCTCTATTGAGGAACAGTAAGAATTGCAAAAATGGGAATAGGAAAAAGCCTAAGAGTCAAGTCTACCCCAGTCCTTTATGGAAACCAGCTAAGTTGGACCAATTGCATTTGCAGGATGGCATATGCAGCTATACAGTATTAAGAGGCAGAGGACCAAATGTGTTGGACAGTGGTTCATGGCTCCCAGGTTAGCACTGTTCATTGCACTGTAAACTGGGAATACTGGGCTCAGATTCAAATCCAGTTAGGAAAACTCTGGGACAATAATTGCCACTGTTGGTATCTGAATTGGATCAGTCTACTTGGGACCAATTTGGCTTAAGGTCCCTGGACCAGAGCCTCTTTTCAAAGGGTTTCATTTTGAAATGAAAGACAAAGAGAGCCTACAAAAATATATTTAAAAAAAGAGTACAAAATTAAATGACTTGGAGAGGAGACAAAGTGACTACAAAGAAAAAACTAACTGACAACAAACAGATGGATCCTTGGAACAAAGATACAGAAAATGTAAACTAACACATACAAAACAACTTCAAGGAGACACAAAACTACTAAGAGACATAAAAAGACTGCAAAGACACAGTAAGACATGAAACAGCTACAGGGTCAAATTATCACATTGTCAGACCTGACCTTTGACCTTGACATCAGGGTCAGTGACACACTGTCTGAGGTTTTTAACAGATGCACTTATTGTATCAACTTGAAAATCCTCTGTGATTTTCAGAAAGCCTGACCTCTAAACTTGAGGTCGATTTTTTTGGAGATGCTTCTAATGTTTAAACTCAGCTTAAAAATCTTACATTGCCTCGTCCTGGTGCTATCATTTTCACAAAGTATGGTGTCAACACCACCCACTCACGGGCTGATGGGGTGATAATACCTAAAGCAACCAAACAACAGAGAAAAACTACAAACAGATATGAAGCAACTACAAAGACAGAAAGCTACAGTTACACATGCATGAACACAGACACAACACCAACTGGATTCAAAACAAATAAAGAGCCACAAAACAATTACAAAGCATATCTATTCATTTTCATATATTGTTAATTTGATTCTATCAAATAGTTTGTACTTAACAAACATGATTTATTATTGCTTCTAAACCTACCTCTAAATCATGACTTGACAACAGTCATTCGTTGATGTGGGGCATTTAGCTAACCTGCCATTTTTGCCTTTAACTTCTTCCAAGTCCAAGTTTCACCAGACACAGTGTGATAAATACTGTTTCTCTCTGACAGCTTTCATATTGTCCAGATAAAATCTTTGCTACAAAGTCATTCATTGAAGATTGATGATATGACCAAGTTTTCAAAAGCGCCTGAAAGAAAGTTGAAAGCTTTTCACAGGCCATAATTAAAATGAATGTTGCCTCCAGAGTGACTGGCTGCTTAACTTTTGTTTGTTGTAAATTTATGGTGAGAGCCAGAATATGAAGTGCCAAAAGTGCAGAAGGAAGGAAATGATAAATAAGAGATATGTACCGACAGGAGAAACAGATGACAGGAAAAGAGTAGAAGGCAGAGAATGAGAAAATTAGTCTGAAGTGTAAGTAAGCAAGTGCTTTTGGCAGATCATTGTTCTCTGAAGATCTTCACTGGAGGAGCTCGTTCTTCCTCCTGTTTTCTCTTTGTTCAACTTTATGTCAGCTTCTTTTCTTCACTGTCTTTTAATTCCTAGACAGACTATATGACATCCTCTTCCTCTCGTATTGCGTAGTATCAGCAGAGATAGTGTTTTCCTTCCAAATGTCTTTCTGTTTGTACAGCCAGCCGAAGTCTCTGGCCTTCTGTTGTTTTGCTTTGTGTATTTGTAAAATGTTGAGACGTGTTTCTTGACTATTGCAGCAGCGTAAACTTGAATATTCCCAGTCTTATCCTGGCACAGATGTTCTTCCCTAGAATGCTATCTTTATTGACTGCACTATGTGGTATCAGTTTGGGAAATGCTCATTTTTTAGGCCTCACGATCCTCATGCACAATGCCAGATCTACAAAGATATCTTTGCAAGTGTGTTATGAATCGGTCTAAATGCATCGTCACAGTGAAGAGTTCTAAAATACACTTAATGAAAATGGTGGCATGAGTATCTTGGTGATATATCAGGCATACCATTATGTTTACTGAAAGGTGAAGTGAATAACATGGAGTATCTCTTTGTCATGGCGTTAGTGGTTAGTGGGATATACGAGGGTGCAAGTTAACATTTTGTCCTCAAAATTGATGTGTTAGAAACATTTTGATGGCTAGACGTTTCGGTCAGAGCATCTCCAAAACTGCAGGGGTGTGTGGTGTTCTCCAGTCTGCAGTGGACAGTGTCCATCAAAATTGGTCCAAGACAGGAACAGTGGTGAGTCAGCAACAGGGTCATGAGTAGCCTGGGCTCACTTACCCACATAGGGAGTGAAATCTGGCCAAATGTGTGGTCCAGTCCAAAAGATAAGGTACCGTAGCTCAGATTGGCAAAAAAATGGCATTTACCTGGGGAACAGGTAAACACACACAGGGGGCAGAAGTCTATTCAAGCTGTGATAGGGCGAGAGGCGGGACACAACCTGGACAGATCACCAGTCTGTCACAGGGAGACAGACAACCACGCATACCTACTGACCGAACCCCACTAACTACATGTACCCAGAGACACAGAGCTTCTTGCTCTGAGGCTACAGTGCTAAACACTGCGCCACCAAACTCAACCTCCATATTTTAAAAAAGTAGGAAAGGTATGATTACCAGGTTTGATACTTTTTGTCCTTGACAGCTTAAACCACAATAAACAGCACAAGCAGGCTCTTATAACCCCGGGGACTTTCCTGTGATCTTGTGATATCACAGTCCAGGCAGCTAACCACTCTTACTACACTGTACAACGTCACCTCAACAATAGCAAGTGTAACTAGTTTTTAGTTGAATTTCATGCAGATTGGACATGATTTAATTTTGTTCACCATAGCAACATAAAAAAGTGAAATTGGGTGGTTATTGCATACATAAATGAAAAAAATAATTATGAGTGCGTATGGAAAACTCTCATAAACTGATATAGCTGCTAATGCAACAATTTCAGAGGTAAGCCTACCAGCTCTTCTGGTTAACCTCATCTTGGTCTGTAGTTTAGCTTTAGCTTATGTTTTTGTCAAGCAACTGTTACTGAGGCTGAGGGAGGTGTTACTGAAAAACACACTCTGCAGCAACAGCTGGGTGGGCGACTGATGGACCCCCAACATCTGGTCATTGAACTGATTATGCAAAACTGTTCCTATTGTGCGACTCTGAAGAAATCATCTTCAACAAAGAGAATATTTAGTTATCATATGTCATTTTTGTAACTCGAGAAAAGGACAAAACATGACAGTATGTGAATACGGATGTGATAGATAAATTCTAAATTATAATAAAATCTGTTCATGATATTAAAAGAGCCTGAAGAGGTGGCAGTGAGTGTCGGAGCAATAACTGTGAAACCAAATTCATTCAGATGCAGGCCTCCCAGCACTTCCAGAGATGAGTCTTATATCTAAAGGTGACCATGCTTTTGTTATCAGTGTCAGTGATCTGACTATGGAGACAGTTCTAACATAATCAGGTTTTTTTCTGTCAGTATTTTTATTTTCCTTTTAACTTTTGTGAAATATCATTTATTGTGCTAACGATTTGTGTATTGCATATTTAAAAAAATCTTTTCTTGTATCACTGATGCAATGTCTGACAGTTATTCATCAGTTAGATTGGACCACATGGGCCAGCCTTTGGTCTCCATGTGCATCTATGAGCTTTGGCTGCCCATGACCCTGTTCCTTCTTGGACCACTTCTGATAGATACACAAGTTGGCCCTCCTCACACTCGCCCATTTTTCCTGCTTCCAACACATCGACCTTCAGGACAAAATGTTGACTAATATATTATTAGCTTAAAAAATAAATATATGTTTTTGAGTGGCCAAGTCAAAGTCTGGACTTAAATCTAATTGTATCTTGCAAAGTCTGTGAGACACTGATCATTTTTTGTATTTATTTGATTTGTCATATTTGCTAGTAAAAAGGGAAATAGATGTAACGATTTATTGAAACACACAGTAGACGGGGCAAGTTCGGACAATTGTAACAAGCTTAAAAATATCTGGTATGACCTGGGGAGGGTTTAAAAAATTGATTTCCTGATTCAAATGGATTTTAGTTTGAATAAGGCAAAATCGATTCTTTAAATGCTGAATAGATTTTTAAATATAAATGTATTTTGCCAGACATGCCAGAATCTCAGGTTAAAGCTCACAAAACTATTTCAACAACCACCAAAAATTTGCGACACCAAACAAGACCAGGCACAAAGATTTAAACACAAAGCGCTCATCCCCCCGTTTACCCGACAGCAGGTACATGTCTGTGTACATCTCACATCTCAAACTGCAGGTTTCATCACTCTCAGACCAAAACTCACTGAACCAGCAGCAAAAGAAGATCCAAACTTTTTGAAACCCATTGTCATGAATTCCCTTTTACTTTGGCTGTTTTGCTTCCACCACGATAAAATCACACTTCCTGCACATCGCTCTCTCTCTCTCTCTCTCAGTGTACTTCACGAACAGTTTCCCATCTCAAACCTCTGTTTTCGGCACTATTCGCTTGTTTGTTACCCACCAGTCTACCGTGGTGTTCAGCGCTGTCGGTCGCTGTTTTTTTTTTCCCATACATGACCTCCAACAAGAAAGCCTCATTTCTGCTGTTCAGTACCAAAGAAATGTAAACTTTTATAAATGATTCTGAATTACAAAACTCTTAGCTGTGTCTAATCAAACCTTTGTAACTTCACTTCAGCAGCATCAGGTAATGTTCATATGATGATTCATAGTTTTCTTCAGTTTTTGATCGACTGCAGAATATTTTTAAGGTTATCTGCTATAAAACTCCAGGCCAGGAAAATCTCCTTCATGTTTTTCAGCTTTATTATCAGTTTCTTTAAGACAAAGACATCTGCTGTGATGCTCACACCTCTAATGAAGTCTCACAAGTGTCAACTTTTGTACATAAATATAAAAACATGGATATCTTCTGATAAATCATCATCATTATAATATTTCTGAGTCAAAATTGGTCAAATTGAATCAAATCGGGGATCCCCAACACTAGCTGAAATGCAGTCCCAAGCCACATCAGAGCTTCCACCATGTTTTGGGTTTAGACATTGTATCTGTCTCCTGACCTTCATACACACTGATCATTCTAAATTTGGCTCCTCTTTTTTAGTCCAGTCATTGTACCTCGACGTTACCTGAAAGTACACCCAGTGTCCAATGAACAACTTTGTCATTTTTATCGTAGTCTTAAGTAGAGGTACTCCAGAGTTTCTGACGGACTTTCAAAAACGTCTGGATCCAGAGTAATAAAGAAATGTGGGGTAAATCGAGACTTTTGCTTAACTTTTATCATTCATTTGGAGAACGTATCGATCCAATAAACCAGGTAGTATAGGAAGTATAAGAAAACTATTTTAGAAAAAGTTGAGACCAAATGTAATATTTGAATAAAAATACCCTCTGGTCACTTTTACCCTCTGATGGCTGCTGTGGCTGGATGGGAAGAACATGTCTCAGATGAGATTGTTTAAGAATTAGATATCATAATGTTGAGGTATACTCATGTCATATGTGACAGCAGAATGATGATGCAGTGAGCCATTTACCAGAGTGTTGTTTTTTAACTAAAAGAAACTATGAAATATTGATTTGTACCTTTTATTTGTTTTATGTTGTTTATCTTTTCTTGTTTTCTTGTCTGTGGACGTTTGTTTTGTTAGGTTATTGAATGGACAGTCAATGAAATTCACAACTGTAATTATAATAGTCTTATTTAAGATGCTGTAAGAGTTTGCTTCATTCTGCAACTGTGTAAAATCAATACAATTAATCTGTGCATGTGTCTGCCTCTACAGTAGTGAACTTTCTATTGATTGTATTTGTCATTAAGCCACCAAGTGGCTTGTAAGAGGAGTGTTGACATGACACCAAAGAAGGCTGTTGAAATTCCAGTAGTAGAGGACATGTAGCTGTGGTTTTGGGCTACAGTTGTTTTTCTTGTTCTTTTCATGTCTCACATGGCTTTTGCGTGAAGACAGGGATTAGCCTTCCCTCTGTTTCCTACAATGTAAGCCGAGGTTGTTCCCTTCTTTTCTGTCTTATCTGCTTTTGAAGCAGACCTCTGGGGAAAGAGAGACAGAGAAGAAGAGACTGCATGGCAGCAAACAGCTTGTGTAGAAGTTGGTAGATCTACGCAGCCTGGAGTCTACAGAAGTATATGTGGAGTTTGTAGAAACGGTTGCCTGATTTGTCCTCAAAGTAAATTTGGTGAGCTTTGTTGGGAAGAAGACTCTACTATTACCTGGAAGTTTATTTGGTACACCGATCTATAATGCAGTCTAATACAGCAGTAGTGAAATAAAGGTCTTTTCCTTTGTGAAAGTTTGATATTTCTGTTCTGCTGCCGATTTCATTTCTATCAGTAACATCAAATTTAAAATAAAAATACCAGTTAACAACAGTGAGTCAATAACCATTAAGGGGGATCTATTGTGCTCATTTCTAGCTTCACATCTTTGTGCTTGGACTCAAATAAGTAGCTTTGCAAGGTTTTCATTGTATACTGGGCCTTGTTGTAACTCTATCATCCAACAAGCCATGTACACAAAGCCTATGCACAGTTTTGCAGACTGTTGTGCGCATGTTGTAGCTGGTTACTGTCACTAGGGTAAAGTGTTACAAACATGTGGAACAACTGGACGGTGAGCTGCTTGTCCTTGTGCGGTTATTGGTCCTTGGCCCACAACGGAGAACACTGAAGTCATAAGAAAGAACAAAGTGAAAGCGATTGTTTAAATCAATAAAGGCTGTACACTGTAACCTTTGTGTGTGTTCATCTTGATCTTTGATGAGCTTTTTTGCATTTCTTACCCTTCACAATGAACTTCATAGTTACTCACTTTCCTGTTCAGGCCAACTTTTCCACCAGTAATTATTCTTATGATAATAATAATAATACATTTTATTTATAGGCACCTTTAAGATTCAAGATTTAAGAGCTTTATTGTCAATACAGCCGTATACACAGTATGCAGTGTACCGAAATGCTGTTTCACCCCAAGCCCACTATGGTGCATTTCTAGATATATAAAGACCCTCAAGGTCACCTTAGATTAGTAAGGTTCCATGTTCCAAATATCTCACTAACAGGCTGAAGAGTGCAGTTTGAGGCCTGATCTTTGTGACTTACAGAGGTTCCTTATGCATATGCTGTAATATATAAAGTACATACTATACTGTCAAAAGGTTTTTGCTCATCTGTCTTCATACACGTATGAATTCGAGTGATATTCCATTATTAATCCATAGGGTTTAATGTGATGCCAACCCTGCCTTTGCAGCTATAACAGCTTTAGCTCTTCGGGGAAGGCTTTCCAAGAGGTTTAGGAGTGTGTTTATGGGAATTTTTGACCACGCTTGGCACAATGCAGTCAGACAAATACAGTTCTTTTGGCAACAGCAAAAGACTCATCCATCAGATTGACAGATGGTGAAGCACGAGTCATCACTCAAGAGATACATGTTTCCACTGCTCTCGAGTCCAGTGGCGATGCGCTTTACACCACTGCAGCTGACACTTGGTGATGTAAGGCTATGATGCAGCAGCTCGGACACGGAAACCCATTCCATGAGGCTGTCTAGCCACTGTTTCTCAGCTAATCTGAAGGATACATGAAGTTTGCAGATCTGTAGCAACTGACTCTGCAGAATGTTGGCAACCTCTGTGCACTATGCGCCTCAGCATCTGCTTAACCCGCTTTGTGATTTTACAAGGCCTACCATTTGGTGACTACATTTAGAGAAGAAGAATATCTCCTATTTATTCTCCTATTTAAGGAAAAACAGCAGGGTTTTATAACAAAAAAAAAAAAAAAAACAGATCTTGTGACCAAAGGAAAAACAAAAACTATATGGCGCCATGCATGTTTGAAGTAGTAATCACCATAGCTTGAGCAAACAGCAATAAGGCTATGTGACCAAAAGAAAAAAAGGAGAGAAAAACTTAATTTGAGCAGAGGGCTGCCAGTATTTCAAGTGAAAATACATTCTCACGTGCACAGCAGTGGAGACTGTGAGAGCAGCAACCAAAAGGTCACCTGCTCGAGGAAATATTCTTCTCGAGTAACATTCAGGCAGAGGAAAGAGCAGGGGAGAGTCACTTTTGTTTCCACTTTTACACAAGTGACAGGTTGCTTACATCACCTGTTGTGTCTTCTGTGATTAGGTGTCTAAACTTATATATGGTCACAAATGAGTAAGCAAGCACGAGTAGAACTGCACAATAGTGTGTAGCTCATTTCAACTGGGTGTACTGCTGCCATATCAAACAAAGATGTTCAGCCTAAAACTTACATGACTGCACAAAAATTGTATAAATACAGATAAAACATCTGGAAACAATCATAGCTGTACTGCAGGACCCCTTATATAAGCAAGTCTCACAGCATAGAAAATCATCTATTGGAGTGATCACATTTGTGTGTGTCATTCACATTGCAATTGACTTGTTTTGTTAATTTTTGGGAGATTGTGGGAGGTACAACAGGCTCTGATTGCATCTGTGTGGTGGTGTGCAGCTGCATATCACATTGGACTCCACTGATTTGTGTTGATCTTCAGGAAGTGCTTGGACTTGGGATCTTCATTATGCCTGTACACAATGACTGCCATATTGTAACTGTGCAGTTAGAATATGCTGCAGCCCTGTTTCTAACCTTAGCACTCCCTAGTCCATTACAACTCTGAGGCTTTCTTAGAAAACCTCAAATAAACAGGCACTACCCAGATAACACATCTGCCATCTGAACAGAACGATGCCTGCTTAGAAACAATAAATAATCCAGCATTTCTACACATTGTGCTGCTCTGCTGTCCTTTCCTTTGCACTGGCTGAGGTAGTTCACAGCCTGTAGAGGAACACTGGTTTACAGACAACAGACATCTGTGTTGTCTTCAGAACACATTTGAAAAGACACCCACTGCTGGATGTCTATTTTAAAAGACGTTGTTTTGATACCCCCTGAAGGTCTGGATAGGTTGGAGTGCTACATGGCCTAAAAACAGAAAAGTGTGAAGTCCACAAATGAGTGTAAACAACATATTGACCTATGCATATTATCATGATACCAGTTTTTCATTCCACAGTTACCTGTGCATCATTTTCCAGATCACTTGGTAATCTGAGATTGTAAGTAGCAAAGACAGTTTATTTGGGTTGATTAATGGTGAAACTGAGATGACACGATTATTAAGTTGGTTTAAGATCAGCACCCATATGACCTAAAGTGGATAAGCAGTTAATAAGATGGATGGACCAGACTTACTTGAGTACTGAGACACAATTAAATTGTATTTATATAGTACTGAATCAGGTAAAAGTAAAGACCCTACAATAATACAGAGAAAACCCCAATAATCGAATGGCCCGTATGACCAAACACTTGGCGACAGTGGGAAGGAAGAACTCCCTTTTACCAGGAAGAAACCTCCAACAGACCTGCTTGCAGTGAGGAGCAGCCATCTGCTGCAACTAGTTGGGTGTGAAAGACTGGACAAAAACATGATTAAATACCAAATGGTGTATTTTATTTTTTATGTGTTTTTGTTTTGTTTACTTTGCTAATGTTACCATTTTAAAGGGGTGATCATCTTTTACTCCACCTGTGTGTATCCGTACACACCTTCAGGGTTAAGTGTGTAACAACCCTTACATAGTTTTAGTTGCCTGAACTTATTATCCAACAGTAAGAGACAACCTTAGTTTGGAGGCCACTTATGCATGAGTCTAATGGTTACATAGACTGCATATAAACACTGAATAGTTTCTCCTTTGACATCTTATCTTTCTGAAAACAGACTTCACAAGCAGATCCGTCTGTGAAACTGAGTGACACTGCACCTTCAGTGGACCCTACATATTACAAAATGAGCAACATGCTGTTTTTACTAAGACTTAAACTCATGATTGAGACTCACCAGTAAAGTATTTAAGATCAAGGGAGCCTGGCTTATTTTCCTGCAGAGGTCTAGACATTTGGACTTGTTTCTGCACCACAGAGCCCTGACCCCTGCTGACCCCTGCTGACCCCTGCTGACCATCAGAAAGAAGGACTTGACTTTTCAAAGATAGAAGCTATATCCATTTCTTCCATACAGTGACTCATTAGACATAAGAAAAAACTAGCAATGCAGATGTTCCTAAGTATTGCTTATCCTATAACTGCTCTTTTGGTTTTATTGCAGACTTCAACGCAGTCCTATACTCGTGGGTGGAAAGATGCCTACTTGCAGCATCAAAGTGGCCGTTTTCATTCTGTTGACAAGTTAAACTCAAGTACCTCTTAAAGATTACTGCAAAGCCACTCTGTTTCAAATTACATGTCCAGTTGCTCACAGATTATTAACAAAACTATGCAGCTTCTTGTAGTTGAGTGTGGAGAGTAGCAGCACCACTTGGCTCAGAGCCACAGGCTGTGAGTATATTAATGATGGCGCATGCAAAGCCGGAAAGCTTGTAACTCTGAACCCTTCACCCCCATCCCATTTTCACTGTCTTCAGGAAAAAGTTTACATAGATTCCAACGTGCTGAGTAAGTTCTGTAATCCTCAGACTTATTATAAACCCTCCGTAAAATTTAAAGTGTAAGGAAAAAAATCAATTGGCAAAACAAGAGCTTACTTTTCAGCTTGTTGGAAGGCTTACGTTTTGGAAAATCCATGGCTGTGTCTGAAAAGCAGCATACTGAAAACAAAATGCAATGCTTCCCGCCTGGCTAAGTGAATGAGTGAATGATTAAGTGACCTGTCACTGAGTTAAATCCAAGAAATCCTGCTGCTATGAGTGACATGTTGACAGCCTGGTAAATGAAATCCAGCATTTTACTGCCAGCAAGCCACTCAGGCAATGCTTGGCCTTTTCTCTGGAATTTGCATGGAGAGCCTGGAATATCACACACTTGGTAAATGCACATTTCAGAAGATGTGAATGGACAGACAGCTAACACAATGCAGGTATAAGCTGCCTCTGCACCCCCACAAACACACACAAATCCACACACACTTTATGTGTCAGAAATATTTCTCCTTGCTCCAGAAAGCAATGCTGCATGACCTGGTTATGATATTACCTTAGCAACAAGCTGCCTTATAGCCAAGCTCTGCTTTGTGTGATGGTGTGTGTGTGCGTGTGTGTGTGTGTGCGTGTGTGTGTGTGTGTGTGCTAGACAGAAGCAGAGAAAAGGACAGCAAGCCACTGCTTTTTTCTGGGAAGTAGATTTCAATGTATGTGTACGCCAAAGTGTGTTCTAGCTGTGCGAGTGCATGTGTGTGTACTAACTATATTACACATGCATATTAACCTGGATGGTCCGGTTGTGAACAGCACCTCCCAGACCTGTTGTGACCTGCATTCCCTTTGTTATTCATACAACATATATTGGATTACATTCACACGAGCCTGGTAACGTATCGGCAGCTCAATAGTGCTGCTGCTCAAGGCTTACTGTAATTGTTTTAATTATAGCTAATTAGCTTCCAAACACCAAGGATTCAATCTCAAATCAATGTGAAGAAAAAAACTAAACAATTATGCAAACCCATGGGTACCTTTAAATGAAAAGAAGAAAATGGGAAGCTGGTTTCAAAGGTGATAGGAGCAGAATTTAGGCATCAGTCATTCAATACCACCCTTATTTCCAAACTGGTGTAATGTGCGTAATTATGGTAACAAGCATGATCCTCACTGAGACGACTGGCAGCTTCTGCAGCCTCAGTGAATTGTTTGCCAGCAAGATGGATTTGGCAACAAATCTTATTGTTTTGATGCAAAAAAGAAAAAAAATGTAAATGAATGTGATTCTTCCAGCTTAAATGGAGCATTTAGAATTTCTGACAGAGACAGATGGTTTCAGTAAAAAGGCTGATTGAAGAATCAATCCCGCAAATTTTTTATCCTGTTTAAGCAAAAGTACTCCTGGCACACACAAAAAAGGTGCACGGAAAAGCAGGCGTCCTGGAGATTGTCTCTGAATGTTAATGAGACTGAGTAACAGAACAAAAATGGCAACGAATTAAGGGCGCCAATTTTCTTGAGTATGGTATCATTTAGTTGACGGTAATCATAGGTGTAATTTTTAGTCACACACACACACACACACACACACACACACACACACACACACACACACACACACACACACACACACACACAAATACTTTCAAGTATCTAAATGAGACAGTGTAGTTCAGTCAGTTACCACCTCCTTCATAATCTCCAAATCAGCCTGTGTTGGAGGATCTCCCTGAATTTTCTTGACAAAATGATGAAGAGTCCATGGAGTCAAACACAACATCACTTTAATGCACTTTTAATCTCAAAAACATGTCTCTACAGGCATTTACATGCATCACTGAAAATATTTGTATGACTATCCAAGAGAGCTGATTACACGGAAGAGGGGCCTGAAAACTGAAGGCTCTGCCTCCCATTCTACTTGTAAATACTCTAGGAACAACAAGTAAGCCTGCAGTGTGAGAGCGAAGTGCTCTAATAGAGTGATATGGTACAATGAGGTCTTTAAAATAAGATGGGGCCTGATTACTCAAGATCTTGTATGTGATGAGAAGGATTTTAAATTCCATTCTGGATTTAACAGGGATCCAGAGAAACATGGGCGAAACATGCTTTCTCTTTTTAGTCCCCAATGTCAGTATTCTGACAGGCTTTTATACCATGTTTCTAAGATTTTTAGGGCTGAGTACCATAACCTCAGTTAAACTGCAGGGATGTCTTAAAGACTCAAAGACCTGGATGACGTCTAATGTCCTGATTCTCAGTTCAACTCTAATTGGTGTGTGTTATCTGGCTTCATGGACAGATAGAGCTGGGTGTCATCAGCATAGCAGTGTAAATGTATGCTGTCTTCTAATGATACTGCCTAAGGCACATGTGTCAAAGTCAAGGCCCGCGGGCCACATCCGGCCCGGCGTACATTTATATCTGGCCCGCGAGATCATTTTATATAGATGTATTATTATTGTTATGCATGGCCCGGTGATGTGAGGCGCTAATAATATACAAACTACAGATCCCATAATGCAGCGCTGCAGCCTCCTTGCTGAACGCTAGGCTAACTGGGAACATTCCCGCATCAATCAAGTCAAACTTCTGTTATTGCGAAGCTAGCTGCTCACAATGGTGGAGAGAAAAGTTGATTCTGAAAGCAGAGCCTTTCAGCGCCAGTGGGTGACTGAATATATGTTTACAGACATTGCCGGTAAACCCGTGTGTCTTATTAGTGGAGCTAATGTGGCTGTAATTAAGGATTTTAATTCAAGACGGCACTACTAGACAAAACCTAAGCTGAAATACCTAAATGCAGAGCAGAAACTACAGAAAGTAGAAGAGCTAAAGAAGAATCTGACATTTCAGCAGACCCTTTCCACCAGAGCAAAAATCACAAAGTGAAGCTGTCGTGAAAGCAAATTTTATTGTAGCAGAGGAGATAACCAAATCAGCCCGGTACCACTCTGAAGAGCTGCATGATGAAGCTGTGCGACGTCTTGTGTCCAGCCTGAGGAGAAATACGATTGCTGATCGGGTTTGTGAGATGGCCACTGATTTAAGAACACAGTTGTGTGAAAGAAGCAAAAACTTTATTGCATCCTCTCTTGCTGTGGATGAAAGTATAGACATGATGGACATTGCACAGCTGGCCATCTTCATCCATGGAGAGGAAATATTGAACATTAAATCGATGCACGGGACAACGACAGGAAAAGACATTTTTTAAAACGTACGTCAAAGTGTAACCGACGTGAAACTGCTCTGGGACAAACTTGTTGGACTTACAACAGATGGAGCGCCGGTGTTGTGCGGTGAAAAAAGCGGACTAGTCAGCAGGATGCGAGTAAAGGTGCAGGAGGAGAACTGTACCGGTGAGTTATCAGCATATCACTGCATCATACACCAGGAAAGGCTGTGTGGTAAAGTCCTAAAAATGGAGCATGTAATGATCACCGTGACGCAAACCGTAAATTTTATCTGAGCTAAAAGTTTAAATCACCGTCAATTTCAGTCTTTTATGTGGGAAATAGATTCAGAGTTTGCCGACATTCCTCATCATACAGAGGTCTGTTGGCTGAGTTGGGATAAAAGTTCTCAGAGTTTTTGAGCTCAGGAAGGAAATCTGTCAGTTCATGGACATGACATGTATGATGAAGGCATTTCAAGTGAAGCTGTCACAAATGCACCAGTGCAACCTGCCTCACTTTCCCTGTTGCCAAGTAATGTTGAACCAAGTCAGCGGACTTTGCTGAACTGCACCTGTGCAGATTCAGATGGAGCTGCAGTGTAATGATACACTCAAGGGAAAGTACGACACTGAATGGCCCGCACAGTTTATTAGTTCCATTCCTGAAGCAATGCCCAGCTCCGTCTGCGGCTCCAACCTTGTGCATGCTTTCATTTATTTTTTTCTGGGGTTTTTGGCAGCATGTTCATATTTCTAACTTACATAATTTTGACAGGATATAGTTTTATAAAGAGCAAAGTATTTAAAGTTAAAGTTTATTTTTTTAACGTTTATTTAATCTGGAATAATATTCCTGTCTGTTTTTATTCATATTTATGTTTAAAAAACATTGTTTTAGTGTGTTCAATAAATGTTTATGTTGTTTGGCCCCCGACCTAAAGTGTGCCTTGAGTTTTGGCCCCCTGTGCAATTGAGTTTGACACCCCTGGCCTAAGGGAAGCATGTATAATGTAAACAGAATTGGTCCAAGCACTGAACCCTGTGGAACTCCATAATTAACCTCAGTGTGTGAAGAGGACTCTCCATTTACATGCACAAATTGGAGTCTATTAGATAGATATGATACAAACCACTGCAGCACAGTACCTGTAATACCTACAGCATGTTCTAATCACGCTAATAGGATATTATGGTCGACAGTATCGAACGCACAGAGATAAGTCCACTGTCACTACAGCTGTGATGGCCTCTGAAACCTGACTGAAACTCTTTAAATGAGCCAGTCCTCTGCAGATGATCAGTTAGCTCTTTTACAACAACTCTTTCAAGAATTTTACACCCCACCCTCGTGGAAACCAGACCACTAATGTGACCCCTCTACTTCCTAGTCCCAACGAACGACCTGTGCTTATGTGAGATTTTGCAGTTAAAACAGATTTGTATAATTAGATTTTGAGGTAGAACAACATCAGAGGCCAACTGTGAACCAGGATTATATCTTATCCAGGTAGCTTCAGGGTTAACCCTGGGCTGTCTGAACTACAAAAGGGGTTTATTCCTTACCAAGGTAAATCACTATGGTAACTTGTGCTGTAAACCTAACCTGCTCCACTTTCTGATACACTCTGATATACATGCAGAGCACAGTTTGGTTGGAATCAGGAAGTAGCTGGACTGAAGCCAGTCTTGCCAGGTCCCAATTTAAAGTTGGTTCCTCCGGTGTCCAACCAGGGGCTATCTGCCACCTACAACTTACATAATGGAAAAATGAGAAGAAAATGAACAGCACCACCCACAAGCAGGGAAGAGTGAACTCGATATACAAAATTATGACCTGGGTCAATCTGTTGTCAGGTTCAGCTGAACATCCGTGGGAGCAATGTAATTGGAGAAGATAATGGAAACTGAACCCGCCTCTCCTCAGCATATTGCCAGGTAATACCCATATTAACTGAAGGTGTCTTGCTAAGCTCCCAATGTTTCATACTTTCTCATGTCCCTCTATTGTTCCTACCTTACCCCCTGCTGTTTCCATCTTCTTTCCCATCCAGGTTATATGTTTCCTAATAGGTCATCAGACCTACTCCTCTACTCTCATTCCATCTGTACCTCCTTCCCCCACCCAATTCCCATTCCTTCTAGTTTTCACCATTCCTCCTGTTATTTTTTAATCTCTTGTCCTCTCATTGTTTTTTATTTCCTCTATCCGTTACAAGCAGAGAAACATAATTGCAGTGTTGGAATAGAGTTTGGGCTCTTTGATTTCCCCCTGGCCTATAAAGGTGGGGTGATATGTACCACAATACAGTTTACAGAATAACGTTTTGTTGCTCGAGCTTTTATGGAAAAGAAGAATTATAACTTTTGTATTCAGTTGTTTTTTGTTTTGCTTTGTTTCTGAAAACAGCCATTAATAAAACTAATCATAGCTGCATACATACAAGAACATTTGCATTCAGTATCTTTATTAACTATATTCAAAAACTCTTTTTAAGTTAATGCCATTTCTTTTATTAGGCACAAATCTTTTACACAGAATAGTTTTTCTCTTTGCTTTTGCTTTAACAGCAACACCATCAGATGTTCCATTTTATTAGTTAATTTCTTTATTAAGTTTAACTTTACTCAGTATATATGACACGTTCTATAATCAGGAATGCTGCTATTACATAGTTTACTTGATTACTGTTTAGTAATTAATAATATTGTTACCATCCATTTCCACAATAAACTAATGATTGGACTCTTTGTAGCATTCAGTGTGTGAAACAAATACAGATGCTGAAAGATGACAGAGATTAGCTGTGATGTCGAACGACTGCTGGATGTTTGGGTTAGAGTTGAGGGGACATTCACACCACAAGCTCTTGGAAGCTAATTTACCTGCAGTCTATGTAAGGCAGCACAATCTCCGCTTCCGAAGACTCCTAAGGGACTGTAGTCATGAAAGAATAGAGGGCCCATTCTCTTCTCCAATCTCTTGTGCAGTCATTGGGGATTTAAACAAATGTACAGTAGTCATGGTAGAAGCATTTCTGAAAGGCTGCTAAATCTCCTTTGAGGGGTGAAGCATATAGTCATTGTAAGGTAGAATAATTCCACTGCAGACACAGTTTTGGAGGAAATACACTGAATCCTATTTTGAGCAACGCTTGTTCAACAGCTCTGCGGCTCCTACATAATAGGATTCAAATATATGAGTGAAATTGACTGAACATGGTGGCATGCTTTCTATTCTGTCGTTTCTTGTTTGTTTTTTTTGCCCAGTAAGAAAATATATACAACATTACAGCATCCCAAGAGTTCCAATAGTTTCTATTGCACTCAGTGTGCATAGGGAAACACTTTAGGATGCTATTGTTAAAAACAGCATGGACATCACAAATAAGATATTTTATTAAACACACATTACTCACTGAGCTCTCTATTTCTATCTCTCTCGCTATTTCTACTGGTTTCCTGTCATAGTCCAAAGATGTGGTGTATGTTCAGTTTAATAATCATTCTAAATTTGCCATGTGTGAGAGAGCTATAGCATTGCCCCTCTGTTTCAAAGGATCAGAGGGCCTTGCCTCTCCCCCTACAGCAGGGTCACCAGTCACCAGTTGTTTGGGCATTACCATGATACTGGATTAAATAAGCAGCTAAAAAAATGGATGATTACTACACACACATATTGTTGGAATATGACATACAGAATACTAGAATTCAATGTAGAACCCAATAAACATTTTAATAGAATTGAGTATTGCAGTGCTTTCTTAGGCTCAGTAAGAAAGAAAACATGCAACAAGTGAAGTCCATGAAACACACACAGAATGATTTGACTAGTTGAAAGTGTTAATTGTTGCCGCCAGCTTACTTTATTATATCCTGAGTATACTTGTTTCCATTATCCTCTGTTCTTATTTCAGAGCTGACCGTATTGTTGTTGTGATCCACTGAAGTGTTTAGTGGATCAGCTGACCTTGGCAATGTGCAATAATTCATAAGTATTCATGCTCTGTGTTTTATGACTTAAAAGGTCAGCTGTCATTTATTTTGGCAGAGGCAAGTTTTATTTATATGGCACTAAATCACAACAACGGTCACCTCAAGAAATTCAGCAAAGAATTTACTGAACTCTACTGAATGAATGATGCTAAGTCATACCACAGGTAGCAGTTTAAATATGGTACTGTGCATGCTTCCACTGATTCCCACAGTCACAGGATGAAATAGTTTAAATGTTTTAAAAATGGCAACCCATAACACATTGGTTCAACTCTACAACTCTTCTCTTCTTTAGTATAAGTCAGTCGCACAACATTCACACACAAAATGCAAAAAATAAGTCTTGTGAACCCATATTTCATTGACAGTTAAACATATCAACGCATCAAATGAGACGCTTTATTATTTCATGAAATATGGTCGAATTTAAGCTCATTTTGAATTTGACCAACACAGCTCAGCAAAGTTACGAATGGGCAACAAAGTTATTAGTAAAGTATCTAATACTGAAAAGAAACAGCTGGAACATTTTGCTCCTTATTAGGTTAATTGGCAGCAGGTCTGTAACATGACTGGGTATGAAAGGAGCATATTATTATTATATGTATGTATATTATTATAATATGATGCAGAGATTCATCAATCTACAAAAACTGTGGTACTGCGGAACAATGCCAGTTTAATGTTATTCAGAGTCATCAAACTTTTTACTTTGACAATCTCATTATCTACGTAATATCAATGTGAAGACTTGCGATGCAGCAGCATTCCTCTCTGGGTCTGATGGCCATCACAGTGGAGAGAGGATGGAATAGTTGAATTTGGTACCTGAGGCCCCAGCTCATGTCCCAAACCCGGCTCACCAGAGAGGTGCTTTCAGCCCATCTCCATGCTTTCAGGAGGTTGAGGCGATATATATGTGTGACTACTCCGATTGCAGCACTTCATAGTCAACGTCCCCCACTCGCTGAGTGGTCAAATGCCCCCCTCTTTTCCTCCTCCCCAGAGTCAGTGTTGGATGACACCTCCAAACTGCCCCATTAACATACTGAGCTAATCTACTCCCAAAATCAAGGCGTGCATAAGGCAGGAGCTAACTGCAGTCTATCTGTTTTGTGCCTATGTGTAATGTCCACAGCACCGTGAAGGTCCCCATGCACACGTCTAACGTCTACCCGCTCTGCCCGCTCTGCCCCCAGCAGGGCCCCTGGTTGAATCAAAATCAAGATGCATTGTTTTGTTGTTTTTTTCTTTCTTTGTAGATAAATAGGACTAATATTATGTACTAATAATCTAAATCTACCTGTCACAAAGGTCTGTGCTCAGGCTATGTGTTAACTATAAATGAAAACTAACGCTGCGTCACTTTGGTTTTACTGTAAACAACAACTGCAGTCAGCATCGGAGACTTTGGTGACGCACGATAAAACATCAGGAGCTTCTTTTTTTCCCTTTTTCCTCATTAAATCTCGTGCAGAGTCATGTAATGTCAACTCTAGCCTTCCACCCACCCAGTCACATACACACAAAGTAGTACACACACAAAAACACAGCAATGCACACGCACACGGAACACCCGTGGGTGGTCAGTTAACATGTTTGCTCGTGTTTGCCCTGCCTAAAGGCCAACATCACTGTGTGCTGCTTTTATTTATGTGCAGTTTGTATATATTTGTCAAAGCTATCCCCCATTAGCCTTCACAAAGTGGTCACTCTACATCCTTGGCCACTCCACTTAAAGCGATGCAAACAGGCTGTAGATGCACAGCATATGGACGACTTCTATTCTTGGAGCTTTCCTCCCTTGTCGTGACTTTATCAGCATGTTACATCATGCAGTATCTTAAGTACTAGTTGAAATTTTGATAAATGCCATGGAAACACCAAAACTTCAATATTGGGAGTGACGATTGTGAAATTCAATAAAATTTCAGCTATTTTCTTTTCCTGTGTTTTATGCATAAATCTGATCTTTAGTTTGTGGGAAAAACAGACAGAGGAGCTGAGATGAACAGAATCTGAGCTGATTTATTTCTGGCTTCTCACAGACGTCCAGTGTGCCGGCTCAAAAAAACATGATTTCACTTTGTTATTTGCGTAATAAGTAGCGATATCATGTTCAATTTTAAACAGGTTTTTGAGAGATTTGTAGCATATTAGTGTTTTCTTGCTTCTATGGCAGCTAGTCTAATACATTTGTTACGCACTGTATTTATTTAATGCTAATGCAATCCTCAGGGTTCCTTGAGTGGTTCCACTAGTAAATATTAGCGTTACAACTTTAATCACAGGATAATAATGGTAAACACATTATCATGCTTATTATTTAGAATGTATGTTCTGCTCTGGTTTTAGAAAAAGTTGAAATCTTAAATCCTCAAATTTCCCCAAAATATATTAATATAATTTATGACATCTTGGTTTGTCATTTTATAAAGGATGGTGCACATTTCTGGTTGTTTCTATCAGTTTAATCTTCTGGTATATTCATATGCATTCATAGGCTTGGTCATAACTTGTAATATCTGCCATCTACAGTATCTGC
The DNA here is from genome assembly GCF_036321145.2 of Pelmatolapia mariae. Lineage (NCBI taxonomy): Eukaryota > Metazoa > Chordata > Actinopteri > Cichliformes > Cichlidae > Pelmatolapia > Pelmatolapia mariae. The sequence goes on along the minus strand of NC_086228.1, from coordinate 37,712,972 downwards.
AAAACTTTGGGTATACTGTAGTAATTGTGCCAAGAAGACGGGGGTGAAATTCATGAATTTCCAAACTGCATCATATTTAAAAATAATTGTGGGCCCTCTGCCCCACGTTCTTGTGCACTTTCGCTCACCAGTATAACCTGATTAATTGTAGATTTTTTCCAGCATTAATGCTCTCTGCTATTTTGGGTTCCCCCCCAGTTGGACCCACACAGAGGCATGGTTTTTCCAGTGGTTAACACTGTCAGCTGATCACTGGGTTCCTTTGTATGGTGGTTGCATGTTCTCGAGGCGGTTTTTGGTCCATGTAGGTTAGGATGTTCTTGTTTTGTTTTTGTTTTAAAGATATTGTAGGATTTAGGTTTTATAATAGTGTGACGAGCAGAGATGAATCCAGAGGTCAGAACTCACTGATCAATATAGAATAAAGTGATCAGGAGTACAAATTTATACGTGACTTTACAGCATTTTTATCCCTTGTACTTTCATCCCGTACATTGAGAAGTCCATTTTGACTGGCTATGCTTTTTAAGGTTAACACTGACTTCTCAAGTCTGATTTGTATCGTGTGGTGTGTGGTATCCCTAATGAAAGCAGGAAAGTGCAGGTTAACCTTTATCATCACATGTCCAGACAAGAACTAATGGGGAAAACTGCTACACACCACAAGTCGTAAGCTATGCAGAATCTGGGGTTAGATGGTGCAAACAATCTCAAAGAAACGGAAGAGCAGCTACAAATAAAGACTGTGCTGATTTGTGGAGGCCAAAGCACAAAGATGATACCAGGCGGTAGTTTGATTAATATATAAGTAATATATAAACCTCTGCCCTACATACATTAGATTTATGACATAAATGATGCATTGGTTTTGTCATGTTTTGTTTATTTAAAAATCTGATTGTTGTTACACCAAACCTCCTTTCTATGTGAATAACACATCCCACATTTCACACAGTACTCACAAATACACTTGGCTGCACATTTACTTTGCCAAGACCTGCCGATCACATATGTGTCATTTGTTTGAAGCATTTAGTAAGTAGGTCCTAAGGTTGGGAAGAAAAGGTGAAAAAGACCTGAGGCAAAAATAGCCTCAGGGTCAAGAGGTTAAACGGCTGAGCTGACCAACGGGCTGATGTCCCAGAAAACTGAGATCTGGGGCTCTGTGTGTCAGAAAGGCCAACCACAGAGTGCAGTAACCTGTGTGTCAGTGTATTCAAATAGCTGTATTCATCAGAAGGCTAGTTATAGCTTATGAGATTAAAGGATATTTCCTTATTAGTCTCCTTATTTAAGTGAAATCTATTGCAATTTCTTTTTTAAACCATTGTTAGCCTTTGAAAACTGTTACATTTTTAAAGGTCTAAAACTCAAATTGTTTAGTTGCACTCAGATCAGAAAACAAACATAGTTCTGAATGTTCGTATAAAAGAACTCACTGAATCCCAAAAGACTTATTTGCAGGAAATAATGCTCACTAGACATTTTAAAAATATATGTGACAGCAGATGATCCCAAATGTTGATGACCTGTATGTACACATTTTAAACCTGTGTATGAGCTTATGTATACTTATTATGGGCATGAATGTTATGGCCATTTTGGATTTTCTCTAATCAGCATTTACATACAGACTTGAATATACACATGCACCTTCACTACTATTTGATTAAATGACCTTAGGAAGTTGCACCTTGATCTTTGGTAGCCATCAGGAAGCTTCCAGCATAATTCTGGGATGTCTGACCACTCGGCACAACTGGCAGAGTTCATTTAAACTGGATGGTTTTCTGGCAGGGTCCACACATTTTCAGTAGGGTTGAGGTCAAGGTTTCGAGGTCATTCGAGAAGTTTAATGTTAACCCGCTTTATGATTTCAAAACCAGTTTTGGTGGTGTTTGTCCACGGTCCTGTTGATGCAGCCACTTATGCAAGTCCTCAAGCAGCAATGAGACGTGCTGTCAAATCTTATTTTCTACTTGTCTTCAGCAGTGTGACGACGCTCAGAATATGCCCAGAGCATCAGCCAATAAGAGTTCAATGCAATTTTAAACATACATTAATGACAGATAGTCAACAGACTCCTTTAAGCAGTGACGGGTTTATGACAGCTGCTAATTCATGAGAAGAATTTATCTTTGTTTTCTAATCTGACGCCATGAAAACCTTATCAGTTACGTTAACATGACATTAGTCACGTGGATACTAATGTCATGTTGAGCTGCACTACAGCTCATGTGACTGACAGCACCATCACATACAAAAGCCACGTATGCAAATGAAGTGACCTTGATTGACACCATTCCTCTGTTCAGAGCTATAAATGTAAATCTCCTCTGACCTCACCATGAAGGATTAATGATAATGTTTAATACAGGTTTGTGAGATAAGCTGCTGAGCCTAAGTTGTTGTTTAAAGCAGCGTTCCTGCTCTTTGATTTGTGTTCATTTTACTTTGTATTTCAGACTTTCTGTGGAGAAAAGCCATGGGAGAAGGGGATTGGAGAGAAGTTTGGTTTTGTCGCTGTCTGCTGTTTTGTTTGCCAAAGGTCCTCTGACTGAGCATTCATGCCAGTTTTCAACAGAGCACTGCTACAGTGAGATATGCGTTTGGAAATAGATCGGTGGGCAGATAGAGACAGACAGCCGACGACGCAAGGACTGACTATCGGGGAGAAAAAAAGTTTATAATACCAGTGCCTGCAAACCCTCTTCTATCCATTGAAACTTTTCAGAAATTGAGAAAAACGACCGTTTCCCCCCACTGACACTACTGCAGTGACAGTATTTTACAAATCATTACCACAGGGTTAGCTTGAATCATTACACATTACCTTTCATTTTCAGTCCAAAGGAAATAAAAACTGATGCCACAGGGTTTCTGGAGACTGTGGATACAATGCAATGCAGTGTGTGTTGATGTATTTCAACTACATTTCAGTAATGCTGATTTAGTTTCTTTTCCTGAGGGACTGAGGTAAACAGAGATGCAGGGAACATGGAGGGGATTTCAAGGAGATGGGACATTTTGATTGTTGTTATCCAACAGCTATTTGAGACTTCAAATAGTTGCTTTGCACTTGTAGCTCTGACCAAGAATGCTGCTTCTTGGTCAGAAATAACAATTGTATTTCAGTGAGAATGCCCTAAGGATGACACATTTGGTGAAATATGACTTACTTTCACAATAAAAGCATATTCTTCTTCATTTTACTATTCATTCTCCATCTGATTTATGAACATGCGTGGAGCTTAACTGTGAAACAGAAGAGGTTTTAAGAGTTTATTAGCATATGTGTCATAACTCGAGGCTCCAACGCAGAGAAAAAGTTGAACCCTACTAATCTGTCTTTGGTATGTCATTGCATATAATACATATGTACACAGGAATAATAAAATCTATGTACACTGAAGTGCAAACAGGGATAATAGGTCTACAGGCTATCCCCACCCTGAGCTGCTAACACAGATCAGACCAGATCTGTATTTTTAAAAAAGGCATTTTTATTAGGATACGTTTTTGGTTCTTGCTCATCTAGGAGCTATAGAAATTATAAAATTGTAAAAAAAATTTAAATGCCAGCTTTAAAGCTTTAACCCCAGGTTTAAATTGGAACTATAGAGAACTATGCTTGGGTTTAAAGAGATGTCACATATGCTTACCACACTTGGAAAAAATAAAAGCGTGTCCTCCTCCTGTTTTGACTGTGTAACTGAGCTAATTGTGAGGTGGTTATTCTACACTTTGGTTATTGTGCAGTCTTTGGAAATATGAATTTATAGTCCTGGCACTAATTAGATGAAATCTCATTCAGCATTCACTGTTTTATTACACTTTCTATAAATATCTCAAACCAAAATGAATCAGTGTATTTAACACTAGGACTGACAATGGGGTCATTTTTAAAAAACATTTTTAAACTTTTTAAAAACAATGTAACTAGTTTAAAATAAAACTCTAATATCTCATATTTTGTTACTATTGTTTACTTTAAGGAATTTGTTTATCCTCATACAGTGAATGCTGGGTGTGGGATAAAAAGGAAAAAAGTGACAGCCACTCAAACCCAGAGCTGCCATCAAGGACATGACAACAACTGTGGAATGTAAAGTTGCCTAGCAACATGTTGTTGTTTTTTGCTGCACAGATTTTGATATGAAAGCTACTGTAACACGATCCAGAGCTAACTAGATGTGATTAATAAATAAATATGTTAAGCTGGGTCAGGGCAGGGCAGTGGAACACGTCACTGGGTGGGTTGCTGGCTCTGTAGAGCAGCGGGGGAACCAGAGTGTGGTGCGCTAATCTGAGCAAAGAAACAGAGAAATCCAGAGCAGAGCAGCAGAATCAGATAGGCCTGAGAAGAAGCGCTAAGGAGGGCTGGAGACTGAGATGGAGTGCACTACACTGCTTTTATCACAGTTGAATAAATTACAGTATTGCACACACGGCATTCTAACAGTGTTATTTAGCCTGCACAGCAGGGTGGTCTGTTTGATGTTGTTCTTTGATAAACCAAATCATTTCCACACAACTGAAATAAGATGATGCCATAAGACCAGTTTTATTTGAGCGATAGCACGGAAATCAAACATCTTGATTATGCTTTTTTTTCCCCATTATGTAAAAAAAAAAACAAAACAAACAAAAATATATCAGCAAACATTAACAATCAAACAAATACATTTGCTTTATTAATTCATTTTTTTACTCCGGCTCCAGTTTGGAATAAAAAAAGAAGAATCACTCCAACTAAATGTGGTTAATGTAGCTTCAAATACTGCACATCTCACAGCTAGGATCACAGTCATACGAGAGAGAAGAAAAAAACAAACACATATTGTGATTTACATAAAATGTAAAGATGTTTCCAGTGCTTCAGGTGCTGTCTAGAGGGGAGTACTGGGGTTTTTGCACTGAACGTGTTGGAATCCACACATATTACATCAGTTGTTATCAGTGTGTACACGAAGTAGAAGGTAGAAATCCTTTCTTTACTATATTTTCTCCAGCTCTACATCTGCTTTTGGTTGCCTACCTACTCTGTCGCACTGCCAGCATTGTATCATCAAGGTTGCTGGAAGAATCTTTGTTTACCCAGTACGTTGCATTTTAATTAGAATTCTGACCTCTGGAGCTACAGCGTGGCATGAAAATGAGATAAATAACAAATGAGAATTGTTGTGCAACTTCACCTAACCAATTGTGAAACATGGGGCACAGAGGACCTGGAGAGAGAGCTAGAGAGAGAAATTTGTTGTACATAATTATTCAGTAATTGCTTTTATTGTTTTATGGTGTTACATCCCCAGCCCCCCCGCAACCCACGGCACTTAGTAGTATGGGAAACGATAATGAGGATAATGCTAGGTAAAACTGCAGTAGCAAAGTTAACAAAAACTCAGAGGGTTTGCATCAAAATTCGATAAACTACAAATTTGAGCCTGGTGTTGCCACTAAAGATAGAGCCAAAGAGCCAGGATAGAAACACTGTTGAAATGAGCCCCGTGAGGGCTGAGATACTTCACTGACAATTCACAAGATCAATACTCACATCATCATCATCATCATCATCAATGTCTGCGATTCATCCTCAGGGGATCATGAATGTATGCAGCAAAGCTTAAACCAATCCATTTTGTATATGGACATGTATTTCACTTGGCAAGTTAAATATTATAGGATCAATAGTTAAACATTAACAAAGTCTTTTGGATTCATCCTTTGGGGACCATGAACTTCTCACGTTCTCGCTGTCATAGCATCCAGCTGTCATCGAGCTATTTCAATCTGGATGAAAAGGTGAAACTAACAATTCCCTGATGGTGGGTTGCCATACCAACCTTACTTTGAAATGTATGTAGCATAGCTTTTATTTGATTACTTCAATCCTTATCCTTACTTCAAACGCCAGCGCTATGAAATGCAAATTTTAAGGGAAAAAAAAGAAACAATTTTTGTCAAAGATTTTGATTGTTTTATGTAGCAAAACTTTGCTCCCTGAACCATAAATACAAGAGGTTATTGAACACATAAAAATGTAACTAGATAGCTCCTGGTGTGGATCCATTGGCACTGCCAATGCTAAAAAAATAAAAGTTTATTAAGTTACTGTAGTTTCTATGTTGTAGAATAACTCGAGTTTAAGGATACTAACAGAACGACGGGTTAGATGGGGGGTGGATTTTTTGCATTTTAATTTGCATTAATTTGCATTTGCCTCTTTTAATTCAACTTTGCTGACTTCTATAGACTGCTTATTGTTATTTCTGTTATCCAGCACAGTGTCAGGCTAACACTCTCCAGCTACTGACAAGAGAAGCTCGGAAAGGTGAAGAAAAGCTGGCAAAATGAAAAGATATTCATTGCTGACGGAGCTGCACATTCATCATCTTACAATGCATTGTTTGCCTGGAGTCTCAACCTGCCACAGTATAATTACCTTTTTACATAAGCTGCATGTGCTGCTGATAGAAGAGACCAATATGCTGCGGATTATTTTTCTCTTTGCATTTGGAGCAGAATCAAAACATGTTTAACATATGAAACGTTTCATTCTCAAATACTACAACACACATACATCAAAAAAAAGAAATCATGCTAATACCTGCTGCTATTTTCATGTTTTGTTTGTTTTTATGGAAACAGCAGTGGGTAATTGTGCATTCAGGTAGAATAAATACTTTCCACATTTCTCATGTGGAGAAAGATATTCATTTTTAGAGTAAAATGCTTTAAACACATGACAAATTGCACTGATTAATTGCTAATCTCCATTTCCATTTAGATGACTCATTTTCTCTGAAGCACCTGAATTCATGATAAGGACCATTACAGAGTCATATCTGGTTGCCATAGCGTTGGGCCTTTTTCTCATTGGAGGTGATTTTACATTGCTTTGGACTGCTATTACTCTCAGCGGTGACCTCACACACTCATACAAGCACAGAGGTTCTGAGGAAGTGCTTATATCACTGTTAAAACCAGAGATGGCTCTATTGTCGAGAGGACCCCCCGTGGAGATCTCCTGCTGAGTGTTAAAAAAGTATAACGTGTGTGGAGAATGCGACTTGGCCCTCAGTCAATAGATGGGTTATGTTTAGCACAAAGATGCCTATTCTTTAGAGTAATATCAGGGACAAATCTAAGCTTGGAGCGTTCATAGTAATGTGCATATCACAGATGAGCTCGTTATCCTTCGGGATACAGACTCTTTTCACTCTTTAATCTCTGTATCACAGATTAGGCTCGCCAATTTAGCAGGGGGAAATTATTCTCCTTAAAATAACTTCCAAATTGACTTGAGACATGTTTTCTTTGCAGGCATGCTATGTTATCAGCTTACCTGTGCTGCTTCTTTGGCCATTAGATTTATTGATCCTTGTGGATTTCACCATCCACAGTACACAATAATCTAGCAGTTACATCAGCTATCAAACCATTAGAGCTGTTCCCCAACCCTTAGTCATAAAATAAACCCAAACATTTCTGCACTTTAAAGAAATTTCCTCAAAGTCTTTTTTTGCGACGTCTTTTTGAAAGAATGTGATGAATGTGAAGCCAACTTTACCTGCAGCTTAGCCGAGCTGCCACACCGTTTACCAAACTCCCTTCATCATATTTCACCGAGTAACTAGTTTAGGATGAGCTGAACACATCAGCTGTGATTAGGTACAGACCTAAAACTCGAGCAGTTTGCTTGTAATGGTAATACACCGTTGACTTCAATTTGATTCATCTACACAGAATCATACAAATTTGAACCAGTGGTGTTGGTTACAACTGGGACATTAAATGAGTAAAAACCATTAACTGTAACTTCAACAAACAAAGGAAACAAAAATATTTTAAAAAGACTCAGAGTCTGCAATTCAGTAAATACCTGGCCAAACCAGTATGAATAAATGTCTCTGTATTAAACTGTTTGTAGAGATAAAACACAGACCAAATGACCAGCCATAAACTAGACACACTTGTGAATCAGTGGAGGGCACGGTAGCGCAATTTAATTGAGCAGCTAGTGTTAGCTCAGAGTGCTTTGAAATCAGGCAGGAACAGAAAAGCTGCAGAAAGAGGAGTCATCAAACTGATAATTAAAATTAAGATTAAAGTCCTCAAAATTAACCTCTCTCTAGTGCCGTACTTAATATAACAACAGCTGAACCATAAGTCGAGTGAACATTCTCGTATATGTCCTCATAATGCACTTTGCTTTGGAAAATGGTTATAATGATGATATGCAATAAAATTATAAAGTGGTTTGGACCAGAGCCAGACAACTATCGGTCTAGCTTCAGCAAACATTACTTACTCTGTGTAACTGCAGAAAAATATTATCTTATCTACACAAGACAATATTTTTCCACAGGAAATGGCTTGCACTCGATAGCAAGCATGCTAATGTTAGCAGGCACTGTACCCAGATAGCAAGACGACATTGAATTGATGTTGATTTTTCATCCGATCCGTCGTTATGGGCAGGATTGAAATGTCAGTGTTGTAACAACATTGAAATACTGTGGCAAACCCACGGTCTAACTGTCGGGACGTTGTAATAATGTTGATTTACCGTTGTTTTTTTGTCATTGATATTTAAAGGCTATAGCCTTTGCTAACATTTGACAGAAGAAAGAAAAGCTCATGGTGGGATTTGACCCTAACAATAAAGTCTTTCCTCCACAAAGTGAATCCCTTGTTTTCTTTCCCTGATAGAATAGTGATATGCAAATGTTAGCTAGTGTTGCTCACGGCTCATGCTTGAGGAGAAAAAGTGAACCAAAGCACTTAGAGCTATGAAAACAGTACTTTTTCACAGGTCTTTATATTTCTTTAGTTCTGTGTGCTGTCCTGTGAAACAACTCATGATTTAATAGCTTGTACAAGCACTTTTAGCAGCACTAACTTAAAGTAGCCTAATTGTTGTATGGCTTTTACACGTTCACTCTTCTTTATAACATTCGTTCACTTGATTGAGGTTTTTGGGAATTCATTTAAACACGACTCTCTTAAGCTGGCAATGTGCAAAACATCTCTGATTTGCTCTCATCAGTCCGAAGAATATTTTGGTGTTCTAGTTTGTTCAGACGCAAATTTGTAAACCTAAGCTACACTGCCATGTTCTCTTTGCCAACTGTGTTTAAGAGAGAGGAGGCTGTCTCCTGGCAACCCTTCCAAACAAGCCATACTTTTCCAGTCATTTATTGTGGTTTTGTGTTAACACAAACCTGAATAATCCAGACCAGCAAACCATAAAAACGTCTACTTTTACAGAGCTGGTTACATTTGTTGATCATAGTTAATTAAGTGTGCTTTATTAGCAGATCCCTCGATTGTTATGGAAGTGGCTCTGCTTAGTCTTTCAGAGTAATGCATGCAGACCTGTGAATAAAAGCCACCTCCTCACACGACTGTAACCTAACACTCATTTAAGTTGAGTGTGTGTTCATAATTTTTTACACTCCTATAGCGCTCTGGTGTCTACGCTGGCAACTACTGTCTCCTGCATGGTACCTGTATCCTGTACACATCCTATAGGCTCAGTTTCAGTAACGTCTTCCTTCCCCGTGGATCACTGGTCATGATTTGTGTCAGTTGGGTGAATTATAGTCAACTGGTTGCATAATCAACCCACACATTCATCACAGATACTGTTCCCCATGGCAACCCCGTTAAATAAATGAGTTCCTCACTCGATTGTGCCTCACTCTGACTCCAGCTTTTCTCTTTAATTCTCTCTGTTTCCATCGCTCCTGCCTCTTGTCCTTGTCTTTATTTGTCCCTCAGTCATTTTCAGTTTTCAGTTTCTACTTGTCGCTTTGTCCTTTCTTGTCCATTTTCTCTTAGTTCCCTGCTGTCTGCCTCTGGCTGTCCTGTGGCTTCCACTCTCAGTCTATCTATCTGTCTAGACATCCTCCCACCTCATCGGTTCTTCTCCCGTCTCACACCCTCTCTGTACTTTCACCCTCTTTGTTTCTCTCTCTCTCTCTTGTTGACACTTTCCTCGTCCTTTCTTCTCTCCTCCCCAGTCCCCAGACAGCAGAGCAGACAGAGATACTGGGAGTTGGCAGCAGTGTCTAATGGAGACATATTAACACAATGTAGCTGATGCTCTAAAGACATTAATTCAGGCTCCAGAGAGCAACAGAGTTTACTTATGGCTTTGAGTAACTGCTCATGCTCCTGTGGATTCTAATAATCATCCAGAAAGCTTTGTGTGTTTGCAGGGTGTTGTCATTTTACATTTTCTTTGTAGTTCCTTCGACAGTAGCTGACATAAAATCTTTGCTGTTTTGTTTAATTGATGCCAGATCTTCCTTTAACAATTGGATGGGCAAAAAAGGTCGAACAGCATGACAGTAAAGCTCCAAAATATGTTTCTCACATGTCTTTTTTAGTCACTGCGGGTTCTTAAATTCTGTTAAAGCTTCCTTAAGGATAAACACATTCCTCCTGGGAAATATAAACAGAGTTGTGTAGGCAAAATACCGTTGTATGGAATGCAGGGAAATTCTGCATATCTGGAGCTTTTTAAAAATCTTAGGCTATTATGGAAGTAAATAGAATGAAGTTAAAGATGATAAACTACAGCTGAGGAGTTTCTAAGGTTTTCTCCCTGATGAAGAGCTGTAATGGAAAAAGCTTGTACAAAACCAGGACCTGTGTTTTAAAGTATTATGTCCAAGATAATAATCTCCAAACTGATCTGAGTCAAGCTGCAGGGGACAGAGCTTTTATCTGGTGTGGAAGACGCTGCTCAACAATCTCAGCAAAGTCACAGGAAGTCTAAAGAAAGACATACTTTTTGGTCACACTTTGACTACATTTGTTGTTTGCATTTAGGAAATCTTTTTAAACATATTTAATTTGCAAAGTAACTCATGAAAAAAGTTTTTTCAGCTTAAATGTCCTTTATGGTGGAAAAGCGTTGTCAGACTCCACGGTGATGGCCGCAGACTGCTGACTGTGAGATTTCAGAAGATTATACTGCGATAAATCACTGAGATATTTGCATTGATTTTGAATAGAAACTTTGATTGATTGAATCTTTATTTTGAACATGTTGAAAAAGTACAACATAGAATTAAAAAGAGACAAACAAACAAAGCAAAACAAAAGGAAAACGAGCAACCACAACTACAAATAACTTTCATGTTCAAAAACTTGAAGTAACTCAAATCATTTCATATCAATTACTGTCTAAGAATACACAAAGTAGCATATGGTGAAAGTTCATTTTGAGTTCAGCTCAAAATATTTCTTAACAATTTGCAGGTCATGTGACAGGCCGTTCAGGGGAGTGACAAGAGATCCAGGACTTTTCAAAGATTCTGCTCTTTTGGCTCTTACGGCTCCCAAATGGCTCTTTACGATTTTAGCCGAATTTTTTATTCTTTATTTTCATAAACGCCTGATTTTTATGCATTTACTGTTACTGTGAAGAACATACATGGACAAAGTTTGAAATCTTTCATCCTCCACAGCTCCTCATCAACACTTGGGCTCAGTTATTATGAAATAAATGTGCTTATTTTGGTTTGACTTGCAGAAGGCTGTGCTATACCTGCTCTTTTCAGCGAGACAGTGGATGCTACAGCAGAAGTACATGGCCCAAAACAGGACACTGTTCCAGGGTCAGTGGATGGCAGCTGCACGGATGCACGAGCGGCTCTTAGATACCTCTGCACGTTTGTTGTTGACCCTGCTCTGACAGATATGTTTTTATTTAACAAATTCTGCACTCGGCTTGCAGTCTCCAATATCAGTGAAATTCACCCAGTTGCTTCTCGTTTCTTTTCTCTCTCCCAGTGGGCTTTGGCGCCCCGTCTCTCTGTCGCTCTGTATACGTGTCCTGTACCACTACACTTTCTCCTTTCCTTTTTTCATGTAACTGCATGATTGTAGTCTGCTTTGCATGTGATTGGCCGGTGCACTCCAAATAAACTCCCGTCCACGTCTGCATAGCAGAGCTGAACAGCTCCGGCTGCCTCTCGTGACAGAAGTCGGCTCTTCCTGTTTGTTACAAACACATGGCTCTTAGAACCGGCTCGTTCACAAACAACACTCACTAGTTCAGGGCCGACGTCACAATGACATCAGAACATTTTCCATCAAAACCAGAACAAAGAAGCAAATTCCCTATAATATATGTGAGATTTTTAAATGATGATTGTAGACACTTTTGTACACGATGCGCACATGTATATACTGTGTAAAAAACGATTTTTGAATTTTTAGTATAACATACCAATCAGTTAATATTCCATTACACACAACATGTGTTTCTGTTTCCTGTCAGATGACAACCATAAACACATAAACAAACTTTTGCATGTGTGCCATGAGAATAAAGGTTTTATGGCATACACTGTAAACTATCTTCAGAAAGGAAAGTATCTACAAAACTGCATTTGAACTTCCATCAGGTATAGTAGAACTTTTCATTTTCCCCAAGGAGGCATCCTAGTGATGATGACAAAACCAACTCAACTGGTGGTTTGGTCCTCTTTCCTCTGAGTCCAGTGTTTGTACAGTGGTTAGCAGTGTTGTCTCATAGCAAGAAGATCCTGGCTTTGAACCGTTCAGCTGGGGTCTTGAGAGCGTTTCGAGTTCTTGCTAATTACTGTGGCTTCCTCGCACATTCCAAAGACACGCATATCAGGTCTGTTTATGATAGGAAACTGGCTGTAGGTCTAACTGTTATCAGTAAATTGAAAACCTGACTGTGGTGCACACTGCTTCTTACCCTATGGCTGCTGGGGGAGCTGTCAGCCCTGATGGAGTCTATAAACATACGAAATAAACCGTATGTTGATACTAAAACATTTAAACAGCTTTTCAAAACTCCTTTTGACCAGTGAGCATTTTTTTATCTTTGAATTTTGTTCCCTTGGAAATCCACTATCACTCCTTTTCCTATTCTGTCAACCAATCAGCATTCTTCAGTTGCTTACATCATGCACTTCCAGTAATACACAGCCAGGATCTTGAAGGACTGCGTGGGAGCGCATCTTGGGTGGGTGAAAACCCCTCTCCACCCCTAGATTTAGGCTTACATGATTAATATTAGCCGTGAAGATGATTCAAACACAGTAACTAAACAACACATTTAAACACAGTGGTATAATTTGAGACTGGTTTCACAGAGAAACATAATTCCTAAAGAGTAAATGGTAAATGGAATAAATAAATAAATAAATAGCACTTTCTATCACAAGCCTCCTTCATCCAATCACACACACCTATGCATGCATGCATGCTAACATTCGCACATACTTTACTATACATGCAAGGGGGGCAATTTGGGTTTAAATATGTTGCCCAAGGATATTGCAGCATGCAGACTGGAGGAGTCAGAGATCAATCCCTGTTCTGATTGGTAGATGACCTGCTCTACCTGATCCACAGCCACCTGTCAGCTGGTGTTTCCAGGTGCTCTCCCATCCTCGTACCAAGCAGGCCCAAACATGAGACTGGGTTTGTGTTTTTGGCACATCTAATTCTTCTTAACTGTGAATGCAATCATTTTCCTAAATATGACCTAAAGGAATATTTGTTTTGTTTTAATTTGAAGGATTTCATAGTTATTTGTGAAACAAGAGAACAAACGAACAAACAAGAAAAACCTTAATTGTAACACTCTCTCTCCTTTCTTTTTTCCCCAAAAAGCGTGCTGGAATAGGAGAAAAGGGTACACTGTGGAGTACATATACTTCATATACTTACATGCACATGTTCACATGTTCATATTGCTTCTCTAAATTGAATCACTTGAAGTACCCATTTCATCTCCGTGGAGTGTGACCTCATCTCAAGTTTCCAGAATCAAATTACTTTTTGCTGTTGAATGCTGCTCGTGTGACCCACACAGCTGCAGATCACTGAAGCTGGAAAAATTCATCATGTTTACAAGGATCTCTATTGACTCAACCAATGTTGTGACCCCAGGCCCTACTAAAGCCAGTGAGTACCCACTGTACAGCTATCAATGAGAAGAACTAGCACCATCACCAGTGGTAAATGCAACAGTGCATTCATATTGCTGGAGGGTACGGTTTCTCTATTCCAAGAAAAGGAGCTGTGTAATACTACGAGTTTACATGGAGATTGTAGATCCATAACAAAGAGTTTTGACCCTGTGAAGTCCAAGTCATCCTAAACTGAAGCTTTCAGAATAAGTATGCTTTTAGTATTATGAATATTGACCTATTAAATGTTTTATTTTTTCCTAAAAGGTAATTTGCTTGTGTCTAAAACAAAGGTTTGGGGTTGGGATAAACACAAGGTTAATCACTGGTAACATTTTTCACTTGGTTAATCAAAATAATAAAAATAGTTGCTGCAGTCGTCGATATATTCTGACCATTAGTTCCACCACCTCTGCTTTTATATGGAGATAAAGCATAGACATCAGAGTGCTGCTATTTTACTGGTGGTGAAGACAAAAGCAGCGATGCTGAAAAATGACCTGACGACCCTGCCTTACCTGGACCATAAAAGAGCCAGTCTATTTAACGTGCTCAGGTTTTTTTCTACAAAATGTCGTGATTTTTTGAGCCTAGCGGTGGTTGTGCTACAACAACTCCTCCTTTTTTCAGCTGGGGTACAGCAGTAGGAAGTAAGGACACTGAATCTCATTGTTTATGTAGGAAAAGTGTGTCAGCATAGCCAAAAACCATTTGGAATTTCAAATACAAAAAAAACTACGTATGCATTGCTGTCAATTATGATTTGGGTAAAACACACACACACACACACACACACACACACACACACACACACACACACACACACACACACATATATATATATATATACATATAATAAAAAAGTATTTATATAACGTAGTTTCCTTTATTTTTTCTCATTGACCTGGAATAATCTTTTGAAGAAGTCAAGATCAGCTTGTTTTGCTGCTCACTTCATGAATTGTAGACTTGTAAAGCATCTCGGCTTCAGTCCAGCGACCATCCTCTGTCTTCTTTCAGTCCTCAAAACAAGAAGCCTCAGATTAGATTGCCTTTCCACGGCATGTTGCCATATTATATGCACTTTGCAGCCTTAGAAGACCAAGCAGAGAAAAGCCCTTTTGGCTGTTAATCTTGCCCAGCACACCCCATTGAAGCTGCAAGGGATTTCTCTGGTGGCTCCCTTATTTGTTTCATCATCAAAACCCTCTTTGGAAGGATTTGCTCCATTTGGCTGGACTCTACAGGAGAGAAAGAGAAAGAGGGGAGAGGGATGGTCAGTCTTTTGAAGGCAGAGGGAGAATACAGAAGAAAACATTTTGAAAGAGTTTGGGGGAAAAATGTTGGGTCACTTTTTAACAAGTTGATCTTAACTGAAAAGATGTCTTGGCTCTTAAAACATGAGAAACAAAGAGGAAGTCATGGGTGAAAGGATCGAGAAGATGAGAAGACAAAGGAGGGAGAGGGAAAAGCCAGTCCTCAGCACAAAACAGATCTTGACAAGTAGAAAAACCAAGTCAGGACATCAACAACACAACTATGCACTGCATCAATCGAAATTTTGAATGAGCAGTTAATTATTCCTTTAACCCTCTGAGATCTAATCACACTCTAACAGATACTTCACTACCATTCAGTACTGTGCAAACGTTTGAGCCACCCCTCATTTCATATGTTGTGCTTCCAAGGAGCCAGGCTTCTTGTCATTTTGTTTTTAAAGAGGTCTCGAGGATTACCTAAAGTGCTCTGAAGCTTTTCTTTGGCAACTTTCTGCTTTTTCATGTATTTTCAGTCCAGTCTTTAAACCTGAGCCATTTTAACAGGATCAAGCATAAAAAGGCACCTAACTCAAATACTAATACCAGATGACAAGATTAAATTTTGAATTGCATATTTGCCAGTCACCAACAAGGTGATTGAGTTAAAAATCCGTCTTAGGAAGTGATAAATCGAAATTTGACATTTCGATCACCGGTAAGTCTGGAGGAGGTCAGGAGAGAAGTACAACAGTGAGTGTCTACAGACAGCACAAGCTGAGGCTCTATAATGATTTGGTGGTGTTGGGGATCTTGTCACAATTGATGAACGTAGAAATTATCATCAGATTTTAATGTCAGTTGAAAATTCAAGCTGGTTTCTTGGACATGACAGTTAGTCCATTCTGCTAAAATAACCTCCAGAGTCATCAGTTCACAAATCAATAGAGCACCTTTGAGATGTGGTAGAATGGCAGATTCTCAGCAAATCAATCAATCAATCAGCAAATCTGCAGCAACTGTGTGACACCATGATGTCAATATGGACCACCTTGTTGAGTCTATGCCATGAAGCATTAGAGCAGCTGTGAATGGAAAAACGGGTCCAACCCGATACAGGTTGTGTCTAAGAAGGATATTTGGAGAAGTCTGGGATGTCAGTGCTTTCAGTTGTAGGAAGGGTTTTATTTCTTCTGCTCTTTTTCTTGTTTGTTTTTCACTGAGCATCTTTCCAGATTTTAATTAATTACGTTAATAATAATTCAATTACTATAATTTGTTTTTATTATTTTTGTATTAAAATATAAAAATATGAGGGGTGGTCCAAGACTTGCACAGTACCATATTTGGTGATGTGTAATTTTTCTTTTGTCTGAAAAGGACACAGTAGAGTTACGTCGTTGGACAACGACACAGTGTGTGTGTGTGTGTGTGTGTGTGTGTGTGTGTGTGTGAGAGAGTGTGTGTGTGTGTGTGTACACCACCACAGTTGTAAATAAATCCACATATAATTAAAGTGCAGACCTTCAGCCTTAATTAAAGGAGTTTAACAAACTGTTGCATTAACTGTTCAGGTTACAGTCAGCATATATATTGGTCCTCATTTTCACAAAATGGGACAAACTGTTAAATATAAGCAATATTTTGATGGATATTTTGTTTGTTTTGCTTTTAATTGATGTTTTTAACTTGGATGAAAATCCAAGTCTAGAATTCATGGACATCATCAAACACTGTTTCCTCCCTGGAGATAGTCTTTGAGGCCATCTCTACCTGCTGCTCATCTGTGCGTCTGTTTGCATTCAGCTTTGTTTTCAGGATCTGAAAAGCATACTGTGCTGGGTGGCACGCTCTCCTCATTTCTTTGCCTTGAGAAACTCTTGGGCTGGTTTTGCAATATGCTTTGGTCATTATCTGTTTTTACTGTGAATGCTGTCCAATCAGTTCAATTTGGATTGCACTTTAATTTTATTGTCTTTGTGTTTTCCTTTACTGATTATGAGTTGCTATTATCGGTCAGATCATCTTCACTCCTCTAGTGTTAATCGGGCTCACCTAGTTAGCAACCAGCATTCCTGCTTGTATGCTGGCTGCTTCTTTGTTCCTTAATGTGTTTGTCCGTTTGCCTTCCTGCTTGCACTTCCAAGTGCTTGGATTCCTGTTCAGTCACCCGTTTGCTGCTCCCAGGAGATCTGTGCTGCAGCTTCACAGAAAAAGAAAAGAACTGCATAGAAAAGAACTTACCTGGAAAACTCACCCACCTGGGAATGGTGATGTATTTTCCAGAGGATTGATCGGCGACTACGCTGTGATGTTATACCTGTTGATCT
Organism: Pelmatolapia mariae; assembly: GCF_036321145.2. Taxonomy (NCBI): domain Eukaryota; kingdom Metazoa; phylum Chordata; class Actinopteri; order Cichliformes; family Cichlidae; genus Pelmatolapia; species Pelmatolapia mariae. The sequence continues at coordinate 37,695,422 of NC_086228.1, read as the reverse complement.
GTAATCTGGAACATAAACTGCTTTGGAGCTGGTTATAAGAAGTGAAGCACCTTCATAGTACTGAAAGCCCAGGGTTAACACTGAAATTACAAATCCTGCTTCATCGTGCAGGCTTTTCTCTTCTTGAGTGCAACAAGTAGTTTGCATTTTCTTGTGTATATGTTAATGAAACTGTCTCAGTTGGAGACTTGGACAGTGATACACCTGCTGGATATTGTCAGTGGGGCATTTGTTAGCCAAGGACAGGATACTGCAGTCATTCACCTTAGTTGTCTCCCATTCTTGCCTTTTTGGTGTTGCTGAAGCCAAAGTCATCACTGTGATAATCATGACTCTACTCTAACTCTATATTTTAGGGTTACAGTAGGACTTCAGTTCAGTTGTGTTGTATTATATTCTCTTTGGGCCTCACATTGAGCTTTCATGTGAACAGCTACCAAACAAGTTCAACACTTGGAATCAAATCCAGATCTTTTATCTGTTTCATTTGTTAATGAATAATACGCTAGGAGTCTTCACCTGGCCTTGAAACTGGTTGTCAGTTGCATGTCCAATTACTTTTGAGCATCTGCAAACTGGGTTTATTATTGGAGATATCTGGCATATATGATACCAGTCAAAAGTTTGGTCACACCTTCTCATTTTATGGTTTTTCTTTATATTCATCACTACTTTGCAGATTCTCACTGAAGGCATCAAAACTATGAATGAGCACGTGGAATTATGTAGTAAATAAGAAAATTGTGAAATAACTCAAAAAATGTTTGATATTTTAGATTCTTTAAAACAGCCGGCCTTTGCTTTGATTACAGCTTTGCTCACTCTTGGCATTCTCTCCATGAGCTCCATGAGGTCGTCACCTGAAATGGTTTTCCAACAGTCTTGAAGGAGTTCCCACAGATGCTGAGCACCCGCTGGGCCTTTTGCCTTCACTCTGTGATCCTGGGGAGGCCAGGCCATCTGATGCAGCACTCCATCACTCTCCTTCTTGGTCAAATAGCCCTCACACAGCCTGGAGGTGTGTTTGGGGTCATTGTGCTGTTGTTGTGGTAGCTTCACTGCTTCAGTGTGCCCACACACACACACACACACACACACACACACATACACACCACCTCCTCCATGCTTCACAGTGGGAACCATGCATGTAGAGACCAACATTCACCTTTCTGTGTCGCACAAAGACACAGCGGATGGAACCAAAGATCTCAAATTTGGACTCATCAGACCAAAGCACAGATGTCCACTGGTCTAATGTCCACTCCTTGTGTGTGTCTTGGTCCAAACAAATCTCTTCTGCTTGTTGCTTTTTTTAGTCGTTGTTTCTTAGCAGCTATTTGACCATAAAGACTCCTCTGAACAGCTGATGTAGAGATGCGTCTGCTACTGGAGCTCTGTGTGGCATTTATCTGGGCTCTAATCTGAGCTGCTGTTAACTTGTGATTTCTGAGGCTGGTGACTCGGATGAATGTATCCTCAGCAGCAGAGGGGACTCTTGGTCTTCCTTTCCTGGGGCGTCTTCATGTGAGACAGTTTCATTGTAGCACTTGATGGTTTTTGAGACTGCACGCAAAATTGAAATGAACTGGATTGAATTGGATTTCAATGCTAAACAATACACGCAGACTCTCTTGCATGCCTTGCTTAATTCAACAAGACAATAGCAAACTACACATAGTATGTGCTACAACAAAATGATTTCACAATGAAGGACTCTGGCTGCTAAACTGGCCTATCTATAGTCCAGACTTGTCATGTAAAAAACATTTCAGGGATTACTAAAACAAAAAACATAAAGAACAACAGCAAAGGATTCAGCATTTGGAATTCTTTAATAAGCAAGAAAGGAAAAAGGTTTTACTTTAAAGATGAAAGCAACTGCCCTCCACTGTTAACAAAACTCAGAATACTTTTTTAAAAGAAGAGGTGATGCAACACAGCTGTAAATATGCCCACATCCTAACAGTTTTGCTAAAAACAAAAAAATATATATTACAGTCAGTTTTTATTAATTTTGTCAATGCAAACTTATGAACTTGCATCTATATTTGGCAGTGCAGTAATTGCTCCTCATAAAAAAAAACTGAGTGTTACAGTACTTGATCAAGCTGTCATGTCAATGTCAAAATGTTTTCCATGTATCTGTGGCAACGCAACTCCGTTCCATCGCTATTAAATCTTTTACACTTATGACGTGAGGAGGAAGGGTGATATAGAGGCTTTTTCTTCTTGCTCCAGCAGCACCAAAAGATGGATGAGTCTAGGAAGAAGCACATGAGAGAGTGCAAAGAAGAAATGATGAGAGAGGAAGGGACAGAAAGAGGGAGCAAAGGAGAGAGAGAGACAGAGAGAGTCACCATTCCGCCTAATGGAGCAGGCTTCTGCAATGCTTTTCTCCCTGATTACACTAATGACCAATTTGAAGCAGTTTAAGAGCCATTTTTGGGGCTTTCTGTCTTTCTCTATCTTACTTGCCCTCACCCCCACCCCAACCCCATGTCCCTCCTCTTTCTTTAACCTGTTTCATTCCCATCTATAGCTTGCTACCTTTGCGTCTCTCTGTGTGTGTGTGTCCTCCAGTACCATACTCATTCATCTGTGAAGAAAAAGAAAAGGGGGGGGTGCGACATAGAAGCATATGCAGCAGCAGGAAGCAGAATGAGGTTTCCTAATGCTAACATTTCCCAGAGCACAGCTTGTCTGGTTGAAGAAATTATCTAATAGGTTGATTTAGACCCAAGCAGACACCTCCAGGGCTGAAAAAAATGAATCCAATGCAGAACTGCAACAGACTGCAGTGCCTCTATTGGCTAGTTAGAGTATAAAGCTAGTTTATTTGCTGGAACAAAAACATATATAGATATAAATTAAAAATAATAACAATAATAACGCATGCAAACACAGAGGAGAAGTTGAGCTTAAAGACTAAACGGAGATGAGTTCTAACAGACAGTGATTAGCTCCAGTACAGTTGCCTGTGTTAAGATGCCTGCCAGTCAAAGCTCAGTCAAAGTGGTCACATTCCTACTTTAAGCTTTGCCAGAAATCTGCTGGATGAGATAAAGTATCCAATTCAATTTCACTGGATTTCAGTAGTTTTATCATGGAAGTCTCTCAGCACTGACTCAGCATGGATGGAGCCTCAAGTGGCCATTTGGGGCGACTGCAGCATTCGGCACTTTATCAAGTATATGTTTTTGGATGCAGTTTGTAAACCCAGTTTGCTAGCCTTAGCGGCTGCGCATATATGGCTCCGGCTTTCTGACCAGTCTAGTTAGCATTACCTGATGCATTCAACCTGCTTCAACCTCCCATCAAAACAGGTCACACCTGGCTCCAAACAAAAAAACAGCGGTGGTGGCTGAAATGCTAAATCTAAAGCACACAGCTGATGCCACAGTGCTTATGTCCATCCCTGACATATGGTGCAGACTACATGAGATGCTGTCAAAGAAAAAGAAAACACAACTACGCCACCCTGTCTTTCTTTTACAAAAATAGCTGAAAAGTCACTTTAGCTTTACACCATTTTTCTCACCAGCGCAAGGGACTGAAGAATGAAAAGAGTTTGAACAAATGTTTGCAGAATGTGGCTGATAGAGGGCTGACAAAGATGTCTGCAGATAGCACAGACTGCAGCAGTCACCTGCACCATGAGGGGAGGGGAGCTGCTGGTTTTGAATATTCCTACAATGGTTTGTGTTGCGAACAGTTCAGTACCACACCACAATGTGATGTTGTTAGAAGCATAGACTTGCATGTGTTATTGGTGCCATCAGTACATCATTGTCTCGAAGCTTTTCAATTGGCTTTTTATTCTGCTTGGATTCATCGTACACACAGCCAGTATACACACACACACACAGCAGCTCATGCTGCAGTGTGACGCTTCCCTCACCCTCTGTGCCAGATATGTCAGCAATAGAGTAATTGCACACCCATACCATGTGATAATGTCACAAGCTAGGCAAGCCTCTTTACTAAGTACAGAGGGAAAACCGTTCAGTTTTCTCTCGTCCTTTCTTCACCTGTCATTAAGAGCATGTTCCAGGTTTCACAAATCCTTTCGAACTCCTTTTTATAATAGAATAGTTAGAAAACATTTACATTTCTTTAATCCTTTACTTTACATGACTGTGGTAAGTGTGCACCGAATTTTTGTTTCTTCTTGCACCTTTTTAAACATGTTCATATAACACTTTTTTCTTTGCACTTGAGAAATTATACACTGCTCAAAAAATATAAAGAGCACCTTTAATGAGAGTACAGCATCGAGTCAGTTAATTTTCTCTGGTAAGTTAAGCAGCAGATGGGATTGTTCATCAGTTTCAACAGCATGCACACCAGAGAGGTGACAATGAGACAAACCCGAAAACAGGAATTTTGCACGTGGATGCCACTCACATTTTTCCCTCCTCTTCTTTTTTCCTTTTTTTTTCTCTAGTTTTGCATTTGGCTAGGGTCAGTGTCACTATTGTTAGCATGAGGCGATACCTGGACCCGACACTGATTGCACAGGTAGCCTAACTCCTCATGGATGCCAGATGAATACATGCCATTGCCAACAGGTTTGCTCTTTGTGCCCTCACAGGAACATCGAGGAGACCAGCTTTCCTGGAGGCCAGAAGACTCCAGGAAAGCTGGGCAGGGTGAAAAAAGGTCAGAAATGCAGCAGTGGGACCAGTATCTGCTCCTTTGTTCAAGTAGAACAGGATCAGAACTACCAGAGCTAGAAAATGACCTCCAGCAGGTCATTGGTGTAAATGTCTCTGACCAAACATTAGGAAACAGACTTCATGAAGATGGCCTGGGGGCCCAACATCCTGTAGTGGGCACTGTGCTCGCTGCGTGGCACCATGGAGCCCAATTAGCATTTTCCATAAAATAGCAGAACTGGAACAGGACAGTGCGTATGCTTTGATATGCTCTTATTCCCATGTGAAGCACTTTGACAATAAGTCAGTAAAATTTATTTATATAGCACTTTTTAAAACAGGAAGTTATTTCAGAGTAGAACAAAGAACATTTATCCTTGCATTCCGTCACATGCTGGCCTGGCTCATATTTCAGCAGCCTTCATATTAAAATGTGTGTAAACAACCTGGCATGATTATCACTGGAAAGATTAAGTCCTCTCCAGTTCAGGCACAACTGTTTGTAGTTCTGAGAGCGCGACACAGCACAGCGACAGTGGGAAGGCAAAACTCCCGTTCAACAGGAAGAAACCTCCAGCAGAACCAGACTAACGCTTCATATGTTCAGCTAATTATTCTACAGTTAAAGTGCCTTCTGGATTCATATGCCACTTATTTATTTACTTCTTTTTAATTTTAGTCTTTCTGGATGACATCGCTGACCTGTGATCATGCCGATGCCTTTGAAATCACTGCCAGCGAGCAGCAGAGAATTTGTCATTTGTCCCACGTTCGAGGATTCGACAGCCGTGTTTGTTGTCTTGAATTTGTGTTGAAACTTTAAAGCGAATGTGATTTGTCATGTTTTTAGAGTATGACACCGTTTTCGTTCCATGAATACCAACAGACTCTTAGCCTTGAAGAGTCTGAAAAGCCTTTGACACATCACTCAGACTATCCTGGGAATCTGGAAAATACAGAGCTATTTATAATAAATGTTAATTAATATATTGATTAAAACATTTCTTTTTTAGATGTTGTAGATTTGTCGTCCCCCTTTCTGTTTTTGCTGCTCAGACTGGCATCAATCCTACTATAACATGAGTGGAGGATGGGATTTCATCCTTTTCCATTTTGTGTTCTTTTACTTTGTCATATCTCGACTCCCATTTGTCATTCTTTGCTATGTTTGCATTTTTTTGCTCACTCGCTCTATATCTCCCTGTCTCTCACATGCACACACTCATTCATAGTGTCATCTGTGCTCGCTGTCACACTTTGAAACATTTCTCCATCTGATCCCACCCATCTGTCTGCTTTTGTCCTCCTTTCTGACTCCCCTCTTCAATTTGTTATCACTTTTATTCATTTCTTCACTCTTCCCTCACTGTACTTCTCTCTCTCTCTCTGTGTCCTTGGCTCACTTTCCCTCCCTGTATTGTCCTTACAGCCTTCTTTGTTTTCCAGCTTTTCCAGTGTAATAATAAGAGAGTGGTATAGAGGGACCACCAGGTCAGTCTGTGTTTCCCCTTCCTGTTGCTCTCGTATTCATCTCTCTGTGTGTTTCTTCCTTTAAAACCAGAGTATAGGGTGAACTAATTATACAGATGGTATTCATGTAGCCAGTTCCCATAGCGACAGCAAAGTAGCAGCAAAGAGCAATGCAACATGGTTGTCAGTCAGAGACGGAGAGCTCCACCGTCATTCACTGTAAAAGTAAGAGGACGAAGGTTAAATCAATGCATGTTTTTAGGGGTTAGTATCGATATAGACTCAGCGGGTCTGTGGTGATAGGAAGATATCAATAAGAAGATGGCATCTGGCTTTTCACTAGCATACTACAGGATACAGCTTTTATTAAATTCCATGAAATTCTTTGTGGCATTGTGATAAAATCATTTGTCAGAAGAAAAGAACGTTATTAAAGTTGACTGGGTGTAGTGAAAAGAATAATAGCTTTAGACATCTCCTGTAACAACAACAAAAAGACTAACTTACAGTGTTTTGGTGGAATGTATGGGATTCATAGTGAATAAGAAAAACGGAGGCTTCCACAAATAAGACTCACGTCAGTCTTTGTTGCCTTTATTTTACGACTCACATAGTTATAAAGTGAAGTAAGGGTTCAACAAAAGGTCCATTTTGCCACCAACTCTTATTCTGCTCGTCTTTCCTCTGAGGTGAAAGTATTAAATACAGACAAACATCAAGATTACAGCTCTTTGTGGTGAACAAGTATGTGTACTTCCAGGAAGAGCAACACATGTAAAGGTCAAATAGGGGTCAGGTGTTTTAAGACAATTGGATGAACAGCAGGTTATTAAGGCACAGTCGGTCACGCTGTAAGAAAGCTAAATGCATCATGCTTCTAAATAGTGCCAGAAATAGTTTCACATGTACCATTGGGCTATTATACAGCACTCTGTTTAGAGAGACATTTAAACTGTTCTCAATAAAAGAGCCAGTGAATAAAATACAACACCTGTGGGTCCCATAGTGACAGAGAAGCACAGGAAACACACACAAGTGTAGTAAACGATTTGTTGTTGTGGGGTCTCCTAAAATGTCTGCTATATTACAGTGATGTCTCGGTTTTGCTCTGGATTCATGAAGAAATTTCCAAGTGAGAGAGGAATTTAGAAAAATGTGTACTCGAGTATTCAAAACTGTCTTCTACAATCCCCTTATCTCCTTTGTCACCTTCTTCCTTGTAAGCTTTGAAGTTTTGGAGAGGGGCTTCAATTTAGGTGAAAAGCACAGCAGGGAAACACTGGCCTTTGTTATCAAGAGCTATTCTCTCTAGTTATTAAAGAGAATTTTGAAAGCATGCAATTACAATGAAAGCAGCTGAATTGAATGTCTGAATGTCAGTCAAATTGTGAGTAACTGATATTCAGTCATTGACAAAGAAGAACAAGGCTTTGTGTCTCATCCTGGCATCACCAAGAAACATTTCAGTGTCCCTAGAAAGCCATGGAAAGAAAAAAAGCTTAGTTTTGTTCATGTTTTACATCTTAGTGATGTAAGTTTCACAAAGCTTCTGGGGACGGTGATGGTGGGCAAAGAAGCATGTGGGTTTTGTTTGGTAAGGAAGATGGCTGAACTGTTACTGTTGGACAGTGGTTGGACTGTTTGTACAAATTAACAGATGAAAACACATTTTTATTCAATTTTGGATTTCCTTATAATTTGGGTGGCTTTTTGCATTTGGACTTTCTCTTATGAATATTCTCAGAAATCAATTTTTCAGATTTCATCTCATCTTTTCCATCTCACTCCAAATCTGGATGCTGTTCAACAGTCAGAGAGATGAACAGTGTACCAACCACTGTAACCCCAACTGTGATTAAACACACTGCAGGATTTATGACGTCATTACCCTGAAGTCTATCTGGGGAACATGTACACTCACGTGTATAGTATTTGGATAGTTATAAAATGTATGTAATTTTGTCTCTGTTCACTACTCATGTGGATTTTAAATGAGCGATATAAAATGTGTGTCATTGCCAAAAAGCAGATCTGCTCCCCTCATTTTCAGAGAATCAAATGTAAAGCCTGTTATACCGTCTAGCTTATGTTTGGTGACCGTTCATTAGAAATTTCAGTTCCAAAGAGATGTTGCTGCAAGTGAAGGAGGTGATCATTAGGCTATAATAAACTAAACATATCAGAGCTATAGCAAACACTCAGGAGCAGCCAAATACTAATTTAGTACAATCCTGAAAAGAAGGAATGTACCTGCCAGAGCAACAACAGCAAACGTGGATGGTAGGATGATGACAGAATTATTTCCTTGAAATAATAAACAACATGAATCACAAACACTTTTGAGGAGGTTGGCCTGTAACAGTTAAAGTCAGGAAAATGATGGCGAAGGAGAGGAACAGGTCATATCTGAAGCACACCACGTCGCCAAACAGGCTGGAGGCAAAGTTAGAGCACGGTAAGGCTGATGATGACACTGCAGACAGACGTAGCAGTGAAACCTTAAAGCAGAGAGACTCACCGTGGTTAAGGCCTAGCAGCACATCTCAAGGCAGGAAACGTAGCATTTGTGTTCTGGAGGGGAAAAAAAGCTCCACTTTTTAGCGTGTTTGTCCAATGATTTGTTCTTTGTTCATTTACTTTTGAGCCTCTGAACACTGGTAACCATGTGTATAAATGGCAATCTTTCATTTACAGTAATACTTTGACCAAATCTGTGCTTTTCAAATTCTTTCATGGAGAAGCTGTGAAGCTTATTTCTTTGGTAGCTGACCGATAGATTAGACAGAGCTGATGAGCAAATGTTTTATTCCATCCAAAAATGGACAAAAGTCAGAAATTGCTTTGATCTGACGGTAACTCCTTAATGAGCCTCTCGTTACTGATATTGGGTTGGCACATGTGCGCACACACACACACACATCTGTTGCATATCATGCTTGTTGGCCTTTCATTATCATGTTGCTCTCTTCAGCCGCTGTTACCCGCTGGGCTGGATGGACTCTGGCTGTCTCAGATTGAATCCTTAAGGATTTACAGACCAATTAGCCCATTGAAGCATGAAGATGAATGTAAACTGAGCGCCATGAGGTCAGCAACTCAGGCAGATCACTTACTTATGACTAATTACTGAAAAACTCTTTACACCTTAAAAGAAAAGTGATCATCACACAAGGGAGAGCAACCCGATCGGTGCTCATTTCTAATGAAGCTAACCCTGGATCCCTCCTGGGTCTCAATCACATAAATACCCCATAGATCCAAATGCTAATCGTATGCAAAGCAGATTGAATGTGCTAGCGAGAGACATGTGTGGCCTTCTCACACACATTAATACAGAATTACAATTAATTAGGAAACCTGTTGTACTAAATGGCACTCTTGTGGTTAAAATAGTAACTTTATTCATATTTTCCACAGCCCATCATCACCAGAAACTGATACATATTAAACAATTGTGAATCACTGACATGGACAGAGTCTATAAAAACATGTCAATGGTGGGAGGTCATGTTCCACCATGTTAGTGGCTGACAAGGTTGGAATATCACAGTGGCCATCTTATTCCTCACCATCTAATTTCCAGCCACACTTTAATCAGGAAACCAAAGTTTTGAAAATGTTTTGTTCACCACGATTTTCTGGGAACTCGTCAAAATTTTTTATGTGGTGTGAAACCAGTTAACCAAACCATTGCTCCCATTTCTGATGTACATTTTGTTAACTTCTAATTAGCAAATGTTCAAATGCTAAGAACTTAAACTAAGCTAGTGTCAAGTGAGCAACAGTTCTGCTGTTGTAATACATCACATCTGTCTTTGACCTGGAAACTTTTTTGTCAGGACTCATTTCACTCTAATTTCTATTCCTTAAGCAGTCTTGTACAAATATGTATGTATGTAGTTTCTTGACATGTCGTCTTAAAAACCTCAAACGAAGAGGGCAAAATGTCAGGTAGTTTGACATTAAAAAATGGGACTTTGCAGACACATACACCACATCATGGTGGCTGTTTCATCCTTGAAATTGATGGAAAGTACTCGATATTCAATCTGGGTTGTCAGCACTGTCAGTGGTAGAGCAGGTCATCTAGTAATTGTCTCCAGTCTGCATGCCTAAATATCTCTGGGCATGAAAATGAACTCCAGTTTTTTTCTGATGTGTTTGTCAGAACATGAATGTGCGTCAGTGTTACATAGAAAGCACCCAAGTATGGACAACTGTGAATAGGTGAATGAGGCATGTTGTATAAAGTGCTTTGAGTGCTGAGGAGATAAACCCTACGTACCACTCTATTACAGTCACCAGATTTCTTTTGGACTATACTGGTTAATGTTAACCAAAAACAGAAGCAGATTTTACATTACCATGAACACCACGTAAAACATCTGTGCACTAACGTGTTTTCTATCGTCACCACACCTGAAGTTGAAAAGAGATACAGCAACGTATCAATTTATGCTAATTTACAGTCATTATGGCTCATTAACCACAGATTGATCATCACTCTCATTAGTGCCTCATAAATTAAGCCATGAGTAAGAAAGCAAGTTATAGCAAATTATCTTATAAATAGAAATTAATGTGCTTTTATTTATGCGCGTGTGTAGATATTGAAGCCTGACCTCAAGCTTTCTGCATTTGGATAAAATATTTGATTATATTCTCAGTTGGGTGCTTATTGACATATCCATATGTAAAACCTCCAGCATAATGTCTACTTTATATATTATCACATTAATGATTATGCAAAAGTGATAACAATATACTCAAAATATTTCTAATAAAATAAAAAGTCTTTTTTTTAAATTGCTGCTTCTGAAACAAATCACTGCTCACTTGCACACGATATTTACAACATCCAGGGATCAAATGATCCGATGTGTCGCAGCACACGCCCACTTAATGATTCAATTAACTAGTAACATTTGGCCCATTGTTATGTTCATGCACATAAGGCATGGGAGAGTGAGAGAGATGTTTGTGAATATGTTAAATAGTCAGAAGCAGACGGTGCGTGACAGGTGCTGGGTAAGAACTTTATACAGTATATGTTGTCCATATGGAAGTGTATACATGCCAGCAGCTGTACTTATATAAAGAGTTATCTACTAGCTTCCATTCTGTATGCAGCTGTTTGCTATTTGGTGCACATCCTGCACCTGAGAGTTGGCTAATTGTTTCCACGAGCAGCACGAGTCATTTGTTTGGACAAGGACAGCACTCAGAGGGCAGGCATTGGTCAGGTGTTACAGTAAAATAGTAAATACTCATATAATCAATACCCAATCTGAGATTCATGAACCATGAACATGGATTCCTAAACATATCTTCTCCACATTGACTGGTTGTGTGAAGTTGTCCTTAAATCTGTGATGTCATTTTAGCGTCTTAATGCTGAGCGTCCCACCATCGAGTCCTCGTTCACAGGTGCCAAGGTGTCCTTTGCTGTCACTGACTTAATGGATAGTTAACAGCAATGATGAGACTGGTGTGACTTCTCAATGCATCACATGCAGATGGTTTGTTAGGACTACTTGTGTGACATTTTAACAAACTGGATACCCTGAACAATTATTGTGGACGAGAAACTGCAAAATAAAACAGGACATAAACCACCAGGCTGGGCTGGGGTTGGTAGAAGTCACGGTCAGTCACACTGATTTATACCAATCCCATCCTTCCTGCTTTTTTTATGCAGACTTTGCAAAAGGTCCTGTTTGAAGGATGGCACACCTGGTCCACTAGTGATGTGGGTGCATGGTGTGTCAAGGTAAAGATGTCAAATGTATGCATCAATGAGCAGCCAGCGTCTTTGACGAAACACGGGACTGGATACCTGAGAATGAGTTTGTGGGTTGAAATAGAAATATCAAGCAAAGAAATGACAAAGCTGGTAACACAACATAAAATCAGAGCAGATTGTGACTACGTTTGGACTTGTGGTGAAACACAACATTTTTAATATTGTTTTACTTTGAAGATGCTGAGCTAACTATCTTCTGTCAGATAAATAGCTGTCGAGTGGATGATGCTGCAGGAGTAATTTAGGAAGGTTCCTCTGATGTTTGGATACTTTATAGAAATGTGCAATTCTATGTTATTTAATATACTTTCATCTTGTTGAGCAATCAAGCACCTCAATCAGCAAAACAAGAATCGTGTTATCAGAAGCTTTGAGTGTGCTAAATGAAGAAGTACCACAAGTCCCGTGGGCCATTTTCCCTGATTGGTGTTGATTAATAGACAAGTTGTCCAATCAGATGTTGAGCTCTCTCCTGAAAGCTTTTGATCTTTCACAATGATGCTATTCATTTTGAAAAACACACCAGTTTGCTTCCAGTAAACATGTGACAAATCTATTTAAATATCATATTACCAATTCAGCAACTGGGACTGAACACCTTTACTGTTCTTCAGTGTCTAAACCTGAACCCTAAACCTAACCAGCAAGTAAAATTAGGAGAGAGAATGTGGAGTGCAAATCACAAATTAGGCAGTAAAATTCTGCCAATCAGAGTTTAAAACAGGCTAACACACCTCTGTCTGTTAACTTAATATTACCAAAAGCTATCAAACATTCATAGCTATAAAACAATGCATCAAAGGACATGCTGTGTGTTATTTGGGGACACCAGTACCAGCTGGGATTAAAACTAGAATTCGATTTCCCAGTTCACCAAATATATTGCACATTATGGAGATGGCTGGTTAGCTCAGTGCATTCTGATATAGTCGTGTTGACAAGCTTAGCAAACTCCAAATCATCCTTCCAGGAGGTCAAAGGAATGCCAGTCACCTTCGAGGCTGCCAAAGCTCTCCTCTGCAGCGCCGCTGTCACATGCCTGCTCATCTGTAACTTTTCCAGAAACTTTCAAAATGTCAGTTTCACAACAGTACAGTTGAAGAAGAGGGCATAACTGTACTACTGACAATACAACTTATTTTGAAGTTTACCTTGGGTCCATTCCTGCACCAACCGTCACTTTCTCTGGTCTCAGCTGCCTCCTGTTTGTTACTGAGATGCAGCGTAGTGTTGCTCCAGGACTTTAATACTGACAGTCACTACAGGACGATTTAGAAAACACAGTTGCTGAAGCTTTATCTGAAACAAACTTTTTACGTGGGAGCAATGTTTGATTTTCAGTAAGAGGGGGTGTTATGAAATTTTATCTATATGGTCATACCCTCGGGCTCTGTCCTCATCACACAGGGGGATGTGACAACCCAATATTTGCTTTACATTTGTTGGTATTTGTGCTAAAGTCCTCTCTCTCCTCCCTAAGTGTGTTTCGGTAATGATGGTGAAACAGGTGGAGCCCTGCTATTGGTCCATTGACTCATGTTTACTCTAAAGGTCAGAGCAGTTTATCGCTCATATTTAGGACAGAGCATTAATTAACAGCTGTACTGTGGACGTTTTTGGGTTTAACTTTTACTTTGGTGCGTATTCAACATGAACCATTTTTGGATGAGAGCTAATGTTCTGAGATCAATTAGGGAACGGGGGCTTCCGGATGATGTGGGAATTGAGAAATTAAGCAGTATTCCCCTTTAACCAAAGCTTTTGAAATGGTCTTCCCTGGTGTATTGGTTTCTGTGTCAAACTGTAGAATCTAATGAATCCAGTGCAATAAAATCCCCATACTACTTTCTCTTATCTTTAATTTGACGGCTGACTTTTGCGGCGACCGCTGTTGTACAATCACACTCTAATTTCCCCCCAAAGCAAAATTTGCCCAGTCTCATGACACGCAGGCACCAATGATTAACTGTGAGCAATTACTATTTGAATAGGGGGCCTTCCTTGTCTTCTCCCTTTGCCCCATAAAAGACAGACTAGCTATTAATACGGAAACACGCCGGCGCCTTTGTGTGACCTGTCACTTTCAGTGGATTTCTCTATTCTGGAAACACCAGTCATCTTTAACTATCAGCATGAGTTAGAACACATTCAGCTGTAAGAACATACACAGAATAACATCTGAGAACAAGTCTTATTCATACCGGAGACAACTGGAGAGAGGGGGGAGGGATTGATTGTCTCAGAAACGCAGCTCATCAAACAATGCGGTTCACAAGTGGCAGCTCTGACTGATAAACGCAACAGCATCTCACTTCAACACTGACATTTGTCATCATCGTCTACCACAATGTTTTCCTGGATATTATATACTTTTGAAGAGCCAGGGAGGCTGAACTGAAGTGTAATTACATTTTTCATCGCTGTCTTAAGCTTTTATGTCTTTTTCTTTTCTTTCTTTTCCTTCTTTTCCACTGGGCACTAGGAGGCAGAATCACAGAAATGTGATAAAATAATGTGTAAAATAAGATGCAGATAAAAGAAAAACATGTAATCCCAAAGTTTGATTCTGTTCATCTGGGTGTTTCAGTGGGAGAAACATTTCATCGTCATCCAGGTGACTTCTGCAGTCTCAGCTGACTGCAGGTTTCCAAACAATGACTGAAAGCAGCAGCACTCAATGAACAATTGGCTGTGAGGTCAGTTTATGATCGTTAATATGCAAATGTTCATGATCACTGATCAAAGCCCACAGTCACCTGGATGAGCGATGAAACGTTTCTCCCTCTGAAACATCCAGATGAACAGGATCAGCCTTTGGGATTTACTTACCTGGATAACTGAGCGTGCACCGAGACGAAGACATGTATGGTTGTCTAGCATTCAGGGACAAAGATTATAATTATCAAAAAAACAATAGTCAGCACAGTGGAGTTCAGAAATTAATCAAGCACAACATTTAACTGCTAAACTGATCGTTCTGTTCAGGAATAACAGTAAATAACTATAATTTCTTGTTTTAATAAAAAACATTAGTGCTCTTTACTATTTTTTCAGCTTTTTAGTAAAACAGTTATATGTTAACATGGAAATCATTATTTCAATTAAAGTGCTTGCATACACTGGTGGCTTAAACATTACAGAAGTCTCATAAAGTTGTTAAGCACTGTATACTATAACAAGCTGCTTACTGGATCTTATATGTGTGTATAGCACCACAGAACTGTGCACCTTACCCCTGCTTTTACATGTCTGCACTGGGAGTTGTTCTTAATCTCACTGGACATAGTATAGTGTGCATAGTGACAATAAAAAGGCATCTACTCTATTATATGTTCTTCTTGTGTGTCATATTTACACATAAACCGGAGGCGGTGAGTTTTAAAAGGTTTTTGCAGAGCAGTGATGGTTGATCAGAACGAGTTAGCGACTCGGGGGAATGAGCTCACTGTGAGCAGAGAGGCAGAGTTAAGAGTGGGTTAGCGGTGAGGTTTGAAATGTACATTTGTACTTAAGTCAGAAATGAAATAGCAACAGTTCATTAATGATAGAGACAGGTATGTCCTATGTTTTTATGAAAGGGTTAATTATGAAAGGACACATCAGAACGCTGAGCAGCTACAAAACATTACGTCTTTAAGATATTAGAGCAGCTGCTGTATGTACCTTGCAAAGTCAAGCATTTCATGTTCTCTCTATGAATTTTATTCAGTCATCCACCGCCGCTCATGGGCCCTTTTTGCCACGGGCTACCAGGGCACCAGCCCAGATAAGGCCACGCATTAAAGTGCTATTGAGTACCAAACAAGAGGACGGCAGCTCTGAGCCTTGGTCTGAAATGTTTCATGGTCCCACGCACTAATGAAGATTTTAGACTTTTGCCTTGGGAGGCAGAATCATTAACAACATTTTAATTAATGTCAGAACCCTGAATCCAGAATACTAATTTAAGCTTCACACCCTGTTTTAGGATGACCACGAATTACAGGAGCTTTTTAAAATGCTGCCTGCCATTTAAAGCGCCCATTGGCAACCGCATATCAACACGCAGGACGTCAACTAAATTTTCTATCAGCATTAATCAAGAGAAATTCTATGCAACACTGTATGAGTATCTGAAAGTGACGTTCTTGTTGCTTTTTAAGGGATTACAGTGTAAATGCACTTAGAGCCACGTCGTGATTCACAACATTATACCATAATACAATAAATTATACACAGTCACCATGCTAATTTAAATAAATTTGCTTTAAATTTGGACAGCACCAGCATGTTTTGTGTTTTGGCTGCACACTTCTATTACCTTTAATATGAAATGACATGATCATTATGAGGATAAAGTGCGCACTGTCAGCTTTAATTTTGTGGATATTTTCCCACAGCATTGAAGCACTCGTCTACGTTCTTAAAGCACATTTTGTATCATCCTTTCACCGGATTTTGTGCCCTCTCTCCACATCTCATGAATACTTTATTGATGATGTCATTATTCATCATGTACGTAAACAGTTTTGTCAACAGCTGCTACACTGCTTTAAATTGCAAAATGACACACAAAGTATGTGCTGTTTAAAATCATTAGATGAGTGTTACTTCTGGAGTGCATTTGTTGTTTGACAAAATAAGTGAATGTAGTCACAGCTGAAAAACTGTAAGGTCAAAACGAACAGCCTTGCACTCTATATGTGAGAGACGTCAAGAATTTACAATCTTTGCTGTCCAGCTCATAATTTTACTTCTATTTAAATAAATATATTAAACAGCCATGAAACACTGGGTTCTAGAAATTCTTAACTGCAACCCTGCAATACTGAAAGCAAGACAACTAAAACACATTAAATCCTATATCCCATTTCATTGCAGTTATCCATCGCACCTCGGCCTGGAACTGGAAATCCCTCCTTCTGAGGGTGAAATGACACACACACTCAGGAGTCAAATCATTTGATCTATTGATTATACTGAGTTGATTTGCATATCCCCCCTAACTCGGGGTTAGTAAAGGAATAGAAGAGTTTTCTCCATGGAATTATGAGGAGGATCTCTTTCCCTCTTTCTTTCAAACAGCCTCAGATATCACTGTGAATACAAAGCCCTACTCCAAAAAGGACTGGTGGTGATATAATGCCTTTCAAAGACAAGCAATATTAGATTTTAGCCTCATAAATATGTTATTCGCTGGTTAATATTTAATCACAGAACAGAGTTTTAACATATTTAGTGGTGGCAAGGCCTCAGTAGGTTTGGGTGGGTTTCAGATAGTGACTTCTTAAGGCTGACCTATCGACAGTGTCTCGCAGTCTGGGAAATGGGGTGAAAAAAAAGAGAAGCTGCTTGGCAGCCTGATGAAAAGATGACGGAGACGCCTCTCTGCTGCTCTCTCTCCAGCGTTAAACTCCTCCATCTCTGTCTGCCTGTCTCTCTCTCCCGTCAGCTTTCCTGTCTCCCCGGGCTCCCTTAATAAATATCTTCTCTCCAAACGTAACCCCTTCAACCTCTCCTTTTTCTGTTTCACTCAGTATATCCTTCTGTCCTCCTTATATGTCTTTTTCCTCCCTCCCCATTCTCACTCCGGCTTTTTAAAGTGCCAAACTCCCTCGGGGGCCCCTCCATGTCATTACTCCAGTCCTGGATTCAAAATGTCATTAAAGTCATTGCTTTAGTCAGAATTCATTTCAATTAGACCCAGTCACTCTGGGACTCCCTGCCTCCTCTTCTTTTTTGTCTCCTTGTCCTTTTCCTCCCTTTATTCTCAGGCACAAAAGATAAGAAGGTGACACTGATGACCCCAAATTATAGTACATTTCAGTTTACATAAGGTAGGCTGCGCTATATAACTGCATATTCTTTCACTGAGGCTACAATCAGCCTACTTAAAAAAAATTACACATTTAAAAAAGTCAAAGTGATGCTCAAAGCTACATGCATACATGTGTGAAACAAAACCAAACAAAAAATATTGGGAGTTATTTGGTTACTTTTTTAGAGGGAAAAAATACCCCTCTATAATTCGCTGCCTCATCGTGGTGGGGGGGGTTGTGCGTCCCAGTAATACCAGCGCAGTGTTATCTATGGCCTGGTAGGCCTGGCCATGGCCTGGTAGGGTTTCCCAAGGCAAACTGAGGGGCCAGACAAAGAGTGACTCACATGACCCCAATGAAAAATAAAAAAAGTCAAGGCACCAGTTTACCTTGCCAACACTGAAATGGGTTGTTGCTGTGTGGGTCAGGCAGCAGTTAGCGGTGCAGACCCTGGCAGCTGCTGAGGCTGGCTGTGGAGCGTTGCCTCTCTGGTGTGGAAAAAGGCCGAGTTGGTGTGTGAGGTTGAGCAACATTAGCTAAATATAACTGGGGTCACCTTAACACACAGCTTGGAGTTGCCGTTGGTGAGAGTCAAGAGGCTAAAGGTTATCACCTCGGTGGATGGCGTCTTGTTGGCCTCATCGAGTGCGGCCGTTGGATGCACTGGAGCAGTTTGTAACTGAGTGTGAAATGAAAGGAATGAGCATTAGTGCAGTCCATCCGTACATCCAGTGGTCCGAGGACATGGTTCACAACCGGAAAAGGGCAGAGTGCCCACTCTGGGTTACACTCTGAGTAACAGCAGTGTTGCTGCTCCAAGTGGAGGAGTTTAAGTATCTTGGGTCTTGTTCATGAATGAGGAGAGAGTGGAGTGGGAGAGTGACACATGGATTGGTCAAGCTTCAGTCTGCTGAAGAGAGATGAGCGTAACAGCGAACCTCTGATACTGCTCCTCTACACTGATAGGAGGTAGCTGATTAGAATGCCTCCCAGCATGATGAATACATCATGACCAAAGCTCTGAAGTGGCATCCACACAAGAGAAGAGTAAGTGCTGTGATTAGAGCCCACAGGACGTCAGTGACACTCACTGCACTGTAACAATGACAGTCCAAATACAGATGAGGGCAGGCAGCTGAAAATATTTCAACTTTGATGCTAACTATTGAAGGAACGCAAGGTCGAGTGAAAAAAATTAAGTCAAGGTTAGCAAAAGGTTTCAAAATCATACCCAGTTTCCAGCTCTCACTTTGTGCATAAGACTAGCACCACTCAGAAAAACAGCCCAAGAGACTGATGCTGTGTATTCTAACAGTAATATGCCCAAGAAGACAGGCAGGCAAGACCTTCTCCTCCCAGAATGATGGTTAACACATTTTGTGAAACGAGAAGCCGTCTAAGTAATCTAAAAGCAATGAATAAAACTATCTGCTGCCATTTGAGTCTCCAATTAAAGGTCGGGGCTCACTACAAGTGCAAGGAGTAATAGTATAAGTTCTGTGATGTGCCACTTGCATGCTAACAATGACTGTGCCAACATGCCAAAGATCTTCAAGTGTAATTTTTATATAGCTGACTGCAACATAATTCTTTCAAGTATATGGTCATAAACGCTGCACAGATTCATGAGTAAAAGGTTTATGAACGTTATTACAATTCATCATATAGGACATGGTGGTCCCATGGAAAGGTCAGGGCTCACTGAAGTCTGTAGGATTCATCATCTTTTGCTGCATTAACAGTGCTTATGCTATAATGTAAATAAATAGTGTGTTAAAAGCAAATAGCCCGTCTGTTAATTATATAACTATAATCAGGATCATGTACTAAAAGTGTTAAGCATTAAAATATTTTATTGGGTAATGTGATGATTTCTTTTCATCATAACTACATAAGTCCTTAAAAAATTGTAAAACTGTAAAACATGTTGAAAGTAACATCTGCACACTGACTGCTTTGTCCAAGAATCAGTCCAAATAAAGACCCTTTTTCTTCTTTTTTTAATAGGGTCCAGTAAATGAAATTAATTGTCAACAAATTACTTAATACAAGTCAGATAAAAAGTAAAGTACTGCCCTTTGAAAGGTGTAGAGTGGAAGTGTAAAACAGCCTCAAATGCTGAGTAATCAGCATCAGACTAACATTACATATGACCAAAGCATTACACTGCCTCCCTAAAACCAAAACCAACCCACTAACGTAGCTAATATTTAATATTTAAGATATGTGAAAACATTACTTGTGAGTAATGTGTGTGTGTGTGGTGGTGGTGGTGGTGGTGGTGGGGGGGGGGGGGGGGGGGGGGGGGGCATGCACTGACAATTGTTAAATCTAAAAATAATCTAAAAGGATTCAAACAGAAAATCTGGAATATCAGATCATTTTAAAAAGTAAGTAAAGTAAATAAATACATAGAGTGATTTAAAAGGATGAAACATTTGTTTTGTTCGACAATGTCATTTTTTAAAATTATGAAAATAAATTATTTATCACAGTTAAATTCTGTTTATATCTGTTTATTTATTCTGTGGGTGCGTAGCATCTTCAGTGTGTGTGTGTGTGTGTGTGTCTTGCAGTAGCAGTAAAGAAGCTCAGCAGTGTTTGTCTTGATATCAGCAATAGCCTCCCATTAGTCATTTCTATTGCTGGGTTCCAGTGTGGAGCAGTGACACCGGCAGAGGGAAAGAAAAGGTGAGAGATACTGTGGAAGAGGGCAAGAGGGAGGTGGAAGGGGAATAAGAGCAGCAAAAAGAGATAGACGAGAGCGATATCAATGAGAGCGAGGTATCTGAAAGACACAGTGAAAAGAGAAAGATAAGGAAAGAAGGGTGACACAGCGGAGGAGCCGAAGAATAGAGATGAAAGTCAGGGAGAAAGAAGAGAAATGGGAAAGATACGGTGGATGACAGACAGAATGAAAGAGAAATACAGGAAGAGTGAGACAGTAGAGATGGGACATAGAGAAAACAGTGATGTGATGTCCAGGATGTAGACAAAGACGAGGCACAAAGAGAGGGCTCGCTGCTCACAGTTTGAAATAACAGAAACACACTGCTACCCATTTTCTCTGTTTGAAAATCCTCTCGTTTTATGGGCACCCTCCCTTCCCTCCTCCTTTTTTATTCCTCATCATAATCTTATTATTTCCTCATTCTTCAGCCTTACCTGTTATTTCCATTACACCAACAAGTCATGGACACAGTACCTCCCCAAGTGTACTACAGACAGAGCTGCAAGGAGCAGTAATGACATCTTTCTTTCATTCACATCAGTAGTGGTTTTTTTTTCATAACAACAGACTGAAAGTTAAAACAAACAAACAAAAATCTATGAAATGTTCTTATTTTTACTGTCTCAACAGCAGATCACTGACAGCCTATTCAGGGTTGGAGAAAAGATTTGTTCTTTTCTTTTGACTAACAAAACTTAGGACAACAGGAGCTACAATTACATGTGGGTATATGATGGGTGATCAGGCTTCAGGTTAGGGTTTAGACTGAAGTTGACTTAGACCTGATAAGGTTATTTTACTTCTTTGCACTAATGAGGAAAAATGGAAGCATTTGTTTTTTATAGCTTGTAATGTAAGACACTAACAGGTCCTATGCCAATGTTATTGATAAAGCACATTTCATTATTCTCACAGAAAATAATAAAAAACATGCAGGTTTATAAAGAAAAAATCAAAATAAATCTTTTCAAAGAAGAAAAAAAACTGCGCACACACACACACACACACACACACACACACACACACACACACACACACACACACACACACACACACACACACACACAGAGTGTGAGAATAACATGGTTTTAACTCTGCTTTTGAATACCTAAAAGCCCCTCTGCATACTTCCAGGTCCATGTTATTTAATATCAAACCTGCCCATATATGAACAAAAATGACTGTGGCATATCTGTATGTGATTGTAATGGAGCTCCAAAAAGGGCAGCATGAAAAACCAAACAAAGAAAAAATCAAATATATCCTGTAACAAACTGGTGATCTTTCCAGGTGCACCTTTGCCTTTCACCCAGTCAGCTGGGATAGCAGAAAAAAATAAATATATGGTTGACTGAATTTACAACATATAAATATAAATTCTGTCTGTTTCTATACTGACAATTTTATTGTTTGATTTCTGTTTTATCGTCACCTTTATTCCACTGTGCCTCCTGTAATTCTGTGGTGTTTTACTGGGGGTATTAACAGCTTTCTGCTATGTCAAAATGTCCTTTACATCGTCATTTTGGATTTTTCAAAATTAACCAGCATTTGGTGAAATTACTACAAAAGTCTTTGCAGGTACATTTTTAATAACCTTGTGGCATTGCTAGGCCAGACTAGGGAAATGCATAATACACACATTTCTCATTAACATACACATTTGATATTAAACCTTTAATAGTGAACATTTGAGACATCTGTACTTATGTGGCAATATCAAATTAAATATAACACTTTGCTTTAAAAACAAATAATTAAATAAGAAAAGCAGGAGTGGTTTGTTACTGGTAACTGTAATGATGAAGAACTGAGGCTGTGGCTTTATACTGCAGTGCTCAGCTCGAGTACAAAAGTGCTCTACAAGTACCAATCCATGTAATGAGCGCCTCATTTATCAAAGTGTGATGTAGAGTAAGTTCTACATCCACAAGAACTACCTGCAATTATGAGCAAATCTGTATTATTTACATGTGCATTTGCATACCTGTAGTGAACAATAGTTAATTATAATATTTATGTTATATATTCACAGCTGTTTGCACACCTGTGAATCTAAGGGGATTGTTTCTTTCTAAGAATTCCCCTGTACTCTAGTCAGATGATCACAATGTTCAACCTCAATCAGCTGAAGCAAAAGGTTTTATTTGGCACTTTCTCAAGAGACCTGGCCAAGAAAGAGAAAAGTAGAGCACGCGGGGCAGGGGGCAACAGCTGTGAATGCTGTGTCACCACTAATAAGAACTGTGGCAGAGGTAAAGATGAAACAGCATCACCTGAAAGAGATGGTAAGAAATACTGTCGTAGGTTACAGCACATCACAAAGGCACAGGGTGTGGAAGGGCCAACCCTCTCCTGAGATGAATACACTGCTCACAAATGAGCTATTCCACAGATGAGAACGACATCACGGAGAAACATGTGACTTCACAACTATGTCTGGTTCACCTCTGGATCTGTCAGAGCATGCTATTAAACTCTCTGACAGGTGCAAAGCCACAGATACAGTCAGGCCCAGCGTATTTGAGCTATGACTTTACAATGTTGCCTCTGTACACCACACAGTACATTTTAAATCAAACAATTACAGTCATTTTCATACATCGTCCTCCATTTTCAGAATGATTTTCAAGGTTAACAAATCTTGAAATAATAAAGGCAGCTATTACTTTTCCCAGCACGGGTAGCTGTTTAGTTTTTTACAGCATCTAATCACAACTGCATGAGTGCTATCAGGCTGCAGCACCACGTCTCCTGAACTTTACCTGCACCTCACTGTCAAAGCAGAATCAGCCATTCTTACACATTTAAGATTTTACTCATTCGACTCATCAGTAACAATTTATCATCTTCCTTTATAAGCAGAGCAGAATTTAATATGAGGGATTAGGCGAGGTAGAGTGAATATGTTCGGCACAAAACATTAATCTGAGAACTTGAGATAATTCAGAACAGGAGATAAGGGCTGTTCATATTAACTGAGGTATTTAATATTTGCAGGTGATTATTAACCGTGTGCTGTTTATGAGAACCTGTGCACCGTAGTTCTTCTGTTGATGATGAGAAGTGCTGAGCAAATGTCATTTACATTTTCTGCTTCTTCCACATCTAACACTTTATTATCTTTCACTTTGATTTCTGAAGCTGTGATAAACAAGTGTGCCTGTTTGTAGTGGTACATAATTCATTCCCCCCTAGCTTTTGTATTCTGACTCTGATTTATTTTTAGAAGTGGCTGTTAGAGTGAGAGTGGTCAGTGACCTGATGAAGAACATACAGGTCCTGCCTAGAATCTAAAAGAACTTCTTATCTTCACAATAAGAACCCCCCCCCCCCCGACAAAGAAACCAACTTATTTTCCTGTCAACAGCTAATATAAACTAATGTATGTCTGTTGACCCCAACCAACCACATGACCTCCTGCTCCGTACTGACAGAAAATAACACTAAACATGTTTTTACAATTTTACCTTTAAGCACTTATTTCTTAAATCCAGCTTCACACACAGAGTTACATCCATGTCAGTGTTTGAGAGCAGGGCTCCAACATGTACGTTAGCCTTCATGTGTGTTTCATGTCTTTATTAATGAACACTAAACATTTAAGACAACACCAGCAGACTTTAATGACCAAAAGTAATTGTTGTTTAAGATCAGGGTGCTGCTTACAGGAGGAACGAGATGTTCTGAAATAATCACCATGTGTTTGACCCTTTTTCACTTCATTTACTTTCCCTTTAGCCATTTTCTGTCTCGCCTTCAAGCTTCTGTTTCTTTTTTTTTAGTCAGCTCAAAGGTTTTTACAAGCTGGACTTGAGCACGGGATTATGTGGCACAGCATATTATGAAATTAAAGTTTTCTTAAGGTCTTAGGCAAACAGATCAATATAAGCTTAAGTATAATCCAGGCTTTTAAGATAATGCTGTTTTTATTTTCCATCAACTTAGTGGGCTTTTGGTCTTAGTTGCATGGACACAGGTCTTTTCATGAATCTGGTAAGTTATGTTTAGTTTCAGGGTTTTGGGTTTGTTTGTTTTTGCTTTTTGCTTTTTTAGGTGTACAGTGCATCGAAAAAGAAGGACTCCACTGGCTCCACATGTTGCCTTTTTACAGGCTTATTCCAAAGTCGATTAACTTAATTTTTCAACACAAAATTCAACACACAATACTCCATGATGATGGCAAAGTAAAAAAATGTTTGCTAAAGGAGGCATGGGATGGGATTATGGTTACCTACTTTGAAATAAAAACAAACTGGGCTCTAGTCTTGTTACTGGGGGGCATTACAAGACTTTCTTACTGTTACTTTTTAAAAATGTTTTGTTTTTAATGTTGCAAATCAAGGCCAGTTAAGTTACCATGTAAGTGACAAGTGTTATCTGATCATTTTAAGATTTTGTTGACTTAATGATGTTTATTGTGTATACTATGATCCCCATTATGGTCAAAAATGTGGCCAAAGCTTTAGCTTTAGGTTGGGCTTACCTGTGCTGCACGTGGTAAGTTTGCAGTCTGTGCTTCAGTATCCCACTGAGTTCCTTCTGTGATCATGTCAAGTTTCAAAGATTCAAGATGGCAATAGCAAAATGCTCAATTCAAGGCTTAAAGCTGGACTGGACTAATCAATGGATGATGTTGTGTATAAACATGATGGCCTTTCAGAATCACCCTGAAACGGCCACTAAGGAAGTTCAGTTTTTGGTATTTTCTGAACTACATTTTAAACTGGAGGTTGCTGATTTTAAAAAGCAAATTGTTTCAGAAAATAATAGATATAATATAATAAATGAGGTCTTCATTTGAGCATTTGTAAGGTCTAAGTGATAGCTCTACCCTAAAGCTGAACCCTAATGTTTTTTTAATACACATTTTAATAGTTTTTCAAACATGTCATTTAGAATCTCTGCCTGCCAAGACTTTTAAAAAGTATATATTCTTATATGTCAGGGTTAATATAATGGCAATGATGAATTACACTTCAGATAATCAAGCTTTCAATGAGAGGTGTCCTCTGTCTGGCTACCATCTTCTTCTCCTGTTGCTTGCTTTCTAATCTCCATGGAGTTCTTTGTTTCAGGAGCTTCTTTTGTCCAGACAGAGCTGATTGGAATCTCATTAATCAAAAACAAAACAAAGAAAGAAAAAAAGTTAAAGCAAAGAAAAACACCAGCAAAGCTGCCACACACACAGACACACACATGCAACACACCAAACAGCAAACCTGAATCACTTGGTGAAAATCACCACGGAGATAATTAGAGCCAAATCCTGATGAATATCTCTCACTGCAAGTCCCAAACAACACTGATTAGCAAGATCTTGGTCTCGTAAACACACACAAAAAGAAGCCAGAAAGCATATGCATATGAGTAAGTACACACAAACATGGTCATATTCTCAAAAACACACACACAGTATAAGCAGCACGAAGCCGTTTCCCCGTGAGCAGACGAGATACAACAGTCTCTGAACCAGTAAATCACTTTTCATCTCTTTTAATACAACTCTTCAGCTTTCTCATTTCTTTGTCCCCTCTTCACTCATCAGTGTGTCACTCTGCTGCTCTGTCACTTTAAATGGCTTCCTCTTTCTTTTGCTGCTTCCTGCTCAATCACCGAAATACAAGCCACTGCCAGGCCAGTGGCTTGCATAGAGAGCTAACATATGAAGTTAGCAGAGCAGTCATAACTGGTCTATAGAGCTAAAACAGACGAAAGAAAGCAATAGAGACACAATGGAGAAAAAATGTTTAAGGCGGAAGCTATAGTAGGAATATTTAAAGAAGAGATGATTTGTGGCGGCTGCTCTCAGACTTTAATTTCTTACAAAGAACACACACTCAGTCGCAGTCAGTTCCTCGGAGAAATTAGCAGACTTCAAACAGAAAATGAGGAAAGAAAGAAAGAGGCTGTGCCTAGACAGTACCAACCAATTAAAGCAGAGTGCAAAGTGAGCTAGCAGACCTTGAATAATGTGTCGAGACACTGATAAAACACTCAGACATGTTTCTGTGCTGTTTTCAAGAGATGTTAAAGGTGCTATGTATAGCAATATAGCTTCAACAGATCGTTACCACAATGTTAAACAAATAAGACCCAGGCCATTTAACCAGTAAGTTTACTGCTTACTTTATATTAAAATACACAATAATATTCGTGCCTACTGTTTGGCCTCTTTGCATCTCTTCATCTTACAACAAACTTGAAGACATGCAGCTCTGTATTTTATGTAAATAGTATACATTTCTCTTTTTTCTTTCTTTTTCTTTTTTTGTTATGTGAAACTGAGAAACAACAACAATAACTCTGACTCATTACATTTTTGTATAAACCCATTTTAAAATCACAGGTGCCCGTCATGGGACTGCTTATGACACACAAGCATATAATATACATATACATTGATGAGGCATAAGATTATGGCCACCTGTTATGGCTAGCAGGGCCTCCTCTTGAAGATTACCCTTTGCTGTGTCCCAAAACGTCGGCTGCATCCTCCTGGGGCCGCATTTGTAGACCGATTACGTCACAGCGACACGACGAAGGCTGTCCCAATTCGTAGACTCCTCAAAATGCAGCCGACAAATGCGTCCTCCTTTTCCCCAGATTTGAAGGATGGGTCGGGTGTGTCCTTTGTGGCCCACCATATCCCAGAATTCATAGCGCGGCCCAGCCAATTCCAGTTTCCAACAATGGCGGCCGCTACTGAGTTTTAATATTGCTCTCATTACTCTTTCTGGGTTACAAAATAAACTTTTAAGATATTTTCAGGCGAGAATGTAGCTGTGTAAACTTCAAATATCTGCTCGGTTTATCAAGACATCACATATTTGCAAAAGTGCTCCGACGTTTTGGGAGACGTCTGTTACCCACCAGCTAGCCGGGGGGTTCAATGGTCACTTGAGCCGGTGAGAGCAGCGGACTTCCGGCTTCATCGTTTTCACCACTCAGGTTAAACGTGATATATAAGTCAGTCAGGTAACTTAAAAATGTAATTGTTTGACTTTTTTCAGTGTTTTATTTGTTCGTGAGTAAATCGGTTTGGCTGAGATCAAAGTTATAAGATTAGATTAAATAAAACTTTATTAATCCATCGGGTGGGTTCCTCCTTGGTTTTCACACAGCTGAATAAACGTCAAACAAAAAACTGATTAAACAGAAGTGTGAGACGGTCGAGAGTTTACTCCAGTGTCCTGTTATATTTTAGATAGCAAGGAGCAGACGGCCGAGTTTATTAAACTCCACCGAGACAGCGGTGACGCTAATCTGAAGGCTAGACCGTCCAATTCCACAGCCTCGCACTTCCGGCCTTCTCAGCCTTCAAAAGACCCGCCCCACGTAGACCGCGAAGACCGGGTCCTCCGAAGGATGCAGCCTAGGTTTTGGGACACAGCTCTTGTGTGGGTGTGGTGTTCTTCTCCCCGCCTCCTCCTCTCTTGCTCCTCCCACCCCTCTGTCATTCTTTCACTCTGCCCTCTCTCCAGGACGCACCTGCTGTTCATTACCCTCGTTTGGCAGCTGGACCCAGTCAGTCATCACCTCTCTGAGATTATATAGGCTGGGGAAGAACTGTGTGTTTGTTCCTGTCACTCAACACTGTCTTTCTAGGTGTTGGAAAGGTCCCATTGTGTGTTTGTCCTGCCCTTGGTGTTAAGTTAAGTGAGTAGTTGGGCCTGTGGGCCCTTGACAGTACCTCCTCGTAGTGTGGAGTTTTTTGTTTGTTTGGTAGCTGCTTCCTTTGTTGTTTTTGACCTCTTCTTGTATTTTTGGCCTTATTGATAAAGCGGTGTTGCTGACTCCTTGTGTTAAGATTATCAGTAGATCCCTGAAGCTGTGCTGTGGTATCTGGCAACAAGATGTTAGCAACAAGTCCTGTAATTTGTCAATGGATCTAAATCTGGAGGCCAAGTCAACACCTCAAACAAACTATCCCTAAACCGTCTTTGCTTTGTAGCAAAATCCATTGAAAGAGCCCACAGGGAACAGGGAATGCTGTTTCCATGAAAGGGTGTTTCATGAAAACGGCGACTCTTATCCTGTTTTCCTTCTCTCACCCCAACCAATCACAGCAGATGGCCCCGCCCCTCCCTGAGCCTGGTTCTGCCGGAGGTTTCTTCCTGTTAAAAGGGAGTTTTTCCTTCCCACTATTGCCAAAGAGCTTGTTCATATGGGGTCATATGATTGTTGGGTTTTTCTCTGTATCTGTTACTGTAGGGTCTACCTTACAATATAAAGCGCCTTGAGGCGACTGTTGTTGTGATTTGGTGCTGTATAAATAAAATTGAATTGAATTGAGGTCTGCAGCAGTGATTAGTGTAGGTAGGCGGTCAAAGTAACATCCACATGGACAGCAGGACCCTTCCAACCTTCTTTCAAGGCTCTTGTGTTTATTGCTGGTGCTTTCAGCAGTGGACTGGGGTGAGGATGGGCACCCTGACTGGTTTGCAGGTTTGCAGCCTCATTCTGACATATTAAAAGGACAGTCAGTGCTATTCTCTTGTCATCTGTCAGTACTCATAATGTTATGTGGTGTATGTAGTGTGACTTTACTGTACTATATAGTAGTTGGTGCTGAGTTTCTTTTTTTGTCTGATGCATATAGTGTCAGGAGTGATATGTGACAGAGGGACAGTAGCAAGACTGAAAGGAAAGATTTACAAGCCAGGAGTGAGTCCTGCTATGATGAGCGGTTTGGACACAGTGACATTGACAAAAAGGAGGCAAAGCTGGAAGTGGCAGAGTTGACAATGTAAAGAGTTTCGTTGGGCGTGACCAGGATGGACAGGATTAGAAATGAGTACATCAGAGGGGCAGCTCAGGTTGAGCAGTTTGGAGACAAAGTTAAAGAGGCAAGGCTGATATGGTGTGGACATGTGCAGAGGAGGGATTAAACTGCCAGGTGGGGGAAAATATCACAGAAGATTCATGGATGGAGTGAAGGAGGACA
Source organism: Pelmatolapia mariae (assembly GCF_036321145.2). Lineage (NCBI taxonomy): Eukaryota > Metazoa > Chordata > Actinopteri > Cichliformes > Cichlidae > Pelmatolapia > Pelmatolapia mariae. The sequence goes on along the minus strand of NC_086228.1, from coordinate 37,666,018 downwards.
CGGATAAGGTTGGTGTGACAGAAGATGCTAGAGATCGGATGAGATGGAGCCTGATGAACTGCAAGAAAATAGTTTCATATTTACTGGCTCACTTTCTCAGTTTTAGCAGTGTTTTTGTGTAATGTATAAAGTATATCCCTCACATTTCATTTTAGTTTAAAAACTGCCCTAGCTTTAAATATCATCTATCCTCTGTTTTCCCTTCTATTGTCCCTGCCCTTTTTTAAAGCACTGAATAAACTAAAGACTAAAGAGAGAGCCGAGTCTTGTATGAATGAACCTAAAAACAGGTGCAGGTTAAACATAAACCATCAGGTTGGTTTTATTTCCAAATATGTTTAGTATGACATTAACTTGCTGTTTCGGTTTTTATCTAGTTGGGTTTTGAAAGAGTTCATGAGACACCCATCCACCTGATCTTTAGATGTTCTGTGTTTTTTGTTACAAGGCAATTTTGGGACATCTGTAGGGTAGCAAGGGCATGAATAGAAAATGAGTTTATTAAGGCATAGTATTTAGGTTTTAGCCTATTTTAGGGTGTAGTTGGGGGAGGGGGCGCCAAAGATTATAAGTACTCTATTTGTCTTCTGTTTGGTTTAAGCTAAAATATTTTGACACTTAGCAATGTTGATTTGATTTAATTTTGATTGGTAATTTATTTCAAACATGTAAACAATATACAGGTACATTTAGAAAAGAAAATAAGAGAGAAAAAAAATACTATATAAAAAAATCTATACATTTCAATATAGCTGCCGTTCTGATTAATTTACATGTTGAAAGGGAGTGGGAAGAAGTAAACACTTAAATGTTGACAGACAGTTGTTAGCTAGCAACCTACTCGCAAGTAACTGGCAGCTCGAAATATCACGTGACAAGTTAGCTAGCTAATGAAGGAAGCCAGATAGTATTTTAAGTTATTTACTAAGCAAATGCTACACGTGAGTGAACATTGAAACTGAGCTCCAAATGAGACCATAATACAAAACTACTCCAAATGCATAATTCACATTGTATAGCAAAAATTCTTTACTGTGCCCAGTTTATTCTTGGAATGTTTTTGCTAACATGTTAGCTCCCATGATAATAAACATGTGAAAAGGGCTGTTTAACGTTTTAATTTTGTGCAACTTGATACAAAAAAACTACTTTACTGTATATCTTTACTATTTTGAAAAGTTTTTAATCATAATTAATATTCACAATTTATAAGAAATGTGATTATAATCCTGTCCGTTAAGCTGAGACGAGCAGTTTAATGGAAAGTCGAATGAGTTCTTCGTCCTTATAGGCTATTTTAGGTGAAAGACAGTTACATCTTTTGATACACTTAATTTAAAATGGATATCATGTATACAAAATATATACATACATACATACATATGTGTGAATATCACACCATATATGTTTATCTCAGAGAGTTTAGGAAGTGTGTTATAAATATAGACTGTAGTCTATAAATTCACATTAACACTGGATATTTTTTTCTGTAGATAAAACTAAGATGTAACATTGATAGATACACTTACCACCAATGTTAATATAGTACAGAAATGTTGTTACGAGAATCTCGTAGTACTCATCAATCTATTTCCAGATCACACACAGACTTGCAATGAAAATACAAGCACGACAATTAGAAACTTGGGCAATTCCACATTTTCAATTAAAATTTGAAAGACAAAAACCATTTAGCATTAATAACTGAGACACTTGCGGTCACAGCTAAGTCAAATCTTTCTTAATTAATTGTTCCCACATGAGTTTAGAGGGTCAAAAATGTCCTCCAGTTAGGAAGCTATAATTGCCGATACTTAATTTAAATGGAGGGATGCCTGTCGTGTATTTGTATGCTAATTGAAGCCATTGCATTGCTATCCTTGTGACATTAGTGTTCACGCTGTGTTGAAATGAGAACATTCATCTGACACTTTCTTGGGTTAATAACTTTCCCGCCCTTTCTGTCATGTTTACTACATTGGCAAAGTTGAAGACACAGTATGCACTGAGTATGGAACAGTGACAAGTCATTGATGACTAAGCTCAAACACAGATTCATAATCCATTAATAGAACTGGTTAAGCACGCCTCCAGATGGAGCTGCTTGACTCATACTGGAATAAACCAATCAGCCCTTGACTCGGTTCAAATTTTGGCATTTATAGGATTATGTTTTGTGAATGGATGATGTCATCCAACAAATCTGAGTTGGATTTTTAAAAAAGACACCTGACATCTTTGGTTTTCATCACATGAAACCTGGTTTCTTACAGCTTCACTTAATTGCTGAATAACTAGCATTGTTCAACAGCTCATCTTTGCAATAAGACATGAAGCTTTGAACGCCCCCCCCCCCCCCCCCCCAAAAAAAAAAAAAAAAATCAGAAACATTATTGTGTGCTGTTTTAGAATTAAAACGTGATAAGAAAAGACTAACCTTTCTGACAGAGGACAGATTTGAACCCTACATCAGTGCTTTCCACTTACGTAGTCGACACATCAGTTATCTGTAGGAGAGCCACAGGCTAGATATGCCCAAAATTCAACATTTACTGATTAATGGTTTATTCAGAATCAAAATTCAAGGCAACACTTAGCCACAACATTTTAACCATTGGCATCTGGTTTGAATTTGTTCAGATGATCTTTATCATTTTCAGCAACACAGTGAGGCCAAACAAGCCTTGCTAAGGGAAGTAGCGTGATTGCGTGATCTCCACAATCACATGACCTGTACCAAAGTGAGATGGTGTGGACTGAAATGGACTGAAGAGAGAAGAAAGCCCAGTGAACAGGAGCTTAGGATAATAGAATCAGAATTCAACTTTATTGTTATTGAGAATGTCACAAGTACAGACAACGAAATGCAGTTTACATCCATCCAGAAAGTGCTTTAGCCATAATATAGATATATAACAAAAATATATATTAGCAATGATATATATGTATATGTATATATGTGGGAACACTTTCACAGATTTGTGAAGCTTGTTGAGATGATGAAGGGTGTGCAAACAGAATCTGAAACATATTCTGCTTGTTTACATTTTGGCAACACTTTCTCTTTAATTTTAACACATTTTCTATTTTTCTGCACTCTAAAAAAAACAGGAAAAAAAACTGAACTAAGGAGGCGTGTCAAAGTAAGAAACATTACGATACTAATATTGCACTAAGAAGCTGAATCATATAAACCAAATCCTAAGGAGTTATCACTGGGCTACAGTTAAGCCCACTATATAAATATATTCACATCCAAATGCTCAGGTTTGCTCTGTAACCACACATACACACAGAATCAACTCCATTATCTTCAATTCTGAAGAAAACAAATCCATTTCATGGTGACATTAGTACTTTTTGAAAATGTCTTCTCTAACTGTATTCTCAGTTGAGTAACTAACTGCGCTCTTCTCGTCAAAGAGCAAGTTATGAGTCCAAGAGAGAAGGGGTGAAGAAACATGTCCTTTGGGTTCCCGGGGTTAACTTAGCTATTGACCTAACAATTTGCTATGTTTGGCAGATTCGAAAACGTTACCACGTGGAATGGAAAGTGTGTTTTTGGGTCAGCGGTTAGATTGGAAAAGTGAAGGGTTAGGAACACACCAGAGGGCAGTCCAATTACATGATTATACGGGGCCAGAACCCAATTACACTGAAGGCTCTGTTAGCATTTGTGCATTGCATGTGTATGCTTTCAAGTTACAAAGAAGGAAATGGAAACAACAGCAGACGGAGTCTACTTGACAATTTTTGTAGGCAATTTACCTCAATTGTAGCAGAGTATTTAGCTCTCTTCTAGATCTGGACATCCCATGTCTCTTTGTGTCAGGCGTTTGCTCAGTGCTGCTGGGTTATATAAGTGATTAGCAGGTCTTTCCTTTTTGATCCAAGGAGGAGGAAAAAAGGACGCTTTTTTCCCCGAGTGTGGCTATCCCATACCGCTTACCCCAGGCTATTGTCAAGTTGTCACCATTTTTAAAGTTCCATTTTCACAAATCAAGCTACCTCTGTAGTGAGATTACCAGGATAACAGCAGCATCCCACTGTTCTTTTTTTGTCATTACGTCCGTCTCAATCTTTGTCTCTTCCTTTCACGAGAGCGCTTGTTTGCCTTTTCTCTCTTATTTTTTGTGCCTTCTACTTCATTTCTCTTCCTTCCACCGTAAAAGTCAGTTTTTTCTTCTGCTGCTAAATCTCAGCAGTCCTTCACACTGCTTGTTTCTTTTCCCTGTGATGTTGTTGCATACATTTTCATAAGCGTATCAGCTCAGTTGATGGCAAATGAAACGTTTAACAGTGTCGAGGCCTAACATTCTCTCAGCTCCTCTTGGCTGCCATGTGAATGCCAAAGTAGAGCAGCTGATTGCATCACATTTGGCCTGGCCTTCATAAAAAGCCCTGCCGGAGTTGCAACACGGCATTGTTCCTACATGGCATTGTGTGATCAAGAGATCAGCCACACAGGCTTCAGTGAGAGTTTAGCCTCAAGGAAATCTTGGTAGCTGCTTGGTATGAATTACACCGTGCATTCAGTGTGAAAGAGGATAGATGTGAATTTTATTTTCCCTCTGCATGTTCCAGACCTCCCCACAGTGCTGCAACAATGCCCATATTTAGTTATGTATTCAGTGAAAGACGGCCTGCCTGTTCAGTGAGGTAATTCCACTTTTTTTGCTCAAAATAATGGTCATTACAGCACCATGAAGAAAAGGCTTCATTTGACTTTAATTCAGAAGGTAAGTGAATGTATCTCAGCTACCAAATTATACCTTTTTAACTTCTTTCTAACACTGTTCTCTGTTTGGTCTCAAAAGCAATAACACCTCCTTCGAGTTGACATTATTCATTCCAACAGCACGGGGGTTGTAATGGAGACCTAGGGTTCCATTACCGGGGGTTTCACGGTGCACATTAGTTCATAGATACTGAACACAGAATGTTGTTAGATAAATAGTTACTGATATCCATGACTTTCAGGTAAGCAGACATTTTGAAGAATTCCTTTATGTTGACAGTTTGCAGAGTGGAGCTGAGAACGAGCAAAAAAAATGACTCCCATTCACATTAAAGAAGTATTTTGGGTTACATTTAAAAGAGTGAGGAAGGCCCACGTTTACAGAATAAACCATTGCAAGTTAGTTCCAGCATCAGCTGTAAAAAAAAAAAAAAAAAAAAGGGATCAATCATACATGATTTTAAAATTTGCCTGCTCTCCCCTTTTCAAAAACAACGACCTTTCAGGAAAGAGAAAAACTCTGCCAGGAACAAACGCAGGGTGCATGACAATCCACCCCACCCCCCAATCACATGATCTCATCAATTCAGGGTTTTTTTTTTTTTTCTTAGTCAATTTTCTCACCCTGGAGGATAACTTCATGTTAAAAAAAAAGATAACCATGCTCTTGGTAACAGCGACACATCATGTTCGTAAACTCTAAACTCTACGACTAAAAGTACTTTGAGTATTTGTCCTTTAAGTATTTTTAAGTATAACATATGCAAATATTGAGCTTATTATTTTTGGGTTTTTAGTGTTGGATTTAGTGATTAGTTTTTCGTGAAGTTCTTTGTCAGTTATTGAAATCCTCATTGTGAAGCTTTTTACTATCATCATGTCAGAATTTTAAAACCAGCCTTCATGAGAATGGAGGTGTGAGCAGGCTCTTCCTGCAGCTGTGCCCCCAAACCTAGGCCGCATTCTTCTGAGGCCGCATTTGAAAGCCGGTTACGTCACAGCCAGGCGACGAAGGCTGTCCCAATTCAAAGGCTGCTCCAAATACGGCCAACAAATGCGTCCTTCATTTCCCCAGATTTGAAGGATGGGTCGGGTGTATCCTTCGTGGCCCAACCTATCCCAGAATTTGTAGCGCGGCCCAGCCAATTCCAGTTTCCAACAATGGCGGCAGCTACTAAGTTTTAATATTGCTCTCATTACTCTTTCTGGGTCACAAAATAAACTTTTAAGATATTTTCAGTTGAGAATGTAGCTGTGTAAACTTCAAATATCTGCTCGGTTTATCAAGACATCACATATTTGGTAAAGTGCTCCGACGTTTTCTGGGACATCTGTTACCCACCAGCTCGATAGCTGACCGGGAGGTCGAGGCTCACTAGAGAACAGCAAACTCCCGGCGTATTGTTTTCAAACCCCCCGCGGTCTTTGGCTACTCAGGTTAAACATATAAGTCACTCAGTGTCACGGAAAAGAGGGATCCAGGCGCGGTTCTCTTCAACAGCAAAACAGTGCGTTTATTTACAGTGAAACAAAACAGGTAAGTCCAACAATTCACTCAAAAAGTGCCATTTTCAAACAGTGCTCGTCGCTGAGGCTCCGTGAGTGTGTGTGCTCCCCAACTCGCTTCTCCACCCGACTCTCCTGGAGGAAGAAGGAAATCCACAATTAGCAAAAGCACACTTCTCGCACAAACTCTACCAGTTAGGAGTAATAATCCCACGTCAACTGTCGCCGCGAGCCCAGGTTAAATACCTCCGACTGGCAAAGGAGGATGATTACCAACAGCTGGGCAGATAATCAGATGCAGGTGGGCCGGCGACAGTGAGGAGGGACTCCCGATGACGAAGGTCGCCAGGTCACGCCTTCCCTACGGCGCGCACTTCCGTAAACACAGCTCAGAGGACTGGGGAGAGAGAGAGAGAAGCGAACAGACACACACACAACAAAATAAAAACAAGCAAGGTCGTCCGGGGAGGACCGTCCGACCGTGACACTCAGATAACTTAAAAATGTTATTGTTTAGCTTTTTTCACTGTTTTATTTGTTCCTGAGTAAATCGGTTTGGCTGAGATTAAAGTTATAGTTTTCACACAGCTGAATAAACGTCAAACAGAAAACTGATTAAACAGAAGTGTGAGACGGTCGAGAGTTTACTCCAGTGTCCTGTTATGCATTAGGAGCAGACGGCTGAGTTTATTAAACTCCACCGAGATGGTGACACAAATCTGAAGGCTAGACCGTCCAATTTTACAGCCTCGCACTTCCGGCCTTCTCGCTCTTCGAAGGACCAACAGCCGCGAAGGCCGGGTCTTCCCAAGGATGCGGCCTATGAATTGGGACATAGCTAGCTTCTTTTTGCATCCTCCCTGAGAGAGGTCATTAGCAAGCTGATTTCAGTTTAGTGTGGTTGATGTTTGTCTGACAGTCAAACTGGCAGAAGAAGACAAACAGAACTTCCTGTTTGCGCTGATAGTGACAGTGTGCTGCCACTGTTGCTTCAAATCATGTGTTGCCTACATTTGCGCAAATATCTATTTTTTATTTTTTTGGTTTGGTGCCTTTTATCAGTAAATGAAGCCAATGAACATTTAATTAGCACAGTATCAGTCGAGCTCACTTTAACTTGGTTTTGTTGACATCCATAAAATTTGAAACATTTAACAAGAATTTCTTTATTTATGTTTGACTTGATGATAATGTCAAAGTTTTAGTCATTGTAACAAATTTGATGCTTTTCAACTTTCCAACAACTGTGCATAAACAGAGCAGATTTATACAGTTGTCTTTGTAGTGAATGGGACATAATGCATAACAGGATTACGAGGCAGTTTTCATTTTGACTTTGGGAGTGAACGGTCACCCGTAAATGCCCCACACTGATCATGTAGTTCAGAGTGTTTAGATCTCTGCAGTATTATCTTTCCAAATCATTGATCAGAAACAGTCGCATCCAAACTGTTTGCCCAAATACAAACAAATATAAACACCAGTAACACACTCAGAGACTTCCCATGCAAAACATTTTTCCACTAATTTGTTCCTGTCACAACCCATAAACAAAAGCACTTCTGAAGTTGCCAAATAGCATCAAGGCTGAAACAATAATTGTTGCCCATTGAGGGAGATTACATCACCATCTCCACCTCTCTACTTTTGAATGTCATAAACTATCAGAGTTTAAGAACAATAATTGCTAGCCTAAAGGAACTGTTAGCTGGTACCCTTTTGATTATAACTAAATTTGAAGACAAATTCATGATCTAAACCTGAAGCCATGTGGTATAAGTTAAGAACAGCAAAGAGCAATATTTGAAATATAAATAACAATTTGCTGTTTTGTTTGTGGATCCAGCTGCAAAATAAAAAAAAGAGTTCAGACAGACAAATCAAAGGGCTGCTTTGCCAGTTAGTGTTTCAATTGGAGATTATTCAAGGCATTCAAGGTTAATGACCTTAATAGACTCACAAAACCTTTTATTAAGGACACAAGGCTTGTACGGGGTGCAGCCTACCTTTTACTCTTCCAATGGCCTCATCCCGCTCGCCTTGCAGCCACCCGCTGCCAAACCTATGACTAGAACTCTGGTGGGCTGGGTAATCAGCTCCACCGTCAGTTATGCCTTCTGTGGAGTCTGAGTCAAAGCATCTTGGGAAATTAAGGGGACTGTAATGTGGCATCATCTAATAATTGCCACTTGTGGCTGTGTTCAGCTACAAACCCTTGGAAATGTTTCTACAGTAAAATGTGATATTCACCTCTGAGAGTGAATAATAGGCTGCAAAGAAAGACCAGCTTCTAAAAAAGTAAAGTAAATTAGGTTGTGAAGGTACAAGTACATTCTTTGATTGATGCCATTTTCAGGTCGATTACTCTCCTGATTTGGCCACCCCTAATAGGGCCAAGGATAGCTCGAGAAGAGAGAGAGGAAAAACTGCCACAAAGAGGAGAGGAAGACAACTGGGGAGGAGGAACTGAAAGTCGTGGTGGGAGGCAGAAGGGCAGAAAAAGGCACAAGGCAAAAAAAAAAGGAGAGAGGGAGTTACAGAAACAGCTACCCAACAAGAGACAACATGGCACAGCCCAAACTTGGCCTAATAGGCCACCGCTACCTTGAGAAGTGTAAAGTAGGTCTGGACAGTGTGGGCTATTTGCAGACTGAGCGGTATTACACACTGTTAATAGGTTCAACCAGGGCTCCTCTCATTTATCAGAGAGAGTACAGACTCTCAGAGCAGGGAAGGCAAGGAGAGGAGGAGCATGAGAGTGATGGATGTAGGCAGACATCAGAGGGGGAAAATTTGGTTTCTTGGAGCAGAGGTGAATGTCTCAGAGCGAGAGCTCTCTTTTTCTTTCACTTCTTACGCTTTCTGGTTCACTGTCATTCTCACTTCATCTACTACACAGTCATCTCATGCCTTTTCTCTTTTCTGTTTCACTTATAGATTTAAAGGTTTTTCACTTTTAATAATAATTGTCATTCCTACCCTCTAGTTTAGATTAATCAAGCAGGCAGAAACTTAAAAAATAAAAAATCGGACCCATTCGCCATCATGTAAGAGATAGTTTGTTTGATAAGGAAGTCAGTATATTCCATTATGGCTTAACAGAAATAAATTCTAACCATATTCTTATATAAAAATACAAAGTGCCAATTTTTTCCAATTTTTGTACAAAAATTGCAGATTGAATGGGACGCTCTATCATCTACTAATGTTCCAACGTAGAGTGATGTAAAATCAAAAAAGTGAGTGAAGAAGAAACGGTGCATCATGGGAAGCTCCCAGCAGCCTAAGCCTATAGTAGCAGCCATTCAGGGTCACCTGATCCAGCGTTAACTACATGCTTCATCACACAGTACATGTTGCTGCAAAGACTGCTCGAAACACTCAGATTGTGACAGTTTTTCTACTTTAGGCTTTGTATGATGTGAAAGACAGCAGATACCCCAGCTATGGTCCCAGCTCTGGCTGTGAGCACAGGAAGCATAAAAAAGAGGTTAACCTAAGTTTTTACTCTTTTACGTTCTTATAACATAAGCATTCCTGCCAAAGCTGAAAATCCCCCTCCCCCCGCACTATGTATGAATCAAATTTTAAGGTTGTCATGTTTTCATCATGTGCAACTGTGACAAAAAAACCCTCAGTATTTTCATTTTTTCCTTCTCCTACAGTGGCAAAGAATCCTTCGAAGGATTGCAGGACTCAGTTCCTCATTCTGGACAACTCTAAAACAGAATGAATTCCCTCTGAGATCTAAAGCCTGGTTTGGTTTCACCACATTTTTTGTGTTGTATGCCAACTGTCACATCACAACACCCCTATCCCCATTTACACTGGTGTTTGTGGGTGAACTAGACTCAATTTAATCTTACCTCCCGTGTAACAAAGTGAAATGACATCAAAGCATGAACCACAGTCGTGACTGTTATGTAATGGGTTCTTTTTCAAAAAGTATCCAAATCCAACCTCTGCAATCAACGTGACTCACTGGGCTAATCCCAGAAAGATCCCCATATTGCTCTCCAGGAAGTAACTCTGAACAAAGGTAGGTTATGCTGATGGGCATGAAACAAGTTTGCTCAGCTGACTCCCAGGCATGAATCTGGACAAGGAGCAAAAGGCAAGGTGAGAGAGGCGGTAATCTCAAACCCAAAAATGAAAAGCGTGCAGCTAAACGATGCAACCATCAAGGTAGTGGGTTAGAACACATTGGGGTGATTTGTTAAAAGAGCCATATCGTAGTCTATCTTCTGCACGTTGTGGTTTCAACATGGCAATCATCTGGGCTTACACTGCTGGAGATTAGTGTAAGGTCCTTTGGATTCTTCTCCTTTCCTTATCAGTTCTCCTAACCACCTTTTCCTAACCTCAATGACATTTTCATCAAATGTGAAAATCAAATCAAATCAAAGGGTCAATGTCATAAACAAAAAGAGGTGACAAAGGTCGACTCGACGTTAGAGATTACTGCAGAGCAGAGGGCTGATATGTTGGTGCAACACACCGATGAAGGCTCTGTGAAAAAACACTGAAGAGAGAAAACCCAGGCACTCTTATATAATCCCATCTGAAATGGACCCACAAAGTCAGACTATTATAAATGATTACAAACTTGACATCCTTAATTGGAAAATAACTTTTCACACTAAATGAATTAAATATTAGATGTAAGGAGTGGGCAGCTAAGGGAATGCCAGTTATATAGCAATAAAAGAAGACACGGTGGTGAAGCCCTTAGAAGGAAAACAGCACTTATGTACCAGTATAGGCAGCAGTGACTTTGTATCCAAATGGAAAAAGTGTCTGTTTGAGAGAACCGTTTAAAATAGCACACTGTTTGTAGTCAAATCATTTCATGCATATTGAAAAGTGTATTATATTATATTATAATGTATTATATTATATATAGCGTACAACAACATGCTGTGATATCAATAGAACTGTAAAACGTCACAGGAATGGAGGATGTAATAAAGTATGTTATTAGAACTTACAAAGAAAATCCACTATTCTAGTAACGCGCCTGACTGTTACAGAAAAGTGTAAAAATGAAGTGTCCTCTTATCAACGAGTACTGGAGAGAGAGGACACACACACACACACACACACACACACACACATTTTAAATGTGAAATAATCCTCGAAACACAATATTTGTTTGATGCGTGACTTTAGAATGAACTAAAGGTTTTAGATAGTCAAAGACCTAAAACCACATTTGGAAAATAGAACAGATAAAGTAGATAAAATGAGATAAACTAGAATAGACAGCAGCATTTGATAATGATAAAAATACCAGTTTGCTTTATGCTGTGAAAAACTGTTATTCAGCAACCTACAGACATGATTCCAGTCTCACATGTAATTTATTATTTTAAAATCAGTTCTTACTACTTCTATTGATTTTTATTTCTGTCTTCTTATCGATACTCAAATAATATTAATTGTGATGGTTTGGATGGATTTGGTCACAAAAATTAATGTCAGCTTGAAATTAGTTGTAAAAACTCATGATTGCGTGCTCTTGATGGCTAAATGATAAAATGTGTAACAAAACATTTGTGCTCACTTGGGTCTAGTAGCCATAAGTCATAAGTCATGTTTTCATTTTTATGTCAATGTGGATTTATTTTTGGTTTTATTGTAAACTCGCTGTCCGTTTTTCTTTGGCACATCCAAAGAGAATCCTCCATCTTTAGCTGCTAAACGCTCTACTATGTTTAGCAGCTGGTAGCTAATTCATTGCAGACTCCTTGTATCCTACCTGTGTACACACAGTTTTGAGTGAATTAGCAGCAGCAGCTGGCTGTTGTGCCAGGGGACAACACTTTTATTTCACTCCCATTGTGTGTGTGTGTGTGTGTGTGTGTGTGTGTGTGTGTGTGTGTGTGTGTCAGTGAACAAAGAAAATCATCATTGTAATTGTTACACATTAAAAAATTACATTCTTTTCCTTCATTTTTGTCTTTTTTCAACATACATGGTGAGGGGAGGGTTAGCATTACCACCGATGATAAGGGTCGAATTGTTAGTGATGACCTAAAGTGACGTCAAAGCTCAAACACTGTACAGTAAAGAAAAAAGATGTAATCGTATAATGAACAGCGGCGCCGCCTTATATTCCAAACTGTAAACTGTTTCTGAAGTGGCCCTCTGAGGTTCTGGGAGGATCCTGGCCTCAAGGTTTGCTGCAGGGTCACTGAAACAAAATGAAATGAACAAACATGAGAGATATAAGTAGCAGGATAATGTAGAAGCAATGTTTAGTCAGTCTCTCCATTTGTTCCTTTACCTCAGATGATTTGCAATCTGAGATGTTTATCTGCTGCAGTTTTTCCAACTGTCCTTTCCGTTATCTGTATGTGACTGTTCAAAGATTTGGGATACATTTGGGATATTTTGACAGGGTTAAAGTAACATTTGAAAGCAGGATTAGCTAGTTTGGCCTCTTAACAGCCACTATGTTATTGCTGTGGACCACCTAGGTAAGGTTACATTAGACTAAATTTAAAAGGAAAAGCAGAGCTGTAAGAGTAGGGAAACACTATCCTTTTGTAACCTCAACTAAAAGCCAATCCATAGCTTTCCTTCTCTGGGATTGGCTCCAGCCCACCGCCAACCTGTCCAGCATAATGAGCCCAGTGTGCAGTCGGCACAAAACAGTACACCCTGGACAGTTTACCAGTCTATCACGTAGCTCAAACCTGACTCAAATATCTGCAGAAGTAAATGGCATAAATCAAACTGTCAGTAATCATTCATGCCAATAACAGAAGTGTAGGAGTCGTCATCTGGTGCGTCTTATATCAATGAAATCTGGTGTGTCTTTCATAACACTACAGATTTTGACATTTTTCTTCATGGAGAAAAAAAGATCTCATCAGTGTATTTGGTAGCATTTGTTGAGGTTTGTTTAGCAGAGCCATTGCAGAACTTTAAGACATCGTCCTCTTTACTGACTGCTTTTCCATTAAACTGCATGAAATGTTTCATATGTGAATGAGCAACTCAGTCTTAGATGCCTCATTCACATTTACAAAGCATGGCAAAATGTGCTTTCACATAGCCAAACAAACTATTTTACAGCCCCATTAAAAAGGATTATTGAAATATGCTTTATGCATTTTTCTGTATTATTCATGCAGCTGATTGAGAAAGTAAAAGCAGCATAGCCACTTAATTTTTACTCATGTGTTTTTATGTGTTCTTCTTGATCAAATACTGCTTATTTTGCTTAACCTTTTATGTTTACGAAGAAAGAAAAGGGGACAATTCAAAAATTGAACTCAAAACCAGTCCTAAGTCTTCAGTTCCCACCAACCATCACTTTGAATTGCTTTAAATATGTAAGGCAATGACCAACTCGCTCCAATTGTATAAAACGCCCCGAAGTTCATAGAATAATTCTATTGGCGTTTATAAGTTTATATAAGTTTATCTACTGTTCATTGAATATTCAACCCTCTGTTAATTTGGGCCAGCCCACCGACTGGTGACATCATCCGGTTAGTAAGGTGGGCAGTTTAATGCTGGATGAGCAGTGTTGGTCCGGTGGGGGTGCACTGATTTCTCTGGGATGTTATGTGTGCGTGAATGATAAGTGAGTATTAACCTGTGTTGCATTTTACCATTGTTTGTGTTGATACTAATGCTGTTGCATAGAGTGAGCAGTTTGAAGTGTTCTATATTGTTCTGATCTATAAATATGGTTATGTTAATTATATTGTATTATGTCTATATCTGAATATGCCACTTATCTATTCATCTTATTTATCATTTATTTGTATTGGTTATTTCCTTTGTAGAAAACCACACACACACAACTGTTTTTACAGCCACAGGAATTGAGTTGTGACAATAAAGTGCCTCAAACCGAAACTAAAGCTCCTTCTTCCATACTCTGGGACAATTTGGCTTTAAGTGGTGTTCTGGCCGACACACCGGGGTGACCGTAGTGCTAAAGCCTGAATCAGTGCCACGATCGTGCCTATCCCTGATATCTCCACTACACCAATGTTAAGCCTAATGCTGGTATGAGGTATTCACCCTTTGGTTACGCATAACTTTTCGATGTCCTTGCAGGATTTTAATAATGCATTTTCCAATGAATGTCATTTTGGGAATATAGGTAGTTGATAAGGGAGTGTCAGGCCTCATTGCAGGTGTCTTCACAGGCATAGCAGACCATCAACAACTGATACTCTCTCGTCTTGCACTGTTTGTTGTTTTTTGTTTTCTTCTGTGCTCACCGATGACGTCATGAGCCAGTCTGAACTCTAACCTCCCAGAAATAGTAAAACTAAAATAATTCACTGAAAATGTATCCAAAAATAAAACACAATTACATCAGTATACTCCTTAAATATTTTCCAGAGATTGGTGAAATGTCAGTTTTCTAACCACTCTTAGATTGCAACACAAGCTCTGTTGTTTTTGATCAGAAAATTAGGCGTAGCCAGTATTTAAACAGTCTCCATCATTGTCCCTGAAAGCCCCTAAAGGAAGTGATGGAGCCATTTTAATTGAACTGCCAGCTTTGACAGAGAGACAAGATTATTTTAGGGACATGTTAAACCATTTGCTTTATTTTACTCACTGACTGTTTTTATGTAGTGATGCACAATAAATGTGGTCTTTTGCCTCCTTTGGCATTTACATAGACACATATGGAAACTCATAGCCGAGTAAAGGAAGTTACCTTTTGATGCTTTTTGATAACATTTTGGAGGAAAGGTTCATGTAGCTTCTTTTTATTGGTGTCATTTTCCGGTAGCTGGCCCATGGAGTTTTTGGCTGCTTTTAATCGTACGTCCAGGAAAGTAAAGTGAATGTTTTCTAATGAGTCTCTTTGTGCCTTCCCCAGCCCAAACGAGTGAACAAAGATTTGGAATATTCACAAGATTTAGCATATTTTACAAAAAGATCTTCCCCATGCCAAGGCTGTTTGCCCTCACAGCGCACTGCTGCGTGCACCGTATTCTGCCAACCCACCCACACAACTCACACACGGTTTTCAAATGCCAGTTTTACCTCCCACTAAAAGAGTTTTCTGGGTGAAAACAATAAAGTAACCAACTACTTGATATTAGTAAAAATCAAATGTCATGTTTTGTTTTGATAGTCAAGTGATAAAGCAGTCACTGCAAATGTGCGCTATTTTCTGCTATTCCATAGTGCGATGAGTGTGCTAGCCTCAACGTGTACGGCTTGGCTGCCTCTGTGTTCTCACAAACAGACAGATGCTAGCACCGTTAAATTAGCTAATAAATCTTTGCAGGGCTTCCGTTGCCTTTTTTGAATCTTGAAAAACAAAAAGACAAATAAAGAACCAAAAGTTAGAACTTAATACTCCCATCCCAGTAAAAACTATTAGAATGAACAATTTTGTCAAACCTTGATGTACATTTGGATGAGACAGTGTTAAATTTAACAACACTAGCAAGCTGCATTCATGAACTGTATTAGCATAGTAAAGACCAGCAAAGGTGCAAAGCCTTTGTTTACATATTCTTGATGAACAGGCCGAACACAGAACACTGCAACATCATGTAATAACTGTGGACTTGTGTTCTTCTCGCTCTCTTCTGCTCCGAGTCTTTGGCCAAACAACTATTAACCCTCTGAGATCTAAGTGCTCATCAGTGATTCGATCAACGCTAAACCGAATTCTAACCCTAACCCTAACTTTTGCCTTTTTAAGTATATTTTTTCTTCCAAATCAATGGAAAAAAGTTACTGTCAGACATGGATGGGGTTGTCACCAATGAAAACACAGAGCTCACAGGTTTCATGTCAGCCAGACAGATTTGAAAGATGTTTGCAGAATGCTTGAATATCGCAGTGATATTGTTCAGGTGTTACTGTTACTATTGTTCAGGATTTTGCCCAACAGTGCTTGGTGTTCAAATTGTGCAGCATGAAACAGCATACAGGGAAAAACAGTGTGGTGTACGGATTTATGTGTGAAGGTAAAGTAACCTGATTAAGACTGCTCTGACAGGAAATGAGCAACATGGCTGCTAGAGGTACAGGCAAAGTTTAGTCAGTTAGCCTCAATATTTGAACTAAATTAATGTCAACAGTATTTGCCTGGATGATGTCGGCCCACCCTTTGAAGTCATAACAGTTTCAACTCTTCTGGGAAGACTTGCACACAGTTTATGAGTGAGTTTTGACCATTCTTCCAGAAGTTCCTTTGTGAGGTCAGACACTGATGTTGGATGAAAAGGTTTGGCTCACAGTCCTCGCTCTAATTCATCCCAAAGGTGTTCTATTAGGCTGAGGTCTGGACTCTGTGCAGGCCTGTCAAGAAGAGCCCATCACCAATCCTGCTTCCACAAAACTGGAGCATGACATTTTCCAAAATGATTTGCTTTCATTGGAGCTAAGGTGGTAAGCCCAACTCCTGAAAAACAACCCCACACCATAACTCCTCCTCCACCAAACTTTACACTCGGTACAATGCACAATGCAGTATCCTGGCAACCACCAAATCCAGACTCGTCCAATTGCCAGCAGAGAAGCATGCTTAAGCAACAATTAAGCATGATTAATTGTTATTAATCTTTGTCTCTCTTCCACAGCATGTCTTTATCCTGTCTTCCTTCTCTCACCCCAACCGGTCGCAGCAGATGGCCCCGCCCCTCCCTGAGCCTGGTTCTGTCGGAGGTTTCTTCCTGTTAAAAGGGAGTTTTTCCTTCCCACTGTCGCCAAAGTGCTTGCTGATATGATTGTTGGGTTTTTTCTGTATCTATTATTGTACGATCTACTGTACAATATAAAGCACCCTGAGGCGACTGTTGTTGTGATTTGGCGCTGTATAAATAAAATTGAATTGAACTGAATTGAATTGAAATGTCAATCCAGAGAACACGTCTATGTAACACCACTGCATCCAACACTTTGCATCGTGCATTGTGAGGTATGTGATAACTTCAAAATGTGTTGTATAACTTGATGAACTCAACATGTGGGGGTTTTCAACAGCTTAAGAATAATGATAATTGAAACATTGGTGAATGGTAATTTTGAAATTCACAACATCTTGACACTTTATGGTGTGGGGAGAAGAATATTTTGTTCCAGCTGGATGCAGACCATAATCATGTTATAGCATTAAATTCATCCACGACTACCTGACCCTAGTATTAGGGTTATGATTGGGTTTAGTTCTGCCACATGCCAAATGAACTAAACTAGATACATTTCTAATGAAGCTGATCATTTTGTCTTTATAGGTTTTCTTTTAAAAGCTTCTATTTGGGATGGTAAGCCCTGCCGTTGGGTGACTTGGTGGATATTCAAAGTTTAAACTGTACTTCCTGATATTGCTAACAAGATCAGATTTTGTAGAAATATTTCATAGCAGGAAATTCTAGAAATGAGCTGATCGACTGAGGGAATTACAAAATAGATGTTTGTTCTGATCCCTGGCTTCTGGTTTGATATTTGGTCCTAATTGAAATTCCCTATCTCTGGGATGTTTGCACACGGAAATGAATAGAAACCTGTATTCGTTATGCGTTTGTTTTTCCTTGTTTTCTGCTTTCGCCTACCAGGGGAAGGTAGTTTGGTATAAAAATACAGTTATAGATGCAATCAGACTGTGTGTTCAGAGGGCTGCAGAGACGAAGAGTGTTACTGTGTGTACATTCTGCAGGGGTGATAGAAAAGGTCGAGGGCAGTTATGTAAAAATTGGACTCAGGTGGCAACAGAATTTTGTTTGTGTGCCAACAGATGGAGAATTTTCACACTTACACCAAACCGAACCCAGCAAATGTAACACACAAACGCACACATCATCAACAACACATCTTTAACTGAAATCTTTTGGTACTTCTTGACTTGTTCACTTTATTTCCTGAATTTAAGCGATAATGAAAAGGAAGTACAATCATTTAGACTAAAGATGGGTTCACACATGCACCAAGGGTTTACAACAATCCTATTATAAAAGCACAGAGAAGTCATTATGCGTTTACTGCTGGCTCATTAAAAAACAACTCATATTTCACGACACAGGTCATCTTTCCTTCCTCTACTTCTCTAGTGCCAGCATGACGAATAAATGCTCCTCAAATGCATAATTAAAAGTTTATCATTTTAAATGTACCTGCTGACAGAGCTTTGGAACCAACAGGGACATAAATAATTCACACACACCTCTTTGAGTCTGAGGTATATTAGACACACACCCACAGATTTGTTTGGTGTTTACAAAACCCATCATTTAGGTGTAAATATGTTCACTGCCCTCTGTCTGATGACTAACAGTGCTGGGAACAGTACGCTGCTGCAGGATCTTAAATGGCACTTTTATCAACACAGTGTGGGCAGAGCTCATGATAATGATCACCTGTGTGGCAACACAGCAATCAGGCCAGACGGGTTTAAAAGGAAAAACAACAGAAACATGCAAACAGCAGGTGAACGTGAAAAATTATGCACAGCCATGTTTGGAAATCCAAACGAGTGACATGACAAATGAAATGAAAATCTTTCAGTTATTGTTGTTTTTGCAGCTGCTGGATGGTACGGCATTAAGTTGCCAATCAAAGTCAAGGTGGCCTCGGGTTTTCCTCGGAGAAATCATTTAGCATTGTTTAACCCTGCATGGATAATTTATCATGGGAATATTATTTAAAAAAAACACTCCATAACAACCGTTAGAGGATAATAATGTACAATGAAGGTGCAAAGCAACAAAAAAGAACAGGGAAAAAACTATTCAATTACAGGAGACAATAAAAGCCATCTTATGCAGAATTTTGCTACCAGTGACGACTGCGACATTGCAGCTCGGGACTGTCCGAATGGAATGTGCTCAACTCTGAACTGATGTCACATATATAATGTTCCTACATTATATGTAGTATGATGATAAATGATTGCATGCTGCATGATTTATTGACATGCAGGATTTACTAGCTTCACCAGAGTCTCATGTTCACATAACTTATTACTAACTGACAGCTAACTGGTCTTTGCAGGTCCCAACAAATCCTCGGTGTGATCCCAGTTCTGCCGCTGTGCTACATGAGTAAAAGCTGTAAATATTAGAGCTGAAAATATTCAACTTTAATAACATTTTCCTTAAAAAATCTTAACAATCAATCAATCATGGGATTAGATTCACTGGTGAGTCTCCATAGCCTCTTGGTGGTGCAAAGCCTTTGTTTACATATTCTTGATGAATAGGCCGAACACAGAACACTGTAACATCATGCAATAACAGTGGACTTGTGTTCTTCTTGCTCTCTTCTGGTCCGAGTCTTTGGCCAAACAACTATTAACCCTCTGAGATAAGATTCTTTAATAAGATTTTCCTTAAAAAAAATCTTAACAATCAATCAATCATGGGATTAGACTATATTTACTGGTGAGTCTCAATAGCCTCTTACAGAAAGCTCTGCCAATGGTTGCTAAAACTTGTAATTACTCAAAGTTTGAATAACATTGATCTTTATTTTTCATAAGGTACTGATCTGTAAGGAACTGATCGTTTAGGCACTAAGCTTTGCTGTGTTCCTATGTCAAAAACACAATTTTTATGTAGCAGCTTTGTTGTGAAATCAAGGCAAAACAACAGCATCAGTGTTAGTGCTATTTCTCAGTACGATATTTTAAGAACCAGAGCATGAAATGTACAACAGTCAAAACACATTCAACAAGAATGCTTAAGAAATTGGAGTAATGAAGGAATCTGCTACTACAACCTGGAAGTGTCGAAGTAAACTGACCAAAGTATATTTGGTTTAATGTCGTCTGAGATTGGTAACAGTTTGGATTATGTAACACACTAAACAATAATTCCTTAAAGGGTTAAATGAATTTGTAGATATTTAGACTAGACTACTTGCAAACTGAAAGCTAAAGGCAAGACAGTGGAAATATGCAAATGAAACTTACCGAACAACAAACAAACAAACAAACAAACAAACAAAAACAGCTCTAGGCTGCATAAACAAAAGCCCACAAGAGTTCAAACATGCATGAACATCCTGATCTAACATCTGAATTATTGGCTGTGTGGGGAAACTGACTGACAACACAAACAGGCTAACAGTTACATATGCTGTCAGAAAAGATATATATATATCTATATATATCGATATATATATAGATATATATGAGTTCAGTATAGCGCAAAGCCTCCTAATTAATAGAATTATTCAATTTAATTTAAAAGAAAGAAGGCAACAGTGCAGAGAAAACATCATTTTTATCTTGGGAAAAATGTCTTAGGAGAAATATACGATCCAAAAATTACCTTGGACAAGCAAATAGTGTTTTATTATGGACAGACAGAGTGTGTGTGTGTGTGTGTGTGTGTGGGGGGGGGGGGGGGGGACTGTAGTGTATCACACTGGGAAATTAGTGCCAACTTCTCATTTTCAGTGCTGTTCACTGGGAGGTGCCTGCTCACCTCATCAGGAGCCTCAGAGGAAATCCTTCCAACATGTTTGGTTTTAACTGAAATAAATCTATTGGGAATCGCTCCAACTAAAATACAGTTACTACAACTCTAAGAGGATGTAAGTACCACATTCTTCTGTGTCAGTCAACATATATTAGCTAGCAGTTCAATATTAAACTTGTCACTGATGCCTTTTAAATTATTGTACTAGAAAGAGTATAAAATATTTGCCATTTTAATTCATTATTTGTTATTTAATTTATCTTTGATTGACTGAACACTAGTTTGTTTTATTTAAGTCAGAGACAGAAGACCATGTCTATAAGTCTATAAATGTTTTAGCATGATAGAGAATAACACCTGCACACCTGAGCTGAACACAGCTTTACCTGAACTGCAGAGGCAATCAAGTGGCTACACAGTATTATCTGAGAGGCCTCTGTAGGTAGAGGGTTGGACCATCGTGAGATACAGTTTTACAGCAACAAGTCCAGGAAGAGGTGTCAAAAGGGTTGATAATATAAGCACAAAGAAAATAGTGCATTATTGTATTATTACAGTGGATAAAGAATATAATAGGAAGGTAGGAAAATCAATTCATAATAGTTGTTACTACAGCAAAGTGATTACCTACAGTCTGTATCCAGACATCCATCCATTCTTTCTCTTCCACTTATCCTTAGGATCAGGGTCATGGGGAGCCTGGAGCCAGCTACCCAGCTACCATAGGGTATAACCTGGACAGAGCCAGTCTCACGCAGGGCTAACACAAAGAGACAGACAACCAGTTATCATCAGAATCACCAGTTCACCTAACTCCTGGTATTGTATAGATAAAAAGTAACTAGTAAACATAAAGAGCAGACTCCTAACTAAAAATAACTAACAATTAAAACATGTGTTATATAATGTTTTTGGACATATTTCACCCTCAGTACATATTTTGAGTGTAAAGTTCTCTGACGCTGCTTCAGAATTCTAAAGACATTTTATACTTTGGGCCATTGCAGTTCTTTAGAATCGGCTCGTAAAAAGTCATTCTACATGGTAGGTGTTTTCTATTAATAACGCATATATATGTGAACATAAACAGACTAGTATAGACTGATATAGATTTATATAAATACAGGTAAAGCATACTCTTGTCTCAACTACATGCATAGTCACTTCAAAAGCCAATTTGGCTCCAGGAAAACGATGTTCCACAGGCTTACTTTGAAGGTCATGTGTGTATGTGACAAAAAGGATTTGAATATTTCTGTACCGATCTATAACGCATGCAGTGTGCTCGTTCTGATAATGTCTTTCCAGATTACATTTTTTGAACCCTTTGCTTATGTCTTGGTGCAATTCAAAGACATGAATGTTAGGTTAATTGTTGATTCTAGATTGTCCCTGTAGGCATAGCTGGACTGGCCATCCTGGTGGGCAGATGGGGATTTTTCGTTTTTTATGGGCCGACGTTTTGTTTTTGTTTTTTGTGACGGTATAATGAAAGGTGGTGGTTTGGCGAGATGCTGGCAGATGTGTAAAAATAACTCAATTGTGTGGTGGTGGCTATGGCGGAGCTTCCACAGATTCAGTAACATTAGCAAGTGGTGGAGGCCAGCAGGTGGATGAGGGAAAGGGGAGGCAGGAGGAGGAGAGACCCGAGGCGGCCGCCGGTCCGAGTGTCAGGTAAGAAGTTATGACCTGCAGTCTATCTGGGTCAGATATAAACCAAGTTTAGGTGGAGTTTATTTTCATTGTGCTGACTTTTTACAGTCAGTTACAATAACTCGTACTGTGTACTAGCTAGCATGACGGAGTTTCTATACAGCTGGGTGGGTGCTATGATGTTACTGATAGTGAACTTTATTTTATTCACAAGGTTAGTTAGTAGAGTTGCCAACCGTCCCGTAAAAAATGGAATCATCATGTATTCAGAGAAAATTTTAATATTACTTCTCTCATTCTCTCCCCCTCCCTCTCCTGTTGCCACTTCAATCATGAAACTGATCAGTGATCAGCTGATCAGCTTTTCTCTCTTGTTTGTTTATCGTCCACTTTGCACCAGAAAGAAGAAACAAGCGGATAAACAACAGCAGCTCGTATAAGGTTGATAAGCTGTTGTTAGAATTTATTTAATATTACTTTCTAGTATCAGCTGATGCATGGGTGTAACTTTGTGCTGAACATTGGGGGGGTCAAGATCTCTGTCTAAATAAATAAATCTGGGTAAATTCCCAGATGATTAAACATTTAAATATTTTGCTGGTAATACCTGAAACGAGTAAAGAAAATCAACAGTCTACTTATGCAAGATAATTCATAATTTTATTGTGGGGGTTATATTGACTGGGCCTGATTATTGGAGGGGGGGGGGGGGGGGGGGGGGTCATAACCCCTCTGGAAATCTTTCTGTCTCCTTTCACTTTTTAAAGGTTGCCATGATAGAAAAAAAAATTGTCCTGCCATGCTGTTTATTAATGTGGTAAATAAACAGTTTATTAAAATATCACTAGATCTGTCATTCATTATGTTTAATATTCAGTAACGATCATGTCTCACCTCCAGTCTTCTCTGTCTTAATGTCAGGGTTCCATCATGTGTTGTAGATAGTTCAGGAGGTTAACTCGACCAAGCAGTCTTTGGGTTTCTGCTAAGTACTGTTTAGGATACCAGAATAGGGAGGATGGTGTAGGTTTAAGTTTATTAGACTGATACAAATATACCAACAAAACAGCGTTTGTTTTCTTTCAAAGGCTTTATGGTTTTTCCTATAATGGTGGGCCGGTCTCTAGTCAAAATGCCCGGGCCGATTTTTTTAATCCCAGTCCAGCCCTGCCTGTATGTAAGGTTAAAAAAAGCAAAGATGAAGTGCTGTTAGTGTGTAGAATAAGTACTGTATGAACATATGGTTAAAAATGTGATTTGAGGTCTAATGCACTTTGAGTGGTCAGTAAAAGTGGGAAGGGTGCTATATAAATGTCAGTACATTATTCATAATGAGTTTTAGTCAAAGCCACTGGGAGCTGCTGGAGATGCTGCTGCTGTGGAGCCTCGGGTCTGAGACTCTTGGAGTTTCTGAACACGAATATTTAGTTGTTTTTTTTTTCCTTCCTCAACATGAATTTTACAGGATTGTTTTGTGTTGCTGAACACGTGTTTTCATCAGTGTGCTCTCAAATATATACTGATTAAAAGGCAAAAAGTCAACAGATGGAGGCTGGAATGTTGGTGAAGTCGTGGTGGAAGAGTAAGTCATGTTTCACACCAGGTTCGGTTTAGGCACGACTAACCACTCAGTTTATTATGGGTTTGTTTAAAATAAAATCGTTGTTAACACAAAAACTCTTTTTTATAATATTCCTTTGGGTATTTTCTGTGTTTAACTTTTACCAAATAAAAGAAAAGAGCACAGAGGCTGTTATACCCCGCAGTCTTTACCCTCTGTCATGCGCCCACCACATTCCACATTTTCTCACAGTATATTTCTTTCTTTCTTGCACCTGTACATCAAGGAGTGGGGACAAAAGATAAATACCTCGACATCACAGTGCAGAATCTTCTACTCCAGTATAACTAAAAGATTTAGCTGTCAGATGGCTTTAGACCTCAAATTTGAAGAGCCGGGCACACAGCAGTGTGGGAGAGGAAGATATCTCAGAATATGAGGATAATTTAGAAATCTGTTCAGAGTATTTAGTTTCTGAAAGTGAATTTGAAGGTGGCCTTCACCTGGAATATGCACCACAAGGAGCACTGCAGAGCACCCAAAAGCGAGCCGCTCAGGAAATAATTCTGGATATGAGGGGAGACGTGTTTTTGGTGACCAGTGGAAAGAGAGGGACATCATCCATTTGCATGCCTACTTTGGCATCCTCATCCTCGTTGGTTTCTACAAGTAAGGAGGAAAGTCCACTGGAACAGTACCTGCATTGCCAACATTAACATTACAGTTTTCAGTTGGGACTGGAGTTTTGAAAGAAAGTAGACAGTGGTTGGAACAATCAGGAAAAGTAAGCAAGAGCCTCCGTCTGCAGTTCTCACTGTGAAAAAAAGGACTGTCCAGTCTCCAGCTTTTATGTTCACAGTCAACACTGACCAACCAAGCTGCTGGCCTGCTACAGCTGTCAAAGAAGGACGCGACGGTAGCCACTCGTAATCTTTGACAGCACGCTGGATACCTCAGCCTGTAATGGGTTCACACTCTGGATGGCAGTCAACCTCAACTGAAACCAAAGGAAGCTCCAAAGAAGATGACTTTTCCTTGAGGAGCTAGGCAAGGCACTGGTGACACCGCACATCCAGAGGAGACAACATGTGCCCAGGGTCCCAGCTTTCCTAACTACAGTTAGGAGAATGGTAGTGACTCCAGCTGTTGCACCTGCACGCCTCACACGACCACAGCCTCAAGCTTCTGAAGTTAGTGTCCTGTGGCAAATGTATCATGTGTGTGTATGTGTGTGTGGACGGGTATTAACATCTTCATGGGGACCAAAAATTGGTAGTTTACTATACTTGTGGGGACAATCAGCCCTCGTGGGGACCAAAATCCCGGTCCCCACGAGTTTGAAGGCATTTTTGAGCCTCAAAATGTGGTTTTAGTGTCAGGGTTACAATTAGGTTATGGTTAGGTTTAGTAATAACCTAACAATCACTTATTCTTTATGGCAAAGGCAGTTTCACATGACCTCATCCTCTCTATATGTACAATGTGCCCCAGGCAATGAAAGACAGCTGTAACTAACTGCAATGTCTATAGGCCAACATTGAAGCTGACATGTTCCCACATGCCTAATTAATAACATAACAGTGTAGTGTTACATTTTATAAAGTAACTAACATTGTGTTTCACAGCATTATTTCTTTCTAACCAAAAACATGTCCATAGAATGGGATCACAGTTATTCAGCAACCTTGTCTCAGGACAAGTAAGCATGAATTCATCACATCTTATCTGGAAATGAAACTGACTTGGAACTGGTTTGTGGAAAATACACACATCACCTCAACATAATTACTTTTTATGGTAATGTCTTTAGCTCTCCTGGAATTATAAGGCCAGATGTAATATCCTCTTAAGCAGAAGAGATTTATGTATTTGTGTATATTGTTAAATTATTGTTTTGGTACCCAAAATACTAATTACTTGTGCTTATTTTTAATCTGTTTTAGAGGCACGGGGGAGTTTTTATTTTTCTAGGGCACACATATGCACTCTCTCTCTCTCACACACACACAAACAAAATCATGTTTCTACAAACTGACACATGAAAAACCTGACTACACACACACAGATATAGAAGCTCTGTTTACCTGATGCAGTACTTTTTAATTTCCCTCCCACCAGCCAGTTGTCACTGAGGGTGACATAAATGGATTTATCACCCCCTCATTCAAGTACAAGGACATGGAGTCATTCGCTGAGCGATGTGCAAACACACATGCAACTCATTCTTATGAGGTAAGCTCCCTCATCCTCTCTTTGGTTTTCTGGTTTACTCACGCACATGTAGTGTACACTTGTGGCTGCAGGCATGAGCTTGAGTACTCCAACTGAGCAATTATATAGGTCATTTGTTCTTTCTGTCTGAAACAGGCCCTGTAAGTGTTCCTCAAGTGACATATGTGTAAGCTCAGGCAGGGTTAGACACAATACATGCCAATTTTACAATAATGGATTGGTTTCAAATACACCATTTCCAGTTTTCTTGGTTTTTTTTTAATAGATTTTGAGCAAACTATATTTTCTAAGACCCTATTGTCATATGAGCTGAGTGAGGCAAGGCTACAACTCCTAACACCCGTTAACCCACAGGTATCAAACTCCAGTCCTCGAGGGACGGTGTCCTGAAACTTGTCCATGTGGCCCTGCTGCAACAACCTGAATACAATTATTAGGTCATTATCAAGACTCTATAGAACCTGTCTGCATGCCAAGGTGGCAATTCAGCCATTCAATTCATGTTACATCAGCTCATGAGTGAATGAATACAGTGCAATAAACTTACTTTTAGAAGTACATTTTTTTCAAAAATGTGCATGTACCTACATTTATTTAAACTTACTTGAGTAGAGTTAGGGGTTGCCACCTCAGCAGACAGTCAGGTTCTATAGAGTCTTGCTAATGACTTAATAATTGTATTCAGGTGTGTTGCAGCAGGGACGCATCCAAAACCTTCAGGACAGCGGCCCCCGAGGACTGGAGTGTGACACCCCTGCATATCCCATTAACACACCCACTCCTAATTTGTTTAAGTGGCTACAGAAATGGATGTTTGGATGGGTATTTGCCAAGTTCCATGTCTTGGGTAAAGGTTGTGACACTAACATAGTGCATGCTGTAAATAGACAACAGAAAAGATGCATGTAGCTTCGGGTGCTGAAAAGTATGACGATGCAAACCTGCATTCTCATTAATGGCCACCTTTCTTTTTTTCCTTCAGTGTATTTTGACTTTTGTTGCCATGATGCCAGGTCTCTCTTGGAAATGAGATTTTTAATCTCAATGAGATTTTTTTACCTGGATAAATAAAGGACTAATAATAAAAAGAGTAGGACATTACAAACCAACTGATATACAGAGTCTATGAAACTGAACAGTTTATAATACCCGCTCACGCAAATTATCAATGGTGTTGATGACACTAACTCTAACCATAGACTCAGAATACATTGTTTAGATTGCTCATATATTTTTTCTCTTTGGCAGTCAGGGAACAAAGAAAATAATCTGAACCACTGCTGGTGGTCTATGTGTCCTATTACATGACTTTGTGCATATATCATTTGTAATAAATATAATGGCTACATTAGCAGTGCAGTTTGATATTGCAATCAGCATACAAAAAGACTTATATCGGTATGACAGTAAATCTAACATTTCAGTCACGCAGGCTTTCATTGGATTACTTTCAGGTTGACAATAAGCTGCAAACCTAATTTCCCCAGACATAGGAAAATGCTCTGCTTGGAATAATAATTGTTTGTTTTGTTTTTCCACAACAAAGTTCACCAACTTTAATCAATTACCTCACTGCTGGTCATTCCATTGTCAAGATACGAGTGCTGAAAGCCTGAGGTTTTCCTGTCACACTTAGACTTTGCACAGTTTGTACACTGATTCTTTCCCAAATAGAACTTCAGAGACCTTTAATATGCCCTGACCACATGCTGTCTTTCATAGTGTAAATTTGAGAACAGATTTGCTACAAACCTGTTAGCACAACTGACTGCAAAACCAAAGGTTTTTGCTCAGAACCCTTCAATTATGAAGAAAGGCAAAACTTGTTTTGGGGAAAAAGTAAATTGCCAGAAAACACTTACAAATGTATTTATTAATTCCCTAAACTCAAGTCCAGGGTATTAACAATGCATTAATTAACCCTGTGATGTCAAAGTGTATGTGATCATCAAGATTCCATATCCTGTAAATTCCACAAAAACAGAAAGGAAAAAAAAAAAGAAACAAGCCTACTCCAGGCACAGACCTCTCAGGACTGTGCCTGAGAGACTGATATAGGAATAAAGAAGAAAGCTCTGTGGACATGTGTGCTGAGACTGGACTCTGGACCCAGATAAACTGTATGCATGGATGATTGAATGGATGTGTAGGACACTGCTGGATCCCCATCGCTTTACAAGCCATTTACAGTGTTTGCAGGATTCACATGACCAAATGTTACATTTAAACCTTGTCGCCTTCTCCTCTCAGTGGTCTTAATGTTCTGGCTGTTCAGTGTATAGTGAAACTAAAGGTGCTGTTATAATTAAGAACACAGGACTAATTAAAGTTCCATACTTTTTCGCCTCTGTCATAAATCACGGGGAGATCCATTCACACTGTGGCTGATTGAAAAATGCATTACAGAGCTCAAAGATTGATTGCAAGATACTTCATTAATGATTTCTTATTAACAGACAAATATCATACCCAAGCTGAAGTGAAAGATCACTTATTGCTTTACACACATTTGCAGTCTACTGAAATGTCCACTGATGCAGGTGAAGGTTAAATGTCTGCCTCGTGATGATAAACCATCATGCTTCCTTTGCTACGACTCATCTTCTTTCTGTAACAACGTCAGCTGGCCTCTTTGTTGAATTCTGAGGTTGTGTAGACGCAGATACCAATTCAAATAAGTAAGAGAGCATATTCAATTTCAATTCAACTTTATTTATACAGCGCCAAATCACAACAGCAGTCGCCTAAAGGGGCTTTATATTGTAAGATAGACCATACAACAGTACACACAGAGAAAAGCCCAACAATCATGTGACCCCTTATGAGCAGGCAGGTCATATGCCAAGGTCTGTTGTATGCAACAGTATGTATTTACAGTACTGTGTTTTGGTGAGTAAAAGGTCTCAGCGTTCTCCCTTTATGTCTATTCACTGTTTGTAGATTACTGTTTCAAGGATGGTGTTAGTAACAGCCAAGACTTGAAGGAAAGAAAGAAAGATCATATTCTTTAAGTGACCTTTCATAACTGCACACAGTTTATTCTTCTTGCATACAGCATTGCTTTCTTCACAACACCATGTAAAAGAGTTTTTATTACAGGGCTGCCTTGTCACCAATTCTTTTTGCCTTATATGCCGAGCCACTAGCGCAAGCAGTGCGGCAGCATCCAAATCTGGAGGGGGTAACTCTAGCCGGACAAAAACATCTTATTGGATTATTTGCTGACGATGTCATTGTTTTCTTACGAGATCCTGACAAGTGCTTTCCAATTTTGATGCAACTATTCCATACCTTCGAACACTTGTCGGGCTACAAAATTACCAAAACACAAATTCTATCATTCAACTACACACCTTCTCAAAAGATTAGAGATGAATATAAACCAAAGTGGCACTTGAATACCATGAAATATTTGGGCGTAATCTTGACAAAATCATTATCTGCTATGTTTGACACAAACTACAATCAGGTGGAGGGCAATATAAAAAAAGACCTAGAACGGTGGTCAACAATACCTACAAATTTTTACTCTAGAATTCAAATAATAAAGATGAACGTTCTCCCAAGATTGCTATACATGTTTCAATCACTCCCACTTCCTATACCTCAAAGTAAATTTAAAATATGGGACAAGATGATCTCAAGGTTTATATGGGATGGGAAGAAGCCCAGAACAAGGTTAACAACATTGCAACTCCCGAAGTGTAAGGGAGGGATGGCTTTGCCTAACCTAAGGGAATACTTTTACGCAGCCCAATGTAGACCTCTCGTTGGTTGGTGTAGATCAGAATATGAGGCACGGTGGAAGGAAATTGAGAAAGAAATTGAGGGAAACAAAGTTCAAATTTTTATCTCTGACAAACAATTAATGACCTCTTACAAAAGTAGAATGAATCAAATTGTGAAATTTACACTAGACATATGGCATACAGTAATAGAAAAACATCAGTTAAAAGAACAAATATTTTTGCTGAGATGGTTTAGACATGATAAAAAATTTAAGCCGGGACAATTGGACCAAACATTCAAACGGTGGGAGTTAAAAGGGATTACAGCAGTTTGTACTTTAATGAAAAATGGAACACTAATGAGCTTCCAACAACTAAAAAATGAATACAAATTGGAAAATAGAGATTTTTTTAGATATCTGCAAGTTAGGGATTATTGTGTAAAGCAAATAAAGTCTGACTGGCTTGAAAAACCATTGGGTGTTATTGGAATAGTAAAAAATTGCTATGAACATAAACAATTCAAAGCAATTTCCACTTTCTATAGATCATTAGAAGAAGATAGACAGCACACAACCTTTTACCTTAAAAAGAAATGGGAAGCTGAACTGGTCATAACTATAACAGAGAAGGAATGGGTCAGTATGTGTGAAATACAACACAGCACAACGAATTCGCCGTTGTGGAGGGAATTTTGCTGGAAAAATTTGACATGTTTTTTCATTACACCCAAAATTAAAAGTAAACAGAACTTAAATCCACAGAAATGTTGGAGACTGTGTGGAGAAACAGAAGCAGATCATTCGCATGTATTCTGGAAGTGCATAAAAATTAAAAAGTTTGGGAAGACCTTAAAATGACCATGGATAATATTCTGGGTTATGCACTCCCAAACACCTGTCAAGTGATGTACCTTGGAAACATAAAGGAACAGATACAAAAGGAGGACTTATATCTAGTAAAAATAATTCTAGCTGCAACTAAAAAAGCAATCACAAAGAAGTGGTTACACCCAGACTCTCCCACTCAACAAGATTGGATTAGGATTGTAAAGGGTATCTCAGAGATGGAAAAAATGTTGAATGTTGAATGTTGTTGTTGTGCAGCACAGACATTCAACATTTAGTATTTATTGCTGTTTACACTTAGCTAGATTAACATGATGGTGTTGTGTTTAGTATGTTACTTTGTTTTTTTTTTTGCTTGTTTTCTATTCTTTTTCTCTCAACAGGTGATCCAGGAGATATTTTTTTTTCTCTTTGTCTTTGTAAGTGCCCTTTCTCACTGTCCCTTTTCCCTTCTGTTTTTCTTTTCCTTCCTCTCTTTCTTTCTCCCTTTCCTATCCCCCAATCATGTCTGTCTCATCTGTAACTACTGAAAATAAAATAAATAATAACAACAAAAGTTGATCAAATGGACCAATACGGCAATGCCATGATGATCCATTTGGCAAAATAAATCCATTTGGTATCCTTGTTGGTCTTCAGACAACAATTCTGACGGCTAAAGAACCAAATGGGACAGACAAAAAAAAAAAGAGATGGAAAAAATAACATTCAATATTAGACTGATGGGATGTAAATACGATAGACAATGGAGGAAGTGGAAAGCATTCCGAAGTGGCACCAAAAACACAACATAAAAAGAAATTTGCATGTGATAGGTGGAAAACGAAATGTAAACTCCAGACTGTTTGTATGTTTGTAATTTACTTTACTGTATTGTTTTCAATGTTAACTAAAACTAATAAAAATTAAAGTTGAAGTAAAAGAGTTTTTATTATTGAAGTCAGACCCTCAACAGCATGTTAATAATAAACCAGTAAAATGTTTGATATTAAAAAAAAATTATTAATATATAATTCAGAGTTTTATACAGTATGGTGCGAATGGAACTTCTTGTTATTGTTTGTTTCCCATTATCTTCCCATTTAGTCTATTGTCAAGCAACCTCTAGTGGCTATGACACATAAAATAAAAGAAGCAGCGGCCTTTGGTGTTAAATATTATAGAAATATTAGAAAGTGACTGAAACTGCAGTTCCTTTCATGGCCACTTGTGGCCGGTTCCAAAAGTGAGTCTCCCATGTTAAGATGCCCAACTAAACAGCATTGAAAAGTGTGTTTAGAGCCTAAGATCTGTTTTAGCGACTATGAAACTTTTCTCATTCGTATCAATAAGGCATGTGCTTAAGTAGAAGCACAATATTAGTGTGCTACAGGCAGGTGTAGCCAACAGCTAGCTGCTAGGCCTCAATTCTGCTAATTTGTTTCACTGATTGTTTCCTTATTGGAGCATTTCTAAAGGAATTATCTGATAAATATGATGAAGAAAGACGTCTGTGCTACATCCCATTTAATAGAATTGTAGCATTTTATTAGTCCACAACCTATAATAGAATAGCCCTTTATAATCAATGTATATGTATAAAGAAATTGTACTTACCACTAATTAGCTGAT
Organism: Pelmatolapia mariae; assembly: GCF_036321145.2. Taxonomy (NCBI): domain Eukaryota; kingdom Metazoa; phylum Chordata; class Actinopteri; order Cichliformes; family Cichlidae; genus Pelmatolapia; species Pelmatolapia mariae. The sequence goes on along the minus strand of NC_086228.1, from coordinate 37,633,727 downwards.
ATGTCTGTGTATTACAGCTGATGGATGTAGCTCGCTATCCAAGAATAGCATTAGCTGATTATTATCTTATCATCTATTGGTCAAAAACAATAATAACTTGGCTCCAAAAAACAAAAATCAAACTTAGGTGTTTTCAGAACTCTACCACTCAGACTTCTGAAAAGAGTTGGTGACATCACTGAAGGGTCCTCTATCGCCTATATGCACACTGGTGGCTAACCTCAGAAACCTGTTGACCAAGAACATTGAGACTTAAAGCATGTCTGTTTTTGGCCCAAAGGATATTGAACACTGAGGTGGTTACAGCATGATGTTGTTCTTGAATCTTAATAATGGTCGTGACAAATGAATGGGTGACATCATAGTAGGTACATCCATTTTTTATACCGTCTATGGCTACAAGGGAAGTGCTACAGGTTTTTTAGATTCTAGGTTAGTGTTTTGATTTGCCCAGTCACCAGGCCTTTTTTCTTCATTGTCCATCACACTGCAATCATATATAAGAATCATAGTTATATTGTGGTAAAATAACTGGTCCAATAAATGTTGCATTCAGTAGTTTTATTACTATCAAAAGCTGTCATTGATTTCAAAGTTGACACTTTTTTTATTAGCTTGTGGAATATCATGCCATATTATGCTTGTTTTTAGTAACTTGCAGCATCATGCAGAAGAAATGTGTCATGTTGGCAAAGGCACAGTTTTGGGTTTTGGATGAACTGTTTAGCAAAAGTGACTTCTGTTCAGAAATATGTGCTTGGATGATTGAATAAGCTCCTGTTTAACAGACATGATGGAGCAGTTTTTTGTTTGTTTTTCCAAAAGAATAATGCCTATGGATCTAAATCTAGTTGACTGTGATGCAACAAGACCTTCACATGAATCTGTTGTAGGCACATATGCACACTTTAGTCATCTCTGTGATGTCAGCGGGTTGAGGAGAAAGAAAGAATAGCTGGAGATTCAGTTCTCATAGAAATCTTTCCTGGGAGCTACCAAATGAGGCAGAGAAGGTGGGTGGGGTGGACGGGTCAGGAGAGGTAGCTGTTATGTCCCGGTCTAGGGGTACAGGAGCACAATATAAGGGTTAAAAGGAAAGCGACCCCGCCCTGGTCCCCGAAGCCATAACTCCACCCTCTGTATCTCCGGGGTAAGCAAAGGCCAAAATAACAAACAAAACAAGCCAAAACTTGTGTGAAACAAAAAACAAACAAAGGACAAGTGCTATCCCTAACTCCTTAATTGAATAAACAAGAGAAAAAGTACAGGAAATAATAAAGCAGTTCACTCTTCTGCTTCAGTGCTTATTTACAAGTGAAAGAGTATCTACACACTATATACAAAACTTAACAATTCTCTGAAGTCACACACACAAATTTGTCATAGATAGTTTGGACAGGTCTGCTGCTGCTGTCAGCTGTTGTCAGGGGACAACTGCTGGAGAGGGTTTTTAAAAGAGCCAATTGATGACGGAACCAATCAGCAGCTGCCAGCTCTCCAATCAGGAAGGACCTGCAGAGACTCTTAAAGGTACAGGACTCACACGTGGGACAAAATCCATCCACTGTGATCCAAAATATGAGCAGGGCTGTAACAGTAGCAAAGAAAGATGCAAAATGTAGGAATTTACATTTCTGTGATAAACGTGACATTTATTGTTCTCAAACAGATAAAAGAGAGGAGTAGTAAGATACAGAGGTATTAACAAACAGCAAACAAAAGGTAAAGGAGCAAAAAGAAATTGAGGAAAGACAACAGAACTACACTCAACATTATTAAATATTATTATTCATTTTAAATTAACTAATTGTAGTGGTACGATTCCAGCAGCATGTGGGATAAAAGTACTTTATGGCAAATAAATAAGTATGTTCTCCAAAGCACTGTTTGAATGTTTTATCTAAATTACTCTTAAAGACTGAGATTAGTTCAGACTTCCCTCTTTTGGTTATTCTGGTTGGATTTTTGGTTCAGTTTGCTTGTTTTTGTGCCAGCTGAGTTTAATATTTACTGTTTTACTCCAGGTTTTAATAAAAGGTCATTTGATGTTACTCGTTGATGTCAGCCTTGTGGTTTGGTGAACTATGATAACAAATGTTTTAATTTCTGTTAAATTATATCAACAAGACTTCCTGCAATTAATTTCAGATGTAAAGCCTCAAAGTAGTGTAGTAGTATTTCTTGGAAGTACTTGTTCTAGCTTCCAAATCATGAGTTGTGCAACTTGAAGAAGCCTTGTAACCTTTAGAATTGCTGTGAAAGGTCAACATGAGTACTCTCCAAAATGTCTCCATGTTAGAAGAAAGGTCTGGATCAAAACTTAAAAAACTGGATCAGGCTGAAAGGTCAAGTATATGTTGAGACCAGTATAGTTTTTCCTTACCTGCTGTGGTCAGGAGCTTACATACATGCATCATGGATGAATGTTGCTGTTAATGATTTCTGTGATTTTTTTCCAACCAAGGCTGGAATGATTGTACAGTAAACATCTTTAATGAATGATTTTCTGTAATCTGAAGCATACACACAAATATTTGGATATGTATACCTTTTTGTTAAACATTTTCGGATTGACTCAGCTTCCTTGGAACTCCGGTCGAGCAGGTACTAAAAATGCACCTGGTACCAGGTCTACCAACTAATGGAACACCCTAAAAACAAAGTCGAGCCGAGCGGATGCTAGTGGAAAAGGAACAAGTCAACAAAGAGAGAGTGGTTCTGTTTGGAACGTTAACAGCATTGAATTATTGGTGTCAAACTGTTATCTCACTGTAGAGTTGAGGGACATTTACATTACACCTGTTTTTCTTAACCTTACCACAGATTAAAGAGCATCTGTAACCATTGTAACTGTAGACAAAAGATAATGACAGCCAAGGAAGGAGTAGAAAAACGAGAAACACAAAGATGTGATGGAAGTAGACTGAAATGTTTTTAGCTTTTCTTGAATAAAATTGAAAACAACTGAAGCGGTGAAAATGAAACTATTACACTAAAACTAATTCAACATCAGGTGTCAAAGCGCTGAGGTACATTGTAATGAATCTCAAGTCCTAATCGAATTCACGACAGGAGGTGGATATAAAGTAGGCATACAGCGTCAACAGCAAATTAAAATGGGAGGAGATCAGAAAACAGCAAAGCTTTTAGCTTGTGATAACTCGCAAAGATGAAAAAGGGAAACTGGAACCATGCTATGATCCCTCCAAGTTTAAACGTTAAGACTTTTTGATGGTATTTAAAAGTCAGAACTGTTGACCACTCACTCCAGGAAGAGTGTTTCATTATAGGCTCATCTTTTTAGAAAATAACAAAATCAATGCATCCAGCATCCAACGATATGTTGCACAATTTGGACTGAACATAAATCCTAATGGCTCGTATGAAGGTTCTCGTTCTCTCTGCAGTTGAGGCCAGTGTTGAGAGAGAGTTTACAGTAAGCTGAAAAATCCTGAATCCAGCATAACAACCAATAATAGCAAAGGCTGCAAAAGGTCAGGGTGCAGCTCCCTACGTGAAACGAAACAAACCAAGACTGAAAATAGACATCAGGCTTGAGGGAAAGAAATGAAATGAAGAGAGGGAACAACAGCAGCGGAGACTGAGAGAAAGAGAGAGCGACAAATGAAATAGAAATCCAGAGAAGGAAAGAGTTATAAGGTGTTTGGCTTGATGATTCATTTGTGTGTTTAAACCTATTTTACTCCGCCGACCCTGTTCATTCGCCAACAACAATAGGCGGTAATTTCCCCAGTGTTGATAAATTACACGGCTCTCTCTGCAAGCAGAACGCACTGCTGTACTATTATGAGAAAAGGCAAATGCTACTTTAAAAAGAGGGAGAAAGGGCAAGAGGCTGAGAAAGAGATGCATGAGAAGAAAGAATAATACAGATGGAAGTAGACATATTTGGGCTTGTTATTTGATGCTCGAACCCTACTTCTACCGCTAGATCAAGGAAAAAAGCAATGTAGGGAGGACAGAAACAAAGGAAAGGCAGGTGCTGGCTGTTAATCTGGAACAAGAAAATGGAAGGGAGAATGACAAAGAGGAGAAGATGTACCAAATTGAGTGGGTGTGCTAATTACTAACCACTCACTACCAGAAACATCAAAGCACGAGAGACAATAGGAGACAACAGGGACTATTTTAAATCCAACTGTGCTTCTGAACCCCCCTACGCACCACCAGTCCACCAACACACACACACACAGACACACACACAGAATATTACGATGGCTGAGAGCATAATTAAAACGCCTCAAGGCAGTTGGGAAGGTGTTTCAGTTGGGGTGTGCGTGTGAGTGTCTTTGCATCGCAGACATCGTGGGATCATATCATCATAGCTTACCTTTGCAGTATGTCTGCCTATCCCTAATCCACCCTGTGTAGTATTTGTGGTTGTATTTTTTGTCTGGTTGTTCATGTATACCTTCTTTGAGCGGGAACAACAGCAGTGGAGACTGAGCGAAAGAGAGAGGGGCAAAGTGAAACAGAACTCCAGAGGAGGAAAGAGATGCAACAACTGCATGCCCTAACCTCCGTGAATAAGAGATAATATTATATAGCTATGGAAATGCAAAAATCAATGAATATAAATGTAATTACCAAATGACTTTATTTGCATGTGTCCAATCTTAACTTTGTGAAAAAAAAAAAACTCCACAGCACTGCTATTGTTAAAGACTCCTTAGGTTACCTTCAGGTTTCTGCTTTTCATAAACTGTTACTAAACACTATCTTGCCAAAAGTATTTCAGGTGTTCCAGTCACTTCCATGACAACAGGAAGCGATGCACCTGGGCATGCAGACTGCTTTAACAAACATTTGGGAAAGAGTGGGTTGTTCTCAGGAGCTCAAAGGTACCATGATAGTCATAAAATTTCCTCGCTATTAAATAATGGTCAACAACTTTCTACAGAGACAGTTGATACAGACATCCAAACTTTATGTGGTCTTCAGATTAGCTCAAGAACAGTTCAAGAGAGCTTCGCTGAATGTGTTTCCATAGCTGAGCAGCTGCATCCAAACCTTTCATCACCAAGTACAATGCAAACCATTGGATTCAGTGGTGCAAAGCTTACCATCACTGGGCTCTAGAGCAATGGAGATGTGTTCTCCGGTGTAACACATCACGCTTCTCCATTTGGCAATCCAATGGACGAGTCTGGGTTTGGTGGTTGCCAGGACAACAGCACTTGTCTGACTGTACTGTGCCAAGTATAAAGTTTGGTGGAAGAGAAATTATTGTGTGGGGTTGTTTTTCAGGAGTTGGGCTCAACCCCTTAGTTCCAGTGAAAGGAACTCTCGGTGCTTCAGTATACCAAGGCATCCTCAACAATTTCATCCTCCCAGCTTTGTGGGAACATTTTGGACATGGCCCCAACCTGATCCAAAATGAGTGTGCACCATTGCCCAAACCAAGGTCTATAAAGGTGTGGACGAGCTTGACTGGCCTGAACAGAGTCCCGATATCAATCTGATAGAACACCTCAGGGAGGAATTAGAGCTGAGACTGTGAGCAAGCCTTTATTGGCTGACCTCACAAATGAGCTTCTGGAAGAATTGTCCCAAATTCCTATTAACACACTCCTAAACCTTGTGGGAAGTGTTCAAGATTGCTTTGTGACTGCACACCAACTACTTTCAAAAGATTCAACCCTATGTCCTGTTTGTCAGTCGCAAAAAAGTGTTTTGGTCATTTGTTTCTCTTGGATGTGCACTTTGCTTCTCCTTTCATCTGTATTTGTAACTGCATCGGATTACAAATGCAATGTGCTGTGCCCTGACCTGCACAAGTCTAATGGTATTGATGTATTGAGGTCTACACGTTTATATTGAGTGGGAGAAGGTAGTTGTATTTCACACAAACAAAGGCAGAGGTTAACGTGCAGTATTGCTCCTGCGATGCAGTCTTCACACCTTCAACTAATTAACATGTAATAAAAGACGACAAATATTTAACTCAATCTGGCACCGCACAGCAGAGGTGAGCTCAATGCTTTTTTACTTCATTTATTATCTTGTTTCTTTGTCTTTTTTATGCACAGTACTGATTAGCTGTTGTAGCAGCTTCTAAACATTGTGAAATCCTCATTCATCAAAGCGTATCCTTGCTTTTCCTGTTAGCACTGGTACATTTTAAGACCTCATAGTACCCTGTTATCCTAAAAGAGCACTGCACTCTCACACTGCAGGCTTACTTGTTGTTCCTAGAGTATTTAAAAGCAGAATGGGAGGCAGAGGCTTCAGTTTTCAGGAACCAGCTTCCAGTTTGGATTCAGGAGACACCGAGACTTTCATCTTTTTACTCATCTCTTGTCACCCTGTGTTTTTATACACTAGTACTATATAGAGATGGACCGATCCGATATTAAGTATCGGTATCGGTCCGATACTGACCTAAATTACTGGATCGGATATCGGCGAGAAATTAAAAAATGTAATCCGATCCATTAAATATCAAAAAAGCACCTCACAAAACTTGCGACACGACGTAACTCCGCTCATAACCGTAGCTGTCGAAGCAGTGTGCTCACGTGATAGAGCGGCTGTGTTTATTTGTAGCCTCGCTAGCAATCCAGCATTTCATCTCCGAGGAAGTTATCCCAGAGAGAAGTAAAGCAAGTGTCTAAGTTCATCTCTGAATGTTTGTAAAGCGTACCTACGTTAAGCTTAACAACCGATATATGGAGCGTCTGCCTCTTCTCTCTCTCTCCCTCTCCTGCCGCTACTTCAATCGTGAAACTGCTTAATGATCAGCTGATCGGCTTTTCTGTCGCGAGTCCGTCTCTCTTCTTTGTTTTTGGCCCACTTTGCACCAGAAAGAGGAAACCAGCGGCTGAACAACAGCAGCACGTTTAAGCTTGATAAGCTGTTGTTAGAATTTATTTAATATTACTTTCTAGACCAGGATCCTTTTCTATGTAGCTGACGGCTGGTAACTGTGCAGGGGCGGATCTAGCAAAGTTTAGCCAGGGGGGCCGATAGGGCATTAACAGGGAAAAGGGGGCACAAAGACATACTTATCTTTCTTATTCTCATTTAAAATGTCTAGCTTTTAATAAATAATTATCTGAATCTTACACCCAAAGTTTTAATCTGATGTAAAATGTATAGAAGTCCATTACTGTATATAGTAACTGTTAAGTCTAATATACCGTAGTAAGCTATAGTACTTTTTCCTTTGGGAAAGTACCATCTGTGCAGTCTGCAATTCTGTAGAAGAAAGATGTTGAATATATTTAATTATTCTTGAAAAATAATTTATTTCTGTGCATTTTTTTCACACTGCATCAAATTAAAGTTGATTACGTCGATTAAGCATCATGAGGTGGAGGGTGGGGGTGGTTCCCTTTTTTTTTTTTTGCTGGGAGTTTGCAACCCTATTAGTTAGGTTGCTTAATATTTCTGCTAAGTACTCTTTAAAATACCAGAATAGGAAGGATGGAGTAGGTTTAAGTTTATTAGATTGATCAGTAGTGCTGAACTATGAAATATTTTGGGCGCAGTGTATTTTTTACATACAGGTATAACAGAATAGCTTTAGTGTTGTTGTTTATTTAAACTTGAGTATGAACTTATACAAAATGCAGCAAGATATTTAAAAAAAAAACAGTTTTATTGATTAAAAAACACACTATATCGGATTAATATCGGTATCGGCAGATATCCAAATTTATGATATCGGTATCGGTATCGGACATAAAAAAGTGGTATCGTGCCATCTCTAGTACTATATTCAATAATTAGCAATTATTAAACTCTCTCATTCTTTCGTATAGTTTTGTCTCTGCTCTCTTCTCCTTCCCCTCACCCCCAACCAGTAACAGCAGATGACTCCCCCCCCCGCCCCTGGTTTACCAGAGGTTTCTTCCTGTTGAAAGGGAGTTTTTCCATCCCACTGTCACAAAGTGCTTGCTCATAGTAGGCCATGTAATTACTGTAAAGTAAAGACCCTGCAAACTTAGAAAGAATCCCCAACTAAGCACCAGCTCGTTGTTGTTCTGAATTGATGCTATATAAATAAAACTAAATTGAATTGACCTGAAAATTCATCAGCGAGCTCAAATCTGTTTGCTGTGAGGTACCTAAGCCTAACCTAAGCTGTTAAATTATATCTTTTTCTTTAGATGCAGTGTGTGAAGTTCCATGGTGGGCATGCCATGTCTAGCAGGACATTTTTATCCGTCAGATACCTGAAATGAAAATAACAGTTTTGCAGAATTTCACAGCCTCCCCCAAATGAGACTGTAGTGGCTCAGTAAAATAAATAAATAAATAAAGGTCTAAATCTGTCATTACAACAATACTGCCAGCTATACTTTCTGAGTAGCTCATCACAATGTGCCAGCACCTTGTTTTTTCTCATGGTCCCTGTGGCTTAGGAGTTATTATTATACAATAAACTGGGACAAAATCCAACATAGGCTTAAAATGTGTCCTACAAAGGTTATGAAATGCTTATAGTCATTTTCAAACAGGCTCAGCATGATCACACCAGGGCTCTGGTAGCTGAAAAGATGTATTTAAGTCTTCATTGCCAATGTGGTGAAAACTTCTAATCATAACTGGCTTTTAAAATAACATTTTTTCTTATTACTTATAAACTTTTTGTTCATTACTTTTCAATGTTTGCAGCTTAAGCCCTTGATGTGATTCTTTCTAATGACACGTCATACTGCTGAAATAATACTGTGGCTTAAAGCTTACATGCTGTCTTTCTAGTATACCTTCTCGATAACGTCATATTTGAGAGATGGAAGTCAATTCATGCAAAACATAAAATACCTAAAGCTGAATATGAGTGTATATGTATGTATAATGTAAAGCTATTATATATTTAAGTGAACTGTATGCAGTAACTATGACTTACAAAGTCAATTTAATGTTGTAATTATATATATATATATATATATATATATATATATATATATATGTATATTTGCAACTAGACAAGCTGTCCCTGCTAAACAACAAGAAAAGGAACACTGTTTGGTGTATTCAAAGCTACAATAATAGATATAAATTGCAGAACTCTTGGCTTGCAGTAAGACTTTGACTTGCTTTAAAAATTTAAAGTTGAATGAAAAAAAAATGGTGTAAAAAACAGCTACACTTCAGCTGCACCGAACCATCGAGTTTTAATAGGCATGGTTCATTCACTCCACTGCTGTTGTAGCAAATACAAAGTCTTTTATCTGCACATCACTTATGTAATCTCTTCACATGTCAGTCTTTTGTCAACTTGTAGCCTGTCGAGTGGTCGATTGCTAACTTGACATCAAAAGACTGAAGCAAATCATTCAGTGTCAAATATGATTTTTAGGATCTTTTATGAGAGTCTTGCTCTATTTTGCTCTAAACAGTGCAAAGTAGTAAAATTCCTAAAAACTGTCCTCTGAGAGTCTGTCTCCCGTGGCTTCAACATCATGTTTTATGCACAAGTTAAATACATTTCCTGGGTGAGGTAGGAACAGAGCGTTAGAGAGAGCATATACCCTGTGTCTGTTTGCATGTGTGTGAGTGTGCGCACTTGTGGTTACCATATGCTAATTGCTCCAACAGTTGTGCAATACAATGCCTTGTGACTACTACAGACCTGCTTTAGGTGGGCTACAAAAACAGCACTTTGATAATGAGCATCATCGAACTGTGTGTGTCAGCATGTGTGCTGAAATACGAAAGCACCACCAGGGAAGTCTCTCCTGTGTGTTAACATGCTCCCTAAGGGGGATAACTGTGGCATCAGAGGAAGTTTCATATAGATGTAGACTGTATAGAATGTACAAGAAAAACATTCTCTTAAATTTTCTTTTAATTTTTATTTCACCTCCCTACAGAATTTAATTAACAAATGAATTCATTTTTATATGAGGAAATAACTTTGAATGACTTTATAGGCCAAATACACAGACACATGCACACAATCAGTCATATTCTAATGAAGGTCAGCTGGTACAGTTTATCTGATAATCATGACCCGAGCTGAGAATCAAGTCAATTTCATGTACCTGACTAATCTTCAACAGTTGATTCTGTTCATCTGGACGTAGCGTTTTCGTAGCTACGTCCAGATGAACAGAATCAACTGTTGGAGATTTACTTACCTGGATGATCCAGAATGCATCAAGACGATACCTGACTAATATTAAAAACTGTTCTAATAGCACAAACTTTACAACTTAAAAATCACAAAACACAATAAATATAGTTTATATGTGCAAGGTAAAATAAAGGTTCATATCTGGAAGACTTGCTTATCCGCTGAATTGGAAATCACAGATATCACCTACGAGTGTGATAGCAAAGCCAGCTTTGCATTTTCTTGCTTTTTGTTCTTGACTGAAAAGAAATCCAGTCAAGAAGAGTTTTTTGTACCTTTGGATGGCTTTTCAAAGTACTGCCTATCACAAAGCACATCTTTAGACTGCAGATAGATAACACGTTCTAAACAGGCCCATTCAGCCATGCACCACTCTGACTCTATATTACACAGCTGTCACAGGACTTGCCTCTGGCCAGCATTTACAAACACATACTCTACTTCCGGCGCCCCCCGTGTGCGGCAGCCTGTTACAGCAGCTCTGCTCATTCTGAGTTTCTTTCTTTCTTATCTTTTCTTCTCGTAATTTTTCTATAACTAACGTATTAGTAATTAGACTCTGTAACCATGTTCTACCGTTTTGTGCTAGTTCTGGTCGTTTTTCTTAGTTTTTTTCTACTTTTTTCACCCGTGTCTGGGGACCCAGAGCAGGGATCCTTTGTTTACAGTAAGGATCAGCTGTTAGCGCTGCGTCCCGCAGCGGTACTGCCGGCGGACAGACCTGACATTCCCAGTGAGCTGAGGAGGAAAAGACGGGGGTGTCGTGCTGGGAAGGAGCGCCGTCGGCCGAGAAGGAGACGTTATCGACCATCTCTTCCTTCTGTAATTATTGGAAATGTACGTTCTTTGCACAATAAATTGGATGAGCTCACGTCGCTAACCTGGTCACAGAGGGAGTACCGGCAATGTAGCATCATGATGCTAACGGAGTCGTGGCTAACACCGCTAACTCCGGACACGAGCGTGACACTACCGGGATTCCAGCTGCTGCGAGCGGACAGGACGAGAGAGAGCGGTAAGAGGAAAGGAGGGGGACTGGCAGTGTTTGTGAATGACAGATGGTGTAACCCTGGGCACATCACTGTGAAAGAACAACTCTGCAGCAGAGACATTGAGCTGTTAGCCGTTAGCATGCGTCCGTACTACCTGCCCCGGGAATTCTCGCATGTTATCGCGATAACAGCGTATGTCCCCCCCTCGGCCAACGCGGATGCAGCCTGTGACACTCTCCACTCAGTGGTCAGCAGACTGCAAACACAATCTCCGAGAGCCCTCCTCATAATATCAGGGGACTTCAATCATGCCTCACTGGACTCCACACTGCCCACCTTCACCCAGTATGTGACCTGCCCAACCAGAGACAATAAAACACTGGACTTACTGTATGCCAATGCAGAAGAGGCATACAGTTCATCATCTCTCCCTCCCCTGGGCAGATCTGATCATAACCTGGTGCACCTTGTCCCTGTGTATGAGCCCTTAGTGCGCAGGGAGCCACCAGCCACCCGCACAGTACAGAGATGGTCGGAGGAGAGCGAGGAGGCTCTTAAGGACTGTTTTGAGTCGACTGTGTGGGAGGTGATCTGTGACGACCACGGAGAGGACATCGACAGCCTTACTACATGTATTACTGACTATATTAATTTCTGTGTGGATAACACCGTACCTACCAGGACTGTACGGTGTTTCTCCAACAACAAACCTTGGATTACCCCAGAAATTAAAGCCGTCCTCAAGCAGAAGAGGAGGGCCTTCAAATCCAAAGACAAAGAGGAGTTGAAAAGGGTGCAGAGAGAGCTGAGGGGACTGATAAGGAATGGGAAGGACAGCTACAGGCAGAAGATGGAGAACCAGCTTCAGCAAAATAACGTTGGTGAAGTCTGGAGAGGCCTCAGAACCATCTCAGGCCACAAACATCAGAACTCTCTGCCTGGGAGGGAAGTGAGGTGGGCAAATGAACTGAATCATTTCTTCAACAGATTTGATTCAGCCATGAGGCAGTCTCCAACATCGGCTGCAGACTCACCCACCCCCACTGCTGCTGTTCCACCTCTGACACCTCAGACACTTCACACCTCCTCTATTCACCCTGCTCACTCCTCCCCACCCCCAACAACAGCATCCAATACACAATCAACACAAGGCTCCAGCCTGTCTCTCTCAACCACCCAGGTTAGGAGGGAACTGAGGAGGATTAAAGCCAAGAAGGCAGCGGGCCCAGATGGCATCAGCTCGAGGGTCGTCAGGTCCTGCGCAGACCAACTGTGTGGTGTGATGGAGCACCTCTTCAACCTGAGCCTGAGGCTGGGAAGAGTCCCACAGCTCTGGAAAACCTCCTGTGTTGTACCAGTGCCAAAGACTTCACGCCCCAAGGACCTCAACAGCTACAGGCCGGTGGCTCTGACATCCCACCTGATGAAGACCCTGGAGCGGCTGGTCCTGGCTCAGCTTCGGCGCCTTGTGAGCTCATCACTGGATCCACTTCAGTTTGCCTACCAGCCTGGCATTGGAGCGGATGATGCCGTCATTCACCTCCTACATCGCTCCCTCGCTCACCTGGAGACCGCTGGAAGCACTGTGAGAATCATGTTCTTTGATTTCTCCAGTGCCTTCAACACTATTCTTCCCTCGGTTCTGAAGGACAAGCTGGAGAACTCTGGAGTGGACCATCACCTCACTACCTGGATTCTGGACTACCTCACCGACCGACCACAGTATGTGAGGACTCAGGGCTGTGTGTCGGACAGGGTCGTCTGCAGTACGGGGGCCCCACAGGGAACGGTTCTGGCTCCGTTCCTCTTCACCATCTACACTGCAGACTTCTCCCACAACTCCACCCAGTGCTTCCTGCAGAAGTTCTCTGATGACTCTGCTATAGTCGGCCTCATCACTGATGGGGACGACAAGGAGTACAGAGGACTGACTCAGGACTTTGTGGACTGGTGCCAGCTGAACTACCTCCAGATCAATGCCAGTAAAACAAAGGAGCTGGTGGTAGACTTCCGCAGGCACAAACATCCTCCACTGCAACCACTGAACATCCAAGGTATGGACATTGAGGCTGTGGACAGCTACAGGTACCTTGGTGTTCATCTGAACAGCAAACTGGACTGGACTCATAACTCAGACGCCCTCTACAGGAAAGGGCAGAGCAGGCTGTACCTGCTGCGGAGACTCAGGTCTTTTGGAGTGGAGGGCCGACTCCTGAAGACCTTCTATGATTCTGTGGTGGCCTCAGCCATCTTTTATGGTGTGGTCTGCTGGGGCGGCAGCATCTCTTCTGGGGACAGGAAGAGACTGAACAGGCTGATCTGCAGGGCCAGCTCTGTTCTAGGATGCCCTCTGGACCCAGTGGAGGTTGTGAGTGACAGGAGAATGGTGGCTAAGCTGTCATCCCTGTTGGACAACATCTCCCACCCCATGCATGAGACTGTGACAGCACTGAGCAGCTCCTTCAGTGGGAGACTGCGGCACCCACGGTGTGGGACGGAGAGATTTCGCAGGTCTTTCCTCCCCACTGCTGTCAGACTGCACAACAAAGACTCCAACTGATCAACACACACATTCACACATGTGCAATAATCTTTTCTGGTATCGTTGTATTTTTACTGAGTTGTATATAGCACTTGTATTCTATTTTTATCTTATTGCATATTTTATTCTATTTTATTCTACTGTATATAGTATTTTATTTTATTCTATTCTGTACAGTTGTATACTGTATTTATTCTTATTTTATTTTATTCTAATTTTTGCTTCATAACTTTTGCACTGTCCACTTCCTGCTGTGACAAAACAAATTTCCCACATGTGGGACTAATAAAGGTTATCTTATCTTATCTTATAACGCCTGAGAGAGTTGTTGTGGAGCAGAAAACAGCTGCATTTATCATTAACTTATGTAAAACAGTTAGCACACTGCAGACCAACAGCCAGCCTGCAATGTCAACGCCATCATGCGCACATCAGCCTACACTGAATGTTGAGGTTCAGCGAACCGTTCATGATGCATATTGAATGCCTGTAAATTGTTTAGCTTTCCTCATGTAAGAGGAATACCCTCTCACTTTTATCCACTTTCCCCATCGATGCATATCCATCAAGGAAAAAAGTCAGTAATCAACAAACAGGGATTTCTCATGTGCTTTCAAACCTTATCTGCCAAGGCCAAAGATGGAGTGGGTGGAGAACCTTCAGTTTCTAAGGTTTGAAGTGACATTCACAGCTTAGCAAGGCTTGAATAGTACTGAATAAAATGCTAGCATTAAAAAGATAGAATAAACAGTGCAGATGCAGACTGTAGTGAAGGGGCTTCATCCACAGCTTTCAGAACTAGCAGCCTCCATCGGTTTCTCATGCTGCTGACTTTTGTTTCGTCCTCTCTTTCTCGTCTACATTCTAGTAAAAACAGGAAGTAGATGAAGATAACATTACAACATTACTACCACTGAAATGAAGTATTCAACCAACGGTCTTTGCAGCAAGTGCGTAAAATCCTGTGAGGATACACTTTCTGTTGTTGTTGAGATGAACTTTTACACACCGCCACACCACCTGTCACAGTCTGCCCAAGCAGACTGTATGAATTTGTGAAGAGTGGACACAAAGAAATGTGGGCATTAACCAAAGGCGAGCCGTTTAATAAGGCTGATAAAAAGACACAAGCAAGGAGCAAAACTAAACATAGACCTAACTGGGTGAACTAACATACAACACGAAGAATCCTGATATTAACAAACCTGGATATGACTACAAGAGCCCATGCAACATGGTGTGAATCAACACACAACCTGACAAAGACTGAATGAAGAAACAGAGACACACAGGAGGATAATGAGGGAAGTGGAAACACCTGGAGAAACAGCCGACACACATGAACATTAAGACGTCACAGGGGAAGAGTAAAACTAAACACACTGAACATAGAAACACAAGACCTCCAAAATAAAACAGGAAACATGACGTGACCAAACAAGTTTGACAACAAGCTGTGAAACACATGACAGATTGGGGAGCAAATATGACACATCAACCAGGGGCCATGGGTAACAATATGGCCTAAACTAAACTCAACTAAACCCTAAATAATAATAACACAACAAAACTCTTATCATAAACTTAACCTAAGAACATCAAAAATACAATATAAACTCAAAGGCTACAGGCCCCGCCCCTGCCTCTTGAACTTTGTTCATCTTTAGTCTTTATCCATTAGGTTTTTTTTTTAACATTATCTCTTTTATTGAGAAAGCAATTGAACATAACAGTAGTATGGCTTTTTACACTGTCTTTACTTTCACATTTTTAAACTTTGAAAAAGAAAAAAAAAGAAAGAAAAAAAGTTAGTTTTTGGACACTCATCAACATTTTTGTTCATGTATGGGCACGTTTGCATCCTTTGAATTAGTTCAGCATAAACTCTTTGCTTTTTGGTCTTTAAGAACTCCAAAGTGGAATAGCAGGTGCATGTGCCTGTCTGATGTTGTGGCTTAACCAGTGATAGTCATCCCGATGGGAATTACTCAAAACAATAAGCAATAAAACTAACATATTAAATACAAATAAAAATATTCCTCTGATTGGTAACATTTTCTTCTGACCTCGTTACAAACCATCTGTATTAAGCTACTGATGACAGATCCATATTCGAGGGTTATTCAAGTTCAGGGTCAGCTTGCTTTGGCTTCATGTTGCTGCTGAAGCATCTGTTATCTTCCTGCCTTCCAATTTCAACCTTCTGTTTCACCATCTCTACCTTTTAAGTGACTGCTGTCCCTCTCCATTTTTGTCATTCTTCTTCCTATTCCAGACTCAAACTTTCTAACTTACTGCTGTTATCATCGCACCGCCTGAGTTCTGTTCAAGACTTCCCTTTTAGTATTTTTTGCCCTCTTCTGTCACTTCATATCTTTATCTAAAGTGCTGTGTGTTCTTCATGGCAATACCTTTCTCTTGGCCTTTCTGCCTTTCCCACCTTTACACTGTGAGACAACAAAATCAATCTCAAGGCCTCCCTCAATAACGGTGTGTAGTTCGTCCTGTGATTTTGCTATTCTCTTCAGGCTCAGTGAAGGGAGATGGAGAAAACCAAAACCAACAAATAAGAGTTTATATTTATGCCATCTTGGTATGAATGGCTAAATGGAAGATGGAGTGTTTGTGTCGAGTGTCTTGGCTGCACATTGTCCCTCAGGCCGTGACATTTATCAGCATACTGGCCAGTCAGATATGTTATTTGCTTCAGTGACATATTCATAGTTTGGAGTTGCTTTGTATTTGTCTGTCAGTTGAGGCTGAAATAATGAAGTTCAGCTCAGTTCACTTGGTGCATTATTGTTATTATGACACAGCAGTCCCATAAACTTCCTTAGCAGAGGGTGACAGAATGAATTACACTCATACCAGAACAATGGCAATCAATTATGTGCAGATTATCTACACGCAGTGTCATATTTTTTTCTGTATTGTTGCCCTTTTCCATTAATTCGCAGCAGTAATTAAATTTCCCAGCTTGAGTATGTAGGGTTTTTTGCCTCTCAGTATGCTGACAACATGCATCAGACAGCTTAGAGAGTGGTCATGTTGGGTAATAATTACATTTGAAATTCTAGATTTATGGACTGTCACCTCCTCCAGATCCTTTACCACCACCCTACGCTTATGCAGGTGGTGTAGCAGTCACCGATGAGTGGGGATGCTGCTCTTACAGCAGAGGACGTTGAGGGCATATACAGCTTTTCACCCTGTGATATCTGGGTCCCACCAGTCCCACCATGACTGTGAATTGGATAAGAATTGGACAAAATGTATGCATGGAAGGATTTTATCAATTATTTTTTGTAGGAAGACCAGGGGGACGATAAGAAAATGTCATTCAACAATAATACATCATTAACCCATAAAATTCTGTTTTATAAAAGCAGAAAATTAAGAACATTGCTGCTCATCAAACAAACAGAATGGCTGGCAATATTCTTTTTTGCTTTTTGTTGGTATTTTCCCACCATGATGATCCCAGGAGAATAACTAATTACTGGATGTAAAGCAATGATGTGAAGCTAAAAGCAAGTATTTAGTTTATAAATGGCAATTGTCAGCTCAGTTTGTGAGCATTAGATCACAGTTTAGCACTCCACTCTCTATGCTAAATAAGGTCACCACTGGCTCTTAAAAATGACCACGGTGGCAGTCAAAATGTTAACTTTGATGTTTTAGAACAGCGGTCCCCAACCTCCGGGTCACGGACCGGTACCAGCCCGTTTGTTGTTTGGTACCGAGCCGCAAAAGCTGAGGCTCGGGTATGAAATTTATGGTTTTCAGGGGTTTCATCAGTTTTCAGCTTTATTTTTTTATCATTTTACACTTTAAAAGTTTAAAAGGTTTAAAATAAACCGGTCTGTGGTTCAAAAAAGGTTGGAGACCGCTGCTTTAGAAAACAGTCATTTCTATACAGTCTAAGACTGGAAATCAGGAGTGAGTCTTTATGTAAATAGTCCTCATTCCACCTCATACGCCATGAAAATCATTGCTGATTTATAATTAATGTTCCAATTATTAAGTTATTTGTGTTCATTGTTTCCTTCAGCTTCATGTTGTAATAGATTACAAAGCATATGCTTATCTTTAAAAAAAACAAAAAACCCACCCATTTCAAAGTGACTCCAACCTTTTGAGTAGTAGTGTACAGCTTATAATATATGACACTGCATATATGACTGAATAACTCAGTCTATATTTATCTGTGGTATTTTCCAATCCATCTCTTTTTAAAATACCCAGCACAGGACCAAAGTGCTGTACAGTACATAAGTTAAGAACAATAGAATAAAACAAAACAGTAAAAAATAAAAAACATAAAAAATTAAAACAGCCCTATATTTAAAAAAAAGATTTTGGCCCTGTTGGCAACAGGCAGTCAGTTGTGTTTCTTATAAATGCTGTTTGATGTATTAAGTAGAAGAGAAACCGTAAAGACAATAAATGGAAACACTAAGGGAGCCAAACACAGACTGACTGTAAATATGAGTGATATAAAAATAGAGACAAAAAAAGTGAACAAAGACCAGTTTATCTCACTTACTTTGCTTTGTGTTTGGCTGAGTGAGATGGACGCACTCACCAGCGACCTCACTCCTGACACACACAAAGCACCTGAGACAAGACATTCATCCATCTGTGCCACTCTGGAACCAGCAGACTGAGAGAATGGCATCTCTACGTTTAGCTTAGGCAACGGTTAAAGCCAAGATATCATCTGCCCTTTTCTAGAGCTCGGCGCAAATCCATAGAGGACCATGACAATTATCGACAATCGATGTCTATTTACCTGCCATTCACACTCACTGAATACTGGTGTCTGAAAAAAGTCAATATCTACTTTCTTTTATTTTAATAAAAGGCAGTGTGCGTATGTGAATAGTTGTTTTTTTTCTCACAAGGACAAACAGACAATATAATGCAATCGTTAAACCGATTTGCAGATACGTGAATGATGATACCTGTAAAACAAGGTCACTGGGCCATTTGGATAGTAAAAGACAGCAATACACAGGGACGTTTGTTACACTTTCAGTTACTACGTGCTCTCCTACTCTCACTTGTGATTTACCAGAACACTGGGAACTGTAGTTCAGTACTTGTATAAGCTTAAAGGGTAAAAATGTGCTCGACTTTAACTCAACCAGCAGTGTGACTAACACGGTGTGCTCTTATTGTATCTCTGTTCATTTTAAAATTTCCAGTTCAATTCAGTTGAATTTTTTTCAGATTTGTTTGTATAGTTCAGTTCACAACAACAGTTACATTATATTGTGCCTTATACTACAACATTTTAGAGAAACTGTTTGCAACTGTGGGCAGGAAGAACAGCCTTTTATCAGAAGGAAAGCACCGAAAAACCCAAATCAGTGAGACGAGCCTTCAACTGAGACTGGTTGGGAGGTAAAAGGAAAGAGAAGAGCGAGAAATTATTAAATAAAAAAGAGCAAATTATTAAATTGTTTTTAATCAGATCATTTTGCAGCCCTGGAAATGTTACAGCTGTGAGTAACCCAACATTTTAACGCAGAATTAAAGAGCACCTGAAATCTAAAGTTTTTCTCTTTTCGAAAACAAGTTTCTATGATTTTTGCTTCTGAAAACAGTGAGCAGAACACCTCACCTTATATGTTTACATGTATAAAATGAGGCTTTTCAATCTTTTTTGGACCAGGGACACCTGAAACTTCAAAGGACCTTCTCATAATCCTCACATGGATTCACCTGACTGTAGTAAGTTTCCATTGCACCTAAAGAGCAACGAGTGTTTTCATGGCAGCTTGACATGATGCGTCAGTTTCTGACGGCCCAAAGATAATGTGAAACAAAGTAACGGACACGATTTGCCTGTTTCCCACCTGTGTCTGCATCTTGAGGACCTCCTGGCTGTTGTTTGTAGCATGTGATGGTCCCGTAACCACACCTTAAGAAACCTATGGCTAAGATTATAGGCACTTAACAAAAAAAGGCAGTAATACATTGTGCTTTCTGTGGCTACTTCATAAGAAACCATTGTGTGTGTTTCCAGTTGATGATTTTAATTTGATCTGGCAGCAGGAGGAAATGTTGGGTTAGCACTCCCACTAACTCGTGACAGCTTTCATAAAACAGTCAATAGTGAGGCTGAGATTACTGATATTAGTCCTGCATCATTTCCTGTGAAACCACTGCGTCTACACTAACAGCAGAAGCTACTCCACAGAGATCCTGATATAATGTAAATGCACAATCCCTATTGCTTAAAAAGGTCTCATTATTCCAATTTAAAAGAGATGCATTATTATGTTACCCAGTTAGCAAACCACAAACCACTGTGAGCTACATTCTGAGAGCTGTATTTGGTGCCTTTTGTGTCAAATAAAATCAATTGAACTTTTTTTTAAATCCTATTCTATCACTTGTACAAATTTGTGGCTTTGTTGCTGCAGAATGGAAGGAGTGAAAAAGCCGTTTAAATCCTTCTGTGAGCGATTGAGGTTCAGGTTTCCTGAAATTAAATGAGACAAATTCTCATTTATCCTTTGCATCGTAGGTCACATATATTTTAAAACATTCTAAATGGCCTTTTTTTCCTCTTAGATCGGAATGATTTTTCTTATCTGAAATCGCTGGCTTCTTGCTTACATCATACTTTATTATAAGCACAGAAGCATGTATGTACTGCAGTTTTAAACGCATTATGATGAGTTTGGGCTTTTATGTAGGTTTGTTGGTAGTCAAGCCACCACAGCTCATTTCTGCAAAATCATGACCAGTGATTTAAGTCTTTATTAAAACTGTAGCACTCAGCACTCGTGTTATTGGCTCCTAACATGAGTAGGCATGGTTCAAAGAAATAGCTGTCTTGCATCAGTTTATTAGAACTGCTTTTGCTTTGCTTTTGACCAGTTTTTTACTCTCACAGCTTCAGGTTGAGGTCATCATGTCTCATACCACTACTCTAAAAAGACCAAGACACAGATCCCTGAATATTGAAAAGAAGAACTGAATAAAACTTGGCATTTGAGACTTCACTGTTTGCAATATTTCTCATTGAATGACATGGCCGTGACCTGTCTGCACCCTGTGCTGGCCATTCTCAAGGCAATAAAGTGAAAGAGTGAAGGACGTGGTCCCTTGAACTGCCGTGTGCCACCAATAATACTGTGCAGAACTGAGAGGCAGATACTTTCATTCAAGATCTTTATGTTAACAAAATTCTGTTGGTGTCAGAATCAGAATACTTTATTAATCCCTAAGGAAATGATGTAATACATAGTAATGCTATAGTACATAAAATTCTGGATTTACAGGTCAGGTGTTTATAGAAACTCCTGAAAGTCAAACTTCATACATTGCAATCTGTTTTTTAGTAGATTCCATTTTTGGTGGTACTTTGACAAGAGAGGGAATGAAGCCTTTGCTTATTTCTGTCCAGTGGCCTGCCCATTCTCTTGGCTCTTTAATCTTTACATTTGTTTTCTAGTTCAACAAGTTTTGATGGTGAACCACAAGATGGAAGTTGCTTGGATCAACAATAGTGGAAGACATTTTTTGTTGTTTCAGTTTCTGCAGTGACCTAATACAAGGTGATTAAATCAGCTGTTTTTGTGAGTTTTGTCAAGAGTTTAGGAGGAGCGCGACCTGTAGGGAAACAGCAGCCTTATTAATGGGTACTATGCCATGCTGAGACAAGGGGATTATTATTTTAGTCTGTTCAAGAAATGTTAATATTATAGTCAAGTCATCTTTATTTATATAGCACATTTAAAATACATCAAGTGTCGGCCAAAGTGCTGAACAGAGGGATAATATAATAAAAAGAATTAAAATAGATAAGATGAAAACATTATAGAAAACATTGTGAGACATCCATATATGTTTGTAAAAAATGTGTACATGCAAATATGCAAATACATATCCAAAAATGTACACATTCACACACAAGCACACATACGTGAACATAAAATACAAGCATACGTGTCTACACATGCAAACGTCATCCAATGAGATAAAAGACCAGAATAGCTAAAACAGAATAAAAGAGGTGTCAGAGAGATCCGAAAGCCTTGGAAAATAGGAAGGGCTTCAGATTCGATTTGAAGACTTCCAAGGATGAAGAGGATTTTATGAAAGGGGGAAGACTGTTCCAGAGTTTTGGGGCGCCAATGGAGAAAGCCCTGTCACCTCTAGATTTGAATAACAGCATCTGACTGGAGGAGCGCAGAGTTCGAGTGGGTAGGTGCAAGCTAAGAAGATCTGAAATGTAACCTGGAGCCAAACCACGGAGAGGTTTAAAAACAAATAATAAAACCTTAAAATCAATTCTATATTTAACTGGCAATCAAAGTAGAGATGCGAGGATCGGAGTAATACTCTCTCTCTTTCTGGTACCCGTCAGGAGTTGATATGAAATCTTGGATAACAGTTTCCAGGTCTTCAGATGACAGGATGTTTTTGAGTTTAGAAATGCTCCTGAGTTGGAAAAAACTGCCACGAACAACTGAATTAATTTGCTTGTCCAGCTTGAGGGTAGAATCAAAGATGAAACCAAGATTTTTTACATGGGATGTACATTAGCTGATAATGGGCCCAAGTCGTTTCTTATAAGACTAACAGAGTCCTGCTTACCGAAAATTATAATGTCGGTTTTGTCGTGATTTAATTTGAGAAAGTTCAGAGACATCCAGCAATGTATGTCGCTAAGACACTCTGAGACTTTCTGCAGCGTACTATCAGCACCTGGTTTTAGAGAGAGGTAGAACTGTGTATCATCTGCATAGGAGTGACAGGAAATCTGGTGTTTCTGAAAAATGGAGCCTAATGTGAGCATGTATAAGGAGAACAAGACAGGGCCCAGAATAGAGCCCTGAGGTATTCCACAAGTGAGTGTAGCTGGGGAAGAGTATTTGTTACCCAGCATCACAGAGTATGATCTGCTCTCCAGGTAAGAGGCAAACCATGTTAGAGCAGAGCCTTGAATGCCGACACGTCTTTAGACGGTTTATTAGGATTGTGTGGTCGATAGTGTTAAATGCTGCACTCAGGTGTAAAAGACTTAAAACTGTACTTTTTCCAGAGTCACCAGTTAAAAGCACATCATTGAACACCTTCAGTAGAGACTCTGTGCTGTGGAAAGCTCTGAAACCAGACTGATATTTGTCCAGAATATTATGTGTGTCTAAGAATGAGGAAAGTTGGTGGAGGACAACTTTCTCAAGAGCTTTAGACAAAAACGGCAGCTTAGAGATTGGTCTAAAATTGCCAAGAACTGACGGGTCCAAACCAGGTTTTTTTTAGAAGCGGCTGAACAACAGCTTGTTTAAACGAGTGAGGAACAGTTGCATTTGAGATGCTGCGATTTACAATAGCGAGGATCTTAGGACCGACTGTCTTCGGCACATCTCTGAGAAATGGTGTAGGTAACACATCCAAGGGGCACGTAGTTGGTTTCATGTGCATTATTATATCAGTAAGATGGGATAATGAAACTGGTTTAAATTCGGAGAAAAAGAATGAGCATGTAGGTGGTTCAGAAGGGTCTTGGGATGGGAGCGGGATATGTGCTCTGATATTATCGATGTTTTCAGTAAAGAACCTTCGTGTGGGGCAGTCTCAGATATGGCTGAAGTGGTGCGATGCAGGACAGAGTTGATTGTGTTGAATAGAACTTCAGGATTACCAGACTTCTTAGTAATGATCTTGGAGAAATAATTTACTCTTTCTACCTTGATGGTGCGCTGATAGTTATTTAAACAATCTCTAAACACTTGCTAAGAAGCGTGGAGCTTATCTTTCTTCCATTTTCGTTCTGCTTTCCTGCCTGACGGCACGAGTGACCTTATTTAGCCAAGGCTGAGTTTTAAATTTTTGCTGTCTACATTTTAGAGGAGCAATTGAGTCCATTATGTTGGTACAAGCAGAATTAAAACATGCAAGTAGCTCATCAGGATTATTGCAATGAAGACAACTTTTATCAGAGGTGGCTAACGGAGATGCAGCGAAGGCAGCTGAGAATTGGGGAGCAGTTTCAGGTGTTATAGGGCGTATAAGAGAGGGGGCCTGGGTTTGTTTAGAGGATGAGTGAGGAATTGGAATATTAAACAAAATAAAATTATGATCAGATGGACACACATCAATCACCTCAACGCTGAACACTGAGAGCCCAGATGACAAGATGAGGTCTAGAGTGTGGCCCTGCTTGTGTGTAGGGCCGTTGACAGACTGGGTCCGGTTAAATGACTCCAAGAGTTGTGAAAATTCCCTGACCAAAGGTTTGGAGGGCAACACATATGGATATTGAAGTCACCAAGGATTAGAAGCCTATCAGTGGTTGGCAGTGTCACAGATAGAAAATCAGAAAATTCCTGAATGGAATCTTTGTTGCGGTGAGGAGGCCTATAAACTAGAGCACAGAGTACAGGAGAGCACAGATCCAGCATAAACAGTTGCAGTTCAAAACTAGTGTAGTCACTTCTGGGTAGCATTCTGCATTTAAAGTGATCTCTGAAAACTGTTGCTAAGCCACCTTCACGACGGCAGGTCCTAGGTGTGTTAGGGAGGTTACAGTTTTCAGGAGTCAATTCCACAAAAGCAGCTCGATCATCAGTGGGTAGCCAAGTTTCAGTAATAAAAAGAAAGTCCAAGCCATGAGAGACAAACAGGTCACGGTATATGAAAGTCTTGTTCACCACAGACCTTGCATTGATTAATGCCAATTTAAGTGATGAAGAATCCGAGACTGAATGTGTGACAGCACCAGATGGTACAAATTCCAGATGCTGAAAATTGGTGGTGTTGGCACCTCTGTTTTTCCTGTCCAGTCTAGTTGGGAGACGAGGGGAAGCTGTCCAGATAGATGGTATTTGGTGAGAAAGTCCGTTTCTCACAGGATGATTATACACATGCAGATCATGACGGCAGCCCCGGTGAAGCGTGGACGACTTTCTGACTTTCATCCAGTGCAAAAGAGTGTCTCTAAATCTGAAGAATGTCCTGATAGAGGACCGTTTTAAAATTAATGAGTAAAAGGCGATCCAGCGAGAATGCCAAATATAACCGCAGCCTAGGCTCACAGAAAAACGTGTGACAGGAGTTTTAGGTCACATGCCGGTTACTTTATTTCTAAAGGCTTAATGCTATGACATGCCTTTATATGTTTTGTGTGGAAGGTATGGGGTTGGACACATGGCAGTTTATCAGAATAGAAATGGAACTTTGAAATGTTGCAAACTAGTTTGTTTTCATTCAGGTTTACCTTTTTCTAATTTTAACTAACTAACTCAGTGGTTCCCAAACTTTTTTTGCTAGGCCCCCCCTTTGTTTTACAAGAAAAATCCCCCCCCACCAAAACCCCCGCGCACAAACACATCCTCCAAACACACGCCAATATTTTTTTTCAAACTCCACTGCGGTTTATTTCACACTTCAAACATTTAGTAAACAATTAAACAAATAAAAGTAATCTGCAATAAATTACAGGCAGTAATAAAATAAACTACTAACTCTTTTACGCTACATCCACACCTACACGGGTATTTTTGAAAACGCAGCTGTTTCTGTGCGTTTGGGCCTTTCCTTCACACGTAAACGGCGTTTCGAATCACTGGAAACTGAGAATTTTTAAAACTCCTTTTTTGCGTTTACGTGTGGACGAGGAATACAGAGTTCGTCACGCAACGTCAAAGATATGTGCCGTTTTTCACGTCACGCTGTGCGCCACGTTATTGTTTACATGAGATGAATTGCAGAATGACAGATAGAGACAAAATACTGTTAATCTGACTTCAGTGTTTACACGCTTACATACTGGCTACACACGCAGTTACTGTCCCTCCATTTAGAAAGGCAGAGGCGTCACGCTGTGATTATTTTACATGTAGTTGTATTTTTTCCTGTGTAACAATATTCAACATTGCTATCAATACATTTTTCAAAAATGCCTCTCTGTGCAAAATGGGTTCAAAAACATAAACAGCTGTGGGACAATGTTTGTCCGTGATTTGGACAGGGGGAATAAATCGTGGCAGGATCAGCCTGATGTTATTTGTATCCCACTGTAACTTTACTGTATAAAGAGCTAACATCTCCAAAATGTCAGGAGTAGTTAGTCATTACAACAAGTGTTTGTGAACTAAAAATCAAGAATGTGGGATACTGTTTGTCCGTGATTTGGAGAGCCCAGCACGTGCTCCCGACGAAGGGAAAACCAATTCAGCAGATGAGACCTACCTCAGCACTTGTGCAGGTGAAACCAAAGGGAAGATATGCTTCACCATATTTTCTAGTCTTTGGCTTAGAATGAAGTTGGTTTGGAAACATATTTGGTGATGCTTCATCTCCTGCTTTACGATTGTGTGGGAGCCCCGTCAAAAACCATTATGCTAGCAGTGTCCAAAAGTTCTTTTTTTTTTTTTTTCATACACACTTTGGGAACCTCTGAACTAACTAATTAATTAACTAACTAATTTTAACTAATTACTGATTACTTCTCCAAAAAAGTAACCCTGTTACTTTACCAATTACTTATTTTCAAAAGTAATTAGTTACTTAGTTACTTTTTAAAACATGATCCACAACCTGAATAGATAATAAAGCAACAGACCTTTCAGCCCAATTCTAGTTTTCTGCATAATCCATCATATAAAATCTAATCAAATGAAAACGTCTCTTTTTAAAAGTTGTTTCATGAGTTTTAATCTTTTAACTTTATGCACATTGCATCAAGCAAAAATTAAATTATATCAACAGTCTTTGACTTGAAGAAATTGTTTAACATTTAAACCTACTGTCTGCATCTTCCAGCATATAAAATAAAATAATGTTTAGTGTTTACACTCTTTCAAATAGATGCAAGTGAAACACAGCAAAAATAAATAAAATCAAAGACTCAGCAGCTCTTAAATCTATTGTCTGTGTTTAGCAGGAGTGGGGCGGGTGGAGGTTTGCCCACAGCGGTCATGTCAGTGGGGGGATCCGGGGGTTTCTCTGTGAGTGTCACATTCCCGTGGCAGCGTGCTCGCTGCTTGCTCAGATTAGAAGTTTAACTTTTTGCTGTAGAAAGAAGTTTTCTTCCCACACAGAGTGAACAGCTGACGCTAATGTTTTTGTCACTTTTTACTGAATCAAACTCAAAGTAATGTGATTACTTCCACACTTTAAATGCTGCATCATCGTACTCTCTCCATCACTCCATATTATCCATTGTTGATCTGCACACGTCTGTTGCTGCCACAGGCATCGCACGCTGGTACATCATTGTCATGAGATGCTCTCACAAACAAAATCACGGTTTATTAACGCAGTAACGCAGCGTGCTTACGGGAAAATAACAGTAATCTAATTACTTTTTTTGCAATGGTAATCCCTTACATTATCCGTTAATTGAAAAAAGTAATTGGATTATGCGTTACTGCCCATCTCTAGCTCCGAGTGGCAAAAATTTTGTCATCATGCATTTTAGAAATCAAATACATTTAAACCTATTTTGTGATTATCTCTAATCCACACAGGGTCAAAATTATGCAGTCAAATATACGCAGACACCTGGACTAATATTTGGTTAAACATTTCTAAGCAAATTGAACCTTAACGAGACACTTTTGGTAGTCATCGACAAGCTTCTGGCATAATTCTAGCCAGGTATTTGTCCACTCTCCTTGACAGATTTCATGCACATAATGTTTGTATGTAAATTTCTTACCACAACTGTACGTATGCTAAAGAATAAGCCAAAAATGCATCTTACAGTTGTATTTACGAAAATAACACATTGTGTGCTGTGGCTTGGTTTCACACTCTCATGTTTTACAGATCCTTTGCAGAACACAAGATCATTGAAAAAGTTATTTACACACCAAGGCACACATTAAAATAAAAATGGATGCAGAAACACAAACATACATAGGTCGACTCTTCAATGAAAAGTGCTGCTGGCATAAACAAAAGCAGCACACAAAGTACACGGAGGAGTGAAGCACATGCATGAAAGCAGGACACTGACTCTGTTTGACAGAGCAGAGTGTGTGTGTGTGTGTGTGTGCGCACATGTGAACCTGCTGTGAGTGCAATTGAGGTTCTAAGGTCACAAGCCTTAAAGAAATACTTCACTTCAAACTAAAGACACCCCCCTGAGAGAACACACACACACACACGTCTCAGAAGTAGTTTAAGCCAGCAGACATCGGCAAATAGGACTCAGAAAAGAAAAGGGAAAGATGAATGGAGCAGAAATGGTAGCAGAGAAGAAAAAAGGAAGAATAGAAAGGTGAAGAAAGTTCCAAGTGTTGGTGGGGGAAGTAAGAACATCAGCTCAATGGAAAAAACACTACAAAATGACAAAGATGGCAGCAGCTGGACAAACATCAGATATGCACCTTATAGTGCACATCAAGCTGTATGCCAAAAGTGAACGAGACATTACACTGATCCACACCAGCAGGACATACAGCAAAGACACTGGAATGTCATTCGGATTGGAGAAGTGTAGTCGGATGGTAATGAAGAGAAGAGTAGTCAGAACTAAGGGGATCAAACTACCAGAAGGCAACATTGCAGACATAGAGGACAGCTTCAAGTACCTGTCTTGATGGAGAAATCTGGATGGAAAGACAGCACAGAGGCACTAATCATGGCAGCACAGGAACAAGCTCTGAGCACAAGATCCATAGAGGCTGGGGTCTATCACACCAGGCAAGACCCCAGGTGCAGGCTGTGTAAAGGCAATCCAGCACATAACAGCAGGGTGCAAGATGCTAGCAGGCAGGGCATACATGGAACACCATAACCAAGTGGCCGGCATAGTGTACAGGAACATCTGTGCCGAGTATAACCTGGAAGTCCCGAGGTCACAATGGGAGATGCCCCCAAGGGTGATGGAGAATGACCGAGCTAAGATCCTGTGGGAGTTATATGCAACCAACCGGACATAGTGGTGGTGAATAAGCGGAGGAAGCCGGCCGTAGTGATAGATGTAGCGGTCCCGAATGACAGCAACATCAGGAAGAAGGAAGACAAGAAACTCAAGAGATACCAAGGGCTCAGAGAAGAGCTGGAGAGGATGTGGAGGGTGAAGGTAACAGTGATCCCAGTGGTCATCACAGCGTTCAGTGCAGTGACTCCCAAGCTAGGCAAGTGGCTCCAGCAGATCCCAGGAACAACATCGGAGATCTCTGTCCAGAAGAGCACAGTCCTAGGAACAGCTAAGATACTGCGCAGGACCCTCAAGCTCCCAGGCCTCTGGTAGAGGACCCGAGCTTGAAGGATAGACTGCCTAGGAGGTACACCAGGAGTGAGAGGGGAATTTTTTAATTTCAGGTATGTTTGTTGTCTCAGTTGTAGTTACATGGCAGTAGCAACAGCCCTACAGCATGCAACTGCATAATATAAATCTGTAACAACTATAGCTTACCAGTATGACAATGTCATAATCACATGCCTTAAGGCGACTGCTGTTGCTGATTTGGTACTATATGAATAAAGAATATATAGATTTTCCAAGATGTTGTTGAAGGTAATGTTTTTCCTTCTTTCATTTCAAGAACTGAAAAATCTTACTCAATTTTGGTCATATGTACATTTTTGTCATTTTACAACACAGCAGCTCACCATTCTACTGAATTTTTAATGTCCACAATTTAACTAACAAACCCAAAAGCAACATATACATCTATATAGTCCATTATCAAGATTGAGTTTCGTGAACAATGGTCCCATGATACATTGCACTCGTGAAAAAAAAAATCCCAAACTCTGTTAAAACCAACGGTTTGGGTAGTTCTGACCCAACATACAGACTTTTATCTTACTTTAAAAGCCATAATCTGCATTGAATGGTGAATAATCATACATACAGCATAATGCAATATGTATAATTGTGGGGTCGGCTGTGGCTTACAAGATAGGGTGGTTTTCCTAAAGGTTGGTGTATTGGTGTCACATTTGGGCACTATGTATCAACTGGTGTGTGTGTGTGTGTGTGTGTGTGTCATAACAAAAAGCCCTTGAAATCACAGTATTAAGCACTGTATGAATGTGTGGGGGCTTCTCTTGCTTGTTGTGCTCGTTAGAGTAGAAAAAACATTATATGAATACAAATCCATTTAAAATTCTCATAACTGATTGTTCACATGGGTAAATGATTGCTTTCAGTCTCTAATTGGCATCCTGACATTGTGTATGTGTGCTATTAGCATGTTGTTCCTGTAACATCATATTTGTAGTGCTCCAGGCCATCATTGCAGCTAATCAGTTACATTATTGTGAACTCATAGGTCAGTAGCTCAGGGGGAAAACACTGAAGAACAGTCTGTCCTGCAATATTTGTGTGGCAAAACAACTGGGACAAATTTGTGGTGGATACAAGGACCAAACAGAGGACCTGTAAAATTTGGGGGCGTGTCTTGCATGAAAGCAAGAGTAAATACTGAAATTTTATTTTAGACTTCAAATATCAGCGTTGATCAAGGAGCAGACATGCATACATGTTACACATGAGCAGTACAAGTTGCTTCAACTTAGAATATGACTGTACACTTACAGGAGACTTCATTTGTTACACATTACTGGTACTGGGTTGGATAATCTTTTTGCATTAAGGACTGCTTTAATTCTTTTTTGGCATAGCTGCAAAAAGGTGCTGGAAACATTCCTCAGACATTTGGTCCATACTGACATGACAGCATTACATAGATGCAGACCTGTCAGCTGCCCAGGCTATATCTGAATCTTCCCTTCTGCCATATCACAAAGATGCTCTATTGGATTGAGATCTTGTGATTGTGGAGGCTACTGTGAATTCACTGTCATGTTCATGAAACCACTTTGAGGTCATTTTGATTTGATTTGAGCTTTGTGACATAGTGTGTTATTCTGCTGGAGGCAGTCATCAGAAAATGGGTACAATGTGGTGATAAAGGGATGGACATGCTCAGCAAGAATACTCAATCTTATTGTGTCATTTAAAACATACTCAGTTGAGACTGAGGGGCCCAAAATGTGCAAAGGAAATATCACCTACATCACCAGCACCAGTCTGAACTGCTGATGCAAGGCATAATGGATCTATGCTTTCATGTTGTTTATGCCAAATTCCAGCCCAACCGTCCAAATGTTTCAGCAGAAATCGAGGCTCATCAGTCAAGCCAGTTTTTTTCCAGTCTTATGTTTTCCAATTTCTACGAGCCTGTGCAAATATTTGGTTTCTAGTTATTAGCTGACATGAGCAGTACTCAGTGTGATCTTCTACTGCTGTGCCCCCTCTGCTTTAAGA
The DNA here is from genome assembly GCF_036321145.2 of Pelmatolapia mariae. Lineage (NCBI taxonomy): Eukaryota > Metazoa > Chordata > Actinopteri > Cichliformes > Cichlidae > Pelmatolapia > Pelmatolapia mariae. The sequence continues at coordinate 37,602,837 of NC_086228.1, read as the reverse complement.
TCTGATGTGTTGTGTATTCAGAAATGGTCTTCTACAACAGTAACAAGTGGCTATTGGAGTTAATGTTGTCTTCCTATCAGCTCAAAAGAATCTGGTCATTTTCCTCACACATGAACTGGGATGGCTATACCTCAGGAGGTAGAGCAGGTCATTGACTAATCAGAAGGTTCGTAGATCATTTACTGGCTGCATCAGTCTGCATACAAAGTTCTCTGATGCGTCACTGGAACGTGAATGATATTTACTGCATTTTCTCTTTTTCTGACCATTCTCCATAAACCCTACAGATGGTTGTGCAGGAAAATCCCAACAGATCAGCAATTTTGGAAATACTCAGACTCAGACCAGCCAGCAACTGTGGCATGTTCAGAATTACTTAAATCACCTTTCTTTTACATTTTGATGATTTATTTGAACTTCAATAGTTGTCTTGACTGTCTACGTGCCCAAGTGCTTTGAGTTGCTGTCATGTTGATTAGATACGTGTTAACACAAACCATTGAACTGGTGTACCTAACAAAGGGGTCATTGACAGTGCTTTCAAACAGCCTTGGTCGCTGAGTTTAGTTTGTTTCACATTTCATTTGCTAACTGCCCCACTAGCACAAATTCATCATAAGACTATCACAAGAAAACATAACTTAGAGACCAAATGTGCTGTGTGTGAAAACACCATTATTCTAACTGGAATAAATTGGTTTGATAATGAAGCTATCATGCTTGTCAGACGAGCTATCCTGATTATCTCATCGTTTTACTCCCCAAAACAGTAAATTGGTGAATGAAAAGACAAGTGTCTCTGCATGCTCAGCATCCAGACGCAAACACATTAATGAACATGTTTAATTCTAACCAAAGAAAGTAATGAGAGCTGATCAAGAGAATAGCTTTATCAGAGAGGACTTACCACTGATGTTTGAGTAGTTAAGACACAAAAACCTGTGTGCGATCAGGCCTGTCAGGCAAGAGAGGCCAGAAAGAGACACACAACCAGTTTACAGACTTTGAATTTCATAACATGATTGTTTTCAGATATCTGTGGGAATATGTATAAGTGCCTTGTAAAATGTTCAGCATATAGTGAATTTTATTGTGAATACTGTTAGACTAGTTGACTGGAGGGTTGGTAATGAAGAGATAAGATAAGATAAAACTTTATTAATCCCTCGGGTGGGTTCCTCTGGGAAATTCGGTTTCCAAAAGCACAGCACCGACAGAAGTTACAGAGCGTGAGCAGGATATTATATATATACACATATAAATACAGAGACATATATAAATAAAATATACGAAGGGGATAAATAGAATAAATAGGAATAAAAAATAAAAATACAAGTGAATTGCACATTTCCAGTATTGAAGTCTATTGCACCATTGACTATTAACAAAAGTATTGCACAATACTGAAATGCAGAACATCAAATCAAATCAAATCACTTTTATTGTCACATCACATGTGCAGGTACACTGGTACAGTACATGTGAGTGAAATTCTTGTGTGCGAGCTTCACAAGCAACAGAGTTGTGCAAAATACAATAACGTAAAACAAGCAAAATATAAAACTGGCTAATCTAAAAAGTAATAAATATATGTACAATATGTAAAGGTATATACATTACTGAATGTGTATACTAAATATGTTAGTAATGTTTAAGGCTGACTCCTCTAGCCTTGTTGAAGGAAATTGTAGAAGGGTTTGTTTAGGGGTCATTTCTTTGGACTTCCACTGTTAATTGGCACTCATTTGGGAGCTAAAAGGAATTGGCCTAACCCACAGGTAGAGCTCTTCCCATAAAAACTTTGATGGCATTACACCTTGGTCCCAAATTGTGTTTATCTTTCAGCTTCACATTGATCCAGTTAGGTTTGGGGTTGGTTTAATCTTTGGTCTTGTCCTCCAGTATTTCTAGAGTTATTTTAGTGAGCGATGAGACAATAAAAAAGTGGCATGCCAAGACAATAATAAATTTAAAATTTAAATATGAAAACATTTAGTTGCTGTAGTAATGAAACAGTTAAATGTAATGCATGTATTGTTTTCTTAAACACTTATCACTCTGGCTTACCTCAGTGATGGACTTGAAACTTGTTGTGTACTTTGCCTCTTTTCAAAGTTTGGATAAGTGTTCAAATTAGACCATGTATAGTAATGTATAGTACAGACCTTTCCTCTTACTCCCGCGTACAACATCGTGTCACGATTTAAAGGAATTAAATTAAATAGATTGTAACATTTACCTGAATCCACCTACTCAGTGTTTTTATAAGACGAGTGGGTGTGACTGTGATGGATTTAAGCAACTTGAAGCTTTTGGTATAACTGCAGCAATAGATTAGCGAACAAAATATGTGTTTATTTTCTTCTTCACATCACCATGGGGTCGATTGGAGATGACAGCAGCATGTTGCTGATTGACACATGGTGCTGCGAAATGCAAATTAGTCTACTGTAACTCAAAATCTGGTGATTTGTTTGTACTTGAACTAAAAGGCTGAGCACATTCAAGTCACCTCAGGCACAAACTCTTGGTAAGCATCTATGACCAGTGTGAATTAAGTGCTGATATTCTGGAAAAAGTTGACTTGAAGGCTTTCATTTTTGTAGTATTTTTTATTGCCATTTGTTCTTTTGTTTGGGACCTTATGATTTGGACTGAGGTAAGTCCGTCACTGAAGTGTCATCTTCCAGCATAATCTCACTGGTCACTGTGGTAAAATGACAAAGGTGGAAAAATAAGGAGAGAAAAGTAAATCTGTTGCTGATTCAATTTAACTTAATTTATACAGTGCTGAATCACAACAACAGTTGCCTCACGTGCTTTATATTGTAAGGTCGACCCTACAATAATACATACAGAGAAAAACCCAACAATCATATGACCCCCTATGAGCAAGCACTTTGGCGACAGTGGGAAGGAAAAACTCCCTTTTAACAGGAAGAAACCTCCAGCAGAACCAGGCTCAGGGAGGGGCGGGGCCATCTGCTGCGATTGGTTGGGGAGAGAGAAGGAAGACAGTATAAAGACATGCTGTGGAAGACAGACAGAGATTAATAACAAGTATGATTCAGTACAGAGAGGTCTATTAACACATAGTGAGTGACGAAGAAATACCCAGTGCATCATGGGAATCCCCCAGCAGCCTACACCTATTGCAGCATAACTAAGGGAGGATTCAGGGTCACCTGGTCCAGCTCTAACTATATGCTTTAGCAAAAAGGAAAGTTTGAAGCCTAATCTTAAAAGTAGAGATAGTGTCTGTCAGGCTTTTCAGGGAGTTTTTAGGACTTCCTGATAATAATGAATTACAGTCGTCCAGCCTGGAAGTAATAAATGCATGAACTAGTTTTTCAGCATCACTCTGAGACAGGATATTTCTAACTTTAGAGATGTTGCACAAATGGAAGAAAGCAGTCTTACATATTTGTTTAATATGTGCGTTGAAGGACATGTCCTGGTCAAAAATGACTCCAAGGTTCCTCACAGTGTTACTGGAGGCCAAGGTAATGCCATCCAGAGTAAGAATCTGGTTAGATGCATATTTCTAAGATTTCCCTCTGTGTGCATGTGTGAGATGATCGTAGACAGGACAATGTGGATGATCACCCACATGCATCTGATGAGCAATCACCATCTCCTTCTTAAGGCGGTGGTTGACAGCCAATCATTGCTGAACCTTCCTTGTTAGTGAAATGCCTGCTCAGCCCAGTGACATCTGACCGTGTTCCTTGTGATTTCTGGCAGTGTGTTTCACTATGCACAGGTCTTTGCTGGTGTTCAGTCCTGGTGAATGGTGACAGAGGGTGCCCCCGTGTTGTGAGTTGTGTCATTTTTCAGGTTGGATATATGGATTTCTGCCCCTGCACAGTCCCTCCCTCTGGATTAACATTTGACTGAAAATTGTGTTGTTTTTGTTATTTACAGGTCCCATGTCTGAGTCCAGCTCACCTGCTCAGGATGTGACATCTGGACTTTTTAGTTTAGATTATTTAATTGACTGAGTAAATCACAGAGCAAAAAATTCAGAGCTCACTGAATAAATCTGTTAACAGTCTGAACATGGATCAAAAGTTGAACTTGGCCTTATCAAAAATAGCCAGTTTAGAATTTTCAATCACAGAAACCTTGTAACCAATGTACGTAATATGGTAGACATTGGAAAACAATGATCATGGTCACTCACACTGAACCAGTTGTAGCACCTACTGCATAAACTCCTCCTTGACTCTCTTTCTCTGTCCTTTACTGCGCCTCCAGCCACTGGATTTTTGTCCCATCATGCAATCTTTTATTCCAGCTCTCACCCTCTCTCCAGCTCTCTACAGTCAATGGTAATTAAAGTGGTCAGGGCCATTCCATTACCCGGAGGGTGGGAGACTTACTCGAAGGCCGCCGAGATCAAAATGAAAACCAATTAGTGCTGGCTTCTGTCCTTTCATAATGTATTGAGAGACAGCTGGCTTATTGTTTGCCCTCTGTCGTTTTCTAAATACAGAGAGCACCAATTGCGAGAGTTCTCAGGTTGGTTTGGGGTTAAGGAAGAAAAGGTGGAAATCTAGCTGGGAATTGACAAGATGTCTCTATCTGCTGTCATCAACGAGGGGCTTGTAGGGCCATATACGTACTGAAGGGCCACGAATAAAGTCTTTATCTAAGATACTTTAATGTTCAATCCTAGGGTGTTGTGACCTTAGCCATAATGTTACAGGGAAAGGGTCAGGACAAGAAAAATTAAGGAAATTGTGCTAAAGGAGGAAGATTTGATGTGAATTTGAAGGCGTAACACATTAAGACAATTTATTCATGTATTTAAATGTCTGTTGGTGCTATACTTCATATAGCTCTAACATTGTCTCATTATTTTAAAAAAAGAAATCTGTGGTTTTAAATGCCTTCTTAAAAAGCGATAGTTAAGACTACCTACCTATCACCTGTGACAGCTGTCAATAGGCTCACTGGATCATGATTAGATGATGAACAAGCAGTAAATGTAATTGTGGAATTGTACTGCAAACATTTGTATCACAGTGATCCTGGTTTCAGATTGTTATACTGCAATCAGTGATTACTGCAATAGTTATGTTGGGACTGGCAGACTGATACTGCAACATCAGTGCCAAACTGCTAGTGTGGCTAAAAATATCAAGGCAAAACTGTAGCTTAGCATTTTTAATTGACACCAGACATCTAGGAAGTATGGTGTGCCATGATGCTTTTTAATTCTGTTGGAAGGACACCTTTGGCCATCGTGTGGTTAGTAAATAAAGCTGTCTCTGTCAATATGCTTGATTTTGGGACTTTTTTTGTTGTTTCACAGCATATTTTCAAGCATAATGTACATTTAAAAAAAGTGAGATTATGCTGCAGCATTTTCCATTTTCTTGCCTTGACTATAGAGTTAAGACTTTGCTGAGTGCCTAAGGTTGCTTTCTGTCTTCTGATGGATGTCAAGCTTCGTGGGTGTTTAACAAAAATGATCAATAAAAAAGAAAAAGGCAGATTTCAAACAGTGTGGTCATTTTGGTCAGGTGTAGATGGTCGAAAGTCTCATTTCTATTGTCATTCAAGAGCACAAAGATTACTGCCATTAGCTTTTTTGACTATGAGTCCGTTTGTCTTGCTGGTCAATATCAACTCCTGCTGCTTACTTTTCCAAAGCTTTACATTGCTTCCTCGTGCTCAGATCTGTTTTTCCATTCTTGTCCTCTGCTGGAATAAAAATTAGCTCAGCTGTCACAGATCAATGAAACGGTGCCAACTGCCTGTCCATTAGAGACCTTGGATGAAAGCCAGTATGCTTAATGTCTAGTTGATTAAAGGAATACCCTGACTCTTGGGCAAACAAGGTCTTTGATTAAATTATTATGATCTGATGCTAGGACTGGTGACAGGTTTACCTTTGTGTCATTTATATTAAGTGCTGTTATACCTCTTAGATAATGTAAAGATACAAATAAACCTTATTTAAAAATCAATATTTGCGGTAGCATTTTATTCTATATGCAAAGTGTAGGCTGCTGCTGCTGAGACAGTAAATTAGATGTACTTAGACTCATGTCCAAGAACAATTAAGTAATCAACCTCTGATCTAAGTCAGTGTCCAAAGAGACTATTAGATAAAGATTTGGACAAAGATTGTATTTAAAATAAATAGATAAAAACTTTTATGGTCTGCTGCTCGGGCTGAAGCAAAACTCTGGGCGTGCCATGGATAAAGACTTTTGATCTGTCTCAAAGTGATTCAGGCAAACCGTCAGGTGACTCAGGAGGGGAACGTGGTGGGCTACTCAGATGTATATAGTATAGTGCGATATGGGTGCTGCTGACCTCCTTAATCCTCAGAGAAGTCTGTAGAGGAAGCATAATCTCGGGACGAGGGAACGACCAGGTGCAAGATCACCGATGTGTTTAAACAACTCCTTAGTGGAAGGGCCCCTGGGTTGGATGATGACTTCCATAACCCCTTCGATGCTGTAGAGCTGTGTTGACATGCCTCTGCAGTATCACATGAGATCTGGGGCTGTGCATTTGGACTGGCAGACTGGGGTGGTGTGCTCCAGTTACAGGGTGGATCACAGTCTTCAGTATCCCTGGGAAGGTTTATGCTAGGGTACTGGGGAGGAGTGATGATCCGTTAGTCGAATCTCAGATTCATGAGGAACAATGCTGTTTTTGTCCTGGTTGAGGGACACTGTCAGTCTCCTGCTTCCCTCTAATAAAGAGCTGGTCCAGACAGGTTGGGGCCGTGTCTGCAGTGACACAGACACTGCACTGTTGTGGTGAAGCAAGAACTGTGTGCAAAAGCAAAGCTGTTGACTTACCAGTTGAGCTACGTGGTCACAGGCTTTGGGTAGTGACCAAAATAATAGGATTACGGAAACAAGTGATGGAAATGAGGTTCCTCAGCAGAGTGCTGGCCTTTACCTTAGAGATAGGTAAAGAGTGGCGTCATTTGAAAGGGGCTTAGAGCAGAGCTACAACTCTTCCACATTGAAAGGAGACAGTTGAGGTTGTTGGGGAATCTGATGAGGATTTATACAGTACAAATCACAACAGCAGTTGTGTCAGAGTGCAGTCAGTGTATAATAAGTGTCTCTTACTGTATTTAACAACTACAGGTTTTGCTCTTTAGGCCCTTTCTCTTTTGTGACACTACATTAATGACAGGCTAATTATCTATATATACACAGATAGATAGTTTGTAGTGCTGTGATGCCATGACAGTGGCACTTGGTTGCAGCTGTGTGTCAGAATACCTACTTTGTCCATTTTTGAAAATTGTAGGTTATTCTAATATTTTGTCGTGTGTCAGACTGCAAAAGCGGGTGAGGTATTCCAGCGGCTCTGGCGGATCTGGTTGAGCCCAAAGATCGACCTGGCGATGAAGATTCATCTGCTCAACTCCATCATTATACCCACTGCCATCTACGCGTGGAGAACATCACCAAAACACTCAGTGTGGCCCAACAGCGATGGCTAAGATGGATCCTGCGGGTTGCTTACCCGGACCATGTCACCAATGATGAAATCCACCGCTGGACTGCCAAAAATCCCCTCCATGACATTGTGACTCAATGGCGTATGCGCTTTGGAGATCACATTCTATGGCAACTCCTGCACCGACTGCCCAAGATCGCTATCACGTGGAACCCGCTCCATGGAAGACGCCAGGGAGTCTCCGAACAACAGAGAACAACAGAGGCAGAGGACTTTCATGATCTACGCATGCAATGAGGCTGAAGCAGCTGCATCTGACCGATTACACCGGCGGAGACTTGTAGCCCAATGCACCAAATGGTGCAAGTTTCTAATATTTTAAATTCTGTAATTCTTTTAGACAACAACTATAAGTTAGTGTTTCGTAGACATCTGCAGAACAGTAATAGAGGTTTTAGAGGTATAGTCACACAAAATTTACTAAAAATATGCCGAAATATAGTCACGAAAAGGACCATCTCAAGGTTCTGTTTTGAATTACTGAATTACTGTTGTGAATTCTGTCGCTCAGGCATTCTCCAAATTAGATTTTCGGAGGATAAATTCATGATGACTAGCCCTCTCAACTACAATAACCTTCATGAAAAATCCTGCAAAACAAAACAAGCAGGGTTGGTTTTCTCAAACAAAGGTATTTGTCAAAATAAGCAACATTTGCACATAATCCATTCATTCTAATTGCTTGGCTTTGCCTTGAAATTTGTTTGGTATTTAGCATTGAGTCACAGTTAAATCTAAACTGGCTGAGAAGTGACAACCTGTTCAAGCACAAAAGGTATTTTTATTTTTTGGAGAGACGGACTGACTTGGAAGGTAAGAAGCTGATTGAATTGAAAGCAAATTGGGTCACGGTTATTATGGAGATTGAGTCATCAGTCTTTTTGAGACTTTTGTGTCCCCAGAGTGCTTTGCAAATCGATTTACAGCTGGAAGTGGTCAGTGGTCAGTATTGCCTTCAATAGCAGTTGGTATCGGTAAATGTGAGCATGCATATATCTTTAATGGACTCAATCTGAAAACAAGCTGAGGTCATGATAAGGAAAAAGATGGAGTACTCATTTGTTTAGGGTCTTTTTTTTCCCTTTGTGAATTACTGTCCCTCTGGCTCATCAATTGACTTAGGCAGTGAAGGCAAAAGTGGCCAGCAGTCCTGTAAATGAGGTTTCACAAAACATGTCGTCATAAATCACTGTTTGTGTTACTGAAGCCTGCAGAGTGTTATAAATAAAGTGGTTGAAGGATCTATCCTCTTTCCTTCTATAACTTCAGTCTTGTTATGTAGTCACTTATTATTTACCTGAGTGGGTAAAATACACCAAGCTCTCATTCTTCTAATTAAGCTCTTAACTGGTTCAATAATTAGTTTCTTCACATGTGCAGCGTGGTTTTCATTATGGTGCTTTAACACCGAATGCAAATCACAGCTTTGGTGCTGCACGATTACGTAAAGTCATTTATGCAATGAGGCAAATTAAGGCAAATGCACATGTTATCACACAAATACAAGTGAATCTATGAAACCCAGATTAAAATAACAAACCAATAAGGTGGGATTCTCCCACAGACTTAGGAATGTCTTCTGATGCCATGAAATCAGAAATAGAGGAAAGGTTTATTGACACTATTTGTCTCTTTTTTAAACTTTATTTTATTTCACTTACTGAATGTTTAAGCTGAGCCACCAAAAACCACTTGGTTAGATTTACGTTTGAGTTCAAATGTGCCTTTAAAATTAACTTATTGGTAAAAAAAAAAAAAAAAAAAAAGACAGAAAAAAGTTTGTGCCAAGCAATCTCTTATATGCATCCATACGTGAACAGTTGGAAGCACAGTCCATTTCTGTACTGAGATAATGTGGTGGGTCGTGGCACTGAAGACAAAGGGCTCACTGTTTCTCTGATAGATACGAGCAGCTTTAAGATAATGGCACTTAAATGAAATGAGGTTTTGTTTTGAGAAATAGGACGTCAGTCAGTGGTCCCACTTCCCCAGTCAGTGATTACTTTGCAGTGGGGGCTCATATTGACCTTTACAATTTAATTCTGTGTTTCTCACTGTTTGTGTAAGAATTAGATTGTGTCCAGTAACCTCATAGTTCATACGTTACAATATTTAGTTTGCTAGTTGACTTGACAGCAAATTGAAAAACAGAGATACCAGCCACATGTTTGGGTAGGATTCATTTACCTTTAACCATTCACAAATAGAGGGCACAAGATATTTAAGTGAAAAGATCCTTTTAGTAACATAACCAGAGTTTTTGTTTTGTTGTGTGGTCAGTCACGTGCATGTATTTTCTGCTATTCATGAATCTCCCAAGTGCTATTGTGGTGATTGCTTGCTGGGATGGATTTTATGAACTGATTTCATTTGATTACTTGTCAAAGAAGAGTTTAGTGTCTGATTATTTAAATACTACTTTAAAGGTTTTCCATCCTGTTTTGGCCCTTTCAGCTGAGACTCTTGATTACTCGTTATCCCATGTGCTGACGAGCCTTCTACTTCAATCAAAAGTTTAATTTACATCCATCAAAACCAATTTGAAAAGCAGAGTTTGTTACAGTTGACAGCAGTTTAAAAAGTTGCAGATAACACATGAAACTTGAAGCAAATGAGCTTTGTGGAAATTACTGCAAACGAAATGAACATTTCACACACGTGCACACAAAAGAAATGAAGGAAATATGTTTCTTGACTTTAACAGAGACATGTAAAAACGCAACTTACAGTTAAAATAAATAAATAAAAGCAAAATAATAATTACATACATTGCACATGCAGTTACAAACAGACTGATATAGGCAGAGGGAGGAAAAAAGTGCATTGCTCAGCGGTTGCAGTTGCCTTTGGCCTGCAGACACGGAGAGGGTTGAAATTCAATCAGTCACACTCTGGCAGGAGCCTCAAGTTTGTGTGTGTGTGTGTGTGTGTGTGTGTGTTTATGAAAGTGTGCAACTCTGTTTATGTGTTTTGAAATGTGCAGATCTCTGCATAACATTATATGAGTGTGTGCAAAATGTGAGTGGCTGTTCACCTGCAGGTATGCGAGCCTGCATGCACACACACCTGCATGAAAGCAGCCGTGCATGAGGGGGAGTTAATCCCAGTGAGTGTGTGAATGTTATTTGTGAGAAAATGCAGTTCTGTTTATGAGTGGTTTTTCATACATGTGTGTGAGTGTATGCTTTTAAATGTAGGCATTGTGAGTGCTGCAGTTTCGTTTTCGCACACACTTTAGCCCCATATGGATTTTTTCTTCTTTTTTCTTTTTCAGAGGCACGCAGGTGAGATGATGCAATAAAAATAATAGTAATTGTTTTGATCCATTCCAAAGCACACATGTGGGTCATTTTTCACACAGAAATCCAGTGACTCCCTGTCTGAAAGAGAAATTACACTCGTGGGCCATTTTATTAGGTGGACCAGTTCAACTTTTCATTAAGTTAAATGTCTAATCCAACACATGGCAGTGACTCCGTGTTTTTAAGCATGCAAACATGGACAAAACATCCTGCTGATGTCCAAACTGAGCATCATTCATTTGGTGATTTAAGAGACTTTTGATAAGGCACAGCTTTGTATGTGTTTGTGTTCCGAGTGTTTCAAAAACTGCAGATTTACTGGAATTTTTCTACGCAGTCATCTTTAGTGTTTACAGAGAATGGCCAGAAAATGGAAAAAAATCCAGTTAGTGACAGCTGTCTGGGCCCAAATGTTTTTTAATGGCAGATTTTACAGGACAGGTCAGACTGTTTTAAACTGATAGGAAGGGAACAGAAACCCAAATAACCACTCATTATAACCAAGGTATGCAGAAGAGCATCTCTGAACACAACACACTGCGGCGGTGTCAGTCTCTGACGAATGTTTCCAGCACCTTGTTGGAACTATCCCATAAACAATCAGCACCGTATTGAAGGCCATAAAGCTTCCAGCCCAGTAGTGGCACCGCTAGAAATAAAGTTAGCCAGTGGGTTGATGTGAATCCACCAAAAGATGGACATACATAACCACAGTGAGAAGTGGCTAATTCCAATGTCGTCAGTAAAATATAAACATGACTGTTGGTTAACAGACTAAATCTTATTGATTTTTTGCGATGATACATGATTTAGCAATACATAGCAAGCCTGGTTTTTATATAGTGACTTTTCCACTCAACTTTGAGCATTTAAAGCAGCGGTTCAAAACCCCCGGGCCACGGACTGGTCCATGAGTCGTTTGGTACCGGGCTGCGAGAGTTGAGGCTCGGGTGTGAAATTCATGGTTTTCAGGGTTTTTGTTGTTATCTCGGTTTCCCTGGGTCTTTCCCATGTTGTAGTTGTGTGTCTTATTTTGAAAGAAATATTTACACGTTACCATAGCGACCAGAGAGCATTAAGGGGCAGAGAGGAGGATTTTACTCTCAATGTTGCAGGTGCATTTCAGGAGAACGCTGCTAATAAAGTTACACAATTAAACAGTGAATTCACGTTCATTATTATATTTACAAAATACCACAGTTTATGTCTTGGTCGTATCATTTTATTTTGTTGTATTTATCCGACACACCTTAAAGGCCGGTCCGTGAAAATATTGTCTGACATTAAACCGGTCTGTGGTGCAGAAAAGGCTGGGAACAGGTGATTTAAAGCACTTTATACAACATGCCTCATTCACCCATTCATACACTTATTGTACGTGTATGAATGGGTGTAGGCAGTTTTCATACACCTAGGTGCCTTCTGTGTGGTCTGTAGTGTTGCATGTGTCGAGTGTTTCTGTTGGAATTAACAGAACAATGCCAAGCTTCTGCTTTTTTGCCCATTTTAAAACAGATTTAAACAGATTTTCTTTGGCAGCCCATGCAACATGAGTGTCTGCCATGTATTTCTCTTTGGGTACAGTTTCAGATTCCATATGTGTGTTTTGTGTGAGTGTGAGCATCCGTGTGTACGTTTCCATAGGGAGTTCCACCTCGGGCTGTCGAACTGAGTTTCTATCTTCTATACAAGCAAAGGTTAGCTCTCCCTGGAAAAACCCACTGTCAAACTGGCCTTTAAAATCACGCACACACACAGATGGTGTTATGTGCACACAAAGAACATGACCATCCCCAGAAATATGAATTCACAGGTGTGTACAGCCAGCTTTGTTTGACAGATAAAAGTTTGGAGAAAAACTATGGCTGACATTTGAAAATGCTGTCATTTGCAAGGCAGGACATGGATATATAAAAGTGCACCTCCGAGACCTGAAATCACACTAAACTTGTTTTAGACAACTCCGGCTGGTTTCTTCTTCTTCATCTTCCTCACCTTCAATTCAATTTTTTGTACTCCTTTGTTCCATTTGCTGCCTTTTAACAGTGTGTAAACTTTCTGTGCCTTTTTTCCCATTCTTTATTTCATGGATTGTCCTCAAGCCATGGTTTTTGCCTTCTCTTCATCACCATGACAACTAAATTAGGAAAGGGGGAGGTAGAGTGCACTTAATCAATAGGAGGTTTAGCTTAAAAGATGCTTACTGGATTTATAGAACATACTTATCTGTACTCATATGCATGTCTGCTTTCATTCGTGTGTGTATAAGATGCTTTTCTTGTACTGTAGCTATTTGTTAGTGCTTGCTAGCTAGCCTGGCCTTGGGAAGACTAATAGCTCCCCCCTCCATTGCTTCAGTGTTTAGTACTCTTCAGGGCACACTAGCTAATTGTCAATAATGCTACTAATTACCATTAGCCTTTTCAGGTATATCTGCAGACGCCCACAAACAAGCATATACTGAAATATTTGTATGTGAGTTTGCACACAAGCTTAAATATTAATTGGTACATTTACCCACCACACACCATCAATGCACACTGTCCATATAATCACCACCTGCCAGTAATAAGCCCAAGGATAATTATCAGACACAGGTCAACCGTGTCACCTCTGTCATTATGCTGAGGTCATTAATATGAAGTTAAGCACAGGACAGACTGTGTGTTTATGTGTGTGGGAGGGGGTGCAACATAGACAAGAAGAGAGGCAAAGAGAAAGGGACAAAGGGTGGTGATGCAATTGACTGGCAACATAAATGAACAGCTCCAACAACTGAAACAAAAATCCAAAGCTTTGTTCTGGGAAGACAGAAAAATAATTTCTTTACTTTAATCTTTAATTAATCCTGTGAGGTCTAAGTGTTGATCTATAAGTCTTGATCTGTGATGTGAATAACCTTAGAAGGAGAAAATCCTTCTAACCATGAATTTCACAAGGATATGTGGAACAACCAAAGTGCAGCAATCAGCCTCAACAGCTGAAATGAAAAACTTTTTGTTACAATAAAATGTTTCTCTAGGAAATCCTTTATCCTGATATTCATTGTTGATGTCACTTTGAAATGTATCACCCTCTTAAATGTTTTTTTTTACAAACTAAGCACACCTTGCCCTGCATGGCCTGATGGCAGCGGTCTCCAAAAAACAGGATATTGTCAAACCCATAAATTTCTCTGAGCTCAGTAAAGCCTATCCTGATCAGAAGGCCATAGACTTCTACACACTTAAGTCCACAGATATCACCCACTGGTGAACATTAAATGCATTGCTGCGATGCCGCTCGATGTCTCTTGGCCACTGTAAAATGCTGGCTGGATACAGTTTTCAGACCTGCAAGCTACATCCATCTTTTATCTATGGGCTCTACACACATCTCAAAGAGCACTCACTTCCACTGACTTGACTTCATGTTGATGTATCGCACATCCATGGGATGTGGTGCATAATGTACATGATGCTGCCAGAGAATCTGATGCCAGAAACCACTGAACAAACCCAGAGGTATCTTGTTCACACACCTCTGTTTTGAGAAAGACAAGGCTACATAAGAACCTGCAATCTTGTTAAAGGATGAAAGGATTGGTGGTTTATGCAAGCTGTGAGCTTCCACAACTGGAAGAGTTCTGGAGTTCTATTGAGAAATGTAATGGAGTAGACCCAGAAAACGATAGGAGTCTGTTATCCAACACATACAGATAGCATATTAATTCCATTCTGGCAGTTTGTATTTGTTGAGCAGCCTGACGCCATTTTCATTCCATTCCCCCCTACATCAATCTGGTTCAAGAGAGGCTTTAACAAGATGTGTTATCTACATTGTCCCCACTAAATTTGGATGGACAAATAACCAGATTTTCTCTTTCATGAGAAAATAGTGCTTTGACTTGAATGGAATTAAATTAGGGTAAAGCAAAGACCGAGCACAGAAGATAACTATCAGTGTGAGAAAAGGAACAAAATGAGATAAGAAATTAAAAAGATTTCCTCAAGGGCTTTGATCCAATTGGAGACAAAAAGGGTTTTCCTCATCCCTCTCAACAGTGCTCTTTTCCCCTCAGTCCAATCCTTTTTCACTTAGCGATTAGACTATTGTGTCCATCAATACTGTGTGGCTCAGAGGAAGAGAGGAAAAAGAAGAATGATTGGGTCTCAGCAGCTCTCGACAATGCTCTGTTTGCTCACTTCAGGACTATTTTGTGTTGAGGTGATTCTGGTTTCTCAGCATTTAATCAATACAAACTTCTATGACTTAAAATCGCCTTCATTCTTTGAACCAAGACTGAAAATTTTAAGGAGTTATACTCTTTGGAATAGGGGTGCAGTAGGAGTCAATCATTGATGCAGTGTACATGGTTGGAACCATTAGTGTACAGTAACTCTCTAAATGCAGTCTCATTAATTTCGAAAGAAGAAATCTGATGAACACAGAATACCTAAACATAGAAAAGTGTCATTTATAAGTAGGTTAATTGCTGATTTAATTTAAAGCTCACATATAGTTCTTTCCATCTATATATGTATGGTAAATGGCCTGTATTTGTATAGCGCTTTACTTAGTCCCTAAGGACCACAAAGCACTTTACACTACATTCAGTCATCCACCCATTCACACACACTGGTGATGGCAGCTACACTGTAGCCACAGCTGCCCTGGGGAACACTGACAGAGGCGAGGCTGCCAGATACTGGCGCCACCGGGCCCTCTGACCACCACCAGTAGGCAAACATGGGGTTAGTATCTTGCCCAAGGATATTTGGCATGCAGCCACGAGGCAGCCTGGGATCGAACCACCGACCTTCTGATTAGTGGCTGACCTGCTCTGCCACCTGAGCTACAGCCACCCCCGTATAAGTATATGGCCCCTGGCCTCGGAAGAAGTGAGCCAGCTTCCTACAAGCAAATTCAAGCGTGCCAGCACCCACAGACGATTGACGGGCCCGGAACCCGTGCCAGCCTTCCTGCATGTAAATGTGACAATCCACACAGACAATTGGCTGCCTGAGGACCAGTGGTTTGCACCTCCAGGGAAACGGACCAGTCAGCAACTGATTGTTCTACAAAAAGCTGATGAACATTCATTCAGGAGCTGCTGCTTTGGACTCAATGTGCAGTTCGACCCACATGCTTCTGTCTGACCCTTGTTGTGAAACTCTGTTTGATGTGTGGAATTGGTTGGATCGTGTTACTGCCCGTGAGGCTAGCTTTAATTTCTACTCGTACATGAGCAAGTTCTTTTTATATTGGTTATTTGCCTTGTGGTTTGCTATCGGTTTTTCAGTTCTGAGTTTTTTTCTGTAAATAAAACTTTGCCTTAACTGATCTCCCCTCTGAGGGTCTCGTTTACGTTACCTCCCCTGTCCCCTAGCAGAGCTGGGTCGTAACATAAGTGGGGGCTTGTCCAGGATCCTTTTCGCAAAGTGATTCCCAGTTTCCAGAAATGTGAAAACGTGTTTGCTTTAGAGTAGCCTTTTGCGGCAGAGCCTAAGTGCTATGTTGGCTGCATTTTGTTTGGAGCACTTTTTAGAAGCCCCATCTATTGAGCTCATTAATAGTTGCCGCAAGTGTGATTAGCTGCAATTTGTGGACCACCTTAAGCTGATTGGTCCCTTTCCCTGGAGGTGCAAACCACTGATCCTCAGGCAGCCAATTGTCTGTGTGGATTGTCACATTTACATGCAGGAAGTCTGGCACGGGTTCCCAGACAGCCAATGAATTGAAATTGAATTTGCTTGTAGGAAGCTGGCTCACTTCTTCCAAGGCCAGGGGCCGTAACAATGACCCATTAGTAGTATTTAAGTAAAACACAAGACCATTCAGTTCCAGAGGGGTCAGGTTGAACTGAAGGACAGGCCATTTCATTCTTTTGGCCTCTGCTTTTCTGGAACATCTCTTCAGCCTAGTGGCCATAGCTGTGAGCCTGTGCTTGACAGTTTCTAAAGCAGGGATGTCAGACTCATTTTACATCGTGGCCCACATACAGACCATTTTAATCTTAAGTGGGCCAGACCAGTGAAACTCTCCTTTCTGTCAGTATGCACAAGTTTAACTACACATTTAATCCTGGAGATCTCTTAATGTAAGAAGAAGTACAATTACAGCAGCGTGTCATTTTTCTACACTACAGAGGAACACTGCTGTAGGAAATGAAAGAAATCTGTCAGCAGCACTCTTTGGGCGTAAAAAGACATAAAAGTGCAAATTACAGGAAACGTTCTGACAGGTAGACTGTCCTTGAATTATGAAAATGAAACTTTTTATTAATTAACAGAAAATGTACATTTTTTTTAAATTGACCATACCATTTACCATTGTGCCCTGCGACAGATGAGTGACCTGCCCAGGGTTTACCCTGCCTCACCCGGCAAGAGGCAGGGTAAACCCTGGTCGTGTCCAAATTCATGGGCTGCATCCTCCTGAGGACCGAGCCTTCGCAATCTAAGTGGGCCGGGTCCTCAGACGGTCGGGTAGGCCGGAAGTAAACGGCAGTGAAATTGGACGGTCCAGCCTTCTGATTAACGTCACCGCTGTCTCGGTGGAGTTTAATAAACTCGGCCGTCTGCTCCTTGCTATATAAAGAGCCCGTTCTCACTCCCGAGGCGTAACATCCCGACGTTTTGTCACGTCCTGCGGCGTTCCTGAGGAACGCGAAAGGTGACCTTCCACGTTGTTATGGTACGCGGCGGTTTCCAGCCCTGTACTGCAGCCCTAAACTTAACCTTATCACTAAGCCTAACCATAACCTTGTGCCTAACCTTAACCATAACCTTATGCCTAACCATAACCTTATTCCTAACCTTAACCATAACCGTATCCCTACGCCTAAACCTAACCTTATCCCTAAACCTAACCATAACCTTATGCCTAAACCTAACCATAACCGTATACCTAAGCCTAAACCTAACCTTATCGCTAAACCTAACCATAACCTTATTCCTAACCTTAACCAGCACTTTAATGAGGTGAAATAGTGTTTTCTAAAGCGATTTTAAGGGGAAAAGCGAAGATGTGTAGATTGAGTCCAAACGGTTCTCATGTGTCCGCAGTTTTCCGATGTCGTGACGTAGGAACGCCTTGGGTGCCCGAAAACGTAATATGTTGACGATTTGTCACCTAGCGTAAAATGTTACGATTTGGGAGTGAGAACGGGTTGATATAAAATATAACAGGACACTGGAGTAAACTCTCGACCGTCTCACACTTCTGTTTAATCAGTTTTCTGTTTGACGTTTAGTCAGCTGTATAAAAACCAAGGAGGAACCCACTCGGGGGATTAATAAAGTTTTATTTTATCTAATCTAATCTAATAACTTTAATCTCAGCCAAACCGATTTACTCACGAACAAACAAAACACTGTAAAAGCCCAACAATAGCATTTTTAGGTTGTCTCAGGTTATATTTCATGATTTTACTTATATACTACGTTTAACCCGAGTAGCGAAAGTCCGCGGTGATCTGAAAATGATGTGCCGGGAGTTGTGCCGTTCTCGGCGGCTTCAGTGACCCTCGAGCTCCCGGCTCGCTATCGAGCTGGTGGGTAGCAGGCGTCTCCGAAAACGTCAAAGCACTTTTCCAAATATGCGATATCTTGATAAACCGAGCAGATATTTGATGTTTACACAGCTACTTTCTCGCCTGAAAATATGTTAAAAGTTTATTTTGTGACCCAGAAAAATTAATAAGAGTAATTTTAAAACGTAGTACCGGCCGCCATTACCGGAAACTAGAGTTTGGCTGGGCCGCGCTATGAATTCTGGGATATGGTGGGCAAAGAAGGATACATCAGACCCATCCTCAAATTCGGAGAAAATGAGGACCCATTTGTCGGCTGCATTCGGAGCAGCCTATGAATTTGGACAGCCTTCGGCGCGTCGCTGTGACGTAATCGGTCTACAAATGCGGCCTCAGGAGGAGGCAGCCCATGAATTTGGACACGACCCCTTAGACAGCTGGGATAGGCCCCAGCCCCCTCCCCATGACCCTGAAGGGATACGCAGAAGAGAATGGATTGGTCGATGGACCTATTGTATTAAAAAAATCATATTATACAATAAAAAAAACTTTTCTGTAATTGAATTGTTTATCCATTACTTAAATATTTCAGTGTGGGTGACTGTGGGAGAGCGTCATCAGTAAGAAAACCTGCAAAAATTAAGAAAATACAGTTAAAAGCCTCAAATTTATGCCCTCCTTCACAATTTTCAAAGCAGTCCAGCAGATCTCCAGCTTCAGTAGCTACCTCCCACTGAGAAATATTTTTAATACAAAAATATATAAAAAGTTCAATCTGACCCCTCTGTGTTTTACATAAGTAATACGTTTGTCTGTGTGTCAGTCGATAAAACAAAAAAAAATCTTTCAGGAAGCACCACAAGACATTAGGAACGTACAAAACACACAAGGCTGGATGCAAGGAGAAGTGAGTGGCTGTTGTTGGACCCTGTAGACAGAGAGCTGCTGCAGACTTCCTGTAGTGTGATTCCTGGCATCAGACCCTAACAGGAATCACTAGAAACTAATTTAAGATGGTTTCAACCTTAACTGTTAGACAAAGAATGCAAAAAGTGAATGTCTGCAATAACTTCCACTGATGTTGGAGAAAGTGAGAGGAGTGAATTATATTCCCTGGCCAGAAACAACATTCCTCCTCTAGCTGCTATGGATATGGATCAGATGAGGAAGTAGGGATTCCAAACTCTTCTGGTTTATTGTCCATACTCAAGCAGGGAAAGACTACAATTTATAGATGTTGTTTAACCATCAGTAATCCTCTGCTACTCCTTGTTTTGTAATTCAACTGCAAACCTTTGGTATAATCCTTTCTTCCAGGTGATCTGTATTCTCATAGCAAGCTCCAGAAAAGTAACAGTTTATTATCAACTCCAAAAGTTGATTCTGTTCATCTGGACGTAGCGTTTTCTGGGAGAAACGTTTCTTCACTCATCCAAGTGACTTCTTCAGTCTCAGCTGACTGCAGGTTTCCCCAAATCTTATAAACAGTACATTTGCATACTACTTACCTGGATGATTGAGCATGCATCAAGACGTTTATTATTAACAAACACTTTTTATATTCTTTTACAAACTCTACTCCCCCTGGAGTCCAGCTGCACAACACTTACTGTACATCCTGTTTTAAACTGTGTGCATACTGTGACCCAGCCGACTTCCTATTCATTCCATTTCTCTCATTCAGAATAATTGTGAATTACGTGTAAATATTTCTGAAATCTTTACTTTATAAACTCTCCCAGGGCTAAATATTAAGTCCCTTATTTGGACAGTCCCATGTGGATGAGGCTTTGGATGAGCTCCATCCATGATGGTTCGAAGTCTCTCATCTGTACTGTTGCTGATCCCCTCCCTCTGGCTATTCTTTGAATCTTATACTCCCTGCTCACTCTTTCCATCATCTCCGTCTGCTTCTAGCTGCTGTTCTTCCTCAGCCTCCTCTGCCACTGCTTTATTCTCACTCATCTCCACTTCATCCTCTTCCTTCTCACTTGAAGCTTCATCTCCTGGACTGAAGTCAGGAAAATGTGCACAGGGATCTATAAATTATTTAGTCACAATATTGTTGCAGTTAAGTTGATGTCAGCAGGTTTCTGATTCTCCGCTGTAGAGAAAATAAACTCTCCAAGTAACAACAACAACAAAAGGAGCTGGTTATAAACTAGCATTCATAACCACAATTCAGACTAGAGTAAACACTCTTCTCCTGTGATAAACATTCACTCATGAGAATTTATTAGCAACAGACTGACTCTAATGACATTAGCTCAACTTGAAAGAGAGCTTCACACAGGGCATCTTGGACAGCTGTGAGGTAAACAGTGATCTATGCTTGTCAGAGCATTTGAAGTGGCTCAATAATAGTCAAATATTTCAAAATGTTTGATTGACAGATATCTGTACTCTTCATTATTTATACTGTATAGTTACACACACACATGTCAACCCACACAAAGACAGACAAAGATAAATGCACAAAGACACACATCTGCATCATCCCACCCTCAGATGTGGATAAAAAATCTTTTGCAGTCAATGACTGCCAGCAGACTAGAATCCATCCACATCATCAAATGCTGTTTTGTCCCTTGAGATGCTTTAGCAGGCCTCTACTGTAGCCAGCTTCACTTGTTGCTTGTTTGAGGGTCACTCTGCCTTCAGTTTTGGCTTCCATGACGGAAAAGAAATGTTCTATTGGGTTGCAAACAGCAGAATTCATAGTAGAATATCCCATTTCTTTGTTTTGAGAAACTTGTAGCTTGCCTTGGTGATATGCTTATGGTCATTATCCAATCATTCAGCCTGAGCAGAGAGCATAGCCCCGTACATTTCAGAATTCATCCTGCGATTTCTGTTGGCACTGCTGCCACACAGCAAGAAGATTCTGGGTTGTTGTTGTTTTGTCTCTCAGACAAAAACTCCAAGGGCTTTTTGTTTCCATGTATCAGTGAAGGGTAATAGACCTATTCCCAGGAGTATGCACAGTGTAAAAACTAAAATGTACCCAATGTTAAACAATTGGGTACAATACAAAAGATTCATTTTTGTATTGTTACAGGTTTGAGTTTCAGGATTGCGATTTTTCAGGTACACACCATGAGAGCACAAACAGGCATCCTTTAACAAGCAGTACTTTCAAACGTACATTAAGTTATTTTAGTTTCTAAGAGGTCTGAGTGATCACCTTTTGTTCAGTTGCTTCATGAATTTCAATTTTGCAGGAATGCCCACTTGAGTCAGAGAGCAGCTCTACAATTCTTTGCACCCTGCATATAAAAGGTGACATGAGGACATCTTCAAAATAACATGACAGACACGAAAAGGTGACAAACACATTCAGAAATGCAGTAATTCAGTTTTCAACACTTGCTTTTTATATTTAAAGATTTTTATGCCAAGTAAATATATGAATAAAACAACATGCAGATTAAAACAAAAACGGTGTCATTAACTGTTTCAAGTTAATATCTTTTACAGAATACAGCACAACAGTCGTGAGCTAGCTCAGTCAATATTCAACATTCTGTTACAGATTTTTATAGTAGGTTAATCTTTCTGTTTGCATGCTCCAGCCTGCCGCCACTTGAAGTATTCATTTTTCCCCTTGAAAAGCATAATAGAGTGAAGTTGGTGATAGAAAACCTGGCCAGACACGGCACTCATCACAAGCATTTCCTATCTGGAGTGTGAGACTGGTTGCTCCCCACTGAAGGTGAAACACACCAGTGGCAATATTTGTATAACTGAAAAAAATAAACAAGCCAAACTAAGCTGAGCTCATAAATGAGCGCATCACCTTAAACATCAATTGATACGTTTCCTTTTTCCTTTATAAGACTATCAGTGTAACCTTGTCACAATTTTGCAAAGTTGTACATAGGCTGGCTGGAGAACATTCACTTTCATTGCAGGATCATTTCCTGCACTTTGAAATAAAACACTTCCTGTAAAAGACATTTCACAATAAAACTAAATAATGACCATGAGCAGTTTAAACACATTTTCTGCAGATTCCCTGCAATTAAATGACAAGGATAACAAGGAAGTTTCAGTACTTCCTGCATGACCAGGTGAACCCAATAACATTTAAAGGATCATTAAATTAATTGTATGTATCAAATAAAAATTGTTCACAAACAGACAGATCTTTGAAAATAACAGCTACCTCACCTGTCAGGGTTTTATGTATTGGCTGAGTTACTTCCTGTTTTGCCATGTTCTCAGTACAAAACCTCATTAAAATAGTATCTTCCTCCTTACCAAGGTTTTAGTTTTTTAAAGATGCAAAAAACAAATGTTATTAAACATGCCTGATCATTTAAAAACCAGGCCTTCATTTGTGTCACTGGGAGCAGTTGTTAAAAGTTTTGTTAAAAGAGTTTTCTTTGCATTTCACTCTGTAATATTTAAGGATGCACAGAATTTGAGATACTTCTAAGGTCTTGCCAGCTGCTCATTACAAAAATGTGATATTCAAAAGACTACAGTCATAACCCTCAGTCCTGTTTTGCAGCTTTTCTTTGCATTTCAGAACTTCGGCAGAATATTGACTCCATCACATTATTCATGAGCCTCTAAGGAAGGCACATAAAAACCAAGATAGTATACAGAAATTTAAAGTGATGATTCATTTTTGTATGGAGAGCAGATTCTCTCTTTCTTCCCTCTTCTCTCTTCCTATGTCCCTCTCTCTTTCTCTCATTACCTCTGCGCTTCATATCTGCATGAGAATTGCATATCAGTAGCTCACAGAGACAGCGTTGTAGCTTCCTATGAGGCCCACAGAATATTCAGATAGCCTCCAGGAAGTCATTTTAATGTTGGGCTGGCATATATTTACAAGGTGAAGAAAACATAGAAAGAGGATGAAAGACAAGAAAGCAGAAAGGAAAGGAAAACAACATACCAAACGTTTGCAGAGATGAAGAACAAGACACCATAAACAGGATGACTGTAGCTGTCTTACACCAACAATCTGCTAATATGGCATGCTATTTGAATTGGAGGCAAATGTATTGCGTAGAAAAGCACAGAAAAAATTCAATTATAGTAGAAAGATTAGTAAATGAGCAGGCAAACACTTCTTTGTAACTCAACTGATGGATTCTATCCTGTTCCAGGTCATAGTGCTGGTATGGAGGATGGTTTATATTTTTATTAGATAAATGTAGGTCATTGTTTTTTCCTTTTTAAACAATGGACATTAAAATGTAACCACAGACGTGTAATATTATACAATACTTAAAGACAGAGAGCATTCTTCAAGAGTATCCTCACAACTTTATTAGTTTAGAAAACAAAATGTTCAAAATATTCAGAGTTCGCAGAACAGTGGCGGTCTACAGTCACTGCATTTTTGCAGCAGCTATCATTTATATAGATGCTCTCACAGGAGTTGCTGTTCCCATCATGAGGCCTGCTAACTCAATAGCAGAATCTGATATGGATGGCTGCAGCACAATGCAACAATCACAGAAAAATTTGTTGGCTGCATTCTGTAACCTCAGTTTGTTGATTTTGTTTATTATGAATCTGGCGCTGGAGAAGAAAAGGCTTCGGAGGAGTGGCTTAAATAGTTATCCCTTTTGCTGTGGTAGAAGATCCTGGTGACTGTATGTAGATTCTACCAAACATACAGTTGTAGGTCCAAGCAAAAACACCACAACCACACGTTTACACACAGTGAACAAAGCACAGAGAGTGTTTATGGATGCCACCATCTTGCAAAAGAATAGAATGGATATCAACCCAAAATCTAAAAAAAACCAACAACCACAAAACAAAACAAACAAACAAAAAGACTTTATATACGTTGTGTATTGATTTGCATGTCATTGTGACTGAAATAAGATCTTGCATGGAGCTCCAGTCTGAGGGCAATCGATGGTCATTTTATATTTCTAACATGTCAGAATAATCACCTGACCAAGCTTCTTGCTGATGATGTTGTAGCCCATTTGTACAAGTCTACAATCTTGTCCGTGACATGCTTTGACAGCTCTGTGGTCTTTCCCACTGTGGCGGGTTGACTGAAATGAAAGAAACTGATTCTGAGCTGAGATCAGGAGTATGTGTAATTGATTGATTTATTGTAATCTGTGCGACACACGGGCACACATCCAGTCTGTGGGAATCAGAATACTTGCCAGGAGGACAATGACATGCAAATCAATTCATAACTTTTATGCAATGTGCTTTTTTTAGGTTGATTCTGTCTCTCTCTATTAAAATTCAACTGCCATAAAAATTAGAGACTATTCTAAGATTCTGAGAGAACTAATTAATTCTCCTGCTGAATTTGCAAATTTGCTCACTTACACTGTATCGTCAACCAAATGGTCCATGACAAGCTGACTCTGAACTGCAGTTTTGGGATAGATGAGTGTAGTTATTTGCTGATAAAAAACCATATCCCACTCCTGTATAACATTCTCCCTTTGCATGTTTACGACTGGTGACCACTTGTCCAACGAGTTAAAGCTCGTGGAAATCAATTCAATTCAATTTTATTTACACAGCGCCAAATCACAACAAAAGTCGCCTCAAGGCACTTTATACTGTACAGTAGATCGTACAATAATAGATACAGAGAAAAACCCAACAATCATATGACCCCCTGTGAGCAAGCACTTTGGTGACAGTGGGAAGGAAAAACTCCCTTTTAACAGGAAGAAACCTCCGGCAGAACCAGGCTCAGGGAGGGGCGGGGCCATCTGCTGCGACCGGTTGGTGATCAGAGAATCAGCGAACTTAATTCTTGTAATATTTCTTCCTTCTCATGCACAAGGGTGACAACAGGCATGATAAACTGCCTGTGACCTAATAATATTAATATAAGCTTCAACTGAAAAACCTACAGTGACTGAGTGGTTTTTGTTTTTAAACCTAAGCAAGTATTTATATTTCTCAATTCTGAGTTTTGGTGCCCAAGGCAGACCAAATGAACTTAGAACTTTTTATTGTCAATGTACAGTTGCTTGCACACTGAAATTTGGAAGCAAGACCACAAAGGTGTGAAACTAAAGAAAACAATATACAAGAAAGAAGAACAAAAATTATAAGAACACTATGTAGACTATACACAATGTAGGTGTCATAATGAAATATAATAAATAATGAATAAGGGTGGATATGGTCGTTAAGGGATGGAAATTGCACATCTACCAAAATATTGCACAGGAAGAGCAGAATACTGTACGGAAGCAAAAAGAAACACACGCACAAAAAATAGTAATAATAATAATAAATAGCAAGTAGCAGCAACAGAATGATTGTAAGAAACTCTCAGTTTGCATTAAGAGTTCTGACAGCCCACAGGTAGAAGCTGATGTTTAGTCTGCTGGTTTTAAACCTGATGGATCTGAACTTTTTTCCAGAGGGCAGGATGTTGAATAGGTGGTGGTTAGGATGGAGGCGGTCTTTTATAATTGCTCTGGCTCTGGAGAGACATCTACAGCTGGCAATGGAGTCCAGGGAGGAGAGTGGACAGCCGGTCACCTTCTCTGCAGTTCTGATGACCCTCTGGAGTCTCTTCTTATCGGCTGTTGTGGAACCAGCGCACCAGGGATGGCGTGCACCAGCACACACTCGATTGTTGCTCGATAGAAGGACACTAGGAGGTCAGTCTGCAGCCTGTTCTATCTCAGGACCCTCAGGAAATGGAGGCATGCTGGGCTTTATTCACCAGGGCTGATGTGTTTGTGGTCCAAGATAGGTCCTCGGAAATGTGGGTACTGAGGAACTTAAAGGGGGTCACCCTCTCCACATAGTCACCTTTTATGGAGAGGACAGGGGGGATCGGTTCTTGTCTTGTGGAAGTCCATAACCACTTCCTTTGTTTTCTTGGTGTTTAGGGTGAGGTTATTGTAGGTACACCATTCTGACAGTCGCTGGACCTCTGTAGGCGGTGTCATCATCGTTGGATATGAGCCCCATCAGAGTGCTGTCATCTGCAAATTTGATGATGATGTTGCAGAGGTAGGGGTGCTGGTGTAGATGGTGATGGCATCCCTGTGTTGAGCCAGTGCTGAGTGACAGGGTGGATGATCTCTGGTTTACCAGCTTGTCTATAAGGATGTCTGGGATGCTGGTATTAAAAGCCGAGCTGAAATCAATGAAGAGCGTCCTTACTGAAGTCCCAGGATTCCCCAGGTGATGCAGAGCAGAGTGTGGTGGTGGAAACTGCATCCTCTGTGGAGGCAAACTGGTGGGGGTCGAAGCTGGGTGGGAGGCAGTCCTTTATGTGCTTTAGGACCAGCTTCTCAAAGCACTTTGCCACCCTTGGTGCCAGTGTGATGGGTCTGTAGGCACTGAGGCCACTGATGGTGGTGGACTTGGGGGCTATTGTTGCTGATTTCAGGCAGTGAGGGACAGTGGCATGTGACAGGGGGAGGTTAAATAGTAAAACATAGTTCAAGAGAACAAATCACACAAAAGACAGTGTAAAAAAAGTTCCTGTGATTGATGTCAGTCCCCACCCACCCTTACACACACACACACACCAAATGTAGACTTTTTAATATTGAGGACACACAGATGAAAAGTCAACAATTTAAAAGAAAAAGGGAGGAAGACTTTCTGCGACTTATTTATTAGTATCCATCAAACAAACAGTCCCTAATAATTTGAGACTACAAAGTCCTAAAGAAAAGGTGAACACGTGTTTTAACAGCAAGTTTCTCATAACTTTAATTAAGTTTAATGTTTATATTCAGTGGGATACTTTTTAAATTATCTGCAACAACTAAACAGAGACGAGGTTCTCTAAATCCACAGGACGATGTATGCACTTCAATAATTTGATCACAGGATTTTCAACAATTGGTCCTTTTAAGTGTGGCTCAGCCGGATATCTTTTGCTCCACTTTACTTTGTCTTTTCATCTTCCCGAAGAAGACAGCTTAGGAGGGAATGGGATGAAGCAGAATAATATCAGTGGAAGAGTCATGCTCATCTGTAACAAAGAGAAAACGCTCTGACAATTGTTAGTCTGTTTAAAGACATGCTCTCTTCTTTTTGTATAGCTTGGTTTAAACTAGATCCACAGGGAAGGGGAAGAAAGGGGGGGAGCAGAGAGCAAGCGCTAAGAAAAAGAAGAGATTTAAAGAAGAAAAAACTCGAAGAAAGTGGGAGAGAGAGAAAATGAGAGTACTTGTGAATGTGAGAAGAAATAATGAAAGAGTGAATTACAGAGCAAAGATACAAAGGAGAAAAAAGTGAGTGACGAGGACAGAAGAGAGAGGCCGAGAATGAAGATAAGTAAATCCATTTCGTCTGGGATTTGACTCAATATCTCGACGCTATTTTTAAGGCAATCACAGGAGAGGAAGAGGTGACGGGTGGAAGAAGAGGTAGACATGAGAGCAAGAGACTGTTTGTCGTAAAAAAGAGAGAGAGAGAGAGAAAAGCTTTCAAAATGTCTCCAGGTTTTAGAAAATACTGATATCGACTGCCTTCTGTGGAATACCCTGAAGCTTTTTCAATTGGGAAGTGAAACTACAGCGCCAACCTTACCCCGAAAAACAATTTAGACTTTATTGTAACACCTGGCCCAAGGCTGTTTTCTCCCGCCTTTGATTTATAGTTCCAGCTCCACAACATGGCAGGATATCGCGAGACATCTGAAGAAGCTTTGCATATAAGTTGAAAAGGTTTTCTACAACTGAGGAAGCTCAATGTGGCGCTTCCTGTTAAAGGGGAGTTTTTTCTTCCTACTGTCGTCACGTGCTTGCCCATTATCTGATTGTTTGGGTTTTCTCGTTATATTGAGAGTGTCTTGAGTTGTGATTAGCGCTATATATATATATATATATATATATATATATATATATATATATATATATATAAAGAAATATACTGAATTTAAAGTTGTTGCAATCTAAAGAAAAGATATCAACGTAGTATATTTAACCCTAAACTATCTCAGACTCATTGTTTTAAAAGAAATAATAAATTGATGAAGCAGTTTTAGTTTGAAGATGAACATAAACAATTGCAGAGCTTTGTCTATCATGTAGTTCATCACCTCATAAGATGATTGTGAGTTCTGGATCTCAGATTCTGCTGCTTCAGCTCCAGTTTCATCTTGAACCAATTCCAGTTTGAGATAAATAAGGATTATTTTAAATGGTGAGTCATGCAAAGCTCCTCCAGTCGAGTCTGAAAATAGACATCAGGAGCTTGAAATGAGCGTAACAGGTCCCCTTTTAAGCTGATATTCAAACTTGAAAAGAGGTCAAGTTTGATCAAATCACCTACAACAACCTAACAGACATGTTGCTCCCTGACTGATAGGTATGTGTTTGACTGGTTACACTGGAAACAGCTCTTCCCTTAATTCCCAGACGGGCTCTTTCCTGTAATATGCTCCACTGTTTGACCATCTTCACACCATCCTGATGAGAGACAGACAGTGTGTGGGTTGTAAGTGTCTGCATGTCTGAGGCTGAACTTTAAAAATCCAAGTACTTTCAGCCAAGTTGGACAGAAAAATCCAGCTCTGATCTCCAGCATTCGCCATTTTAATCAACTGAGAACAAGATCCAAGCACAGGCAGACCCGGCAAGATGCACGATCGCAGATGGCAGAAAAGTTTGAAGTAATAAAACCGACGAGCGGGAACAAGGCAAACCCATTCCCCCTGTCAAATTGGACATGATTTGATTTCATGCTTTCCACAGAGAGAACTCCAAAGGTCATTCATGTTTGTAACCAAGGGAAAGCATTTCCATGAAGATCCTGACACATTCTGTGAAAGCCTTTCTACTGCATAGGTTAACAGAAAATATGAGTGTTTCACCAGGGGCTATGCGTAATAAGAAACTCTCATTGTGCAATGTAATCATTTTTCCACCAGCAAGTCTGCCACAGTGTCTCGTTATACACGCACTATATTGTGTAGAAATAACCTGTTTCTCATTAGCGTACTGGGAAATGCCACGGTTTGGGCTTTGCTGATACATTTGCTCTGTGTTTAGTTGAAAGCCTCGGGCTCTAAACACAATGTCAGGACAAGATTCCCCAGCTAAATTTAAAAAGATGTTGTGGATGAAAACAACAGCAATGAACAGCATTGCTTTTACTGACTCTTGTCCACATCTTCACTTTAAAGAGCCGTCTTTGTGGCGAAACGCTTCTGCACCAAACACAGAGAACTGCTTTGATTTGATACCAGCTGATCACAGGCTTATTGCACAGGTTAATCAACACAAAGTATATTTTTCTCTGATTCAGCCTTCCAGAGTTTAATGAAACCAATGTTCGACCGACTTCTTGATAAGATTAGCCTTGTTTTCATCAGCCAGCTGTTGCAACACTCCCCAGACAATCCAGAGAAGTTTAACCGACCCAATCAAAAGTACCTGCCCGACGCTGCTTCATTTGTTTTCCATTAAAGCAATATTTCTCTGCACTTTAATACTGACACAGTCTGATAGTATTGATATCTTGCATCTTTGAAGTCAAACTGCAGGTCTCTGTTGATGGATTTGCCCAGTTTTCATTATTGTGAATTCAATTTTTTGTTCTTTTTTTATTAAAGTAAATGCATTATTTAGATCTTGATTTTATTCTGGGAATAATGCTGACCGTGCATTGTGTTTCCAAGCGGTGCATCATATATTTACAAAAATCACTTTCTCCAGGGAGCAAAAAGCAGCAGTCGTGTCGCAAAGTGTTAGTAACTTAGCAGCACCACAGAGGGACACACAGTATGGAATACAGCGCCAATCCCTGGAAGAAGAAAAATGAAGTCAATCTGAGCTTCATATATTTACATAAGTATTACATAAGATCAAGTATTTGGGGGTTGTTCTTGATAAGGCTCTGTCCTTTGAGTCACATCTTGCTGCTACAGTGAAAAAGGTTCAACTAAGACTGTTTAAGGAGGTTGAGAGGTTTTAATGTTTCATCTGAAATGACTCTTTTTTATAAAAGTTTTATTGAATCTGTTTTAATTTTCTGTACCATTGCCTGGTACGGTAATATGTCTTTGAATAATAAGACCAGACTTAGTAACCTGGTTAGAGTGGCTGGTCAGATTTCAGGGAGGTCTCAGGTCCAGCTTGTGGACTTTTATAACAAGCAGGTGCTGAGGAAGGCAACCTCTGTCATGTTGTGTTCAGTTCACCCTCTCTTTAATGATTTTCAACTGCTTCCATCAGGTCGTGGTTATAAAGTGCCTGCAGTGAAGACAATGAACATAGATTGTCTTTTGTACCTACTGCTATTATCATGGTTAATAACACTAAACCATAAGTGTTGTTGCCATTGCACACTGCACTTTTGTTGATGATAAAATTTAGGTTGTTTTCTCGGGGCTTATTTTTTATTTTTTTTGTGTGTATGTGTTATGTTTGTTTTCTTTGTGTGTTTTTTCATATCTCTCTATGGACATTCTGCAAATCAATGTCCCATTGGGGACAATAAAGTTACCATTGACCACTGAAGTGATACAAATCAGTGCTAGTGACCTTTTTAATGTGATTATCAAAACTGAGATCATTGTCCAAAATGATGTCACGGTTTCTGACTTGCTCACTGCATTTCAGAGACAGGGATGATAAATCTGAGCAGATTTTCTGTCCCTAACTTTTTGGACCAAGCTGTGTGTTTGCATATGAATGATTACATGGTTATATTATGATTCTTTATGATGGCACTAAGTAAGAGCACGTAAAGGTTAAAGAGTAATGTACCAAGAACTGACCCTTGAGGAACCCCAGACTGATTTTTTGTTTGTGCAGCTCTAAAGCAACTAATAACAGACATCTTTACCGTACAGGTATGATGAGAATCAGTTGAGAACCTGACCTGAATGAAAATATGATCAACAGTGTTATTACTAATTACTGATTCATTTTGTAGCTGGTGATTATACGTCCTGTTTCATTCGGTGCAGGTGTCACTACATTTCTGAAGCCACAACCAAAAGAAAGAAAAAAAAGGTCGTTCACTTGACTGATCAGTATATTCGTCCAGACTTTAGAATTTACAGGAGAGAACGTGGCTGAGCTATAGTTGTGATCTTGTCATTTCTTCGTGCACTCACAAATACTCAAAAATGTCAGCACACTAAGGTGAATTATGGAGTTCCACAGGGTGGACCGTTCTGTTTACATTATACATGCTTCCCTTAGGCAGTATCATCAGAAGACATAGCATACTAGCACACACTGAGATAAGCAGCTGTTCTTGGAGTGGGTGGTGTGAGTTTGAATCTTTTAGAGGAGGGGTAGCTCAGTAGGTTGAGGTACCCTTCAGCAAGGTACTGTCTCTACACACTGCTTCCCGGGCGCTGGATTGGTAGCTGCCCATTGCTTCACTGAGTGAATGGGTTAAATGCAGAGGACTAAGCAGTTTACTATGGGATTAATAAAGCATACATTATTATTATTGTACTTTTGATTGCTATGCAGATGATATCCAACTTTATCTATCCAATAGGCCAGATGACACAGACTAGTTAGTTAAACTGCAGGAAGACATAAAATATTGGCAACATAGTGTATACCCTGGTCTCCAGTAACACTGTTTTTGACCATAATATGTAAACTGTAAAGTGCATATTAAACAAATATATAAGACTGATTTCTTGCAATATGTACAATATGTCTAAAATTAGAAACATCCCTTTTCAGAGTGAAGCTGAAAAATTTGACATACTTTGCATCATTATTATTGGGTTCTTTTAAAAGCTCCCTGAAAAGCCTTCAGTTGATCCAAAATGCTAGCGTGCTGATAGGGTCTAGAAAACGTTTGGCTTCTCTTCATTAGCTCCCTGTTAAATCCAGAATCTAATTTTAAATCCTTCTCCTCACATACAAGCTCATACAAAGACACCGAGACTATGGAGGTATCTTTTAGAGGGGATGCACACAGGCAACGAAAACACTCAAAAAAAGAAAAAAAATCTCTTTGAAAATGCTTCCAGTGTGAGACTATGGCCTCAAGCTGCAGCTGCCCCTACAGTGACATTTCACATGACCTTTTCAGTAAGTGTCACTGGGAGAACATTGCCTGTGGTGATTTGTAGTACTAGATTTTAGGACTTTCAAAATTACTGTCTGTTTAAGCCTCGGCACATTGCTTGGCCTGCACTTGGGAAGATAATTGACTATCTTACTTAAAATGTGTGAATGTCAAAAGTGTTCATCGTGGCTCCTTCTGACAGCACTGACAGATACGTTTACATTTTACAAGTCACACACTGGACTGTCAGTTACTCTTGTAGAATTAGCCATCACACGGGGGTAAACCCAGCTAAATGTGGCAGCAGGAATACCCCCCAGAGTCTCTCCAATGGAGCATGAACATTAATGCGTCTGTGAATAATATCAGCTGTTTCTCAAGTGCTGACATCACCTTTCTTTAACATGGAGATTTAACAACAGGGATGAGTGAAGCAGCTACGTCCTACAGCCCAGCTTCTGATATCAAAGTGACACATCCACGACTTTAATTATTACACGAGTAAAACCGTTCTCATTGTAGCTGTTGGGCAAGCTTTACTCCAAAATCTCTCTGAAAGTTGGACCAACACCGAGGTTTCACCCGTCTGCTAAACTCGAGTCAAAGTGTCATGTGACTCTTTACAGTGCATAGATGAACCCACTTTGCATCATGCAGTAAAGTCACAGCAATGTGACAGTTGGACCCACAAGACTCTGTACTGGAGTCTGAGCTGGACTGACCTCTGCGCTTTAAAATCTCTTCTTATTTAGAAAATAAAAGGAAACAGACAATGACAGGAACGCATTTGGATATTTTCACAGTCTTTCTGGATCAGTTCTAGTATTTATACACGTTTACAAGGAGAGTCAAATCTTCCCCCAAAAGCCTTCATGTGTAAGAATGACCCACGTATACTGCAAGACTGGAAACTGCAGGACTTCTACAGGACCAGTGTTGGTCAAGTTACTTGAAAAAAGTAATCAGTAACTAATTACTGATTACTTCTTTCAGCCCAATTCTACTTTTTCTGCATAATCCATCATATAAAATGTAATCAAATGAAAAAGTCTCTTTTAAAACTTGTTTTATTAGTTTTAATCTTTTAACTTTACGCATGAAGCAAACATTAAATTATATGCAACATTCTCTGACTGGAAGAAATTTGTTTAACATTTAAACCTATTTCCAGCATGTAAAATAAAATAGTTTTTTGTGTTTACACTCAGTCTTTCAAATAAATGCAAGTGAAACACAGCAGAAAATAAATAGAATCAAAGACTCAGCGGTCCTGTTGCTCTATTTTTACCTGTATAGCAGGAGTGGGGCAGGCGGAGGTTTGCCCTGGTGCAGGTGTGTCGTAGCGGTCAGTGGAAGGATCTGGGAGTTTCACATTCCCGTGGCAGCTCGCTCGGTGCTTGCTCGGAAGTCTAGGGGTTTTTTTCACTGTAAACAGAAGTTTTCTTCCCACGCAGTGAACAGCGGACGCTAATGTTTTTGTCACTTTTTACAGAATCAAACTCAAAGTAAGGTCAGTACTTCCACGCTTTAAACGCCGCACGCTCATACTCTCTCCTGCACTCGATATATTATCCATTGTTGATCTGCACACAGCTGTTGCCACGAACGTCGCACTCGCTTACGTCATTGTCATGAGACACTCTCGCAAAAAAAAATCACAGTTTTAGTAACGCAGTAACGCAGCGTGCTTACGGGAAAGTAACAGTAATCTAATTACCTTTTTTGCAATAGTAATCCCTTACTTTACTCGTTACTTGAAAAAAGTAATTGGATTACAGTACTGCCCATCTCTGTACAGGACTCGTGAATATGGTGTTGAGGCCAGTTAAAAATGGTTGCAAAACATGAAAATGTGGAATATGATGCTATAAACAGGCAAAACTGTAAGTTTCTTTTTGCATTTGGTTCAGATATTTTAAGAATAAGGTTTCGATTGTTTTCACAGTTAAAGTCTGGCTGCAAAACACCAGAACACCTCTAGGTGTTTGTACATAGCTGTTGGTGAATGGCTGATTCTGTGCAGTGAGTTTGAACATTACACTAAAGTACAATTCACTAAAGCAGGAAATCTCCAAAAATCATCTTTTTTTAACCTTTATTTAGCCAGGAAGATCCCACTGAGATTAAAAACCTCTTTTCCAAGGGAGACCTGGCCGAGATAGGCAGCAGCAAGTGTCTCACAGTTACAGAAATTACTCGGTTAAGCACAGGCAGCAACAGCACACATGCAAAAAAAAATAAAATAAAATAAAAATAAAATAAAATTCAATAAAATTCACATAAATATTAAAAATCAGTTAAAATGACAATCAGTCTAATTGAAACAGTTGCATGTTATGGCCTCAAGGATTCGTAGTTTAGATTTAAAAGCACTTAATGAAATGAATTCAGTCATAAATTCATTTATGAATTTAAACTTGCTCCAAACATATGACACTGCCAACAGTCACTGTGAAATGAAAAATAAATGAGTGACTGTAACAGGAGTGTGAACTGGCACAGTGTGAATGAACCAGTGTTCATTCTGCTCTGTGAGGTTTGTATTAACCGCCCATATAAACACCACTCTTTAAAAAACACGTTCTTTCAGGAATTTATCTGGAAACTGTCCAGTTATTACATTTGAATTCACACTCTGATCAGAAAAGGCAAAGGTCGACATTAAAGGATTATTGATTGAACATCTAAAAATGATACATTGAAGGCTCATTCCCTGCAGCTACACAGGGACAGCCTGTATAGCTTTTGAATCATTTATAAAGCCGTGATGGATTTAGTGACAGAGGCTAAAAAAATAAAACACCACCATGCATATCTGTGAATGCGCTAATGTGCTGCAGTTATAATACCAGAGTGTTTAAGGTCAAAACCTCTGAGATCACATGGTTGATTTGGCCACAGCGTTGGGATTAGCCCACTTTTCTTCACAGAGCAGTCAGGACCACAGGGAAGTGACATGGACAATATTCCCCTGTCATTCTGTATATGGGAATACCAAAATGAGCAAGAATTCCTGTTACCCCCCCGTGCCTTCCGGAGACCCCACTCCCCTGTGGTTAATTCACCCCCCGGGCCCCCCACCACAAAAAAGTCCTTTTTACCAGAGAAACCACCTTTTGTGAGGATGAGACACCTTTTAGATATGAGACACAAAACGCTTCATTTTCCTGCTCGTCTGTCTGTCTCCCCCCTCGTTGCTTTGCCAGCTTCTCTAATCACGCTTTGCCACTCTCTCGCCACCCCCTACCCCCAGCCCCCTCTCTTTCTTCAGATGCTTGGTTGCGAGCAATAGAGCACTGCCTCTCGGCTTTTGCAGGTTTTTCTGATTTTCCTGAAGTCCCTTTGATATGGAAATTAAATGACTCCACTCAATGTCAGAATAGCTGAGGCACAATCTCAGAGTTAGCAGTTTCGACACTTTCTGCCTTTTTTTCTCTTTTTCTGAGAGCAGCAACACATTGCAGAGAGACACAAGCACAGTCAGATGATTATAACACACTTTTGCTGAGCATTATTGAATTTGATATGTCCACCTGCACAAAGGGAACTTTTTCAAAAAAAACCCCTCAGGGAGCAAATTTTGATAAACTCCAATTGTGTCTCTAAGTCGCCTTCCCTGGAGAAAATCCGGCTCAGTTGCCTGAAATGTGACACCCTATAAAGAATAAAACAGAAATGTGGCAGTCTTAATGAGCTCATCTGAGCAGGACTGTTTGAAATCTGACAGCAGGAGCATGGAAACCTTAAGTGTTTGTTAGCCCTTCAGGCTAAACCCTGACTCGGAGAAAATGACTCAAGATAAAAGAAAATAGTCTTGAACTTTTCTTAAAACATGGCACATATGGAAGCCTGGTGTAACATACTGCAGGATACTGATATCACAGCTGACACTGACAGCACATGTGGCAAATCTGAGCTGCTGAAATGTATTTGACCTCAGGGCGTGCCTTGTTGAGGTAATGAAAATCTGAAATAAAACCATGTCATCAGGGAACCACCTTGATTTCCCTGTTCAGTTTAAAGTCTTAACTTTAACCTTCCCTGCTGCTCTATTTTATTGCTGAGGACATTATAACTCTGGGATGTGATGGCACAGAGCGGGGTCCATCAACTACATGGCAATCAAGGCACAGGAAGTAACACTTGGCACCAGGTTCTATTTTAGTCAAATGTAACATCTTGTGAGAAAGGCTGGTTTACTAAACACAAACATCCTTGTGGCTCAAAGCCTCAAGAAAGCAAAAGCTCACTGGATCTCAGAGGGTTTGTACAAATTTAATTAAACATTTGTTTGGAATATCCATCATCAAAGTGCCATATAAACTAAGAGGGACAGAACTCCAACGTAGGTCCTGTTTTGTAGACTCCTCATCCACTCTGCTTTATTATTTTAGTTTGTTTCATGTTTTTTAATCAATATTTATGAACGTTTCCACACATCTAATCTAAACGTTTCCATACAGAATCCCAGAATAGGGAAGTTTTTACAGACTGCATACAGTATGAATATAATCAGCGATATAAAAAAGGATTAGGTCTTGCTTTTCCTGGGTTTGTTGAGTTTTGACTTTTCCGTCCTTTATATAAGCAGTCGGAGGTGTGGTCCATGGCTCAGCTGCTCAGACCACACCCCGCTGCAATGGCTCCACTGCATGAAAGATGCAAACACCCGGATCACCCGGTGGTATCTGGCTTTACAGCCGTGTAAATTTCAGCGATCCATAGGCCGGAGGTGCAGATTTTCTCTCCCGCTTGGGGGAGGGGAAGTAGGTTCGGCCAGATGTAGCCCCAGCCTCAGTCGGGGTTATGTGGCAGGGCTCAGCTGCAGGGGAGGGATGCCGCACTGAGCTCAAGGGGCGGTGCCAGGCAGGCGAGTGGGCAGGTGGAGGTGATGACACTGACGAGCTCACTACTGTTTTTAGTGACGCTGGAGTGGAGAGGTTTTCCTAGCTTTAGTTTTCTTTATGGTTAAAGCTATAGTTCACATTTATTCCTTGTTTCACTTTATCCTGCCCACCCTCTGTCCCCCATGTGTTCTGATTAAGTCTCCTGTTAGCAGTTCTCCTGTATTGATTTTTATTTTTTATTTTAATTTAATTGCTCAGTGCAGAAAGCAATCCTGCTCATTATAAAGATGCGACACTTTCATCAACTCAGAGTTTCCTTTATCTGCACTGAAAGAAACACACAATAGAAATGTGCTGTTGGAAGTGATAATCTGATTACAATAAGCATAAATGCTGCCTGGGCAGACCAAGATGAATTATTTGACTTTTTCTTTCGTTCAGCAGGTTCAGGAAAAACATCTTCCCTGAAGCTCTGACCTGGTGAACTCCACACTAAAGCACTAAGCATTTTTGACTTTGCTTTTATTGTTGTGCTAATCGCTCCTGCACAGGCTGAACTTCTTCAGGTTATTATTATTTATACATCAACAAACAAATGTACATGCAGTATGCCAGTAAAGGCAAACGAATCACCTTGAAGTGAAATATGATTGGTGAGATATTTCATCACACCATTTATTTTAAATTTGTAGTTAAAAATTATTTTGCAGTTTAGTTTTTTTCTGCATTCTATTTGTCTCTTATCAAATATTAATTTCCATTTTGTTGCATTTACTTTATCACCTCATGTGCTCACGTGATTCCCAACATCATGCAGTTATTACATGCAGCACTGAGTTATGTGTTATTTCCATTTTGAAATATGATTGAGAAAGTAAAAACATCCTGAAAGTATCTTCTTTAAGAGAAGCCTCCGTGTGCAGGTTAAGGTGGATGTGGGTGTTTGTACAGGTTCAGGTGTGGGTGTAAAGCTGCACTACACTCTGATTTGGCCTGGCAGAGTTTAAGATGAACGAGAGGACTCATTTGTGGAGGAAACAGCTCCAAGTTTTGGCTCCAGCCTCCGCAGCATGGACAGGCTGCTGGATGAACAGCAGCTACAGTTAGAGGAGGGTTTTTTTCTTTGTGTGCTTTAGATTTTATTTATTATGTTTGAGTCTTGAGCACATTCAACATAAATATTCAGCATATTTTATTGCTAATGATAATGTACATTACATGTCATTCTTATGTAGGCAGTTTTCCCTCAACCATTTGCACATATTGCCAGTTACTTTAATACATCACACTAATTTTCAGCATTGTCCCGACTGCACATAACCTGATTATATGAAAGCTCCATCACAAGGCCAGCGAACATTTGAAAGACCTTCCAGCACTGAATCAGAACACAGTGCTACTATGTGTTCTTGTATCCACTCTGGTGTGATTCATGATTGTTATTACAAAGTTATTACATTTTAAAACTAGAGTTTAGATCTCGGACACAATGTCATTTTCTTCTAAGGTGCACAAGCACGAGGCCAAGTCTAGATAGATTTTTTCACCCATATATTTGGTTTCAAAAGGATATTTTATTTTCAAGATTTATCTTTTATTATGTACCTTTTAATCATGTGTTTACAAAAGTGTAGTCTCTATTAAAGTGGATGGTCTAAAGAAGAAAGGGTCTAAAAACTACTTTCATTTTTACAATAAAAGGATTTACCTGAAGGTAAACTGCAAACTGTGCCCGGGACAGAAACAACCACATTATGCTGCTAACACAACTTTGGCTCTTTGCAATCACCTTCATAGACAGAAGAAGCTGAGTGACTGAATGAATGTAGACCTCATCCAGCAGCTAGACCCTGAACTTCAACAGGTAACAAACGGATGAGCAGCTAAACTATAAAGTACAGTTACTTGAGATATTGACAGCTCTCTGTATTAATTAGGGTAATGTAGTATCAGGCAAAAAAAAAAAAAAAAGGTTAAAACACTCTTTTCTTACTTCTGCAAGTTCATACTTGTTCTAGGATTGCATGCATGTTTTTGTTAGAAGGTGAGGTGTTTCACTTTGTCTTGGTTCTATTTAGTTTTTCTTTTTGCTCCTAACTTGTATTTTAAGATGATCCGCGTGCACGCAAGCAAGAGATGTCGAGAAATCTTCGAGATGTCTGTTAGAAATCCCTGGAGACTCTGTTCTGTGGGTTACAATCTTTAAAAACAAATACACTGCACTTTGTATTAAGGTAAAAGGTCAAATTTGGACTATCACGAATCCTGTAGTTCAGTCTGGATCAACGTAATCACTGGCACCAACAGAACCTAATGACAGCTTAAAGGAGTGAAAAGTTGTAACGTATATGGGAAATGCTCGTTTTTAGAGGTATTTGGTGAAGTACACAGAAAAACAAATCAAAAATTGTCTGAAGGATGTTGTTAAAAACCTGCAAATATATTTTTTATAGTTTAGTTTTGACTTGGTTCAGTTTTACAGTGTGTGAGTCTCAGCTGAGGCACAGTGGCATTTCTCTCTCTCTTCTTTTACCTTGCTCGTCCCACTCTTCTTCTCCCTTTCTGTTACTTTCTGCCACGATCCTCGTCGCTCTTTTCCTCCTCACGGTCTCTCTTTTATCTCATAACTTCTATTTTCTGCTACGCTACCGTCACTGTTATTCTCCGTTCATGTCCCTCTTCAACAACTAATCATTCTCATTGGCGTTATCATCGCCCTTCTTATCTGTGGCGCTGACATAACCGTCTGTCAAATCAAGTGGGAGCCATGCTGAGAATATATGCGGTTAAATGATTCAAAACTAATATGCTCACCGTTACACTCTTTCATTCATTTTCCATCCTCCTATCATCTCATCTTCTCTCACAGATACACGCTACTCTTTAAGTCCCATCCTCTGTAGCCTCCCTATCTTTACAACCACTTCTAGCTTTTATCTGCCATTACTTATTTTCATATTCTGTAGGTCTGTCTTAATATTTGTTGGTGTTACTAGTACAAATCACAGCTGATAGACAAGAAATATTCCTGCTTGTATATGATGAAGTCTAGCTTTCTGACCTATTACCTTATTTTTGTGGCTTCTTTCTCTGTCTGTTCCACAGACAGTCAGGACTCGGGATGAATCAGAGGACAGAGCAGGTTAGTAAGGATGTTAGAAGTCGAGACAAGTCAGCTTTATTTGTATAGCATGTTTAAAAGACATCCATATATACACAAGCATACTCTTATATACATATGCATGCATATATATATATATATATACATATGCATGCATATATATATATATATATATATATATATATATATGCGCTTAGCTGTATGCTT
This sequence comes from Pelmatolapia mariae, assembly GCF_036321145.2. Taxonomy (NCBI): domain Eukaryota; kingdom Metazoa; phylum Chordata; class Actinopteri; order Cichliformes; family Cichlidae; genus Pelmatolapia; species Pelmatolapia mariae. The sequence continues at coordinate 37,562,382 of NC_086228.1, read as the reverse complement.
AGCTTGCAGACACATTGCGGTCCAAACTGCACATAAACAGTTTGTGTTTGGTGGAAATATTTGAAATCACCCGTCAGTTGCAAACATTACTCTGTTGATGCTTGCTTATCCTCTGTAGTGCCTGCCCGAGTACTTAGCTAGCTGCTGAGGTTCTACGCCCTCAACTTTATTGACACCTCCAGTATGAACACATCACAGCAATCAGAAGCTAAAAAGGATGCACTGAGGGTTTAAGTGAGCCATGGGGAGACAATATTTTCTTAGTACTGAGCAAGTCTCTCCTGCTGTCACCTTGAAGCAACACCAGGCTGCAGTGCATGAAGTATTATTGCTCTATCATGCATTAACTTGCCTTTCAGATTCAATTACTCATTAATGAAGGTTCCACATTTCCATATTAATACGTTCAGAAAAGAGATATTAGTTTTTCTTTCACTATTATCAGTTTGTTATTACACATTAGACTTAACAACACGTTTAGAAGTCATCTTTAGACATGTAGCTATCATCTAAGCAGCTGTATGTTCAAACCTTCCTAAACAAACTTTTCTTTAAAAATTAAAGTCTCTTTCTCTTTGCTGACAGGGTAGAGTAAAATAAAATAAAATCTCAAACTGCCATCGCTCTGTGTGAAGGACTGTGTGTGCGCTGTATGTAACAACCTTGTTGTTGTTACACACCTACAGCAGTATTTTTTCCATGTCTTCTTTGATCGTCAGATCTTTCCTCTCCTCTCTACCACCACAGACTTATACCCCCCCTCAGTTTTTGTATCTCTCATTTCCTTTTCATCATTTCTCCTCTTATCATAGCATCCTCACTCTATTCCCTGAGTCATCTCTGCCACAGTTTTCCTCCCTTCCTCAGCCGGTCTCATCTTTCTGTCATAAGTCTCTTCACATCTTTGAGCCACTAACTGCATAGCCTTTAAAATATACATCAGGCACTATTATCCACCTGCCGTTCCCTTTGTTATTACCTTTGTTTAAAAGGAACGCCCCCTGCTTTCTTTCTCTTATTTTCATTAGATCATCTTTATACCAGTTCATAGACTGTTTGTTTCTCTGTAATTATTCAACACTGATGTCCCACTGAGCCAAAGAAGGCCACATCAAACTGGAGTCACCCCTTCGCCGCCACCTCCACATCAACCGTTGGTCGCTCTGTATCGCTCTCGCTCATTATCTCCCTGGTAACAGTCCCCATGGTGATAGCGTAGCTGCAAATCCAGGACATCCTTGAAAAGAGGTGATGCCTTTTTTCATAAAAGGAGAGAAGGAGACTGAGATGGAGCGGGGTGAAGAAAAGGATGAGAAGTGAAGTGAGAAAAACCGTGAGAATACCTTTCAGAGGAAGAGTTAGCATACTGAGCGCTCAATGAGATTCTCAGAGTTAGAAAACAGATATTGACTGTTAAAAGTCTTTTGAGTTGGAAACAATATTTGAGTAAAGTTTTTGAATGCCTGTTAAAATGTAAGATTTAGGATTCAGCTTCATGAACCAAGAAACCAAGAAACATACCGAAGATAACCGACACAAAATCAGATTAAAAACAACACCTCACCTCCCTAATTGCAATCAAACAAACACCAAAGCTATGTGCATGGTGAAAGCTACAAGTGGAGAACTCAAGTATACTCAGACAGATGAAACATGGAACTAGCTTCCTGGTAAAATGAAGCCAGTGTGTTAACACCTTAAACCTGTAGTCTGACAGATCTTGGTCACTAGATGGTGAAAACTATGGTTTATGAGAAGTTTCTGTGAAATGGCTATGTGAAGTCTACTTTGCAAATCTTAGTCATACTATATTTTGAAATAGAGGATTATATGTGGTATGAAAGCTCACTGGCTAATGAGAGGGTTTTTTGCAACCAAGCTGGGTAGAGTGGAAAACTCATATCTAGACTGGAGAAGACAGTAGATGAGGTCACAGTAATGACCTCCATCTTTAATAATATCTGTGGACAGTCAGGTCTGCATGTTGAAGTCTCCTTGGGCAAAATACTGAATCTTAATTTGGTCAAATTACATTTTTTGTGAGACAAGAAAAAAAAAACACGCGAGACAAGAGAAGGGCTTACAAATGTGCTTTTTTGATTAATACAGACATTATAATCTGCTGCCTCTTCTTGTACCCACAGAGGTTCACCTGCTGCCGTGTCTAACTGTCACAGCAGCCCTCTGCATGTCTCCTTCAGTACATCCATGAATCGTCTGTGTGTTCTTCCTCTTTCCTCCTTCCTCGCAGCTCCATATTCGAAATCCAGCATTTCCCTCCTGTGTCCAAAACATCTTATCCTTACCTCTTTTGTCTCCAAACCGCTCCACCTGAGCCGTCCCTCTGATGTACCCCTTTCTAATCCTGTCCATCCTGGTCACTCAAGTGAACATCTTCAACTTTGCTTACAGTTTGTCAGTGCCATCACCTCCAAACCATTTATCATAGAAGCTCTCACTACAGGCTTGTAAACCTTCCCCTTCACTCTTGCTGCTATCCTTGTATCACAAATCACCCCGACACTTGTCTCCACCAACTCCATCCTGCCTCACTCTCTTCTTCACTGTCTCCTACTTTGGATGGCTAAGCCCAGATGATCTGCCTTCTCTGCTCCTTGCATGTCCAACTTTCTACCTGCCCCTCTCTCATTCACACGTGCACACTTGCTTTTACTGATTTTCATTTTACAGAATGAAATCTCAAAATCTCGTCCCATTTTCAGTTCAAACAAAACACAGCATTTAGTGTCAGGCCGGTGAATGCAATAACACTTAGTCCTGTTGCAGTTGTGACTGTTTTATTTGCTTCATCCAGGAGAAGAGTGCGGCTGCTGCTGGCAGGAGGAGGCAGAAAGACGCGTGGCCAAGTGCAAAGAATGTAAAGGAGACTCAAAGGAAGGAAAGGAGACAAAGACGAGAAAGAACAAGCGACAGGAAGAGAAAGGAACAGGAAAAACAGAAAAGACAGCTATTCAGGACATGAGGAGGTGGACACACACACACACACAAACACGCACACACGCACAACATCTGAGCTCCTGTACTCCCAAGAGTCACAGAGACAGAGTGTGTTTGTGTGTGTTGGCTGAAATCCCAGGTATAGTGGGAGGGATTTGTGTATTTCTCTTACTCTTAATGTCAAAATGCCATCTCTCCATTTGTTTAAAAGTGATCTACATGTGTGAACAACTGTGTGTGTGTGTGTGTGTGTGTGTAGGTGTGTGTGTGTAGGTGTGTGTGTGTGTGTGTGTGTGTGTGTGTGTGTGTGTGTGTGTGTGTGTGTGTGTGTACGGGTTCGTACTATCCTGGTGGGGACCAAAATCTGACTTTTACTATCCTGGTGGGGACTTTCTGCACCGTGGGGACCAAAATCCAGGTCCCCTCGGGGTTGAAAGCAATTTTCACACTCAAAATGCGGTTTTACTGTCAGGGTTACAATTAGGTTATGGTTAGGTTTAGGGTAAGGGTTAGGGTTAGGCATTCATTTTTAATGGTTAGGGTTAGGGTAAGGGGCTAGGGAAAGCATTATGTGTGTGTGTGTGTGTGTGTGTGTGTGTGTGTGTGTGTGTGTGTGTGTGTGTGTGTGTGTGTGTGTGTGTGTGTGTGTGTGTGTGTGTGTATGCAAGCTCATGACTTTTACTTATTTTTTGAGACACCATTGTTTCTTTGAGTACCTCTGTAGGTTTGTGTGTGAGGGCTGACTGTGTATGTTTTCCTGTGCAAATGTGTAAAGTAAAAGAGATGGTAGATGGTACTATGTGTCCACATCACATACAAAAATGTGAAGGTACAATGTAACAACAGTGATAAACAATATGCTATAAGCTATCAGCGCTGTAACAATGTCTTATTTTTAGACTCTATACGTTCAACAGTACACTGGTAATTATTGATATCCTTCCTATCCTGTCATTATATATAATGTACACAATGTCCACAGTTTTCCTTCTTGTGAATATGGGAAACGTTTAAACTTAACTTTCTATGATTTTTAAAAACTCACCAGACAGCAATTAAAACTGAAGGCACATTAGTAAATTAAAACATACCTTAATTTAAAAAAAGTAATAATATTGAAGAAAGTGAAAAAGACAACTGGTCAAACTTGGGTCTCTTACTAATCAATATTTGTGTCCGTTTCAGTGGTCATTGTGTAACATTAGGTTTGTTTTTCATGAGATGCATCCTGCAGTCCAAAAGGAGCCATGTTAATACAGCTTACTATAATGATTAGAGCTTTTCAAACTACGCACATCTACATGATTTCCAATCTGGATGGGTTAATAATGCCACTGTGTGGGAGGTGAACAATATCTAAGAAATTGTTTATTGTTTATCACAAAAAGTACTTTTTGTTGACTTGGACTTGTACAGTGTGGGGCCAGAACAGTTCCAGTAGTATTAATTTGTCACATGATCGTCATGTCATCACAGTAAAGTTGACCAAGTATTAGGAATTTGGATCGAGCCCAATTCCTTGTAATTCTTAGTCTGCTTGCCGATCGATCCTGCTTACTGGTTCACTTCCACTTGCTACAATCAGCTGATTTCAGCTCATGTTCATGTTATAGACAATATTTTTTTTATTGCACAAAAGGACAAGAGCACGATGGTGAAGTCCAAACCAGAACAGAAACAAGTGCATTATACTGTTTCAGCAAGGCAAGTTTATTTATATAGCATAATTCAACAGCAAGGTGATTCAAAGTGCTTTACAGAGACATTAAAAAACAAAAACAAATAAAAAGCATGATTTAAAATGAAAAAAAAAAAGGAACAGTAGATAAAATCAGTAGTTTAGTAACAACCCCAACATTTAACACAACAAAGAGGGGAAATAGCACCAACATGTGCAAACATTTAATCACACAGCATGCCATTATTTGTACTAATATACTGTCTTTGATATGCTGCTTGATGATTGTGGTGATTCTCAAAGCGAACTCGGTTAGCCCGGTTAGCTGTGGAGAAAGGCAGGGTTAGGAGAGGTGTGCTCACATGTTGATGCCATACATAAAAAAAACCCTGTTGATTATTGCCTCCGACCACAGCAACTATCTGCGTTGCTCAAACATGTTAATGGGATGTAGATCTGTTTTGGCTGCCAGATGGGCCTGTCCCTGTAGCTCTGATGCTAAAGCATCCTAAAAGCATGTCAATAAAAGATTTGATAGTTGCATGTTTCGAAGTATATCAGCTGAACAATCAGCTGTTATTGATCACTGTCCATTTAGATCAGCTGATCTCCCAGAAGTGCCTCTGAGCTTGACTTTGAGGCTTACCTAAAGCAACAGCTCAATTGCTCAATTTCTCATTATTGATAAAGTTCCTGCTTGTTAAATTCAGTGTAATGAGAGTATTAATGAAGTTAATGAGTGATTTTAGAAACCCTTCTTTCAAAGAAGCTTTAAAACCACTTGTCATTAAACTTTAAAGGGCAGTTTTAAACTTTTTGACATTCTCAAATTAAAGCCGATAACTCTCACTATGCACGTGTTTATAACTGCACTAAATTATGTTTTCTACTTCTCTCCTAACTGGTGCAATACTTGTTTATTTTAAGCCATATTTGGAGAATTTGCAAAATGAAATTTCTACAGTACATAAAAATTGCACTGAGATAGAAAATGCACAGAAGCAACAAAAGGCGTGATAGTGAAAGTGCGTTAGCATCAGTGATGCATGATGTTTAGCAGCAGTGGTGGATTGTAGCACTTAAGTGAATGGGCAGAAAGATTTGGTATCCAAGCCTGGGTTGTGCAGTAGTGTGAAGGATGCTCAAGAACGTTTGTAAATGTCCTCCATGCTCACTGTTGATGTCCCTACATTATCTGGAGACTCCCTACATCGTCTCTATTTTCTCTCTGTTTTTATTAGAAATCCTCGCCTCCTCTTCTGTGGACCTAAAGAAAGAGCGAAATGAATGAGGGAGCAGAAGACAGAACAGAAAGAAGACAAGACATCTGGTAAATCATTTAGCAGACAAGAACAGGTGGCTCTCTCATCCTCCGATGTCATCCATACTTTTACAGGGTAAAATATTTATTGGGCTGCCACAAAACGAGGCACTCATAATTTGGTTTCCGTGCATGATGATTCTCAGGCTCATTACAAGTAAATATTACGCGCCATATGCTTTCATTTTTACTGACTAATGTCCTACAAACTAATGTGCTATTACCAAGGGGCATGAGATGAGAGGGGAGGGTTGTCTTTGTCAAGACAACAAAAAAGAGGAAACAGAAGGACGTTGCCAGGTTATAGATTTTCTTTGTAAGTCCAGAACAGTCTGATTCCAGATTGGTTGACAGGATGTGCTTGACCTTGCAAAACGTAGTTGCAAAAGCTTATGGAAGATTGATAGTACTGCGATTGTGTTATGTAGGTATCTGCCTGCCTAGAGTGAAGGATTATAGATGTGCAATCTGCACAGATGTGTTGAAATCTTGAAACGTAGTGAGGTCATTTTGTGTTTCCTCGGACTGAGTGGCCTGTTCCTATTTACATTGTCAGTTCTGTCTGATAATAAATGACTGGAAAATCATGTGATCATTAAACAGGTAGGTAAGCTTATTAGTGGGGGAACAGAATCATTGGAGATGACTTTTTTATGACAGGCTGCTAAAATAATATTTATCTTCTTTGAGCAATCTTGGCAGTTACCTCCAGCTTCAGATGCATCACCCTCCAGACTTGAGGCAACTCAAAAAGTAACTAGATAACATCATTTCTGTCCAAACTGCATACAAAGCTTGTTCAGTTTCCTAGATAAGTGCATCTCCTTTTAAATGAACATCAGCACCGGTGATGATTGATGCTGACTCTGTTTTATGTTCCACAGTAAGGCCACATGATTGAGAAAAAGCTATGCCCTATACATTCACTCTTAATAGGGATGATTGTTCAGCACCCACCTATTTTCATTCATTCGTTCGTTGTCACGTCATTCTAGTTTTCTTTTTAGACTCTGTTGTTTTTCTTTCTCATTTCACTTCTTTGCCACACCTGAGTGTAATTAGCCAGTCGTTCTCCCTGGTATTTTCCTTTTCTCCTTACATGTTCTCTTTATTTATAGTTTCCTTGAGTGTTTAAATGTCCTTACTTCTTACTATTGTGTATGGTCTCTTATACACAGTTTTGCTGACCACATGCTATAATTGTTAGCACTGCTAACTGAAAACTGGTTAATAAAAATATATTCTATTAAAGAATTCAATTTCATGATCCAATCATTATCACCAACCATTGCCCAAAATAAAGGTACAAATCAAGCAGTGGTTATTGGAAATTGTTACACATCTAGAGACTGGTCAAGAAATTGAGACGGGTATTGAAAGTTGTCATATGTTTGGAAAAACTGTCATGAAATTAGAGTCACTTACATTTATTAAAAAAATGTGAGATGCCACTGAATGGTCATAAAATCTAATAAATGGAAATTTCAACAACTACAAAAGGCTGAAATGTGTTAATAGAAGAGATCCCAATACAAGGATTGGGAGTAAAGAAAAACACAGAGACTGGAAGTAGCAGAGCAGAAATCAAATGTGTCGACGCTTTCATTCTTTAGGGACGTGTGCTACTGGACTGAAGCAAATATATGAACTAATTGACTTACTTTACATTCAAAGCAGGTACTGTACATCCTCATTTATTTTGTAATACTGCTCTGCTGAGCCAGTGGACAATTGGCGATTAATGGCTCCCACTGTAAAGGTGCCAAAAGGAACTACTGCTATGGCGTCTTAATGTGTAGAAATTATGTTTCTTCACTGGTATGTGTCCAGGAGAAAATGGACACTTCAATTATCCCAACCCTTCTAAATGCATTTTGACAAGGCTGGATAAGCATTAAAAGGAAAGATCACAATTACTTATATTGTGTCGAGATTTTTACTGTCCTGACTGCAGCTGAACTGTCACCAGACTGTCTACCACAGAGAAGCTGAGACCTTTAAAGAGGCTCTACTGTTTTGTGGGAAAATAGATCAGACAATGGGCACGTAGTGTAAAGGCACATAGACACCGCTTGAGGTAGATATGACCATAAAATGACTCTACAGCTAACATTTTAGTAAGACTACCCAGAATAACCAAATACATCACTGTGCAAAAGTCTTGAGCCACCTCTCATTTCTTTATATTTTGCGTTGTCGTCGTCGTCGTTGTCGTTGTCGTCGTCGTTGTTGTTGTTAAAGTTATATTGATCTTGAAAAGTTGCAGCTGCAGAAGATGTTTCCGAGTGGCCCTTGGCTGTTTTTTTGGTTTATTTTTTTATTTTTTTCATAAAAAGGCTCTTAACTTGAAAGGATGAACCAGTGTTGTGTCTACACACAAGACACATTTTTAAAATTGTATTTTTAGGGTCTTTGTTACGACCAATCAAAACACATAACTGATTCCATTTCTTTAGTTGAATCAAACCAGTCAAATCAATTTTATTTATATAGCACTTTTAAAACAACAACTGTTGACCAAAGTACTGTACAAGAGAATAATAAGATAAAATTTAAAAGGAAAGTAAAATAAAAGATAAGAAAATAATAAGAATAAAATGATGACAGACTCATTCAGAATTAAAAGCCAAGGAGTATGTCGGGGCTCTGTGTGCGGGCAGGCGGAGACGAGGATCCAAACGCAGGACTCGGACACTAATTTGCAACTCAAAAAACAAAACATGAACTGAGCAATGATACTGCACACAGAAACACACAGGCAAGTCTGAGGGTACGACGCGACACTGACACAGAGAAACACGGGGCTTAAATAAACTGGGGCATAATCAGAGAATAGAAAACAGGAGGGAGACACAGCTGGGAGAGATTTGGGTTAACGAGACAGGGGGAGCGAAACTAGAAACACTAACATGAAACATAAACCTTCAAAATAAAACAGGAAACAATTCACAAAGATGCAGACTTGGCACAGAACTAAACCTACACTAAATATGAGGGGACAAGACACAAAAACTTAAAACCAGAATAAACTGGAACATACTAAATCATCATCATCATCATCATGGCCTGACAAGAGATCAAGAAAATAACCAAAAATACAAAATCAAACCAAAACATAAGAAAGTCGAAATGCTGGGTCGTAATGACCCACAACCGTGACAGAGTAAAAATGGGTCTTTTTTTAAAAGTATCCAGTGTTGGAGAGTTCAGTAAAGGCAGTTTATTCCACAGCTTTGGAGCAGTCACAGCAAAAGCCCGATCTCCTCTGTGTTTTAATCTGGACCTACAGACAACAAGAAGCATTTGGTCCGCAGACCTCAAAGGTCTCGGTGGAGTATACCAATTTGGAAGATCAGAAAGATATATAGGAGCTAGTCCATGCAATGTTTTAAAAACAAGTGTCAAGATCTTAATCAATTCGAAAACTAACCTGCAGCCAGTGTAGTGAAACAAGTATAGGGAATATGTGCTCTTGCCTGTGCATGCCAGTCAATTGGCAAGTCGGCCAATTGATGACGAGGTAACACCAGAGTAGAGCCTGTCTCAGACGTCGAGTCGACTTAAAGTTATGCCAGAGATGATAGCTTTACAGGCATAAAATAGTATTTCTGCACTAACAAGGTACCAAAGAGCTATTAACTAATAAAATGGCATAGCTTGGCATGCTATATGTCCTTAAAAAAAAGTGAAAAAATTGGACAAATGAAGGACAAAAGAAGAGCTGATAAAGAGATAAAGAGATGCATCTGACCTCACCAAAGCATTATCAGGAATGATGAAGATGACATAGCCATCTTGCAGATGTTGGTTTGGTGGTATTCCAGTCAGTGGTTTTGGACATTTTGTCAAAATACATGAAATTATGAATGCATAAAATATGGTCAGATTTTGGTCGGTCATGTTCATCTGGATTGCTTGGATGCCATTCAGAAAAATGAAGTCAGTGATCCACAATGCACTGTCCAAGCATTAAGAACATACATGGGTCAAAAGAAACACACAACAGAACACTATGAGTCACTATGAGTCATGGAGTGGCCTCCAAGGAGCTCAGACCTCAGGATTAATGGAGCAGCGTGGGATCATTTTCACAGAAAAAGACAGTCAACATCCAAAGAGAGCTTTAGAATGTCCTTCAGGAAGCCTGGACAGCTATTGCTGAACACTGAAAGAAACTGCACTAAAGTTTGCCTAAGAGAGCCCCGGGTGAGTTAAAGAATAGCGGTAGTCAAGTATATGCTTTCGTTCTGTGCATGTGTGCATGTATCAACAAACCACTGCAGAAAAGAGCGGTAGCTCTATACGTATAGTAACTGCTTTCAGAAAGACAGGGTGTTTTTGTGCTTTATTGTATTATTGCATTTCTAAGAGTTGCACGACACACACTTTATGTTCAGACATATTATAGAGTATGATACAGTAAGGGCAGGCCCCACTTTTAAACTTGGTCCAAGCACCACTGTCAGTGATATACTGAGTAATACTGGCCAGCTATAAAGCTTTTCCATTCCCTCAATGTGTCTTGGTACAGCATCTTAGCTGTGTAGGTTGTATGCCAAATGAAGGATTTCCCAAACGAGCAAAGCCACTATTTCAGAAACCCACGTTCAGACAGAGCTGCTCATGTCAAGGAAAGAATAATTTATCGGAAAAGGTTTTACAGTTTTGGAGGAAAAGGCTGTGCCCTTTTGGGGAGCTGGTCTACAGCAGCTCCCCTGCATTAGTGTTCCCCTCTATGGAGTCCAATCTAGCTTCAGTCAAAGTTCTCTTATGAGTTCTGTACATGTACATTATAGAACTACAGATAATTCTGCAGTTATTGGTGAAACATCAATAAGTCATTCTTTATTGACCAAGTGACTCTCAGCTATTTAATGCCTGTCTGTGTACGACATCTACAGACAGAGACATGCAGAGGCTTTGCCTACCGAAGGCAAGAGTTTTTAAATGTGAATGTACACATCATTTTCTCTTATCTTAGTCGATTAATATTCATGAATATGAACAACCTCTACCCTGAGTTTAAAAACTCAAAAATAAGTTTTTAAACTCCGCTAAGATGAAGAAACACATTTCCATTGTAGTATAGATGTTTTAGAAAAAAGTGGTTATGTTATGTTCCATCTGGCTGCTTTACGGTGGAAGACATTATATTCCACTTCATCCATTTAGTTTCTCACTGAGTCATTCACTGAACACCACTCGGTGAATCTGTGTTATGTAGGAGGTATGAAGTGATTAATGGCTCAAAATAATGGATTTGTGTTGTACTAGGAGGAGGGCAAACGAGTAACAAAAGATTGTGTACGGCGCACAACGAACATGACATTAAAGACATCGGAAACACAACAAACTGCTTTTGTTTTGCAGACAGTCCTCTGTTTTGGAGGTAGACTTTCTTATCTAACGCAGCACATACTCCCACAGCCTCTCAACTACTGTGAAAGATGGAACCTGCTTGATTATTTTGATAATGGCATTTATTAAAGGGGCACTCCAAAGATTTCACACATAAGCTAATAGCAGTGCTGTTTAGCCTATGGAAGCAGCTGGTTAATGTTTTCGTTGGCTCTGGAGAAGTATTGTCTGGTTGTGCTTGAAGTTTACAAGTTAGAGCTCTACTCTCAGAACGATGGAATTTCAAATGCATTAAAATTCACCAATCAGGGATAGTCTAAGGAAAAAAAAGGATGATTTCCATTATGAGAAATCTTTTTAAAGGTTGATCCATGCTAAGGATTAGAAGGGGAACTTACATTGTAATTCAGCGGTGGGGAACTCCAGGTCTCGAGAGCCAGTGTCCTGCAGGTTTTAGGTGTGTCCTTGATCCAACAGTGTTGATTTAATTGGCTTGAAGTTCTCCAGAGGCCTGGTAATGAACTAATCATGTGATTCAGGTGTGATGACCCAGGGTGAGATCTAAAACCTGCAGGACACCGGCCCTCGAGGCCTGGAGTTCGACACCCCTGTTGTAATTTGTCAGGTATTCAAAGTGCAACAACACATTGTTCAAGTTACCGACGAAGGCTGAAAAGTGAAGACAGACATTAACCAGCACATAAGCTTCACAGACGAGGAATGACTTACATGCTTAAGAGATAGATCTGGAAACAATAAGTCGGTGACCCTTCCACCAGCAACCATCTACAAGACAAAGATGCTGGGAATACTGTGTGTGGTACTGATGGGACTGAGCTAAGAACTGACCAGGAGTTTTGAAAGTCTCATAAGGTTGCAAGATCTGATCCAATGGATTTTTAATGTTTAATATCATGATGCTGGAACCCCGCTTTAAGTTTCTTATAACATGAATTCAAGTCTCCTGTCCTTATACCGCAAAACCACAATGCCAGGATTCAGTTGGGTTTGCATGTGTGTGTCTGTCTGTGTATCTGTGTGTGTTATCATTCTGGCTGTAAACACAATAGTTTGAAAAAGATTGAAATCATTTCTAATAAAACTTTCCTTCAAGGTCGGTAGAATTATCTGAAGGTCAAAATGATAACATATAGGCTTATATAGAATAATATATGTGTCTACTGCATTACAAACTTCTTAAAGTATGCTTAAAAAGAACAAAGTGCACACAATGAATATATGCTAAATGTAATACTATTCATTTAACAGCAAATACTGCCCAGAGAGTGAGCAGAGAGCTTTTTGTTTTATTAAGCAGCGATCGAATCCCCCAGAAAAGGTTTCGTTAGTTATTTTCTGATTAACCAGCCCCACAAGAACCCTGCAAACATGGATTCATGGTATGAATCTTTACTACCTGATTGGTTGTGAGTGGTTGCTGATTGATAAAATCACTCAGCAAAGATGTTGCTGCACCAAAAACCTTCTCATGGGTGACATGGATGATCTGTCCGATTGTCAGCTGTTTTGCTTTCCAAGCCGTAGTGAAGCTTGAAAGTGAAACAAAACAGGAAGACAGAATGTTTTTGGCTTAAGAGTAAACGTTGCACCTTATATGATGGTTTGGGTTCCAATCTGCCCTCCTGCTGCATCAAACACAGGTTCAAATCCAAAGTTGTTCTATTTGCAAGAAGATTCTCACACAGTTCTTTGTTTCCACGACCATGAGCAGAAGAAAAAGGTTTATACACTAACAGCTCTATTTGCCAATGCCCTACCCCAGACTTGTCTTATAATAAATGGTATTTTTAGCATTGATTTGACTAATATTTAATATTATGCATGTTTGCAAGAGGAGGAAGCAATTATTGAAGAGTCCTCAGTGCTACTTGGGTTCTTAGAGAGTTTCATTACAGATCCAGATGTAATTATAAGTCATTCAAGAGGGTGTCTCTGAAGTAATGAGGACAATCAGGTCCTAATGTTAATAAATACAACAGCAAGTTTTCACAAAAAGGAAGTTGGAGCTCCACCTGAGGCTGGCTCAGTATGAGCATATCATACTGCCACACACCTTTCACTTGAAAGGGGAAACTTTAACAGCAGTGAGATCAAACTGAAAAAAGGTTCACGTGTCCAGTCAACTGCTCTGAGTTCACCTTAAGGTTAGACGCTTTGCTAGAAGCCAATGTTCCCCAAATATAATAGTTTCTCCGGGGAGTTGTGCCACGTTTGATTTAGTTGATATGTGTTTGCACTCTGAAATCACTTTTTAAGTCCACTGAGATAACTCAGACAGCAGCTTCAAAGATAAGACAGCTGAGGCACGGCGCAGGTCGTGCTGCTCAGCTTTTGGACTTTGTTTTTTAGGGTGACTGACATGTCGCTTTGCCTCATCCTCTTGTGTTTACACCAACAAGCAACCAAACCTTACCTTCCAGCTAGTGGCCATTACTAAGGTGCTGCCCTTAATCATGCAAGGGTTAAGTGCTAAGGTAGGAGAAACACAGCCCTGCACTGTACTCTGTTTGATTTACTGAAGGTGCAGTTGATTTATACTGCTAGGTACTTGAAAAGCTCCCTCGGGCAGGAATGGTACTTGCAAGAAAAGATATATTGTGTTTTAAACAAATCATAATAGGTTACTTAGAATCCCAAGAGCAGCTACAAACCACAGTGACTCTCAACAAAGGATTCAATGATGCCTTGAGAAATATCTGTAAACATTTTAAAGAGGTGGAAGCATCATTTAGGTGAGACAGTTTGACTTATTGCTTTGCAGTCTGTGTTGTTTAAAGAGTTGTTTAATGTGACAGTTTTCTTGCACTTTGTCACCTTAAGAAAACTCTCGAGTCTGTTAAAAAGTAAAAAATGGGATTTTTCAGCCCTGAGAAAAGGCAAAAAGTAGCTCTCCCTCAGTGCTGACTGCTGTTTGATTTTGTGGCGTTGCAGTTGCATTTGTCATGTCGAACCTTTGAAACATTTCCCAAAAGCAGAGAAAGAAACTTTGAAAGATAAAAGAAAAAACTGCCCAGGGACAGGCCAAGAAGTCCTGCTGGCTATAAAGGGATCTTCAAGCAGGACAAATGGTTGCTCTGTGAGTTGATGTAATCCCAGCTAATATTCCTTTTGATTCTTTAGAGTTAGCGGGGCTGTGATCTGTCAAGACTCTGCAAAGGTTAAAGTTCCAGCAACACTTGTGAACAACTTGACTTTTTTGACTGACATGTTTTGACTTGCAGCCTTCATTAGCATGCTTTCAGTTTGTGGCCTTCATTAGGGTCATCATCAGCCTGACCAAGGCTACAAGCCAAAAGATGTGGTCAGGGACGTTTTTCTAAATACTTTAGTTTTAAACTTTAACCTTTTCTGTGTGCATGTTAGAAGAAAGGGAAGTTGTGCTGGAAACCTCGACTCTTTCTACATATGTCAAGACTCTATTATTTGGAGATTAACTATCGGAGCAGGATCACGGCTCCAAACACGCTCCTTCCGGTTCTTATCTACATATGTTCCCCCACTTCTACAAGCTGTTCATTCTCGTTTACGTGCCCCACCATCGCTCCACTTTCCAGTTCTTAATTTCTTCACTCCTATTCAGTACATGGGGATCTGCCAGGCCCGGGAGCCGTCGCCAGTCCCCTTCAAGGCCTTCCCCAAACCGCAGCTCAACTCATGTCCAAGCCATTCACCTTTACCTACTAAAACACTGTCAAACCTAAAATGAGGATGTGGGCCCAGTGAGTGAAAGTAGTGTTAAAAATGAACATTGTGCAGTATTCATCTGGCAATCCTTGTTTTTTCCCCTTTTTTAGCCATTTATACATTGCTGTGCTTGATATATCCTTGGCCACAGCGGTCCGTCTTTAACAATCTCCAACTATTGGATGCGTGTGATCAGAGTCAAACACTGAAAGCTCAAGGACAGGAATAGTTTAGAGGGGTTGTGCAAATATCCAAAGTACAAGTGAAAGATGACATGGCAAGAGTTGTAAAAAGTGTCGGATTGGGTTTTATTCTTTATGGCACACCTCCAAGTAAGAGTCAAATATGATAGAATCACTAAGTTCAGTTTGTAGGCCCCCGGAAGAATGTGCTCCCGTGCCTGTATATATAAAAAAAAAAACCCTGTGAAGCATATCTAAAGATGACAATGTACATTTTTTTAGGCTGCAGCCTGGAAAAAATATTCAGAAGAGACATGCACAGCCGTTGCTGTGAGCATATGCAACTGTAATATCATTCCCTGCATTCTGTCTGGTTGCGAATTTGCCACGACAACCCTGTCATATGCAAATATGCTCATGCAATGCTAATATGCGGTAGATTTAACATCATGCTTTTGGCTGAATACTGGAGGGTTTGCTTTGACCAGTAGTGTTTTCTTCTCTATGTGGATGTTGTTCTTTAGAGCGGAAGCGGATGGCTGCAACCATTTTCACTTTTCTAACATACAAGGATCCGTTCAAAAGCCTTTTTGTCAAACTTCGCTTATGACAGATTAGATAGAGAGATTAGAACAAAAACAAACTAACTTTCCTATTTTTTACTGAAAAGAGATAGTTGAAGCAACTTTTTCTCTCATCTCTGTTTTTGGTGGTGAATCCACATTTTTTTGGTCCACTAATAAACCTGAAGACAGTTTTCTGAATAATAATAAACATGGAGTCTTTTATGAGAAGTTGGATGGCCTTCACTGTCTGAAAGCTGTGATAACCCTATAGTAGCTTTCTGTAAGTCTCTCTTTGGGAAAGTGCCATTGTACTCAAGTGACTGCAAAGTTTGCAAAGTTTGCACTGAGCTTGGAAGAACTGTTTTTTTATTTCTTAGCCAAAGCAAACAAGGTGTTATTAGAGTGGATTGTAAATTCATAAATTCATGAGGAATTTAGCTTCTAATAATATTAAAAATCTATGATTATTATAAATAGAAGTCTTCACTGAGAATTCTAATACAAACGTGTTTTTTGTTGTTATTTAAACTCTTGTTTTTGCCTTTTGAAAAAAGGGTCGGGTACCTCAACTTCTCAGCTTTTGCCCAAACATGTAGCATCAGTGCCAGTCTTACAGCCGTCAGTAAAACAAATGGCACACAGAGGGTATTGTCAAAATGACCATTTTTCAGAGCTAAAAATGTTACAGTGAGCTTCTTGTGATATTTGGAGTACCTCACTCATCTCAGCCTGCAAACTGTATCCCCCTGAAAGAAGCTGAGGTCAGGTGACTGTGGAGACAAGTTCAAGAGAGCAAGGACCCCTTGGTGTTCAAGTAGTTCTCCTAAAGCTTTGAGTCGTGTTTGACTTCAGTCACGGTGGATTGCATTTTTTTTATCACCCACTGTGAAATGCTGGCATGTTTTAGACCACCCCAAAAGTCCAGCTTCATTCCCCTTCCTGAGAAATGGTTTTTGAGTTTGCTGCTCATTCTTTCAGATTATTACGAGGAAACCTTCAGACTTTTGTTTATTTAAGTCTTGTTTTTTTTTTAATTCGCTCAGTTTTCTATCACTGATAGAGTTCTCTTTGGTCCTCCTAGTGCTAATATGATCCATTTTATACAGCGTCTTAGAGTGCAAGTTATAATTTGACATTGACAAAGTCCTGCTTTTGTTTAGTGTCTTTGCACGAGAACTATCACAAAACAACATATCAGTGTTATTTTTCTAAGAAGTGAGCAGTGGCTCTCAGCTGATTTAGTGGAACAAGCCCCTGATGAGCAGGTTAGATCTGAGCTGTTGTTTGAAATGCCTCGATAGAAGGATGCACGTCAAAGATTTTGTGGTCAGTGCAAGTAAGTTTTATATTAGTAAGTATGCAAGTAAAAATGTTTTTCTTGACATTTTGGATCTTGTGGCAAACACTGTTTATTAATAATGAAGTATAGGGGTAATTTGTATTGAGCAAGAAATATAGACACCTTGTGTGTGTGTGTGTGTGTGTGTGTGTGCGTGTGCGTGTGTGTGCGTGTGCGTGTGTGCTTCATTGTTAAGTGTCATGGCAGCTGCTTCAGCCATGTATCAATCTGATTTCCTCCATTTGAAATTTCACACAACTCAAGGATGACTTTCCACGCAGCACTCTAAAAGCGAGGTGGCTTACTACACCCTCAGACATTCAGCTCATGGTGATTTTTCAGATTCACATCTGGTCACAATAAACCCTTACCCCTCTCTAAGGAAGCACGACCAATGTTGCCTCTGAAAAAGCCTAGAACAAACATGCAGCGTCATACAGTTGGTTGAGTGGTTTGGACATTTCCCTAACATGTGGAAGGTCCCCAGTTTGAGACTAGGAGAAGACACAAATCCTCGAGTGCCTTATCAAGGACGGCATAAAAAAATCTAACAAAGCAAATATGTGGAGTTATCTGTTGTGGCAACCCCGTGTGGATAAGAGAGCAGCTGACTGTGGAGGCTCCAGGTGTAATATCAAATATCCAGGTGCATGACAATTTTGTTCCCTCCTTCAACACCAGGAATTTTCAGTGTTCAATGGAGACTTTAGTCTCCATCTGGTCTTTTATTTTGAAAATATATTTCATAGTGAAATCCTAGGCATTGTCCCGAGTGAACAGCTGGACAAACTGGAGCCAGAGTATCCTACATTCATGCATAAGTCTCCATTACTTTTATATGTTCCCCAGTCATGTCATTATAAAAACTAACTCTAACACTTCTCCAATCCTGGTGATGGGTTTGTGCAACAATCAGCTTGGGGATGAATCATCCCGCCTCTTCTCAAGGACACCTTTATGATGAGATTTTAATCTTGTGACTGCAGCACCTTTGGGCCTCGAGTCTTTGTAGTGCCAGTGCCATGAGCTAACCGTCTCATGGATAATGGAGTCAGCAGGATGTACCTCATGCTCTGGGCTGAATTCTTGGTGATTCAAGGGTCATTATGGTGAGTGAGATCTTGACATTTACACAGAGACCAGAAGCTCTGGGGTTTGAACTTAATGCTCCCTTGTCCATCTCTATCTGTGTGTGTGTGTGTGTGTGTGTGTGTGTGTGTGTGTGTGTGTGTGTGTGTGTGTGTGTGTGTGTGTGTGTGTGTGTGTGTGTAAAAGCAGAAATTCAGTTATACAGTGTATGTCTCTTCCTTCTCTTTTACATTTGTGTTGCCCTAGCTTTGTTAAATAAAACTAATCATGTCAGCTTGCCCTTGCAATCCCATGCTGTGTTTTTTGCATGCATGCACCCTTCATTCATCCTCTCGTCGTCGTCTCTACTTTGCAGCCACATCCACCCTCAGCCTGCACACTATCAGAGTCTGCCACACTCATCTATGCTCAGACACTCCTCTGCTGGTCTTTTTCTTCTTTCATTCTTTCCCGTTCATTCACCGACCCAGTCCTCAACCTCTGCTTCCCACCCATCCATCTGTCTCTCATGAAACTCTGCAATCCAGCACACCTCCTTAACCCAGCCCTCTCCCGGGGCCTAATTAATTTACTGAAATCTCAATCAGCCTTCCACTCCATTACCCTGATCCTGTTTGATACTTTCTTCTCAATGCTGGGGGGCATTAGGATGATTACATTCACCATCCAATCTCTCTTCCGCCATGATGGCGTTGTCTTGTTCCCCCGATATAATGATGTAATGGTGGGGAGCACGCCCCTTGCTCAGGTCAGAAAAAATTGAATCATAACACAGAAGTTTAGAGGCTTCTGAGTTCAATCAGAGAGAACTGTGGGTGGGTGGCGAATCTGTTGGGGAGGAAATAAACTCATCTGAAGACAGGGGGGAGAGATAGAACAGGAGAGATCGGGGCGAGAGATAGCAGACACTGGTGGAAAGAAAGAGGAAGTAAAAAAAAGGACAGACAGAGCAACTGAAGATTATGAGAGAAAAGGAGAACAGCTCTACAGGAGAACAAAGACAAAGGGTGGGAAAAGTTTCTAGGACACATGCAGCGTCATTCACACGCCAAGGGTAGAAAAAGGCAAGTATGAGCATCATAGTGTCACAGGCTAGCACGCTAACATTTACTGAGTCACATGTTCAGGTAGCACCTGCAGGGTTGGTGGGAATGTCATTTGTTTTATAGTCGTCATGTGTGAGGCTATACTGTCTTTTCCCCATGACTACAGATACAGTCCTAAATAAAACAGAACAGTTACACTGACCATTATGACCATTATCATTGAATGTGGCCTAATAATGGTTTGACACACAGTTATAAATAGCTGAAGTTAGCTTACTGACACAAATGCTACTACCACACTCCTAATATTGTCAAATAAGTGGACAAACAGAAGAGGCAGTTTCATTAAGACATTTAAGGACTATACGTAAAGTGACAGCCCCATAATGTCATGATCTGTAAAGTTATTTTAGTATGGAAATAAAAAACACAAATCTCACCCAGAAATGACAATTTAATGTAAGTCAGTGAGAAACAAATGCAAACTCCACATTCATTACAGCTTTGTGATTGGTTACCAGTGCAATGGGTAAGAGCACCTCACTCTAGGTGGGAGGAGGGGCTGGATATGAGTGCAAATTGAACTGGCCCTTTAAAAGGTATCTGGTTAGGTTGCAACCTCATCTTTCAGTTTGTTCCTCAGAGTTATACAGAGTTGATGGTCAGTCAAGTCAGAACAGATCAGATGAGGGAATGATCTGTAATGATCTGTCAGATCAGCCTAACATTCATCTCACTGTTGAGATGTTGGCCGATAACTTCTGAAAAGTTTTTTAACAACTTTTACGAAGCTTTGCTTCCGTAATCGAAGCTGCTAATCAAGACAGCGCTGGCTTTTTTCTTTTTTCTTCCAGTTACTGGTGCAACATGTCAACGCACAACTTCCTGTAGATCTTCCAAATAAAAGCTCCTGCTGGCCACAGCAGGAAGTGTAAAACTAAACACTTTTTTTATATCATCACTTATTGTAACAATAAACTAAAACCTATAAAAGAGCAATTCTATAACTAAACAAATCATTTACAATCCTATCTTATAATAACCCATTTCTCCAGCTGGCTCACACAGTTCTTGCCCTGTGAATATGTCCGTACCATCTGTTTTTAAAAAAGAAATCTGTCTATAAGTTCACAGTAATCTGCAGAACAGGAGCAGCCGCTACCTTTATTACTCAGCATTTTTTTTCTTTGCTCAGCATTTTTTTT
Source organism: Pelmatolapia mariae (assembly GCF_036321145.2). Lineage (NCBI taxonomy): Eukaryota > Metazoa > Chordata > Actinopteri > Cichliformes > Cichlidae > Pelmatolapia > Pelmatolapia mariae. Next base: position 37,541,935 of record NC_086228.1, on the reverse strand, counting down.
AATATGGAGAAGAAAATAAGCATTCAGCATTAGGCTGTGGAACAGTGTGAATTAATACTTAGTGTAAACAAAGGTGCACTGTTGGCTAATGAGAATCCATCCTCTCAACAAGCTCGTGGCCTGAGTCATTATGCCGGAAAACAATATCAGCTTTATTTCTCAATTTATTTTAAATTTATTTGAGGATGATTAAAAAAAAAAAAAAACAGTCAGCGAAATAAAACGTGCTTCCTTCACACATGATGCAATGTGAATAGAGAGACGAAGCTTTCATTGGTTTAATGGAGACTGATGCCCTCTGGCTGTGGTGAAACTGTGGGCCAAAGGTGGAATTGCTGCAGGGTGTAAAATGAGTGCTCTAAACTAACATGGTGTGAAGACACAATCAGCCAGCTGCTCCTCCATTCTTCCACAAGCAAGGAAAATAAACTAGATGTTCTGAGCCTGTATAACCTAAAGACATTGGAACATAAACACAAGTATTAAATAACTAAAAACTGATTCCATGACTTTAAATTTGTGCCAGCAAAGTCAGAAGGTTTCTTTTGGTTTATCTTGCTAGCTGTACAAGGGTTGCTGTGGCTTAAGAGTGGGATGTCCCCAAAATTAAGCACTCAAAAGCCCCACCATGTGACTAAGTTGAAATTACTCCCAGTGACAAGGCATTATGGGTGTGAATAGGTCACTGATAAACACAAGCTGAAAGGCGTTCCAGAAGCCCTAAGGTTAAAATGAAGATGATTTATTTATATGCAATCCATACAACATTGCTGAGATTTCCCCAAAAGACCAATATTCACCTCTGAGAACTGCAAACATCAATACGACTCATCTCTCTATGGAGCCTGACTGTTTGCCCAAAGGTACTTTGATAGTTCTTGACTGCCAAACAGACTTGTAATGCTGTTCCAGTCCATAGTTAAAATTGCAAGAATAACTACAAGGGAAGTTTTAAGCAGCTTTTTAGAGCATAATCTTAACATGGATTAGATCAGCACTAGCTGTCAGTGTCTGAAGACTACAGAGTTCACATGTTGCTATAAGGCAAGTTTTGTCTTTAGTGGAACAAATACAGGAAAATGTGACCAAAGACAAAGACGTGTCCATAAAAGAAAAACTTATCAGGGGTCCATGACAGAAATGCAAACCAACTGAGCGGCACAGCAAAGAAGAAGAAAGGACCACACTGAAGCTTATACCACGACTGTGTCTATAATATTTTAAAACTATATCTAATTTAAATTTACCCACTATTATTTTCAAAGTAGTCACCCTGTGTAGTGTTACACACTAGCATCAAGTGGAAGCAGGAAGGGTGGAAACTCTGGGTCAGGGAAAAGGTGAAGTATCTCAGGCTCGGGAGATAGATGGACAGATTGGTGCAGCATCTGCAGCGATACAGATGCATCTGTTGTGATGAAGAGAGAGCTGTGGCAAAGAGAGAGCTGAGCATAAAAGCAAAGCTGTTAATTTACCAGTGGTTACGAGTTTTGGGTAATGACTGAAAGACCGAGCTCACGGACACAAGAAATGAGCTTTCTCCAAAGGGTGGCTACTCCACATGAGTCGGAGGTGGTGTCTCGGGAGAGGGGGTCAGGGCTTCTCTGTTTAGGCTGCTGCTCCTGTGATCCAGGATGAATAAGAAAATAGAAGGACAGATGGAAAGAGAACAGGAGACATGCCATGAGAGTAGGTGTTAGTTAGAGTTTGGGAGTTTGATTGAAAAAATGAGGTTTGAAAAAATAAAACAACTTTAATCACTAATGTCAGTGACAATGTGGAAAAGATACACGACTGGAGGTTTAGTTTGTGATAAATAATACATAAACCAACATGCATTTCTGTCTCTAATTGCCTTGTGTTAGCGTATTGTGGATGGTAATTACCCTCTCATTGAGGAAATCATAAAAGACTACTTGCATTTCTTTCCTGATGGTACTCCACAATCTGCCCTCTGCTTCAGCTCAACTGTAAATGTTCAACACTGGAACAGAAAATCTGTTTTTTTCCATTGAGCGCTCCAACCATCTGTTTTGACTGTTCTCTGACTTATCTGGCATTTAAAGATGCAACACTGGTGTTTGGCAGGCATTACAAAGGGAACCGAGAGGAGCTGATTACCACTGAAACATTAAACGAGCCTGGAAACATTCAAATATATGCACGGCTTATTAAAGTGTTACTGTTGTTCAGTCAACACAAAGAAAACATGACATTTCTGGATAGAATGGATGTCCATCCTCTAAGTACACATCTATCACACAGGTACAGCTAGAGCTGATGGGACAGACATTAGTTTGGCAGGTATCTGATCATAAATAAAGACCTGTTTATGTAGCTTCTTGAGGTATTATCAAAGTTTCATGGATATCCATCATTTCGTGCACTAATGCAGTAAGGCTCCAGAGGTTGGGGGGTGCAGATAGGCAGGTCACACAGAGACAGACAAGTTTTCACACTCACAGGTTACGTCAATTTAGAATCACCAACTAATCTAACCACATACCTGTACATGCACACAGAAAGACCCCAGATGGGATTTAAACCCAAGACCTTCTTGCTGTAAGACACCAGGGAACAGTAATGGAGGAGGTAACATGCTTCTGAATGTTTCCATGAGATTTCTTCCTTGCCAATAAATAGCGTCCCAAGTATAGCTAGCTAACTCTGATGTAGGTCTCTAGTATAGCTAGCTAATACTGATGTGATGCCGTTTTTTCCACATTGACCTTATAAAGGAAAGATAAAGGAAAGCAATGCAGAAAGGATATCATAAATACAGGTATAATACAGTTTACTGCTGTTTAGAGTGTGATAAGATTTTAATTGCAGTGATTTTGTATTTTGTACAAATCAATCCTCTCTGTTTTGTAAGATGTCAAACTCTGTGTTCAGTGTCTAAGGAGCTTGGAAAGAAAAGCGTCTGGACTTCTTACATTTCTCGAAGAAGAAGTCCAGACACTTTTCTTTCCAAGCTCCTTAGACTACGATGACCTGGGTGACTGAGAACCTTCACAGACATCTGGATTCAGCATATTGTACAGAAAGAAAATTATAAAAGGGTTTCTTACTGTAAGCAAAGGATTGTGGGTAATTTTCAGATTAATGGAGGATTTCTGTACCAAGGTCGTTGTCCACGAGAGATAACCTTTCTGCTTTGTTATCCACTGTCACAAATGCAGGTACTGATTAAAGAAGATGTTAATACAAATATAACCTGTTCCAGATTATTCAGTAAAGAAAGAGAAGACATCACACCTAAAGGTTACACACACCGCGGTGGCTTCAGACCTTGTTGATGGAAGCATCATCCCTGCACTATGCACTCTATAAAGTGGAAAACACTGCTCAAAAGAGTGTGACAAAGAGCTTAAGGCATGGCTCCAGCCTCTAGCCTCACTACTTCCCAATATGCCCATAAGCCTCACTGAAAGATATTTATTTTGGGCCTAACGTACAGAATCCATAAGATCCGCTGCCAGAATCCAGGTGCTAGACGGATTACCCCCAGAGGTCCCATCTCCATGTCCTGACACGTTTGGTAAGAACACAAGGAGGGGCAAGATAATATTAGGCTTTAATGGTTTTATTGCTGTAGCTGAAATTTCAATGAAATGACACATCGAGCGAAAAGCGGAGATTTTTCAATCTGGACAAAAGTGGATTGGGTGATAAAAAACTACTGTATTTCTCTGGAAAACATTAACAAAATAAATCATACAGTTCTGAAAAGATGAAAAGATCCTTGCACATTAGTAGGGCCCGAAACCTTTACACTGAAATTATAGCGTAGGATTTTGAAGACATTTTTTTATCTTGTTTTTAATTGTACCAACCACAAGAATTGATGATCCATGGTTATAAATTTAATCAAGTTCAGACCTTAAACTTTAAAAGTTCTTGCATGAATGTTGTGGGCAGCCACTTCTAGAAGCCTAGCAAATAAAATATTCAAACTTACATTATTTGTTTCTGTGGGAGAGTTTGGGAATAATACACAACTGGGCTTCAAGAGAAGCTTGAAAGATATCACAACAATATTATCAGTTACTCTCTAAAGTCACAGAATTTCACTCCAAACTTAATATGTAACCCGAATAAATAAACATAAGGAACAAATCTAAGCTGGGTGGTGATGGGACTTTAAATTCTGAGGTTTATTCATTCAATTTTCTTGCAGTTTTTTATTTATTGTTTGAGATACTGAGGGGATTCACTGACTGGCAGATTTTAATACAAAAAAAAAAAAAGTTCAGGAGTTTGGTAACATTCAAACAAATCAAATCAAACAAGTTTTCCTCTCAGGTGTTTGAATAACCAATGAAAAGACACACAGACTCCTGTCTTCAAGCACAGCACTGATGAATGAGGTACCATTTATTTCTATATCAACAACATAGCACATTTCCACTCTTTGTTTTTTTTTGTCTATGTGCCCCTGGGAGTCAAAGTTCTGAGCAAAGAGGTTTTAAATGTACCTCTGCTGCTGTTGCCTTATGGAGGGAGGACTGAGGGAATCGAGTGACTGAGGAGCACGGCTTTTAGCTCTGTGCTTGGAGTGCTGGAGCAGAGCTACACCTGCATGGTGGAGGTGGAAGTTTAGCACACAGAACAATACAGGGAAATGTTCAAGCATACACCATAACAACTATGAAAAGAAATAAGGACATTCAAAGAATTCTGAGGTTCAGTGCCAGAATGACCAACTTTTATGCATTTGGATGTTTGAACTGATGTGTGCCCGACTCCAAAGCTTTATTCTCGGTGACAGTGTCACAGCTGTTGAGTGCACTGTGCTATGGAGGGGAGGTAAAGTACTTTTAGACATTTCTACCATGACCCTGCCACTCTGCTAGTACTTCCTTTTCCTCTTGTATGTTGGAAATGGGCAGAGTGTCCAAAGCCTGGGTCTAGGAGACAACACACCTGTTAGCACTAAGTCCTTTTTAAGATATTTAGTCAAGTGCTAAAATTCTCCCTCTGAAGGTCAGGTCCTTTCACTGTATGCACTGACTGTTTTTTTTGTTTTTTTGTTGCATATTTCTCACACCTAAATGTTTCAGGTCAACAAACAAATTTCAGTTTTAGACAAAGATAAATAAAAACAAATTGGAATAATTTATTAGAGAAAAAAAGTTCTCCAAGCCTACCTGGCCCTGTGTGAAAACGTCTTTGGTCCTGTTTTTAAATCATGAATTAACTGTGATTAAACCCAGTTTTTGGGGCCTGAGTTCAATTTCACAAGTCACACCTATGTTGTATTACATGTTGAATCAAGGAAACACTTTACCCTTCCTCACTGACAAGGTAAACAAGGGTTTTTCTTGTTTGTTTGTTAGTTTGTCCTGGAAGTCAGAGGACAATGAAGGTAATCATGCTAACACGTCACAAATCATTTCCTTTTTTTTTTATTGCAAGTCCTTTTCGTCTCGATCAGGGTTCGAGTCTGGAGCTCGAGTTGGGGTGGTTACAAACGATGTCCCAAAGTAGGCGGAGTTTGTCTCAGTTGTTAGCATTAGCTAACATCTACCAACACACGACCCACATAGGCCGAGGACTGCTGACATCCTGGCAGATCCTGGCACAAAAAAACAGGCTTTTACAATAGCTTTCTTTGTGTTTTATTTTTCTTTCTGCAGCTGATGATCATATATTGGTGGTTAATTTGTTAATTTGGTTAAAAGTGACCAGTTTTCCCAATATTCACTGTAAGTGAAGGTTTCATAAACAGACTTCAATGATGTGCATGAAATGCTCACAAAGTCCTAACAGAGTAAGATGACAATGAGTTCCAAAGTTTTTGTGCAGGTTTATGTTTTTCTTTTTTATGTATTTATTTTGATTAGCATTCAAATATCTCAATGAATACAGAACAAAGATCTACCACAAAGCAAGAAAGCACGAGACAAGGCTAATCAAAAGGTATTGGCTGAAGCATTTGCTTATTACGCCAACCCTTTTAACAAAAGATCATTTAGCATGCAGCTCATGTACACAGGGCTCGAAGCAAAAGACAAAAACAAAACAAAGAAAAACCCTTCCACCTTAGATAAGTAAATACATTAAATTAAATTTCATAACAATAATCAAAGCAAAACAAGTTTCAGTATTATTATTTTTGCTCTTTTCATTCTTGATTTATATATTTTTTCTAATACTCTAGTTTTAAACATGTTTTTAAACAAGGAAAATGAACTCCACCTTTTTAAATCACTGTCATAACTATTCCACAAGTTAACTCCTCTAACAGAAACACATCTCTGCTTTATGTTTGTCCTTATTTTGTTTTTTTTGTTTTTTTAAATCTGTTCCCCTTAAGTCAGCGGTCCCCAACCCCCGGGCCTCGGACCGGTACCGGTCCGTGAGTCGTTTGGTACCGGGCCGCGAGAGTTGAGGCTCAGGTGTGAAATGTATGGTTTTCAGGGTTTTTATCGGTTTTCAGCGTTATTTTGTTATCGTTTTTATCGTTAACTTGGTTTTCCTGGGTCTTTTCACGTGTGTCATCTTCTTTTTTCCGGTACCGGTACTAGTTTTATTTTGTTGTATTTATCCGCGACACCTTAAAGGCCGGTCCGTGAAAATATTGTCGGGCACAAACCGGTCTGTGGCGCAAAAAAGTTTGGGGACCGCTGCCTTAAGTCATATTGACTCTCTCTGACTTCAAACAGCTTCTGAGTACTGCGGCAAAACAAGTTATTTTGTGCTTTATACATTATCTGTGCCATTTTCAACTAAATCATAAAATTTATGAGTATTCAGATTAATAAACAAAATGTTAGTTGGTTCTATATAATTTGATTTATAATTCTTATAGCTTTTTTTTGTAATTTGAAAATAGGAAAAGTATTGGTTTTATATGCATTAGCCCATATCTCTAGACAATAAATCATATATGGAAGCAACAGAGAACAATAAAGTGTGTATAATGATTTCTTGTTCAGGACATGCTTTGTTTTGTAGAGAATAGCAATGGTTTTTGACATTTTTGTTTTCACATGGTTTATATGAGACTTCCAACTCAGCTGATCATCAATTATCACTCCAAGAAATTTATTTTCGTACACTCTTTCAATTTCAATTAAATTAACCTTGATTTTAGATACATTTTTCATTTGTCTAGTGCCAAAAATAATACATTTTGTTTTGGTTATATTTAACGACAACTTATTTATATCAAACCCGTTTTTTAATATATTTAACTCTTTCCACTGCAGTCAGAAGCTGTTCTAGGTTTTTACCTGAGCAATACAGAGTGGTATCATCAGCAAACAATACACATTTTAACAGTTTGGAAACACTACATATGTCATTTATATATGAATAATATATGAATAATTTAGGGCCCAGCACAGAGCCCTGATGAACACCACAAGTTACCTTCAACTGATTAGATTTTTACATTATTGATTTCGACATATTGATATCTGTCATCCAGGTAACTTTTCATCCACTTGTCTACTATCCCTCTAATAACATCTCTCTAGTTTATTCATTAATATAGAATGATCAGTTGTATCAAACACCTTTTTTAAGTCTATAAAAACACCAACAGTATATTCCTTATTATCTATTGCAGTAGATATCCCTTCTACAAGTTCCATCACTGCCATCGAAGTGGACCTTTTCACTCTATTGGTTATCACTTAGGAGATTATGCTTCTCAATATATTTATCAAGTCTATTAACAAATAATTTTTCTAAGATTTTTGAGAACTGTGGGAGTAGAGTTATTGGTCTGTAATTAGTAAATTGACATCTCTCTCCGTTTTTATGGATTGGAATAACTTTTGCTATTTTCATTTTTGAGGGAAAAAATGAACTAAGTTATAATAACTTAGTGTTTCCATAAAATTCTACTGCACACCTGGCTCTATCATAGGCAACACAGCGTAACATCACATTCTCCTTTTGGATGAATAGCTTCGTCAAGCGGATCTGGTCATTGTGTGAACCTTTTGTCAGAACAAAGCAGGCATACTTGCCATAATGAAACCAACAAAATCCAGGGAGGTATTTTTACTGGCTGACAGGCCAGCTGGAAAAACACAGGTGCAATAAATGACACTTACGCTGGTGGCTGTATTCCACTTCAACGTGTAAGATCCAGAACTCTGTATTGTGCCTGCTGGCTCACTGTCGGTGCTTACTGGCACACCTAAATGAAACAAAGATGTCATTAATGTCATTAAATGCCCTTGTGATTTCTTTCAGTGACCACTGGCACAAGAAAACATTTAACAATAAACTCCATCAAAAAAATCTATCTCTGTGTCTACCTATAGGTAGAGATGGAGAGAGAGAGAGAGAGAGATACAGTATTTCTTTATGTATTTATTCGTCTACTTGGTGGAAGCACAAAGAGTGGTTCTGCATTAAAAATGTTTACTTCTTTTCTTTACAGCAGACACTTGATGTTGTCAAATAAGGGATAATGGTTAGTAATAACATTAACAATGGCTCTGTTCTGTGCAAGTCCCCCAGTTAAGGCAGTGTGAAAATGAGTAGGCAGCAGCTGATGAAACAAAGTGGAATTTGGCTTTTTATTATTTATATGTCACACATCAAAATGTATGTCTGCAAAAAAGGCCTGCTGAACTCTGGCTGATATCAGTAATTATTTCCAACCTTTGAAGAAATCAAGGTTTTGCAATATTGTAAAAATGCAGTGACATCTTGGTGAGACAAGACAGATATTTCTTATTGTTTAAATGGACATTTGAAGGTTACTGTGTCTACAGTGTTTACCCAAATCAATGCAGCTAACAGGGCACGTTATTGTTTTAAAAAAAACAATCATCACTGACTGTGATATCATGACAGCTGTGTGCATTTATAAAAAGGCATTACTTTCTGCTAATTTGAGTACAAAAACACGAGTGTCTCTTGAATAATTTGAAACTGAATGGCTGTTAGCTACTGGATGCTGTGGTAACAACAAGTGTACTCTTTATAAGTACTAGAATGATAGAACAAGCTTTCACTTTCTAATTAATGTTAAAACCTCCCCCCAAAGAGTTTCTCATTCACAGTTCATCACATTAGGCTTATGAGCACCTGTGGTGTCTTTAGCACACAGCAGTCTGATGGACTCAGCCTCAAACCTTTAAACCTCGGCCTTTAACAAATCCTGGACCATCTCATATTTGACGCCTTCTGTCAGTTAGACCTGAAAGGTAATAACTTAAATTAGTTGTTGTTGTTACTCAACAGTTCCTAAGACCTCTAATCGAGCATTTTTTGACCTCTGTTTGACCTCTGTTCACCAGTGATTTATGACAACTGCACAGGAAATGTTGTGTTGTGCTGCATCATTGCCAATAACTTGAACCAACTGTCACAGAAGTTGTGGAGGTCACAATGCAGCAGGATCTGGCAGACGTCCTGGTCTGAGCTAAGCCAGGTTTACCCCATGAAACACCTGCAGCCCCACCCTGCTCACATCAGGGTATAAAACAAGTAGCTGAAGAACTGTGAATAACATTTTAAAAATAAATGTATATAAGACTTTGTTTGCTTCTTCAGATAATATATAGACTGGGGACAAACATGATATTGGACAATTTCTAGACTCGTAGACAGCATTGTGAGTCATTTAATCGACTTTCTGCTGCTCATTTTTTCTGTTCATTAAACTGAGGCATATCCAGTAGTAAAACCGTGGTGGAGAGGCGCTAATCATCAACACATCCTGCTAGCACGCCAACATTACCTGGCTCTGCTCCGGCTATCAACCACCCACTTTGTTATTTGGAACAGGTAACATTCCTATAGAGATAGAAACATGTTCAGTTGGTGGGAAGTTGTTAAAGCATGTGGGTAGAAATCACATGAGCTAATGGCTTGGAGAAAAAAACATTAATATTAATTACTTTTTTTTGTCCCAATGGCTGGAGATGAGTCTGCCTTCTGCTGTTAAAGCATACATCACTAAATATGAATTATTTACATGTAAAAAGATGCAGTTATTGATGTTTTTAAATTCACTTAAGGACAGATGATTATCATATTGGCCTTATTGAAAAACTCATAATAAATTACTGCCAGTGATGGCAGTTCCACTCAACCATAGATTTTTTGTTCTTTAGCTAATTGATTTGAGTCTGTGGAATGAGCCAGCTTCACTGTTGGACTCGTGTTTTTCCAGATGGAAACACCCAAACACTGATGACCTCACCATGCAATAATAAACAGACAACATCACCAGCAGTCCTGTGAAAAATTGACTAGACCATATGATTCATTATCTTGTAGAACAACTTTTAGCAGCAATAATTTTAAGTAATGTTTTTTTGGGAATTTTTGCCTACTGTTAAATGATGCTTGGAGACATTTGTGCCATGCTATAGCATTTCAATTTGGTTGATTTCTGGACTTTGACTGGGCCACCTTAATTCTTTTCTTTTTCAGCCATTCTGTTCCAGAGCTGCTGGTGTGGGTGGATTACTGCCCTCTTACGGTCCCATGTTTCACTTCAGAATACTTTATGCCGAATAGTTCACGACTACAAGGCGTCCAGTGCACTTGGCTGCAGAACGAGATGATCATTACTCCTCCACAACTGCGGTATGAGATGTTTGGGCTTTCTCCTAGCAACCTTTCCAAACAAGTCATACTTGATTAGTTTTTTTCTAATTGTATTGTTATGAACTTTACAGGCTTTGCTTAACATATTAAATATTAGAGTCTGAGATGTAGCTATTGGTCTTTTGCAAGTTCTCTGAGCATTGCACAGTGTTCGGAGTGAATTTGCTGCGATGTTCACCCCTGGGAAGATTGTTGCGTTGTGTTAACTCACATTCAAAGTCAATTAATCAGGTGAATTTGATTAGCAGCACATTTAAACTACTCACCCTCTTAATTTCAGTGGAATCAGTAAGGATGTACATGGTTTTTCACATGGCTACAATTCCGAGCTTAAATAACTAAAATGCAAATGTTTGCTAACATTTTCATGATTACTGCTTTAGTTCTGTAGCATGCTGTCCTAAGCGACCCTCCACAAAAATTACAACTGTAACTGATAAAGGTTAATTGATGCAAGTCTTTACTGCATGTTTTGTAGTGCAGGACATCGGGGGCATGTACTGTCATATTCACAATAATGTGCTCTTATCTGGCTTCACATACTGGAGCATTAACGATCAGGCTTACTGTTGCACAAAGGTGCTTAACAGCTTGAACGCAATGAGCACATTCAAATGAGATGGGTGGCATTGTCAGCATCTGACCAATCATAATCACAGAACCTGAGAGCAGAGTTGCCCATTTTACAAATGAAGAGCAAACTATATTAACAGTGGATAAGCGCATAAGTCATACTATACAGCAACACATCTGTTGCAGCAAATAAGGAGGATGTGAAAGAACATAATTGCTGTATAGTATATAGTGTTAAATAGCACTGCATTAATTTGTGTGTACTTTAGGCACTCTGAGTACTCTGTAGGACTGGAAAAACACTACGCAACTATTTAAAGATAATAGACTTATAAGTATGACAGCTGTAGCTTTGAGACCGGGGAAAATCTGACTAAAATCACAGTGGTGGATTGTATTAAATTACTTGGACATATGCTTATGGGATAAAAACAAAACAAAACAAATTTAGTCTTTTTCTTTAAGCCGACTCATTGGTAAAGAGTCTGTAGGCAAGTAAAGAACAAATCTATAGACATAATTTAAATGGGTACATATACTTACTTGCAAATAATTTTATACAAGGTTAACAAGTTCAATGCTGCAGTTCTCCCTGTTTTAGAGTTATACTCAAATGTTAAGGCTTATAGATCAATAAAATATATTTAGAATAGCCTGCAGCCAACACAAAGAAAAAAAAGAGATATAGTTGCTCCTAAGAATCCAAGTTTCTTATTTGTGCTTAGATTGCAAAGGCAAAGATTTTAAAAGGTCTCTAAAAATAATACTGCTGGCCCTCATACCATCACACCCACTGAAGTTCAGGGGATCTCCCAGTAGCAGACTGGCCCATTTTATATCAAGTGCCACCATCTCAAAGGGATGATGATGCACTGAATCGTACTTGTTATTAATCTCTGTCTCTCTTCCACAGCATGTCTTTATCCTGGCTTCCTTCTCTCACCCCAACCGGTCGCAGCAGATGGCCCCGCCCCTCCCTGAGCCTGGTTCTGCCGGAGGTTTCTTCCTGTTAAAAGGGAGTTTTTCCTTCCCACTGTCGCCAAAGTGCTTGCTCACAGGGGGTCATATGATTGTTGGGGTTTTCTCTGTATGTATTATTGTAGGGTCTACCTTACAATATAAAGCGCCTTGAGGCGACTGTTGTTGTGATTTGGCGCTGTGTAAATAAAATTGAATTGAATTAAACAGTTGTCGACCATTTCAAAGGACATTTAAAAGGGGGGAAATGGCTTTGAGGGAATACATTTAAGATAATCAGATTAGATGATTTGTTGGAATTATTCAGTGTTATATTACTGCTGTAAGAAGGCAAGATCTGTACAGAAGACATTCCATCCTCTGAATTTTAAGATAAAGAAGTTTATGAAAAGCCAACTTTCAAGAACTGGAAGTAGCACAGGGAGACATGGGCAGAAATGATAATTCCCTTAATCCAGATCAGACGGTGAGGTTACACAAGAGAGATCCTTATCTGTCAGCGTGAGGGCAAAACACGGTTACTGTGAATGAAAGTCAAAGCCTCACACATACATAAACTCTTGAACCGCCCGCAAGTAAACTAATGAATCAAACATAACATTTTAAACTGGCAGCGTAATTATTATGATGGTTGTGTGGTAAATGGGGAAAGTCAGCGAATTAATGTTTTATCAATGCTGTGAGTATTGATAAAACTGCACAGACACTGCTGCTGGAATTAGATTTTTTTTATTTATCTTAGCTCCACAAATGTTAGCATCTACACTCTTTACAGTCTGCTTTACCTGTGTTGCTATCAAAGGTTACAAGGCTTTTTTTGTTTTTGGCTGCTGCTCGCTGCTTTTCTTATTAACACCCAAAAAATAATAGAAAACAATTCTCTCAGACAGCTTCTTCATGTGTTGAATTCTGTTAATTGCCATTTAAAGAAACAGTCTTTCTTCTGTCAGCTGTAAATGATACCAATGAAATAACTTGGGATTTTATCCAAAATGCACTTAAAAGATTACAGGCAGGGAGCACAGATCTCATTTAGTTGACTTTTTGGCTGCCATTGTTTCCTGTAGAAAGTGAATTTGGGGATTTGTGAGCAGAATTTGCTTACTTTGATACTGGCCCTTTCTAATATAGAGAGCTTTCTCTGACATTTCCAATCAGTAACTGGAGCTGCAGACTTTTTGTGCTTGAGGCAACTGATCTGCTGCTCTTACAAGATTGGCAGCCACTGCACCGGGCCACAACCCTGAAACCCCACACGGATATTAGAGAAACAATCTGGGAAATAAAGAAATAAGGAACTAAAGGTAGTCAGCAGGTCAAGCCATTCACCTTGTCGTCCCTTTGGATTTCTTGGCCAAGCACCAAGCCAAAACACTGAGGGGCAACATGGAGGAAATGAGTTTCACCCTGATCTCACACTTTTAAACAGATGCTGCTTTTTTCTGCAGAAGTTATTTAGTTGGAAATGTTTGCTGACCACGCGTTGCCCTTCAGTTTCACACAGGAGTTGCCTAGGAAAAAGCTAGGGTTTCCTTATGTTAATTTGGGAGGGGGTGGGGTCCATGTTTGAAGAAATAGTCATAGGATTTTTCATTTGAGTGCTGTGCATCTTTTCACTTCTTATTTTTGCTCTCTCTCACGGCTAGCTTAGGGTTAGACACTAAAACTACTCGGTTAAAATATCGTTTTAGGTTAAAATATCGCACTTCAAAAAAGCTGAAAGGTAATGTACAATTAAGATGACATCAGTTTCCATTTCTAACAATTTGGAAGGTAAACCTAAGCCTGACACACTGACAGAAAGGGCACATTGTGGAATGCTAGCAGTTTTTATAGGATGGCAGTTCAATAAGGAGAGATCTTTTGGAGAAACTGAACATGATTTATTGAGATAACAAAGTTAGACTCCAATGGCCCATCATGGAACAGAATCCCAGTCGTGATAGGGTTTAAGACGGGACCCACCGGAGTCTAGATGCTCGTGGTGGTGTCGATGAAGACTGGGGTTTGGATGGGGGAGATGGGGAGGAGGTGGGTTGCATGAAATATAGTCTGAAAGGGAGAATCATGGAGAGCGCAGATTTAAACTCTGCAAAGCAGAGGCCTGTTGGCCCAAAGAAGGTGGGCAAGAAGAGGATTGGACTAAAGTAATGATGACAGCATTGAGACTGACAGCCTGGGAAAGCAGTCGTGATGTAGAGAACAAAAGAGCAGCCTAACAGCAGGCAGAGGACTGATTACAGATTTTCCTTGTTGAACTTACACATAAGCTTCATATTAGACAACATGGCACTGACAAAGGTCTGGAATGAAATACTGTTTGGGCTGTTGTTCATTTCTTCTTTCCATTTCAATTTCAGATGCAATGTTTTTATGACACATCCATCGACCCCAGCCTCCTCCTGTCATGGACTACACACCCAATCACAGCAGCACCTGACTTCCTGCTTTGATTTGAATATTTTTTTTTGTCCTTTTTCAGGGAAGGCGTGTTATACCTTCTTTTTAAACAATAATAAGTATTATGAAATGCTTTTTTTTTGCATTGAAATTTTCAACATGGGTATTGGCCTATTTAATATCTATACTGACACTGTTTGCCTGTGCACAAACAGTCTAACTGTTCTCTCCTCTGTCACTTGTATAACTATGAGTTTACTACATTAAGCAGAAACACTTGGTGAATTTTTCTTTTAATAATGATGGGTGTGTTTTTTAGGTGTATGTAAGTTTTGACTAGACAGTTAGATAGAAACAAGGTCATTATACATATGATTTCATAACTGGCTTTATAATTCCGTTTTTTAAAGGTTATAACCAATAACCTTGTTTACTTTAACAAAGGAAGTGGATTAAAGCAGCAACCACAGCCAACTTTAAAGTATTCTTACAAACATTATACACAGCGGTTCTGAGACACAACAGAGGCTGAACATGTGAGGTGCAAGCTTAAGAAACAAATTCAAAATGAATAGATATCCTTTATATCTGATAAACAGACTAAATGTCAGAGTAGTACGGTTAAAGAAAACGAAATCTCATAAAACCCAAAATATCAAAACATTACTAAAACATCTATTTTCCAAAATGACCCACGAGCTACAACTTTTCCATTATTATGTTTTACTAGATGGGTTTGACTTTGATCTCATTCAATAAAAGACTGACTTCTTCTTAAAGTGTTTGAGCCCTTCAAAGTTAAAAAAAAAAAAAAAATCATTGCAAGTAAATGGGTACTATTAACACTCCCTCTGCAGTGCAGAGCTGGCTGTGTGGTGGTATGCAGGTTGCCCTCTCTCTGGCGTGTCTCTATTAAATGGATGGTGCTTTTGGCAACAGAGCCTGTGTGGCTGGTTTGCCCGGACTATAAATGATGTCTGGTCTCCCCAGCAGGTTACAGACACTGCAGAATACTCATTATGGGAGAAAATCCACCCCAGCACCACAATAGCAGTGCCTGTTTCTATGATCAATTAAGAAGGGCTCATCCTTAAACAGGGCCTCACGTGCCACAGAGGGCTCTAGGGCTGATTTAGCCTGGCTTAAAACCAACATAGATTTGACTAAAGATGGGAAACCTACAAATACGTTGTGAGAGTCGGGAAGGGGGCACTTGTTTTACACCTGAGTAGCCATGGAAACAGGTTTCCTATAGTTATACTGTGAGACAAACAAAAGGATGTGTTTGGATTTGAGCACAAAAAAGGTGATATTGGAGCTCAGGACACCATGTATTCAAGTGGTCCCCTTTGAGTTCACATGCAGTTCAATCACTGAGCTTTTTACTCTTTTTCTTCTATTCTCTTTCAGGGATTGAGCATTAGCTGATCTTTAAAAGGTGCTTGATTCAATATAGCCACTTTTCAAAGGAGACTTTTTTTAATATATGTGAATATAGTGGACTGATGGTGATATTGACAATATCAGTCATAAGGGGACTGTGAGGGGCCACACAGGGGCGTACTGCATTAGAACAAACTTTGCTGTCAGTAAAGTCTGAACAGCCAAGTGTCATTAAGGAAAACTCTACATATCTCACTTTTGGAGCATATCTCAAGCAGAGATGGGCAGTAACACATTACAATTAATGTGTTACTGTAATCTGATTACTTTTTTCAAGTAACGAGTGATGTAAGGGATTACTATTGTAAAAAAGTAATCAGATTACTGCTACTTTTCCGTAAGCACGCTGCGTTACTGCGTTACTAAACCGTGATTTTGTTTGTGAGAGCGTCTCATGACAATGATGTACAAGCGTGCGATTCCTGTGGCAGCAACAGACGTGTGCAGATCAACAATGGATAATATGGAGTGATGGAGAGAGTACGACCATGCAGCATTTAAAGTGTGGAAGTAATCACATTACTTTGAGTTTGATTCCATAAAAAGTGACAAAAACATTAGCGTCAGCTGTTCACTCTGTGTGGGAAGAAAACTTCTTTCTACAGCAAAAAGTTAAACTTCTAATCTGAGCGAGCAGCGAGCACGCTGCCACGGGAATGTGACATTCACAGAGAAACCCCCGGATCCCCCCACTGACATGACCGCTGTGGGCAAACCTCCGCCCGACCCACTCCTGCTAAACAGGTAACAATAGATGTAAGAGCTGCTGAGTCTTTGATTCTATTTATTTTTGCTGTGTTTTACTTGCATCTATTTGAAAGAGTGTAAACACTAAACATTATTTTATTTTATATGCTGGAAGATGCAGACAGTAGGTTTAAATGTTAAACAATTTCTTCAAGTCAAAGACTGTTGATATAATTTAATTTTTGCTTGATGCAATGTGCATAAAGTTAAAAGATTAAAACTCATGAAACAAGTTTTAAAAAGAGACGTTTCCATTTGATTCAATTTTATATGATGGATTATGCAGAAAACTAGAATTGGGCTGAAAGGTCTGTTGCTTTATTACCTATTCAGGTTGTGGATCATGTTTTTTAAAAGTAATTAAGTAACTAATTACTTTTGAAAATAAGTAATCACTAAAGTAACATGATTACTTTTTTGGAGAAGTAATCAGTAATTAGTTACTAATTACTTTTTTCAAGTAACTTGACCAACACTGATCTCAAGCATTACTTGTATTTATATTTTCTAATGTGTCTTATATAAAAATAAATGTCATATTTTATGTTGATATCCATTATGTCACGGTGCCATTCATATCTAATAGGAAGGCCATCTTTGCGACACAGCAGGTTCAGTCTCTATCCCAGACAAACAGACAAACAGACAAACAGACAAACACAGGCATTTACAAGCAAGCTGACGCTTTTTTTTTTTTTTTACAAAATGCTTTAATAATTACCTTCATGATAACTATGAAGCTATAATTTGCTCAGATCAAAATTCAAATCCACATGAAATGGTGAAATGTCACACACTCCTTTTTTTCTCCCCTTTTTTATTATCGTGCCCGTGGACACAGAATGACTGTGATCATAATGGACATCCAGTGGGGTGAGGTCAACATCTTAAGTGGTCTTTCCTGCAGCCCTGCATCAACATTTTGACAAAATCGCTTGAGCCTACCTGCTGAGGAAAATTAGCCTTGGACCTGAAGTCATCATTTTTATAGTTTACCAAAATATTAATGGAGATTTTCACCTCATGGTGTAACATGATGGCAAATTTACTGTCTGCCTGTGAGGAAGAGATGAAATTAGTTGCTGTTGAAAATCAGTACATGAAACCAAGAATCATCACAGATAAAAAGGCAGTACGCCAGATCTCCACAGTGGCTTTCAGTAGTAAAAATATGCAGGTGAGGGATGTGAATAAGTCTAATAATAAAAAACAAAATATGTTCTTTTGTGACGTGATTTCAAGCAGTGATCATTTAATGGAGGTTTAAGAGCTTTGTTCCAAAAAAACAATCATTCAGGTACTACATCAGATTCACAAAGACGCTTTCACCACTCCCTTTTGTCGTGTGACGTTTCCGATGTGACCCACTTTGTTTTTAACTTTTGGGATTTCTTTGGCTTTTCCCAGGTTTGTAAACAAGAATGTGTTCTTAAAAACTAGCCTGGTTAATAAAGTTTACATTGAACAAACTGGTATCACCAAAGATCCATTTAGCTCTTTTTTTTAAATTCCAGTTCTTTAAAAGAATGTTTTAGTCACAAAAACATTGCATGATTTTGTGATGTTAATGTTTCAGGTTTTAAACACAACACACAGCTGGATGGGTTTCCAAAGACACGCCTTTCCTTTCTTCTATTCCAACTTCTAAAATAAAACGCTCACTAAAATGAAATAGGTGTAATTCTGGTAATTTACTGTCCCTGGCCATAAAACTATGCCTCCTTGGCCAGCTTAGAGTGCTGAAAGGGGACTTGATAAAGGAGGGGTAGGGCAGACAGGAAATCAAATGTTAGTACATTTAACAGATGCAACATAGCTGATGTAATACTTAAAAATCAGCTTTGGAGGATAAAATAAATGCTGCAACGCTGGCTGGCAAGGTTAATATGATGGCTAAAATATTGGAGGGGTGGGCTTTTATGAATCACACTGAAATATTAACTGTGAAATACCACCACAGCTGTGGCTGAAGCGACTGTGAATGTCGCAGGAAACACAAGCCAGGATGCGTCTTTGTGCTTTTCCATCACCGTGGTTATTTCGGAGCATTTCATCTTCATTTGGGTGGACGGACACTTATGAGAGGAAACTGAATGTGAGAGGTGCAGATAGTAGCAGGCACTCAGAAAATAACATGCAGCTGCTTTGCTTTTTCTTTTTACAATGCTGTTTCATTTTTAATAGGCCTACATATGCTTGAGCTTTGTCTTCCTTTTTTCCCTACGCTAGTAACATAACGGCAGCGCAGGCGAAAACAAAAATGTGAATCCATGCATAACCAGGAAGCAGAATGGTCTAAATAAACAAGTTAGATTACCCTGGCCACAAACTTTCTTTATATTTTTCAGCCTCTCTTACACCTCCTTTGCTCTGTCAACACGGACAAACTGAGCCAGCCGCCTTCATCTCCTCACATCTCCCAGGTCCATTTAGAGGCTAAGAGCCCCAAACACTCGTCTGAATCTTAATTAGATGTCGATCTGCTTGGAGGCTTTTCAACATCATAAAACGAGAAATCAAAAATATGCTGATGCAGATGACTGTTAACCTGGGATAGTTCCCCGTTTCACCTACACTTGTACAACACAGTCATTTTAGCAAATTAGCTCTTTCATCATCTTATCCTGAAGAAGGGAGATGTCAGCTGTCAGCTTTATTTTGTTGATATGCATAATCATTTTCTAGCATGTGGGGCAGTTTTCTCTGGACAAGTTGCATTTTTGTGTAGTTAAGGTTCCAAATTTTACACCCCTGAATCTGCAAGTCATGGAATCAGAGCTCGGCTTTGAATTGCTGGGCCGGTGACTTCTGATGTCCATCCATTTCCTTAACTGCTTATGTAATAGTCTTAATCATGTGTTGTGTCTGTTTTTATCAGAAATTAAGAATATTTTCCTCTTCCCTTAATTAGCAGTTAGTACCATATTAGGAAGGGAATTTTTTTTTACCATTTAGGCCTCAGTTCAGTAATGGTAGACAAAGATTTACACATACAAGTCTTGGATCTTTAATTCTACTGTCCAACCTACGGCCCTCCACAACACCAACAGTAAGCATAACATTAAAAAAAAGGAGTGTACATAAAATGGCAGTGGACATCCACTAACTATTACTCTGCTACACTTACACAGTCAGGGTCTCAGAAATCATTGGGTGAGAAGCAGACAAACCACAAACAAGTGTCATCTTGGAATTACTGGGATTAACAATTAACACGAGACGCATGGCTTTCATTCTGTGGCAGGAAGTTGGAGCTTCCAGAGAAAACCCAGGGAGGACATTTAAAGTCCTAACCACAGTACTGCTCTGAATTTGGAATTATGCTAACTTTAAGACAGCCATATATAAACTGTCACCCCAGTCCAAGGTCCAGAGCACCCTGAAGGAGCTTATTGGCACTAACAGTATTCTACTAATTAGTGCCAAAATCTGCTTTTAGACCAAACCACTCCACAGAAACAGCTTTAATCAAAGGGATCAATGATCTGTTGGTAAATGCAGATAATGATCACACCTCAGTTTTATTACTGCTGGATCTAAGCACTGCCTTTGACACTGTGGATCACTGTATTTTATTGGATAGGCTTGAACATTTTATCAGAGTTATGGGAAATGTTTTGTCATGGCTGAGATCCTACCTGTGCGGGAGATCTCAGACTGTTAGTTTAAAAATGATCTCTCTGAGACCTGTGCAGGGAGGCATGGGGTCCCTCAGGGCTCTGTACTTGGCCCATTGCTGTTTTCTCTGTATCTGCTGCCTCTTGGTGTTCTTCTGCGTTCTTTTAATGTAACCTTTAATTGTTACGCTGATGACCTGCAGCTTTATGCTCCTTTAACTATTGGAAACTGTGCTGACTTGTCTCAGTTAGAAGCTTGTGTATCTGCAGTTAGGGGCTGGTTATCTGATAATTTCCTGCTTCCAAAATCTGTCCTCGAAAATTTATGACTATGTCATAAATTGCAGGGACAAGGTAAAGAACTTGAGCGTGTGGTTTGACACGGTGCTCTGCTTGAGTCCCATGTGGAAGAGACAACAAGAATTGCTTTTTATCACCTAAGGAACATCGCTAAAATCAGGCAAGTTTTACCACTTGACATTGCAGAGATTCTTATCCATGCATTTGTGTCTTCGCACATTGGTTATTGCAGTGTTCTTCTTTCTGGGAAGAGCGTTGCAATACCGAAGAAAGGTTTTAGAGGTTTACAGACGGTACAAAATGCAGCTGCTCACATTTTAGCCAAAACTGGGAAAGTTGAGCACGTTACCTGCAGTGCTGAAATCGCTTCACTGGTCGCCTTGTCAGGTTTGAGCAGATTTTAAGGTCCTGTTGCTCACCTACAAGGCTTTAAATGGTTTGGCGCCTTCATATTTTTCTGACCTTTTGCACTTCTATGTTCCTTCCTGTGCTCTCCGATCTCAGGATACTGGCTTCCTAAAAGTTCCTAAACCCAGACCTGGTCTTAGTTCTGTCTACCAGTTTTTAAATTATACTTTTTTTCTGTACTGGTTTTATTTCCTTTTATTTATCTTTTTATCTTCAAATAACTGTTCAGCACTTTGTTTGAAATGGGCTTTATAAATAAAGTTAATAATAATAATAATAATAATAATAATAATAATAATAATAATAATAATATTATTATTATTATTATTATTATTATTATTATTATTATTATTATTATTATTATTATTATTATTATTATTATTATTATTATTAGATTGCTGCATTCATCTTTCCCTCGACCCTGACTAGTCTTCCAGTTCCTGCTGGTAAAAAAACATCCTGACAGTATGATGCTGCCACCGTGCTTCAATGTAGGGATGACATGATTCTTGTTATTCAGGCCAAAGAGTTCAATCTTGGTTTCATCAGACCAGAGAATTTAATTTCTTTCCTGAGAGTCCTTCAGGTTCCTTTTCCAGGCAGGCTGTTGTGTGCATTTTCCTGACGAGTCACTCCGTCTGCCCCCACACAGACCTGATTAGTGCAGTGCTGCAGAAACGGTTCTCCTCTCTATGTTGGAGCTCTGTCAGAGAAACCATCAAGAGTTTGGTCACTTCCCTGACTAAGGCCCTTCTACACCGACTGTTCGATTGGTTGGGCAGCCAGCTCTAGGAAGAGTTCTGGTTCTTCTTCTTTTTACGAATGATGGAGGTGACTCTGCCCATTGTGACACGCAATACTGCAGAAACTTTTGTCATCTTCCCCAGGTCTGTGCCGTCATACAGTCCTGTCTCAGGGGTCTACAGATAATTCTTTGAAATTCACAGCTTGTTTTGAGCTCAGACAGGCGCTGCCAACTTTATGCAGACAGATGTGTGTGCCTTTCTAACTCATGTCCAGTCAACAGAACAAACATCTGACAGATAATCAGTGGAAGCAGGATGCACCTCAGCTTAGTTTTCACCATCATGGCTGAGGCTGTGAACACTTATGTGTTATATTTTTGTCTTTCATTTTTAATAAATTTGAGTTTCAAACAAACATTTTTCACTTTCTCATTATGAGGTTTTATGTGTAGAGGTGAAGAAATGAATGTAATCCATCACAATTATGCAGAAATACAACAAATGTTTCAAGAACAGTGTTTTGGTGTGTGGAAGAGCAAAAGGAGCTCTCCATGTGACTCCATAATGGAAAGGTCGTCCACCTGAACATTTGTTAGGTGGGACTTTTTTGTAGGTTTTATGATATTTTGGTCAAAGATGTGAAACAATGAAGCAAAATGTTAACAATTTTCCCAAATCCTTTCCTAATATTTAGTCCAAAACAAAGCCACACAACACAATACGATTGAACATATTAAAAAAATACAACATCAAAGAAAAGAAACACACACACAGCATGTTTACTAACACATTTTAAAAAATAAAATAAAATAATGAAAGATATTTATTTGATAAAAAGTACAAAAAAATATTTATTCCTGCTCCAGTTGGCCTCGCCCATGACACCCATGAAGCAGTTTTCACCAAACAGTCCTTTTATTGCTGTTGAATATTGATGTAGTTTATCTCAGTAAGTGCAGTTAAAATGAGGCTTTAATACCAAATGTTGAACTGCGTGACCAGCACTGGGACATCTGAGAGAAAAAGCGAAGAATTGTTGGTTTTAGTTCTTTAACTGGGAAACCTGAAAACTTGTGCAGCTGTGTGGAAGTTCACACTTATTTACTTTGCTGCCCAAAACACGAGTACAGCTTTTATTTCTCTGGGACTTTACAAGCTGAATGACTCCGACCGTACCTGGTCGTCAGTGTTCTTAGGCTATTAAGCCAAAAATATTTTTAAAAGTGAGCTTCAAAGGTACTCAACAGCAGACTGCAGTAGTTTTAGGATCGTTTATTTTTAAGATCTTTTATTTTCATCAAATTCAAAGGCAAGGAGCCAAGTGAGTTCAACTCAGGTAAGAGGCTTTTCTGCAGGTGGACACCAGAGAGGACAGGTGAGTCAGGTGAGTATTAACATAACAGAGCAATGAGTTTTGATTTTCAGCTCTTTTGCAAACATGGGAGCAATGAGGCAATCCTTCAGGTTACAGGGAACTGAAGTCCAGCCAAAGCACACACTGGTGTTTAACTGGGAGCAGAGATGAGAGAATAAGGTCCAGGAACAGAAGACGCACACACGCACAACAAAAACAACACTCACAAGTTAAGCACCTGATTACCACCTTAAGAATAACAACAACCTGTAAGGAGTGGAGACTTTTTTCTTCCCAGAAGCTGATGATGAGATGAAGACAAACAGGTGTGCAGGCTGGTCTGCCCAACTACGTCTGAGAACTGACTCCAGGACTGAGTAATGTTACTGTGGATGTATGTGATATGACATTGAGGCATATGACTTTCTGTGGAAATCTGATAAAAGTGTCCCTCCACTTTTATCGTTCCGGTTACTTATATATATTACTTATATAGAGGCTAAGGCTAGATCCGCATATTAAAGATCACAAGCTCAATATAGAGCAATATGCTGTCAAGGCTGTGATGCATCTCCGACTCCAAACAAAAAGAGAGAAAAAAGAAGAAGAAGAAGAAATGGAGAAAAATCCAGTGACGAAAACACCAGAAGATGGTAAAACCAAAGGAAACAAACACGGAAAAATAGCCAGACAGGGAGGTGTCGTAGTTTGTTGCCTTCGGCTGCGTCCTGTTCAGTGCACTAACTGCTTGTGTCACATCTCGACGACAAACACAGATGGGGTGACGGGGGGTTAAAAGAAAGGGAGGGAGAAGGATGAACAGGGAGACAGTGACAGAGAGGTAGTGTGTGAGGCTTCAGCCCTGTGTGATGTGCTCAATGCTAACTGCTTGACTTGGTTCTCTGCCAGAGGCTTATTCTGAACCAAGGACAGCTCCCCCGGTCTCGGAGCCCGCTCGCTGGGGAGGGACACATTTAGATAAAAACTCTCTCTCTTTCCCGCTCCCGTTTCCCTTTCTCCCAAGCTCTTTCCGTCTCATCGGGGAGCCCACATTTAGCCACGCTCTCTTTCTTTGTCAGTCTTTCTATTCAAAATCTCGGAGGAATGTCAAATTTATTGTCATCTCGCCCTCTTTCTTGCTCTTGCTCCCTCTGTGCCTCTAAGCTCCATTTCCCCTTGGTTCCTCTCCAGCGAGGCCGCATTTAGAGGCTGCACCATAGGGGAATACCACGGCCTTTACCTCCTATTCAATTAAGCTCACACAGACACACACAGACACACAGAGTCACACATGCAATTAGAGCCTCTGGAGAACGCTGGACACTGAGGTGACCACATGCACACAGATGCACAAAGACACATGCCACTGCACAAGTGTACTGAACACACACACAGAGATAATAATACCAAGCAATTACCACCTGGAAAATCTCTAAGGTAATTTTCAAATTGCAAATCAAAGTGGTAATTTTGCAACAACTTCAACTTTACTTTTTATTTTATTTATTTTTTTATATAATTTATATTTTTTTAATTTAGATTTCCTGCTCTCTGAGTGGTTCCCTCCCTAATGTGCCTCAAGCATTTAGTTAAACACACACATAATTTGTTTCACTCTGTTTCGGGCTCTCATCAGGAGACAGATCTGGCACAAGCCAATTGTCAGGATAAGATTAAAGGAAAAAATCCACAAAAGGTTTTGATAAACTCTTTTCATTTTATTACTAGCTTGATTGCAAAGGGTTAAGGATGATACAACATGCAAATCAATTTTCTTAGACAAGGAACCAAAGTCTGAGAATGGAATCACTTTCATTTGACCTCTGCAGTTGTCATGAAACGCTGTGTGCAGGCAGGTGATTGGACACAAATGCAGAACTAACAGCACACAGGGATGAACTCAAAATGCAGCTTTATTTGCTGACACAAAAGAGATGGTGCAAAACTAAACTAAACTAAACTGGGAAACACACACAACGATGAGGGAGAATGCGACAAAGGACGGGAAGGAGACGTTGACCTAAATACACAGAGGAATAACGAGGAAGTGAGCACACACGAGGAACACAGCTGACACAAATAACCATAACGAGACAGGGGAAGCTAGACTGAACATGGAAACACGGGACCTTCATAATAACACAGGAAAGATGATACGGACGTGGAGGAGAGGCAGACGAGAGGGCGGGAGAGAACATGATGGAGAGCACAGACATGACTGGCTGGAGGAAACATGATGGAATAACACACGTGGGGGCAACAAGGCACAAGAAACTCACAACTATATAAACACTGACACACAGAGGGATACAACACAGGGGGAATCGAACAAACCAAACTAAACAGAATAACCCAGGCACAGTAGAAAAAACCTTTAGAATAACAATGTGACTTAACAAAATAAAAATTGACAGAAAATACAAGAAAACTCAAAAACGGACCAAGACCACGATAGCAATCACATGACAAGCAGGGCGATGTAGCCGATCGGGCTGACAAAGACATACAAAATAATGAGCAGCGTTATGATAAAGATGCTGTGTGTGGCTGTATAACTGTCTCTGTAGCTTTGTTATGGTACTGGTACGGTATGGAGAAATCATCACTTCCATACACAGAATAATATGATTTATCTGAAGATCATAAGAAAATAAATGAACATATCAAATAAAAAATTCAGACATAGGTCAGAGCTTCAGGGGCTGCATGTAAATGAACCATGTTCAACTATGTCTGTTGGTTCGAAATCTGTTGGAAATTGTTCATCTCGACATTTTAGAAGCAGTTTGTTTGTTAAGTTCTGTTATGAAGCTTTAACATAGGTATTTCTGCTGTTGCTATCTCAGTGTAAAAGTGCATGTGATGAGTAATGGGTGGAGCTGACTCTAAAACTACGTGCTTGTTAGTCACAATCAGGTAGCCAATGAACATACCCTGTATGATCCTCCTTTCAGAAGCTTACAATAATCAAAGTTTACAAAATGGATAAGCAGCTGGATAGCTTAGTGGTAAGACTACACACCTTTGGGCCGGAGCATCTGTATCCAGTAAAGGTCCCTAGGCTAGATCCCCCATGCTCACCAAGCCTAATATTACATTAAAATGAAGCCATACCGACTCGGACATCGCCTGGATTAACAAGGTCCACGTCAGGTGTTGAGGAACCAGGACACACTGATGAGAAGTGGGCTGCTGGAACCAGAAGGCACAAGTGGGCAAGAGATTAAAATAGGGTGCTGTTGGAATGCTGCAAGTAACCCCAGTGGGAGGGGTTACATGAATAAGATGAAGGCCCTAAGGAATCATCGATACCCAGCATCCAGATTGATGGCAAAACAACTAGTAGCTCAGTGTTCCAACATTCGGAAGAAAGAACTGCTCTCATGGCTAGAGATTGATGAGCTACTACATAAATCCTATGGCAACTAGCCAGGATGACAGGTCAGGGGGGAGATATCATCATGACCACCCGAGATTGAGTACCAATCCTCAAGTGCAATAGAAGAAGTCTTGTTGAGTGCGAGAGGAACTGACCTGAAAGATAAGATCATGGCGAAACTTGAAACCTGGACCCTCCATAGCGGTTACCAAGATTATGTGAGGTACCCTCTGAAGGTCTAGCTGATGTGAATGCAGCACTGCGGACAATAACTACTGTGACCATTACAGAGACTAACCACTAATATATTCTTTTTTCTTATTTTTTTGGATTTTACTCTGAACTGTTGCTTCAGGTTTGTTGAAGGTTCAAACATGAAGGCTTACATCCATCTTTTATACAATCTATACACACTTTTGCCTCTGCATGATATCAATGACATGGGTAACCCTAATGTCCTCTCTTAGAGAACTGAAGCCACACCCACCTGCTGGTTGAACCTGCTGGTTACAACTGACAGCCAATGAGAAGAAAGTTGGATCTATAGATCAATAGCAGCAGGAAGGTAGCTAAAACAGCTTGTTTCAGAGAGAGGATAAAGTGAAGGGCTGTTCTAAGGCCCAGTGTAAAGAAAATAGGATTCATAGTGGTGTGAATTCTGCATAGCTACTATTGTACTGCAGAACCCAGAGGGCAAAAACATGGCTGGAAACTAGCACAGGACAAAGACTGTGTAGAAATATTTGGGTGAAACACTGCCACAATCTGAACGTTTGTCTAGAAGAAGAACAAAAGTATCCTGAATGTTGCACAGTCTTGTTGTCTGTAAATTTAAGGTGACTTATAATCAATTTCCACAGTACTGGCAGCCCTAATATTACTAATAATACTAATAATAAATACATAAATACCAATACAATTAAACACAATACTTTCCCTGTGACAGCTGGGACAGGGTTCCCAGCTGTCCTGATTTGGATAAGCAGAAGAACGTGGATGGATGGATGGATGGATGGATGGATGGATGGATGGATGGAATTTAATTATAATATTTTACAGCACTCCCTGTGACAGCTGGGATAGGCTGGGCTGTTGGTTAAGAAAATGCAGGGATATAATGATATGATGATTAAGATGTTAAGGACATCTTAACTCAAGCTGCCACATAGATGTGTCCCATCTGAAATACTGAACTAATGCAAAGCACTCTCACATTCACCACCACACGTTTCACGTGGCTATAAAATGTTGTAGCAGCACATCAGAGAAAAATAATAAATAAATAAATAATAGCACAATAGGTGCCCTTTAAGAATTCTATAAAACAAAGTGCACCCAATAAAAGCATATTGGACAGCTTTATCTCACTTGGGGTTGGCTTCAGTTGTAGAGTTGGTGCAAATGTTCATGTATTTCTGCCCAAAATAAGTTTTGTTGTGCGTTGTGTGTGGACCCTGGCAGAGAGATGACTCAGAGGCTGGACTGAGGCAAAAGGCTTTTTGCACAAAGCTCAGCAGGAGACGTGATACAAAGCAACACGAGACCACGACTGACGACAAACTAAAGTCACTAGTGTATATTCCAGAAAACACACATACACCCACATGCACACACAGGTGCAACAGTGACAATCAGATGCTTTCTGAGCCTCCCTCTCGGCCATCAGCTCACAGCAGCAGATCTTCTGCTCCCTGGGACAGATGACACTAAGGACCACGGACAGCTACTGCACCGCTCTTGGCTGTTTGATCAGCACTCTGGATAGAAGACTACAAACTTACAGAACCCAGCAGAAGAAAAGGGATGATTGTGTGACCGTTGTTTGTAAAAAGTGAACGCTGGTCAAAAACAAGCTGTAACTCAGCACTAAAGAAGCTCGGCAAGCAGTTTATCAGGAACGCAATGCACATGCTTATTCATACAGTTACCCAATCAGCCAATCATGAAGCAGCAATAGAGTGGCTTAAGTCCTGCAGATATAGGACAGGTAAAGGAGATACGATCTGAGTGACTTTGACAGGGGGCACGACTGTCGCTGGCATTTAGTGGCGACTCAGACAAAATTCACTCAAATACAGATACAAATTTTAAAGTTACTTGCAGGCGACGTACGTTGAACGTGACTTGTGAAAGAAACACAATTAAAAAGTGAATTAATTAAAGATTACTTTGCTGAGACCAATATAAAACCAGGAAATGAATCATGTAGTAAGTCATTCAACTCCATCACAGTTTACAGGTTACTTGCCATTAGACCTTGAGTTCAGTTTCAGATGTAACTGTGTGTGAGCTCGATGAAATTCTGACCAATACTCCACGAGGGGTGGCGATTCTCGTGAATTCTGGACAGATGGATGGATAACAGATGTCTTCCCGTGGCATAAGGTCATCGGGCCTTTAGCTGGATGAGCTAAAAATGGTAAATGTGATTGGAGAAAATCAGGGTTGTGTAGCCATGATTCAAAACAATACGTGGTAATGCAGATTCTCAATTAGGATTGTGCAGAATCAGTGAATCAGTTTCTCTCTCTCTGTCACCACACACACACACACACACACACACACACACACACACACACACACACACACACACACACACACACACACACACACACACACACACACACGCACACACACTGGGGAAAAAAGAACAGTTCCAGCATCAATACCCATCAGGGAAACACTGACCTTTGTGTGTGAGTGCACAGCTCTCAGTGCATTCATCCATATACAGCTGTAAGTGTATGCGTCGCTCACGTGTGACCATGTGTGCATGTGTGTGCGTGTTTGTGTGTGAGTGTGTGACCTTTCTACCAGCTGCTGTCTCTCTGTGTTTCAGACATCATGATGGTATTTTCCTCTCACCGGGGACCCATCGCCATATGAAACAGGAGAAACTGCTCTTCGCTTCCTCTTTTCTCAGTCATAGTGTGTTCTCCCCTCCTCATATCTGCTCAACTGGAAAGTTAACTGTTGGCAATGTTTTGAGAAATATAATAATAATAATAATAATAATAATAATAATAATAATAAAAATGAATGTCTGTCCCTGACTGTGTGTTAATCAGTGTTTAAAAACACAATAAGAGGGAAAAACTGTGCTGATTTCTACATGACTCCCACAGTGCCTTCATGTAAGTACCAGCTCGAACTGGTCTCATCAGTTTTTCCTCATGAGGACCAAAGGGAGGCTTTAACGTAAAATACACCTGCCCGTCACTGAAATCCACTAGGACTGCTTTCCTCCTGCATGTGTGATGACATTAAACTCTGCGTTGTGACAACCAGCTCCAGCAGTCGACATGCTGTTTTGACAGCCAATTACATCCAGCCTGTAGCCAGAATCGTTGCAGCGCAGGTGGATCTAGCTCTTGAGTTATTTATTTCAAGGTCACCTGGGGTTAAGGGAATATCCCTCCCTCCAGAAACACTGTTGGCACTAGCACATCCAAGGTTCCTGGGCTTGATTCATTTATGATATTAATATAATCTGGTTGCTGGCGCATGGAAGAAAAGCTGAGGAGGTAAAGCTTTCTCACCCCCCCAACACACACACACACACACACACACACACACACACACACACAGAATCTAATCGGTGATTGCATCTCCAGGAAGTCTCTCTGCTAAATAAAGTGGCATCAAAGTGTTTTAATACAGCGAATCAGCTGTGGGTATAGCTGTATCTACTGTGTGTGTGTGTTTAACTCCGTCTCACTCTCACTGGCTGCGTAGCTCATTATTCTTACTGAGTCCTTTAGCACTCTGATACTTATTCCCACACAGATAACATTCCATATTCACACTCAGATATAAACACTATATTAATGGAAGACATTTATGCAGGTGCTAACTCACAACATGCTGCTAGTGCTGTGATTCATTTATACACAGCACGCTGTGTGTGAACGTGGGTAAAAAAAGAGACACTGACATAAACACATCCCGACACACACAAACTGGTAAATGAGAGTCTAAATGACACAGTTGATGCTCTCTGTACTCTCAGGCCACAGTAATCTACTGTAAGCTTTGGTACTATTGTGTCTTCTTTGTGTGCACAGAGGTTCCTGTACACACTTGTTGCTTTACTGTGTTTTATGACGTTATGTGCAGAATATGTGCCTGCCTGCTCTCTGAAATAGAGCTTTACATATTTGCCCAGAGCTAACCTGGCCTTAACTCTGGCTCCCATGGATCGGTTGCTGGCCCCTGTGGCACACACCTGACAATCAACACACGTGACAATAATCAGTTACAGATAAAGCTGATACTGCTGATCTCAGATCAGTATGTGTTTGAGGCACATCTGTCCGCAGAATCAATTTCTTCCATTCCAAACTCTCTCCACCATAGTCGAGACCAAAGAGCTGCCAAAAGAGATCACAGATAAGACTGTAGACCTGCACAAGGCTGGATTGGTCCACAGGATCACCAGCAAGAAGATTGGTGAGAAGGTGTCAACTGTTGAAATGGAGCAAATATAAAATGATCATCACAACCCTCTGTATGCAGCTCCATGCAAGACCATGACCATGCCTCATGCAGTGAGGATGGTTATGAGAAAGGTGGTTGTGGCGTGGGTGTGGTCTCTGGTCGGCTGCAGAGGAGGGGTGACGCAGCGAGGGTGGTGCAGGGGCGGGGTGAACGGGTGTGCTGGGACGTGAATGTGATTGTGACTCTTTATATGTTCACAGTGACAGTCGGAGAGGAAGGAGAGCGGAGGTGACAGCGGAGCGGGAGTGTCTGTGTCCCACTGTAAAACCACAGTAAACCGAATGTCAAAATAAAGAAGTGCTGTCACCACGTCCGAGTCTTGTATGTGTGTAAAGGGTCCAACTTCACAGTGGTGGATCAGCACAAAGAGTTACACTGGCAACACGCTATCTTATAATGGGATGAATGAGGACCCACGGTTGAGGAAGAGCTTCCAGAGCTTCCATACAGTACAGGAAGAAGAGGGAACAAAATGTGGACATGGGTGCCTCTGCTACAAGGTGTCCTCAGTTATCATATTTTAACCCCAATGATACTATGTGGTCTAAAGGCTGAGCCCAGTTTTTGATCGGGTATAGTGAGAAATACCTGTTGTAGAATAAAATCGTATATCACCATAATGTAATATCATCCCATACTGTAAGGTTAAGGTGCAACGTTAGAGAGAAAACCCCAGGAATGAAATGATGGTGGGAAAGAAGAACTCCTTCAACACTCTACACCCAGACAGAATTCTGTCTGAATTTTCCAGATGCCTGAGAATGACAAAAGGAAAAGTACATTTTCATCATATCTTCCTCTTCACTTCTCTATCCTATCGTATCGCATTCATCCTCTTACTCCTCATCTCCTGAAGTCAGGGCTCTAACATATAGTAGGGAAACGTGTAAAATACGAGAATCTATAGCTGATACTTTTTACAATTAGTTATTGTTACCAGATAAGTAATGTGACTGTCCTATTGCCGGACAGCTGATAATGAGCCTGCTACTACAAGCTAACATTATCGTAGCTAATGTTAAGCCTGAGAGTCCCAAATTTCAGACCTTTTCTGATTAAAAGAACAGTTTGATTACATTCTTTTCTTGTATGAACGTTTCTTCACCAGTTGCCTGAGTGCTAGATGCTAGATCAGCTTCACGCTGGCTAACAGCGGTTAACACTGGCAAAAAAATGCGAGCTCTTACTGAGAGAAAAGTTCAGCAACTTACGTCAGTATCACTGTGATCTGTCAGAAGCGTCACTGACTCAGACCATGATGGGGCTCTTTTCACCAAACTTTAAAGTCTCCTCAAGTGTAAACAGATGCCAGTGCTTCACACCCTGCATTTTGACAGTGGAGGTAAAAAGTCATGTCAGCCTAAACTTACAGCGTGCTGGTCAAAGTGTTTGAACTAAATCTGTGGTAAAAATGTAAAATATTGCAATATATATATCCTCTGGCAACTAGAGACCAGTGGCACAGAGAAACCCGATAATGAGTTTATATCGAAACAAACGATAGCGTATAATGTGAAATGATAGATGTTTTCATTTCATCATCCAGTATATTTCGTCATATCGCACAGGCCTAGTATTAATAGTTGTTGAGCTACATGAGTTCTCAGGAGGTCATTAAGTGTGATTCTGTTTCCTGTGAATTTCTGTTATTTTAGACTGAACCAGTGTGGTGGAGCCAATCTGCCGACCTGGCTAAAAACACAAATCATTTCACACTAACAGTGTCCTTGGGTGTTTTAAAATAAATGTATTATTATTATTATTAACAACATTAATGCTGTTTCCAATTTAAATTGTCAACAAAATATTTTTACGGTTTGCTGTAATCTGTACTTTATTTCTTTATTTTATATCACTGCTGAAGTATGTTAGAATATCATATCCTGCATACTTTACACTTTTAGAAACAATGGCCTGGATTCTCACCCACAGACCTTGCATTCTTCAGTGGGAATATTTCCTACCGTAGAGATGCTCTGACAACAACATTTTTAGAGAATGTTATTTTGAACTTCTGAGAGCAGATATACCCTTGCTCCACTTCCAGAGCCACCACAACTCTCGAGGTGAGAAAACAAGATTTGAGCTGGCATTGCTAACCTGACCTCTGCACTTGTGGGGGTGGCCTGTATTCTCCGTGTGATAAAGCCTGGCCTGTAGGCCTGCAGCCAGAGTGCTCAGCGCTACACTGGATATGAAACATCACAAGTAATAACACTCCCCTGGTGTAGCACCTCTCTATTTCTTTCATTTTCTTCCCTCTTGAATATGTTTCTACCTTGTTATCTTTTTATGCACCACCCTGCCTGTAATATTTTTCTATTCTTCGATGGACTGCTTCCTTAATTCTTATCCTTGAAAAGAAACAGTGTACAAATAACTTTGCTCTGAAAGGTTCTCTTACAACATCCTCTCCACTTATGTTTTATGTTCAACAATGTAACAATGTGTAGTTGACAAAGCACAAATGTACTAATTACAGTACAAGGTTTTAGGGTGGGGATACCACAGTCATCTCAATCAATACTAGATTTTTTTTTAATTAAAAAAACCAAACATCTGTCATACTCCAGGAAACCATGAAGGATGTTATTTTTTTTCCTTAGAGCTCACAAAAAGTGATCCAATTTCAACTAGCTGGTTTAGTTACTAGCCAAGTCGAATAACTTGGTTAACTTGGTTAAATTGAAAAAAACTATATATTGTGTCACATTTAAAAGTTCTCTTTTTGTAAGTGAAGCCTCACACACGGTCACAATCAAAGCTATCATGCCCCGAATTTTATGCTATAAAAGTATGGCTGAGAAATAAATCTATGCTCTGTAGAGATTTTAAAAAAGGGGAAATTAACTGTGGAGATCAAAACACATTTTTCTTTGTTGTGTGTTTTTGGGATTTTTTGTTCTTTTTTTCCAGGCTGTAAATATGTTAATTTGGAAGAGAGAAGGGGAGCGTTGGTACACTTTGATCCATGGTACCCAGAATTTACTACAACAGCACTGAATAAACCTTAGTCCATCCAGAGCTGTGCTGCTGGTCTACTCACTCACTCCCACACATGCATCATTACTGTCCCACAACAGATCCACTTGTAAGCCCTTCTTTTCATTCAGAAGGACCAGTCCCACCTCACTGACCAACCGATGACCGCAACCTCTGCTCCTCTGATGCCAAGCTCCAGTCTAGACTAATCAAGGCCTGGGGCAACAGAGCATACTCGATAGCCACCATCTCAAACTACAACTCTTGCCTGTACAGGTCCTAGACTGCTTCTTTTATGCCATGATTTGAATTACCTTCTGAAACTATGCTTGTTTGGGTGACTTAAGTGCTCAGAGACTGAATCAGCACATCGTATCTTTCAGTACTGTTGAAGATTCTACAGAAATAAATAAACAATATTACAACAAATTGATAAAAAAATGAAGAAAATTTGTGGAGCAACATTAAAAAGAAAATACATAACTCATCCTGGAAACTTATTGTATTGTGTCTTGTGGGTTCAGTTAGCATTCAGTAGGATTAGATCTTCCTTTTAGAAATCCCACTTATCGCTTCTCTCAGATGCCTAATGAGCTTCCATTTGTCTCCAATCATCTTTCTTCCCCCTCCCTGTCTTTTAATTAAAGTATCCTCTTTTACCTTTACATGGAACATCAAAGGAGAAACACCAGTTCCTGCTAATTGGAGGTAGATTTGAGGCTTTAACAATATTTTGTTTGGATTAATTTCCTCCCGGTGCATAGGTGTACAGAGAGGACAGATGGGGGAGGGGGAAATGGATTTTTATAGGTGGCAAAAAAACAAGAAAAACAAAATCAGACAAATAATGAGATCACTACAGGTAAAAATAGGACACAATTGGTATTTTGTTTTGCTAATTTCCTGTTTTTCACAGGTGAGGCAGAGGGATTATGGGTAAAGTAAAAATAGTGGCTCTTGAAAATTAAACAGGATGCACATAACCACTAAAATAGCAAGAAGGCAGAGAGATATGAAAGAGAATCATCAGCATGGGAACCATTAGCAAGGCACCAGAGCAAAAACAGCTTAAACCTAATTATAAATGCTGCTCAGACGGCAGGAAACAATATTTTGCAGCACCTATTGCCTCTTGTTGAGTCAGTGTTGCAGGTCAGTGCAGCAATATCACAAAAACAAGGTTTAATTATCACCTCTTGTCTTGTGTTCATTGCATAATGACATATCTAAAAGATGAAGAAAAAAAAGGTCAAACATTTCCAAGAGTTTGGCGTCTCTTTATTTATCAAGTCGAAACATTCGCCCACACGAGGACTTAGGGGTGAGCGCAGCTGGCATTTAACAGAGCAGACTCAGTGGACTGAGATGGACAACATGTTTGAGTCCAGTGCAAACGTGCTCCTGGACGCTCATGGCATGCAGCTGCTTTGGAGACGCTGCTGGTCAGAATGACACCGATGTAGAACTGCAGAAATGTACCATAGCCCCTGATGCTCTGGAAGCAGAGGATGGACAGATTCAAATAGCATATTTGGTTAAGCTCTTTGAGGGTAAAATGACTATGACTGATTTGTCTCTGAGGGCGAGGCATTGGCTCAGTACACAGACCAGTGACTGGCACGCTGACTCACTCTAAACTTCACAGCAAAAGGACAGCAGGGTCAAATTAACCTCACATTCTATTTTCGTCAGAACTAGAATTTAAAGCAGCTTGACTTCCAGTTAGAGAAAACCTTTTGTGATCTGTGGCTGAAAGAAGCTACCTCTGTGAAGTCAGCCACATATTCACATCTTTTGAAACTTCTGCATCATGGTTACACTCAGTTGGAAAGTTGCAAAGAAAACCCTTTGTGGTTTGAAGCTGAGATTTAGGGTTGACGATATGACGATATCCCTCATACAGGGTTGGGATAACATCTACTTCTTTAAACTGAACTTTGTCCTGTATAGCAGCGGTCCCCAACCTTTTTTGAACCACGGACCGGTTTATGTCCAACAATATTTTCACAGACCGGCCTTTAAGGTGTAGCGGATAAATACAACTAAATAAAACCAGTACCAGTACCAAAAAAAGAAGATTTATTCATAACACACGGGAAAAGACCCAGGGAAAGAGTTAACGATAACAACAATAAAAAAATAACAATAAAACCCCCCCACAACATATACATATTTCAGGGCCCTCATGGAGCTTATTAGTTGGGTTTTCTTTGTGATTTAGCTGGAAGCAAATAGCAATTTGCAAATTCAGGAATTTGGTTAAATTGGTAAACTTACGAGCATTAGCTAAACTTTAAAAATGGCAGTAGTACAGCCAGACAAGTGTTTAGGTTTATATTGTTGGATTGTCATTTATGCTTAGAAACATATACTTATACATTCATACAATTATGTAATCGATTGCATATTGATAGGATGTCTGATCCTTAACAGTCTGCAACAACCCTGTGTACCGTGAAGAGGGGAGTACGTACACTCCTCTCCCAGAGTGTTCTGGCATAGATCACACACCTCCTAGGGTCATGAGAGAGGTTGTATCTTCTCTCTTGATATACGATATAGCAAACACATCTATATCTGTTTGAATGTAAGAGCCTTTGGGTTAAGTGAACTGCTGGACTCCCTGGCACCAGCAGGTCTGGGGAGTGACCCCCCCCCCCCACATACACACACACACACACACACACACACACACACACACACACACACGCATGCCTATACATACACACAGACAAGGTAGTCTTTGTTCACATGTATGTCTGTGTAAGACGTCATATGTTAATGAGACTATGCATATTCATGTAACCACAATAAAGAGCAGTGCTACGAGAGAGCTGACGAGAGCGACTGGGGTTCGAGCGAAAGGAATAGTGCTCATCACGGTTCTCTCCCTCGTGCACGAGATTACCCAAAGAGTTCAGCCTGGTGTCTAATGCTTTTGCTGTTGTAGTAGAATTGTCTTGGTCGTTCCAGAAATAGGTCTGTGCTAGACAAACCTATCACAAGTCAGTTTAGTTTAGAACTGCTTGGAGTTCTCTAGAGCTGTCTCGATCTACCTTTAGGGTACTCTAAGTGTGAGGGTTAGAGGGTACTCCAACTGTGCTTAAATAGGGTTTAGTGAGAACTACATCATTGTTGCATGATGTGCTTGAAGTTTCAGCGGAAAGCTTTGATGCAAATTTCAAGTGTTTTTCAAAAAGCCTTTATTCTCTGTGGCTACACTAAGAAATAGCTTCCATCAGTTCATTATAGTCCCAAGCAGGATTTGACAGTCTTCCAGCAGAACAGCTCATTCAAAGTCACCTTGACTGCATAAAGGAAAGCATTACTCACACTCTGTGCTCTTTCACTGGTAGCCTAAGCATTCAAATTAGAACCCAAGGGGTTTAAATGTCATATAAGCAAATGTACACAGCCTACGTCAGCTGAGTCACTCTCCCCGACAGAGATCCATGACTCCGTTTGTGGAGTTCATTCATGACTCGGTATCTTAGACAGGTCTATTCTAATAGTGCATGAACAGTAATGTCTTGAGTGAAATCGACACAGATAGCTTTGAACTGATTAATGTGACGTTGCAGACATGGAAGTGACTCCTCAGCAAAATCATCCATCAAAACTGTTGCAAACCATGAGGCATCCATGCTGACTCAAAGGCACCAACTGCAGTTCTGCATGTGGTTTTTAATGTTTATTTAGATAGACTGAATATTTATTTTGCTTTGCTTTTCATTTTTGCAGTGGTGTGTAGACAGTATGTAATCATAAATGATCCCAAAAATTGTATAAAACCTGAGTGTAACTATTCCTATGTTCACTCCATCACTGGATCTTTCCAGTGATGGAGTAGGTCTAGACTTACTTACTTACGACAAGTATGTAAAAATTAGCCACTAAATGGCCAGCTTAAGTACACCTACTCTTAAAAAGTTATCTATATTCTAACATGGATTATAAATATCAGCTTTTGACTCTAATGACCAGGCTTTGTAATAAATCTGCAGATTTCTCTTTTAGAGTTGCAAACTTTCTGTCATGATGAGTCAGGCCTTAGAATTTCACAGTGCAGAAAAAGTCCGACTTTTTGCTCCTAACTTTACTTTCTATATTGTATTCAGCTGTTTCTTAGCTGAATGAGCTGGTATTCAGCTGCAAACTCTGAGCAGAGCATATTCTGGGACATGTTGTTTCAGGCTGAGTCACCCACAACACAAATCTACTGTATCCTCTGTTTGCATCTTCCCTCAGACATTTCTGCATTGCTGATGTTGATACCTGCTGCTAAAAGAAGTGTTATTTACAGTGCTGACGTAAACACATGGTGCTGTTGTTTGCACATGAATAGAACTGTAAAGAATCACATTTCCAACAGGTTTTGTTTCAAACTATTTAGAGCAAAGTGTTTGATAAGGAGGCACGGTGTGGTGGTTAAACCTATTTCCTCAGAGCAAGAAGGTTCTGGGTTTGAATCCAGGCTGGAGCCTCTCTGTGCTCTTCCCAGCTTCCTTACTTGATCCCTGCGTGCTGGTCTGGTTAATACGTGATTAGTGGTGATTCTAAATTGACTAATATGTCTCTATGGGTTGATTCTGCCTCAGTGTTGATCTGTCCACACTGTACCCCACATTTCACATTATAGCTAGGATAGATCATGTCTAATTAAGATGACATTATAGTTCTTTATAACAGTGTTTTAAGCTCCAGTCTTGCTTTTTTACAAATGCTATTCACTGAGCTGTAACTCAGTTTTAATCATGAGTGAGGTCTTACAGAGCCAGTCCAGTGCATTTAACAGAGTTTATAGAAGTTCTCATTTCATGATGATGATTTTTTATCTGATTGTGAGCTTTGTGTGATATTTTCAGGAAAGTCAAATAGTCTAGAAATATTTTTATATTGCTATAAAAATAATTTTTATTCTATCTCAGAAAATAAATGTGGTGAAAACATACTGCATTTTTAATCATAAAGCTGCATCCACAGAGGATATAATCAGGGACTATAGAAAGTCAATGACATTCACTCATCAGTGGAAAAAATACATTTTGACTGATGTGGGTGGGCCCTGAGAAAAAAAACTTTTCTCAACTTTAAGATGAGTGATTGAAGCATCTGCCAATGAGAGTGCAGGACACCAATGATTGACATATGACATAAATATGTTAGAGGGTTATCTAGGTGTTCGAAGCCTGAAATGACCAATGGTGACCAACAGTCATCTTCAAAGTGTGGTCATAGCTAATTTGAGATCTGGGACTCTTCTGTGTATTTTGAAGACAAGCAAAAAAAAAAAGTAAACAGGCTTCAGAATGATTATTTTCTTTGTCTCCTGACAGACGAGACTAAGGAACTCTATTTTTAAAAATAACAAAAATGACACCTGGATGACTTACTGTTAGAGTCATCAGCGGTGATGACTCAGCCCTCAGAGACCTTATGAGTTATGCAGCTTTCTTCATAAACTCAACTGTTCTTATTGCCAGAGTCTGAACTGATAGACAGTTTATAAGAAATAGAAGTTTCCTGACTCTCTCGGTTGCTCCAACAAAAGACTTAGTTATGAAAAAGAGAAGTAACACTCTTGGTTGCTTAAATATCAGGTTGCATCACAAACTAATGTGCGTACTTAGCTAGTAGCTACTTTGTGCGCAAGCGAGGTAATGCAGCAATCAAGCTGCTGCTTTGTATATCAAGCAATTTCTCTTCCTTAACAAATAAGATAGCATTAGTCACAAGAAAGACAAGTTATTTAATGAAGCACTGATTAATGACAGTCACAAATCATTAGCCAAAACACAAAAAAAGAACACAGGAAATCTAATATATAGAATTACATCCTCAAATAACAAATATGATCAAGTTTTATGCAGCATAAACCATAGAAATCAGAGTAAATACAGTAACTTTAGTAGACAAGTGTAGAATAAGAATGTAAAGTGTCTTCTACCCCAGCCCGACAAAACGTCCAGTGGGAATTCACGTAAACTCTGATTTTCACACATTTGTGATCAATGTTCCCTCTAAGCTGCACGCGTGCGCAATTGCGCACTGCTGGCACGGTCTCTGCGCACAAACAAAAAAAAATCTAACCTGAATTGAAATTAAAATTAATACTTTAACAATTCTGTTTTGCAGTGTTAGTCAGTAAGTGACTGGCTGCTCCCGTATGGGATTAGAATGATGCCACCTTATCCCATAGTCCAGCCAATGATGCGATTCACATTCGTATATACGCAGCTAATCAACGTCGCTGACAGGCTATGACAGCGTCCTTATGTGCCGACACCGGTGTTTTAGCTAGCGTGTTTTAGCTGGCGTGGCTGATGTGGAGTGAAGCCACGTTAATGACAACGTGTACAACCATTGGAGATGTGAGCAGGACAGACGGAACAACTGACGGAAAAAGTGTGGACTTTATACCAGTTTTTAAATTGTGTTGATAGGCCACGTAAAACCAGAGTTATGATAAAAATATCTGCAATGTTTGGTTTTCTTCCTGAATACTGTCGTTGTTTATATTTACTGCGGGAAGAAACGGTAAAAACGGCGTTTTATAAGAAAAGCACTCTCCGCCTGTGAGCAAAGACAACCCCCCTCCCCCAGCCTTTCCTATTAGACGAAAAATGTACCATGTCAACCAATCAAAAAGTGATATGGCAACATGGCATTTAGTTGTTTAGGAAGGGGGAAGTTTTAGGAGTGACGGCGGTGTTTTGAGATGTGAGAGATTTGAGACGTTTAGTGCAAATCTTGTGTAGTTAGTGTGTAGTTAGTGTGTAGTGTAGTCAATAGTTTTGTTGTGTGTGTCAGAACAATGAGGCGACTGCTGAATGTTACAGGTGTTACAGGAGTGATACATCTCCTGTTGTCAGGCCTGCAGGTATCAGGCTGTTGTTCTCCTTTATCTCATAGTGGACAGAAATTATTTTTTGGAGTGGCACAAATAATTTGTGTGGCATCAAATTTGATGCAGAACAGCTGATTGTTCTGTAAATAGTTTGAAATGTTTATTTAAAAAAACGCCTTGGCTGCATTTTTAGGTAAACAGCTGCAAAAAACTTTGTTGTTTGCAAAACTCTGTTACTTTTTTGAAGAAGTAACTATATAATTAATTGCCCAACATTGGTCATTATATACTGTATTTTGCAGACAGAGAGTTACAGACTCTCTCCCAGACCACAGACTCAGACTCATAATACAAGTCAGAGCTTTATATATATATATATATATCAGGTCGGACGGTCCTGATCCCCAAGGACCCCAAGAAGGGACCGGTCCCATCCAACTACCGACCAATAACCTGCCTCAGTACTACATGGAAGCTCCTGTCAGGCATCATATCGGCTAAGATGAACAGGCACATGGGTCAATACATGAGCGGGGCACAGAAAGGGATTGGCAAGAATACCAGAGGCGCAAAACACCAGCTACTGGTAGACAGAACAGTCAGCCGAGACTGCAAGACCAGACTGACCAACCTGTGCACAGCCTGGATTGATTACAAGAAGGCCTATGACTCAATGCCCCACACATGGATCCTGGAATGCCTAGAATTGTACAAGATCAACAGGACCCTAAGAGCCTTCATCAGGAACTCAATGGGGATGTGGTGTACAACACTAGAGGCCAACTCCAAGCCCATAGCACAAGTCACCATCAAGTGCAGGATCTACCAAGGAGATGCTCTGTCCCCACTGCTGTTCTGCATAGGCCTGAACCCCCTCAGTGAGATCATTAACAAGACTGGCTACGGATACCAACTACGAAACAGAGCGGTTGTCAGCCACCTCCTGTACATGGATGACATCAAGCTGTATGCCAAGAGTGAACGAGACATCGATTCACTGATCCACACTACCAGGCTATACAGCAATGACATTGGAATGTCGTTCGGACTGGAGAAGTGTAGTCGGATGGTAACAAAGAGAGGGAAGGTACTCAGAACTGAGGGGATTGAGCTACCAGAAGGCAACATTGCAGACATAGAGGACAGTTACAAGTACCTGGGGATCCCGCAGGCGAATGGGAACCATGAAGAGGCCGCTAGGAAAGCTGCAACCAACAAGTACCTGCAGAGGGTCAGGCAAGTCCTGAGGAGTCAGCTGAACGGTAAGAACAAGATCCGGGCCATCAACACCTACGCCCTGCCCGTGATCAGGTACCCTGCTGGGGTAATAGGCTGGCCAAAGGAGGAGATAGAAGCCACTGACATAAAGACAAGAAAGCTCCTGACCATGCATGGAGGGTTTCACCCCAAGTCCAGCACCCTGAGGCTGTACGCTAAGCGGAAGGAAGGAGGCCAGGGACTGGTGAGTGTCAGCACCACAGGCCAGGATGAGACAACAAACATCCACGAATACATCACGAAGATGGCCCCAACTGACAGCGTGCTCAGTGAATACCTCAGGCAGCAGAAACCCAAGAAAGAGGAGGAAGGCGAGCAACCATCATGGAAGGACAGGCCCCTGCACGGTATGTACCACCAGCAGATAGAGGAGGTGGCTGATATCCAGAAATCCTACCAGTGGCTGGACAAAGCTGGACTGAAAGACAGCACAGAGGCACTAATCATGGCAGCACAAGAACAAGCTCTGAGTACAAGATCCATAGAGGCTGGGGTCTATCACACCAGGCAAGACCCCAGGTGCAGGCTGTGTAAAGATGCCCCAGAGACAATCCAGCACATAACAGCAGGGTGCAAGATGCTAGCAGGCAAGGCATACATGGAGCGCCATAACCAAGTGGCCGGCATAGTATACAGAAACATCTGTACCGAGTATAACCTGGAAGTCCCGAGGTCAAAATGGGAGATGCCCCCAAGGGTGGTGGAGAATGACTGAGCTAAGATCCTGTGGGACTTCCAGATACAGACGGACAAAATGGTGGTGGCTAACCAACCGGACATAGTGGTGGTAGACAAACAGAAGAAGACGGCCGTAGTGATCGATGTAGCGGTTCCGAATGACAGCAATATCAGGAAGAAGGAACACGAGAAGCTGGAGAAATACCAAGGGCTCAGAGAAGAGCTCGAGAGGATGTGGAGGGTGAAGGTAACGGTGGTCCCAGTGGTAATCGGAGCACTAGGTGCAGTGACTCCCAAGATAGGCGAGTGGCTCCAGCAGATCCCGGGAACAACATGGGAGATCTCTGTCCAGAAGAGCGCAGTCCTGGGAACAGCTAAGATACTGCGCAGGACCCTCAAGCTCCCAGGCCTCTGGTAGAGGACCGAGCTTGAAGGATAAACCGCCCGCAGGGGCGAGATGGGTGTTTTTTATATATATATATATATATTAGGGGTGCAACGATACTCGTATCGATATTGAACCGTTCGATACAGTGCTTTCGGTTCGGTACGCATGTGTATCGAACAATACAAAATTTTTAATTTATTTTATCAACTTTTCTTCTGACGATGCTGTCTGTGTTGAGAGCTCAGTGGATCTGCGTTCGACTACTCCGCCTAGGCTGCACTGTCGAGCGCAGATCCACTGAGCGCAGCGCAAGCTAGCAAGACAGAAGCTTGGCTCGTTGCAACATGGCAAATTGAACCTCCCCCACCCTCATTCAGATCTGGCCTTTGGAACTGTTTTGGTCTTCATGTGAAGTATGACCCTGAAGGTAAGCGCATCATGGACAAAAGTAAAACAGTATGTCGGATGTGCCACGCAATG
Organism: Pelmatolapia mariae; assembly: GCF_036321145.2. Classification (NCBI taxonomy): domain Eukaryota; kingdom Metazoa; phylum Chordata; class Actinopteri; order Cichliformes; family Cichlidae; genus Pelmatolapia; species Pelmatolapia mariae. The sequence goes on along the minus strand of NC_086228.1, from coordinate 37,498,256 downwards.
CTCAATTACATGGGTGGGAACTAGTGCTTAGCGCAGTTTGCTCGTTAACGTGTTGACGCTGTCCAGCCCCACGCACGGGGCGATCCGCGGTAGCTCATTAACGGAGATTTGCCGTGTTGTGGCGTTAACGTCATTTCAACGAGATTAACGCTGACAGCACTAGTGGGAACACAACGAATATGACTGCACATTTACTCCGACATCATCCTAGTGCAAAGACAAGTGGAAGCAGACAAAAACAACAAGCACGCATGCTACAAACTTTACCCGAGTCATTTAGACAGCCGTTAGCACATGATTCTCCTTATGGGGACCTGATATGTTTAATATGCTGCTGAGAATATAGCCCAGAAGAAGCGTATAGTATAGCTTTTATTTTGGAAAGAGCCATTTCTCTGTAATAAACTCTCTTTTCCAAAGATGAGGGATTTCTCCATGAGATATTTATGTTTTTATTACTTTGTCGTTTCAGCAACATTAAATTTAAAAACTGTACTTTTGAGTTAAAATATATATTTATAATTTTAATAAATGACAAATTAAAAAAGCATGAACATTTTTTGTATCGAAAAAATATCGAACCGTGACACCAAAGTATCGAACCGAACCGAACCGTGAATTTTGTGTATCGTTGCACCCCTAATATATATATATAAAGAAAGTTGTGTTTTCAAAATTGGAGTTCAAGTTATTTTTCCTTCCAATAGTGTTAACATACTACACAGGTCATGAACAAGACTTTCTTAAATTTTCATTGTAAGTGGGCTAAAGCAGTTAATTAAAAGTAGTCTAACATAAATGTAAATGCTGTAATTTGATTACTTTAATAAAACATGTAACTTGGATGGATTGGATGCTGGCGTGACCACAGTGCACACGTCTGCTGTTGCTCACAGTGGTCCAAGGGACCGCTCAGGGAGTTTGTGTGTTCGCTCAGACACATGAAAAATTAGAGGGAACGTTATTTGTGATTCATAAAAAGTGCTAAAAGAAAACTGGGATGCTTCAGTTAATTCTTGTGGATTTTATTGATTAGTATTTAGTGGAAACTAAATGGAATGAAAACTTTAGTTTCCACTGGATCATCTCCAAACTTTAAATGCATTAGTCATTGAAGGACATGAGCACTTTCTTTGTTTCAGCTCGTTAAAACATTATTTTTTTAGTACAACATCAGCAACAATAAAAAGATTAATATACTGCACTATATTTCCATATTGACAATGATGTCATCAGCACAAATGATCTATGAAAACACTGGAGATGTCGTTATTGGGGATTACCAATGATGACATCAGCATAAAACATCATAGTGTTAGTGCAGTCCTTGCCCTTTGGGGGGAGTTACCTGGTTTTAAATGTAATTTATTTAAAAAAAAAAATTCAGTTACCGGCTAGCACTGCCAAAGAGCAGTGGGTCTACAGTTTATTTCAGCAGCTCATTTCACTCAGGGTTTGTTTGACTTTTTTAGGAGTGCAGTTCAAGAATTTCACATTTAGGAATTTAGGAATTGTTTATAAGTCGATCAACAACGAAAAGATAAAATAGGCATGTTTTTTGCATGTGTTTTTTTCACAGTAATGTCCCTGTTAATGTTGTTTCCTGTGATGCATCTTAAACTGAAGCATCGTTCGCCAGCTGGTTGTAAGTGGTGTGAAATGATCTGCTGCTCACCCTCATGCACTGAAATGACTGGATTGGGACTCATTACATTTGAACACTTGAGCAGTTGGTACTTTTGTGGGGATTTCCACATCTTCACTGCACAGGGAGTTTTTGACCTTTGGGCTGAAGCTCCTTCATATTTCAAAGGTAATCAAAAGGGCACACACACACACACACACACACACACACACCATACAGTAAACAGTGACACTATTTAGTAGGGCTGGGTATCGTCACTCATCTATAACAGATATTCTGTTTCACAAGGTCCCACTTTGATTCGATCCCTGATTCGATTTGATTTAATTTTGACTAAAAAATATTATAGTTCTGATCATTTATCAGTACATATCCATGTTTTTATATTTATGTACAAAAGCTGACACTGTGAGACTTCATCAGAGGTGTAAGTGTCACAGCAGATGCCTTAGTGTCAAAGTAACTGAGGATAAAGCTGAAGAACATGAAGGAGACTTTCCTGGCCTGGCGTTTTATAGCAGGTAACTGCCTTAAAAATATTCTGCATTAGATGAAAAACTATGAATCATCATATGAACATTACCTGATGCTGCTGAAGTGAATCAAAGTTACAAAGGTTTGATTAGAGACACAGCTAAGAGTTTTGAAATGTGGCATCATTTGTAAAAGTAAATGTAAATGTAAAAACATTTCTTTGGTATTGAACAGAAGAAATGAGACTTTCTTGTTGGAGGTCATTTTTGAAAACAAAAACAAAAACACAGTGGCCGACAGCACTGAACAGAATGGTAGACTGGTGCATAAAAACCAAGCAAATAATGCAGAAAACTGAGATTTTTGATGGTAATTGATTTTCAAACCTACCCCTACTGTGTGTGTGTCACGGTCCCTGTGTCTACCCGACCGCCTCAGTAAGGCTACATGTGCTCCCGCCTTTGGCCCGCGCTCCTGCTGTTAATCACACACCTGAGGCTCATTACCCAGCAGTCTACTGGCCACCATTTAAGATGGTGGCTCAGAACTTCTTGTTGCTGGACCGTCGTATTGACTCACATTAGTGTAACCCTGGCCGTAGTAATCTCTTGTGTTCCCAGTGATTTCCTGGTTGTAATTATTCCGTCTGTCTAGATTTCCCTGAACATGTTCCTGAGGTTTTTCCTGCCGTAGCGTGAGTGTGAGCTGAGAAGTGTAACCAGTTTGCGTGGAGTGTATTGGAGTACAGGAGTGGAGCCAGTGTAGGAAGGGGTGGAGCGAGGATTGTGGAGCGAGTGTGGAGTGTGTGTTTTCCCCACACACTGTGGATCCCTGGAGCACCGACCTTCCCGCCTGACTTTGTACATAGTTAACGTGGTGCTTTGTACATAAAGATTGTTTTGGCTGATTTCTGAATCTGTGTGTGAGTCCTTTACGTCAGCCCTGACAGTGTGGGCTTGTTTGGAAACAAGCATAGACTGTGGACTCAAAGAAACACTCCGTCCATCGAGTCATCCATCCATCGCTCTTTACTTCAAGTCCCACAAGCACACTCGCTGATCCATCTCACCAACAAGACAGTGTGTGTCATATCTTAGTGAGGATATGACACTAAAACCACATCGAGCCTCAAAAATGTCTTCAAACTCGTGGGGATGGGCATTTGGTCCCCACAAGCATAATACCATGCCAATTATCTGTCCTCACAAAAATGTCTAAACATGTACACGTACACACACACACACACACACACACACACACACACACACACACACACACACACACGTACACACACACACACACACACACACACATCATCATCATCATCCTCAAGATCTTCCACTAACAAATGGCGGCAGCCATTATAAAATTCCTCCGCTTGTCGTTCCCTCTATTTAACAAGCTTCAATCAGCTAACAAACCACTTTGAAGTGACGAAAGACTCGAATAATTAGAGAACAGTGAGGAAGAGAAGTGGCAGAGATAGGAGAGTGCAACTGTGGGAAAAGAAGCAACTACTGAGAAGCCATAATAATGCCAATAAACAATGAAAGACGAGATGATGAATATATATGCCAGTGGGACATATATACATACACACGTGTACTGAATGACAACAACATCAGAGAGAAGGAACAGGAGACACTTGAGAAGTACCAAGGGCTCAGAGAAGAGCTAGACGAGTGGCTCCAGTAGATCCCAGGAACAACATCAGTCCAGAAGAGCGCAGTCCTAGGAACAGCTAAGATACTGCAGCTCCCTCAAGCTCAAGGATAGACCACCCGCAGGAGCAGGAGGGGGGTTTATATATATATACAGTGGCTTGCAAAAGTATTCGGCCCCCTTGAACTTTTCCACATTTTGTCACATTACAGCCACAAACATGAATCAATTTTATTGGAATTCCACGTGAAAGACCAACACAAAGTGGTGTACACGTGAGAAGTGGAACGAAAATCATGCATGATTCCAAACATTTTTTACAAATAAATAACTGCAAACTGGGGTGTGCGTAATTATTCAGCCCCTTGAGTCAATACTTTGTAGAACCACCTTTTGCTGCAATTACAGCTGCCAGTCTTTTAGGGTATGTCTCTACCAGCTTTGCACATCTAGAGACTGAAATCCTTGCCCATTCTTCTTTGCAAAAAAGCTCCAGCTCAGTCAGATTAGATGGACAGCGTTTGTGAACAGCAGTTTTCAGATCTTGCCACAGATTCTCGATTGGATTTAGACACCAGACAGATCAGGGATAAAGTTATTGAGAAATTTAAAGCAGGCTTAGGCTACAAAAAGATTTCCCAAGCCTCGAACATCCCACGGAGCACTGTTCAAGCGATCATTCAGAAATGGAAGGAGTATGGCACAACTGTAAACCTACCAAGACAAGGCCGTCCACCTAAACTCACAGGCCGAACAAGGAGAGCGCTGATCAGAAATGCAGCCAAGAGGCCCATGGTGACTCTGGACGAGCTGCAGAGATCTACAGCTCAGGTGGGGGAATCTGTCCATAGGACAACTATTAGTCGTGCACTGCACAAAGTTGGCCTTTATGGAAGAGTGGCAAGAAGAAAGCCATTGTTAACAGAAAACCATAAGAAGTCGCGTTTGCAGTTTTCCACGAGCCATGTGGGGGACACAGCAAACATGTGGAAGATGTGCTCTGGTCAGATGAGACCAAAATGGAACTTTTTGGCCAAAATGCAAAACGCTATGTGTGGCGGAAAACTAACACTGCACATCACTCTGAACACACCATCCCCACTGTCAAATATGGTGGTGGCAGCATCATGGTCTGGGGGTGCTTCTCTTCAGCAGGGACAGGGAAGCTGGTCAGAGTTGATGGGAAGCTGGATGGAGCCAAATACAGGGCAATCTTGGAAGAAAACCTCTTGGAGTCTACAAAAGACTTGAGACTGGGGCGGAGGTTCACCTTCCAGCAGGACAACGACCCTAAACATAAAGCCAGGGCAACAACGGAATGGTTTAAAACAAAACATATCCATGTGTTAGAATGGCCCAGTCAAAGTCCAGATCTAAATCCAATCCAGAATCTGTGGCAAGATCTGAAAACTGCTGTTCACAAACGCTGTCCATCTAATCTGACTGAGCTGGAGCTTTTTTGCAAAGAAGAATGGGCAAGGATTTCAGTCTGTAGATGTGCAAAGCTGGTAGAGACATACCCTAAAAGACTGGCAGCTGTAATTGCAGCAAAAGGTGGTTCTACAAAGTATTGACTCAGGGGGCTGAATAATTACGCACACCCCACTTTGCAGTTATTTATTTGTAAAAAATGTTTGGAATCATGTATGATTTTCGTTCCACTTCTCACGTGTACACCACTTTGTGTTGGTCTTTCACGTGGAATTCCAATAAAATTGATTCATGTTTGTGGCTGTAATGTGACAAAATGTGGAAAAGTTCAAGGGGGCCGAATACTTTTGCAAGCCACTGTATATATATATATATATATATATTAGGGGTGCAACGATACACAAAATTCACGGTTCGGTTTGGTTCGATACTTTGGTGTCACGGTTCGATATTTTTTCGATACAAAAAAATGTTCATGCCTTTTTAATTTGTCATTTATTAAAATTATAAATATATATTTTAACTCAAAAGTACAGTTTTTAAATTTAATGTTGCTGAAATGACAAAGTAATAAAAAAATAAATATCTGATGGAGAAATCCCTCATCTTTGGAAAAGAGTTTATTACAGAGAAATGGCTCTTTCCAAAATAAAAGCTATACTATACGCTTCTTCTGGGGTATATTCTCAGCAGCATATTAAACATATCAGGTCCCCATAAGGAGAATCATGTGCTAACGGCTGTCTAAATGACTCGGGTAAAGTTTGTAGCATGCGTGCTTGTTGTTTTTGTCTGCTTCCACTTGTCTTTGCACTAGGATGATGTCGGAGTAAATGTGCAGTCATATTCATTGTGTTCCCACTAGTGCTGTCAGCGTTAATCTGAAATGACGTTAACGCCACAACACGGCAAATCTCCGTTAACGAGCTACCGCGGATCGCCCCGTGTGTGGGGCTGGACAGCGTCAACACGTTAACGAGCAAACTGCGCTAACGCAGTAGTTCCCACCCATGTAATTGAACACTGCGTGGCACATCCGACACACTGTTTTACTTTTGTCCATAATGCGCTTACCTTCAGGGTCATACTTCACATGAAGACCAAAATAGTTCCAAAGGCCAGATCTGAATGAGGGTGGGGGAGGTTCAATTTGCCATGTTGCAACGAGCTAAGCTTCTGTCTTGCTAGCTTGCGCTGCGCTCAGTGGATCTGCGCTCGACAGTGCAGCCTAGGCGGAGTAGTCGAACGCAGATCCACTGAGCTCTCAACACAGACAGCATCGTCAGAAGAAAAGTTGATAAAATAAATTAAAAATCTTGTATTGATCGATACACATGCGTACCGAACCGAAAGCACTGTATCGAACGGTTCAATATCGATACGAGTATCGTTGCACCCCTAATATATATATATATATATATATATATATATATATATATATATATTTTATTTTGCCACAGGAGAAATGAAGGATAAGAAGGAGGAGGCAAAATACTGTAGTGGAGTGCTGGTACAATCTTAGAATTGTTTTCTATCCGGTATCGCCTCCAGGGAGAAAGGAGAAGGGAAAGAGAAAGAAAAGGTAGAAAGAGAGAGAAAGTGCATAAGAGGGAGAGGAAGGATGCTGCCAGAACAGTTTCTGTTAAACACACAGGGAGGAAAAACATGCTTGCGGCACACAGAGAAACAAATACAGGAAAACACAGAAACAAATACAACGCCAGCACGCTCACATGCACATGTAGGAAATGCACACAAATGGGTCTGCATGTGCAAGTGGATGCACATTCAGGTAGATAAGAGAACAGCAGGCAGGACTATCAGTTAGATTGTATTGTGACCTCTGATCCACAAACTCAGCTGGTGGTTAGGGCTGAGAGAAGGAGAAAGCGGAGAGAACACAGATGCAAACCCAGGAAAGCCGATTCCACACTCAGTCTAATCAGACAAATTGGGAAGAATTTTATCTTCAGCAGAGATACTGAAAGCCTTTGTTTTCATTCTCTAATAAAGTTTTGATATGAATCAGCAGCCAGCTGACAGAATTCATGGTGGTATAGTTTATGGCTCAAGTATGCCTAATAAGGAAAACTCTCTATTCCCGTTTGTTTATCCTTTACTTGTTTTACAACTGTAGGTCTTTGCTGGAGAACAGCAGGGATGGTGCTACACTGTTTTAATGTCTAATTATAATAGTTTGGCCCCATTTCCACCTTTGGTCTGTGGTAAATGGCCTGATTCTTATATAGCGCTTTTCTACTCTCCCGGAGTGCTCAGGGCGCTCTAAACAACATGCCACATTCACCCAATCACTCCCATTCACACATGCACTGTCTTCTACGTTTCTTAGTGCTTCCTAACTACCATTCATACTCCGATGAACGCATCGGAGAGCAATTTGGGGTTAGTATCTTGCCCAAGGATACTTGGCATGTAGACTGGAGGAGCCAGGGATCGAACCACCAACCTGCTCTACCTCCTGAGCTACAGCCACCCCAATGCTGTATGGATTGTGATTGGTGGATGGTATCTAGTGAACCCAGTAGAGGCTTTATCACCACCTGAATCATCTGCATGCATGCTGCAACTCAAAGTTTATCTGTTTGTGTTGTTACTAAACACTATAATAATTCAAAGACTTGCACAGTTTGATATCTTCATATTAAAAATGAATGGAAATAAACAGAGATGTATAAATGAAACCTCCTGCAAACACAAATCAATAAATGGAAACAGCATCTTGCTGCTGTCTCAAAGGATGTTTTTGAATTGGACAAGCTTCATATGAATTGTTACAGTAAAAGAATATCTTTAGAAGGAAACAATGATTTAACACTTTATTACTTTCACTTTTCAAAAGAGTTCTCAAAAGAAAAAACAATGTTTTTATAAATCAGCATTTGCAGGAGAATCTTGGACTCTGCCTCATATTCAATAGAAAGTACAGCAGATTCTATTTTCTACTTAAGTCATAGGTTTATTGATGGACACTCAGATACCTGCAGGATATAGTTCAACATTTTTTTCCTTTATCCATATATGTGATTTTTCTGGGCTTGCAGGAAACTACAAGAAACTGCTGTGGACCTCACATATAGGGATGACTGATCTGGACTGCCGCGTCAGCCTGATAACAAACTTGTTAGTGAGCATTGTTCAAAGGCGATTGCTGCAAATAAACTCATTAGTGTTGACAGGGGAGATTTCCGTGGAGGTCTAGCAGCTTCAGGCTTAACAGCCAGAAGGCACAGCACTGCATACAGAGATAAGCTCTGTGAAATAATCTGAAAACGTCACTGGAGAGCTGTTCACCTGAAGAAAAGAATGAAAGAAAAACACGATGTTCCATATATAGAAAAAGCAGTTTGCAGTCTTAATATCTGCATGTGTGAACTTTTATTTTTAAATCCATCTCCTGATCAATTATAATGGCACAAATTTGCTCTCGCTGCATGAATGTGATACATCAGTGTGCATACTGAATGCTGACACAACAGCAGTGCTTTCTATTTTACTACCTGTCGCTTTTCATCAACACAGTTCAGCTGTGTCTGTTTTCTTCCATTGTTCCCCTCACGAACTGAAACTAAATCTGTGGTATACTCCGAGCACAATAAAGTCACCATTTAGAGATTATTTAGTCCCCGACTCTTTACCAGTGATGTGTAAATTAACCCAAAGTTCATTTGGCAGTCAAGTAAGAGAGTCCTTATTCATGAGGGTTTTTTCATTCTACAAACAAATCATTGCTTTGGAAAAAAAAAAAAAAACACCTCTTGACTAAGCAAAACTGACAGTTTAATATGTTTATTACAGTTGCTGTTGCTGTGCTAAGCCAAGATGCTGTTACTTCCTTTGCATTTTTCTTTTTTACACTTGTATGTTTGCATTGCTTTGCCATTAAAATGAGCTATAAGTTACACTAAGAGCTAATTAATATTAAACAAGTTACTTTAACTAAAATCCAGGAAAGTGAGAAGATGTAAGAACCAATGGAGTTGAATTTGAAAGTCACAAGGTGTTGTATTTGCATTTGAGTAAGTTAGACTTAGTTATAGCCCATAATAAACTGAAGCATGCTGATGTAGTGGGCAGCACTGTCGTCTTGGACCAAGAAGGCTCCTTGTTCAAATCTTCTGGCTTGCTTGGGTGGAATTTGCATATCCTCCTTGGGTTTCAAGTAGTCCAGCTTAGTGGAGTACTTAAAATGTCATTTGTAGTCTAAAGTGCTTTTTCAGTGCCCAGCAAGACTGAAAAGTGTAATTATATAAATGCACTTGTGTTATATTAATACCAACCAGCAACTTCCTTGGCTTAAAACATGAATAAATAAATAAAAAGAGTGTTAATGTCAAAGCAGAAGTTTGGTTCCTTTGAAAGGCTGGTGGACTCTGTTATAGAGACTTGCTCATTGGCCCTTTGTCTGCATGAAATGGGTTGAGATCAGGTGACTTACTTGGTCATTGACGAATACTGCACTGATTTCTCCTGAGAATCTCTTGGGTTGCTTTTGTGGTACGTTTTGGGTCGTTAGCCATTTGCACTGTGAAGTCTGATCAGTTTTGGAGCACCTGGCTGAATCTGAGCAGGGACTATAGCCCTGTATGCTTCAGAATTCATTCTGTTACTTCTATCAGCAGTCACATCGTCAGCTAACCTTACTGGCACACTTCCATTGGCATGGGCAAACACGTGCCCATGCCAAACAAATACATGCCCATTGGCTCCAGTGTGTTTGACAGGTGATGCAGTACCTTTTGGATCTTGACCTGTTCCTATGCTTCTCCATGTTTTTCTCCAGTTATCTTGGGTTCACCTGTCCAAAGATTTCTTGTTCTTCAGTGTAACCAATGCTTCTTGGTGGGTTTGTTGTAAAACCTTTGCATTTATATTCATGAAGGCATCTCTTGATTGATGACTTTGACAACAATATGTCTACCTCTTCAACGTTAGATTTTAGATGTTTCTTCTTTTTTTATAACCAAGAAAAGAATTCTGTGAATTCTGTATCATAATCTTCATAACATAAACTTGTCTTCTGTGGTGTTCTGGGTTTATTGGGGTTTCTGAGCTGGTCTGGTTCATTCCTTTTCTTAGTAAAGTATCAGATGTTGCTTTCACCACTCCTTGCTATCTGTCTGATAAGTTTATTTTGTGTTTCAACCTGATGACAACATCTTTACATCAGCATTTCTTTGGACTTTAACTGGTCTTTAAGTGATGATATATGAACCCTGCGTTTATAAAGGCTGTTGTGTTTTTAACATGTTTTAATTCTTTGTGTCTAGCTCTGTTTAATTAGTCAGTGATCGCTGCCTCTCTCGGTTTTTATTACCACTGTTCATTTTAAAGCTCAGTTTTTTAAAACCTTACGATGTAACTCCAGCCCAGCCCATGCAGCAGTATATTCATGACTAACCTGGTATTGTGGATGGATTATCTCAGTTGTTCTCCTGACTGAAGTTTGGTCCGTTTACAGCATCCTGCCATGCGATTGCATTTGTCCCTAACCATCGGGAACCCTCACGTTAACTTTCATCGAGTGGAAAAAAGTTAGCGTTCATCGTCCAGCTTCACTGTGCTAATGTTATGCTAACATAGCTGTGTCGCTAGCGATCATGTAGCACATCATTATATACCAGCTAGCCCAACTTCAGTAACCCTACAAACGTCACTGCTGTTTAGTTTCCTGTCTTCATTTATGTTGGAAGTGATAGCAGAGCTGTACGTTTGAATTTTTTCAGAAATCTCTCAGTCAGAACATGCTATATCATGCTTAGGTGGAAGCTAGCGAGCTAAACAACAGTCATAGTTAGAAAGCATGTTTGCATTCCATAACTGGTCTGAAACTGATCTAACCAGCTCTATCAATCCAACAATCTCTTTCAAAAAGGTATATTGTATATCTGAATTGGTGGTTCCATAGTGTAGTCATTTATATATTTGCTTGACAAGCAAAAGATTGCTGCTGGAGAGACAAATTGTGTGTATGGATCTGATACAAACCTGCCAAATCGAGTAGGTGGAGCTTCCTGCTGTGGTAACCCCTTGTAAAAGGGAGCAACTGAAAGCAGCTTTATACTTTAAATCTGAACTACTCTCTAGCCTGTGATTAATGTTAAACAAATATGGCAGATTCTACCTTTAATTACATCTGCAGCTTATGTGAGAGCACATGTGCAATGTTTTGCTCCACTTTTTCTCAGGTAATTTAAATATGCAAACCTCATTTTCTTTTGAAACTACACTGTTTGTTGTTTTGGCAGCATTTACACACATTACTGATTAACTGGATATTTGGAGTAATACAGGGGTGCAGATTATGTTATGTGCCGTGTGTAAATAAGTCTCATGTTTTGTCATGACCGTTGATCCTTCAGCATCTCATAGTTTGGCAACACTGCTGCACATCAGTGTGTTAAGTCTGTGCTAATTAAATGAGCTGGCAACTCATTGTGCTTTGTTTGTCCCATTGCTGCTTTTTTTCTGCAGCAGACAAGAGGAAACAGGGACATGCATATTTATCAGTCCAGTACTGGATGCTGCTGTTTTATTTGTTTTACTTCTTTTCCACAGAGCTGAATAAAATGTAACAATATCAGCAAAACAGCCCAAGGTCAGCAGAAAAACAAAGTAAACGATAAGCTATGCACGATTGTGTTATTGCTGAAGCACAAGGGAGTTGTGCCCTGGCTATAACTGCAAACTACAGTGGAAAAAAAGGAAAGAAACAAAGGCAATGCAAAAGGGCTCAAACTTCTCATTCACAGACCTAAAAGACAAAAGTATCCTCTCAGCCAGAGGCCAGGCCTCATTAAAACATTTTGCCTTCTATGTCATGTGGGTACGACAGGCAGGGCTCATTTTGGATCCACTCCTTCAATTTTGAAAGGGCTATTATTGCTTTGTAAAACCAGTAAATCATTAGCATGTGTTTTAGCAATCTTTGGTACAGACTAGTTCCCAGGTAGATGGGCAGCCTCTGTTGTTGGACTACATGCAGTACTGTCATCCACCCATCAGGTTGGATTGGGCAGGAAATAATTTAAGCTGTTTTTATGGCAGAGTAATGTTTTTTCAGAGCAAATGAAGTGCAGAGACTTTTTTAGATGTACTCACATATTTGGTCTTCAGAGATATATACTCTCAATATAATCTCAACATTTCTTAAACCAAAAGTAACAACAAGCTGTGTATAATTTCTAGCTAGGTGTATATCAGCAATGGTGCTTTTACCTCTTCAAACATGACCAATGAGAAGTGCAGCATTGTCACATGTCATACAGCTTATATGAGCAGTCTACCAAGAAAATGAAAAAAGGAGGAAATATAGAAGCTCTCTGTGGGTTAAGGGAGAGCTGTTTACCCAAGAAACGAAGTCCATGTCTCTGGGGATCTTATTCATCCGTAATGGGAATGTGGAGTGTGACATAGACCAGTGGATTAGTGCAGCATCTAGACTGTGGCTAAGTGAAAGGCAGACTGTGTCACTGTTGGCACAGTCTGCACAGGTATAAATTCTGTGCCAGTTATTTGTGTTGATTCTTCACAGAAACATTAGCCACAACAAAAGGGCATAAAACATGGTGTATTCAAAAGTATTTACAGGGGAGGGGAGGCGGTGGTCCAAAAGGTCATCCTGATGTGATGCTTAGTCTGAATTGTTTGCTCAGCATGAATCCCCTTATAGAGGAAAACATTCCACGGTAGATACCACTGGTTCATCAATGCTGATGTCTTTGTCTGATTTCCAGCTAAAATGCCTCTTTTGATGTTGAAACTTGCCGACAGCTGTCCAAGATCTTATTGCTGTGAATTATTTGAAGGAGTGACACCTTTGTAGACGTCATCTCACTTTGGACCCCAACAATTTACATCCCGTCAGGCAATGTTCAAGGCAAGAAAAAGACTAGCCTTGACTAACTTGTTCTTAGAGTACAAACACCGATTTTTGTGTAATGTAGCATTTTTCAATGAAGCTCTCAGTCTTGTCATATAGATAAGCAGCTGTTGACAACCTGCCAGTATTAGACAATTCTACAAAAGTGATAATTAGAGAATGTTTTATTAAAAGTTGATTTAATAGCCATGTTGTAGTGTATTAGCCATCTCAATAAACTTGTGGTCCAAACATCTATCAATACATAAAGTCCTCTCCTCTACCAGCAGCATGACTCTAGGCTGAATGGTTTTACCTTAGAAAAGATTGTAAGGCAGGAAGCTAACTTCACACTGGCCAGAATTGTATTTGTGGGGCATATCAGCTTATTAGATGATGTATCAGGATGCTGGGAAGAGGAGGCTTTGCAGATTCAGCAGCAGATCTTTCCATTACAGACACTACTGGTTTGAACTACACAATAGTTTTGAAAGGGGAAATGGAAAAGAAGCAGAGAGCAATAAGTAAGTAATTGAGTAAATTCTGTCTTGCCGTCAGATGCAGGCGTGGTGATGGTGTCGTGTCTGGTTTCACACTGGGTAAATTTAGTCTTTCCACTGTGCGCAAAACTCAAAGGAACTTTTAGGGAAATCTAACCATCACATGTCAAAGCCTGTCTGTATTACCTGAGGGTGCTGAGTGGAAAAACAGGATGAGAGGAGACGTTATTTAGATGGAAGCGTGATTTGGTTATTTTACAGTCACTTGAGTTTAGGGGTAATACTCTCATGTACTGTAATAGTCTATCAGTGAAGCAGTAGGAGATAAAAACTCTTATTTTCACTGTGAGCTTTTGTACATGTGTGAGGAAGATGAGGTATCTAACAAGTACACGTCCATGCTTCTCTGTGTGTGTTTGTGTAGGTGTGTACTTAAAACCAGCTGTGTTGTGTAATTTGTCCTGTGGGGAATCCAGTTCAGGACTAGTCAACGTTTCAAAAACTCAACACTTTTCCTCTTTTACTGTTATCCTTTCGACATGTTTGGTTTGCATTATGTATGAACAGAAGTGGATGTATAGCCATGTGTTCTTTTATCCCTTCAGCATATACCTGTAACTGTCTACCTGGAGCCTCTTCGCGTGTTTGTCAAAACCTGAATATATTTTTTGCTTGCCTGCGTGTGTTTGCGCTGGCCTGAGGCACGGTGTGTGTGTGTGTGTGTACGAGACTATGTGTTTAGCCCTGGAGTGTGTACCTGTGACTTCCTGCTGATATATACTCTTAGCGACATTCTTCCCCTTCCAGCTCCTTTCTTTTTATTCCTCCATTTCCTTATCCAGCCTTCTTTCTTTATTCCCGTGACCGTGTTTCTCTCTCTGCGGTCATGGATTGTATTTGTTTTTCTTTTTTCACTTAGATTCTCAATTGGTTTTGACGCAGAGCATAAAACAATAAAACTTCAGCTCAAGACAAACTTTGTATTACTGAGTTATGTAACAGAAATGAGTCAAACTGTAGGGTTTGGGTTAACTTGTTACTGTTCTTACTTTTGCTGTTTAAAGAGCACGGCATGTCGTTCTCATACACCTTTGCCATCACTTTTAAACATCGGCCGATAAAACTAGGAATTAAAAGTCTGAAACTGGAGAAAAAACTGAAATAGCTGTGAAGGTTTAGGGCAAGTCTATTCATAGTTTTCAAGTGATGCCAAATCATTACAAGAACGCCTGCCTGGAGGGGAAAATTAGGCTTTCTTCCACTGCCTGCCAGTTATTTTTACTACAGCTTTGTTTAGTAAAAATGTCAGAAAGCTGTTAAATCGGACTAATGACTAGTTACTCGGTTTGTTCACATCTGCTATTACAGCTCATAGTTAGGCACTCCAGCCTAACACATCTCAGCTGCATTGCACCCGTGCCTCCTCCTACAGATAAAGTTTTTATACTTTTGTAATTTCTTTCATTTTTTCACATTTTTACTTTGTATCACTTTTGTTTTGGTTAGCTTTCAGACTAGATTTGCTTTGTCAGTTTAGTCTGTGCTTGTTGAGAATTAGTTTTAATCATTTTGATTATTGTTATTATTTGCCAGGGGCAGTGACATGTGAGGATTTTTACACAAAGCAGAGATGAAGACTATTCTGGAGGACCGCACCAAGAATTTGCAATTTAATCTTTTTTGTAAACTGCTATTGGTAAGAGTAGATGTTGTAATCAGACAGTGAAAATGTTAAATAGGCACAGAAGAAACACCAACATTTTATCACTCTGTGCAAGCTTTGGTAAAATTACAAGATAGAAGACTATCTTGTAATTTTATACAAAGTCCGTCCATTCTCTTCCACCTATCAGTGCTGTGGTGGTGGAGCCTCTCCCAGCAGCCACAGGGCAAGAGCCAGGGTACACCCTGCCAGTCTTTTGCAGGGCAAACAACCATTCACACCTACGCAACATTTAGAATCACCATCCCTGCTGACTGCATGTCTTTGGACTGTTGGAGGACACTGGACCCAAAGACAGGGAGAACATGCAAACTCCACACAGACCACGGGATTGAACTCAGCACCCTATTACCGTGAGGCAACATTGCTAACCACTGCCCCACCATGCTGCCCCTCGACACAAAGTGCTGTTGCTATTTTGCTTTGTTTGCTTGTAGTTTAACTACGTGAGTTTTCTGTTTTGAGCTTTAAAATCAGGTTTAGTTTTGTCACTTGAGAGAATCGGCACCTGGATTTCTTAAACTTCATGATCCAGAATTGTTCATTTATTTGTTCTTCTACGATCCATAAGTGGTAGATCCAAAGAGAACCAACAGTTTCTGAGCATGTCTCCTTATGTGTAGAATGGTCTTCTCTTTGAGAGAAAAATCAAATTCCAGCAGTTACAGTGACATAAAGTGCATGCGCCACTAGCATGCTGCCTGCTGTAACCCTAATTTCCTTCGGGATTAATAAAGTATTCTGATACTGATTGTGATACTGATTCTGATAAAGTGAGCCCTGCCAGTATTGAATCAAATGTACAACAAAGTGCATGTGATACTGTACGCCGTCTTTGATGATTTTAAGTATTTTAGTCACAACATTAACATCACGCTAAACTTTTAATTTTCTAACTGACTTTTACAACATCCATCCATCCATCTTCTTCCGCTTTATCCGGGGCCGGGTCGTGGGGGCAGCAGCCTAAGCAGAGAAGCCCAGACCTCCCTCTCCCCAGCCACCTCCTCCAGCTTATCCGGGGGAACACCAAGGCGTTCCCAGGCCAGCCGAGAGATATAATCTCTCCAGCGTGTCCTGGGTCTGCCCCAGGGCCTCCTCCTGCTGGGACAAGCCCGGAACACCTCACCCAGGAGGCGCCCAGGAGGCATCCTCGTCAGATGCCTGAACCACCTCAGCTGGCTCCTTTCGATGTGGAGGAGCAGCGGCTCTACTCTGAGCCCCTCCTGGATGGCTGAACCTCTCACCCTATCTGTAAGGGATAGGGTGAGAGGTATCCGCTTGTATCCGTGATCTCGTTCTTTTGGTTCCACAGCTCGTGGCCATAGGTGAGGGTAGGGACGTAGATCGACCGGTAAATTGAGAGCTTCGCTTTTACACTCAGCTCTCTCTTCACCACGACGGACCGGTGCAGCGTCTGCATCACTGCGGCTGCAGCACCAATCCGTCTGTCGATCTCCGGCGCCTGGCCTCTGTCAGTGCGCCCAGGGCAGCTGTGGCTACAGTGTAGCTTGCCATCACCAGTGTGTGAATGTGTGTGTGAATAGGTGGATGACTGAATGTAGTGTAAAGCGCTTTGGGGTCCTTAGGGACTAAGTAAAGTGCTATACAAATACAGGCCATTTACCATCACTCGCGAACAAGACCCCGAGATACTTGAACTCCTCCACTTGGGACAGGAACTCATCCCCGACCCGGAGTGGGCACTCCACCCTTTTCTGGCTGAGAACCATGGCCTCAGATTTGGAGGTGCTGATCCTCATTCCTGCTGCTTCACACTCGGCTGCGAACCGTTCCAGTGCGAGCTGGAGGCAATCACCCGATGAAGCCAACAGAACCACATCATCCGCGAAAAGCAGAGACGAGATTCTGAGGCCACCGAAGTGAAAGCCCTCCGCCACTTGGCTGCGCCTAGAAATCCTGTCCATAAAAATTATGAACAGAATCGGTGACAAAGGGCAGCCCTGGCGGAGCCCATCACCCACCGGGAATGAGTCCGACTTATTGCCGGCAATGTGAATGCTTTTACAACATCTACTCCTAAATGGTACAAATCACAGGTATCAGTTTCATTTCTGCATTCATCTCAGTCATTTTATCTTGTATCCACATTTTTGTCTCTCTTTCACCTGATGGAACACCTGCCACAAACATGAATTCTCTTGTCTAGAGCCAAAAAATATAAAAATGACAATTGTCTGCTTTGTTTTTCAGAGCTCCAGATTTCCAAATGTCCCCAGTCCATCTTTTTATGGACCACCTGGAGAGGGGAATATTTTCATATGCGTTTTAATTTCACATGGCGTATCAGTATGGCGGAGTCCACCAAACATTGTTTTTGTTTTGGGGTAAATTGGTGATTTGGTAGGAAATGTTCCGATGTCCACTCCAGTTCTTATGCTTCTAATTTTAAGCTTAAACAGAACAGTCGGCTCTAAGCAAACAGCTTGCCCTCCCTTATATGTTATTTTTGTGCCACTATTCTGAGCACACGTAAAAAAATAACGCCATAGGGTTCAGGGCAAGCAACCTCAAATATCATACATGTGCGTTCTAACAGACTTACAGTGAAGCTGCAGTCGCTCGCACATGCCTAAATATGTAAATAAATAAATCAAAATAGCAGAAAGATTTAATTTATTCTGTACTATCACAATTTATAGGTCATTTAAATACAGTTAAATGACTTAAATGCTTTGCTTAAAGGATAGAACTGACAACAGATGAGCCTTTCATGCCACATTAGATTACACTGAGTGATGTTACCTGTGATAAAAATGTATATCTGACAACAAAAACATGATGTTCTCTTTGCTGAATTACACCTTTCAATAAATCTGCAAATAGAGATCGAGAGGCAGATCCAAAAGCTGCCAGTGTACAGCAGTTCACTTATGCATGTTTCTTTCTTTATTTTTTACAGGCTTATAAAAAAGGGAAAAAAACGGAAAATGATTGATTTTCTTTTCTTTTTCAAAAATGTTCTCATTGATTGATACAAATGATTTCAGTGAGCCTGCAAAATGAACAAGATGATTTTTATTCTTTGTCTTTTATGTGATTGCTTTCAGGGCCTCGTGAAAAGAAGAATCCTCTAACCAGCACATTTTGTCTGTATGGTTCTTTGGCACTTTTGAATTGGAAATGTGATCATTTGGAACATTTCTATATATATTTATGCAGTGTGTGTGTGTGTGTGTGTGTGTGTGTGTGTGTGTGTGTCCCATGCTCAGCTGGTGGTCTCGTGAATAACTCCAGGCAACTTGAAGGCTGGAAAGCAGACTTTTGCATTATGCATCACGTGCTTCCCGCTAACTCTCTCGTCAGTTTTTCCCTCTCTGTCTGCTACTACCCAGATTTCCTCTAATTTCTTCTTTTTTCCGTTTCCCTTTTTCTTTACTTGCCTCTCTGATCCCGTTTCCCTTTAATTCTTAGTGTTTGCTCTTGTTGGAACCATCCAGCTAATTTTAGCACCAAATAACAGCTGGGAGGATGGACTCTACATTTTGAACACACACACACACACACACATACACACTCATGCGCACATACACAAAGTTGGAGCAACAGAGACATTTCTCGACTCTGATCTCAGCGTTCTGCAGAATAAAACATCAGGCTGAATAATGCTCCTTTCCAAATGACTTATTCTCCGCATTAATTCCTAATCAATGAAGTAACAAATTCTTTGCCATCGTTGTAATAAGATTACTGCAATCTAATTTCTTGTGGTCTATTTTAATATGTAAACATGTAAACGTAGGGTGAACTCTCATGGCTGTTTTCTTTACTAATTTATTTTTCCTTGGGTTACAGTCATAATGCATTCCTATATTAACTTTGTCAAACATGAGCAAGAGCGAGCTTATGGGGCTGCATCTGAGATTAAGAGTAACAGCAATAACTTCTGTGGCATTTCGCTTTGCAAGTTGTCCATTAATTTCCCAGGTATGACTACAGAAAGCTGAAAGTGGGAAAAGGTAATTTAGTCCTCACGAATAATGGAGACTACCAGATGAATCTATTTACACGACAAACCAGGGTTTTTAAGGAATAACAGCAAAATGAATGGACACAAATCCCTGCTAATTGCCACGTTTATTGCTCCTGAATATTGTCATCTATAAAAATGCTTACAGAGAAGTCTATTTTCAGCATATGTGCTTGGTGCCTGGAATTCAATAACAAATAATATTGTCCAGCAAAAAAGTAGGCATTGAAGTAACCATGGAATATAAATGTCAGGTGCTTGGACCCAGAAGAAAAGTAGTTAATAGATGCAAGGCTAATGTTTGTGCTTAGAATTATTTTAAACAGACTGCAGCAGAGCAAAAACAAAATGCTAAATAAAATCCTCCATGTGGCACCTAGTGGTAAAAAAGAGAATACGCTGTGAATTAATGAAGCATACAACAAAGACAGATAGCAGAGTTAAGAGTTCTTCAAAGGATTTTTAAATAAAAACATAATTAACTACGTGAATAATCGAAACAGCAAAAGAAATCTGAAAATGTTTAATCTGCAGCTCAGCTGAACTTAAATACTTAATTTCCCGGATATTGACCAAGCTAACTTAACTGCTCAAAATAAAGAAAAAAAAAGACAACACACATTAAAAAACAACACATCAGATTTGGATGAAAGAAACATCAGTGAAAAATCTTCACTGACAAGCATTCTGTTATTTCTTAAGAACAAAGCAACATTGATCTGCTACTAAGCATTTAGCACCAAAACAATCAAAGATTATTCAGGCCTTCCATTAATTGTTTTTGAGTAGTTGTTACATTAAAGGTGCGAGAGGAGTGTGCTTACCGTCTGTTTTGTGATGCTGAAAAATTAAACTGTTGCTAATCAGACACCAGGTAATGCTAGCATGCACACAATATCTTCATTTCCCATTTTCCTGGCAAGATATAAAGAAATGAGGTCTGCACAGTAATGTAACTGGGCTCTGTAATGTTTTGTGGAGCATCTTAAAAAATTCTATCTTGAGTGATAGTCAGGTTAGGGTTGATCTTTTCAGTCAGAGGTTTCTGCTCCTCATCACAGCAGATACATTATTACTAGCAAAGCTAACAAATCACATTTGTAATTTCCTCTTTTTAACTGCAGAATAGACAGCAGCTGTGGTGCATAGCTGGAGTTTAGAAGTTGACGAAGTCAAAAAAAAGTCTTACCTATGCTAATGCATTTCTGTGTTTTGCTTTGATGTGTTTAACACATATTGTAGTACATACCATAGTATAACACCCAAATGTAGCCAGTCTTACATTGCCCACTAAATTGTCAACCCTTAATTAAATTGGCGTCAGTTTGTCCTTAATCATTATAACCATTGTGGTAATCTTACCACAGCTGTTTTACCTCCCAGCTATACAGGCAACACCAAAGCTCAGATTCTGAAAAGAGACAGTTTTAGATCATATTCTTAGACAGCAACAGAGATTAAGATTGAAAATGTCAGTTTCTTTTAGTTTCTGTGAGATTTATCTAACATCACACATCAAACTGGGTTATTATTTTTAATTAAAACTCACTTGAATTTACAGCATTATGCAAGTTTCTCTTCAGCGCAAACAAAACCTCTTTCATTCTCTCCCTCTCTCTGGTTTTGTCAGTTGATTGACCCTGTAGAGGAGTTGGATGTATTTATTATGGAGCTGGCTGGTCTTTGATCTGTTGATCTAAAAGGCTTCTGTCTGCCCACAACTCAGACACACTGTCTGCCTTGTGTTTCAAAGTCCTTTGTGCAAGTCACACTGTGTGCATACACCAATTTGAATTCTGCTTGCCAGTTCTGGAAATCATAAATATGTTTCTAATATTTACCAGCAACTGGGCCGTACACTCAGGATGAATTTGTAGTTTTGTGGGAAGCTTTTCACAGTTAGCTTTGCCTTTGATTTTGTAGTAAACGTGTAAAAGTCCAAAAATTCTTTGGTCAGTATGCTGTAAATTGGCCAAATGTGGAGACAGTTGCTGTAGCGATGTCTACCTTCATTTGAACATAAAAAGATGTATATGTATATAATCAATAAAGAAATACAGTTTGAAACACCTAGCAACAATGTCACTTTGAGCACCACAGGAACATCTACCACATAGTTCAATAATATTGGAGAGAAGTCACACATCTATATATTTGGGGAATTTAGTACAACAGATCAAAGAAGAATGTTGCACTTGATAGTAATTTCAAATTTAATAACCGCAACATTTATCATGAACAACACTGACTTCCATGGAGACACTCTTGTTTAAACATGTCTCCTTGCTCCCATTAAAAAGGGAGCATAGATATAAACACTGACATAGCAAAGTATAGCCAATGTGGATGTGCCTTATTGCCATTCTCTTTAATGCACAGCAGGAGGCGACACCAGTGGTTGCTCACATAACTTTTTAAATAGAAGTCTATGGAAAAAAAAACAGCTCCCTTCCCTGATGACCTCAGTAAACATTTGTCAGATGATTTCATGGCAAATTTCAAGTAATTTGTCTGACACATGATAACTTGTAGTAGTGCTCAGACTCACGTATTAGATGCCTGCTACCAGTTCAGCTCTCTTTGCTGTGAAGACTCACTTGAGAACACAATCCTTAAAAACTCAACAAAATAAGAAGCTATGATAAAACTACATTTATTGTGGAAGCCATATATACAGCTCTTTGAATGCTTTTGAAACACAAACCATACGTATTTCCAACAAATATCATTTAATCACGAC
The DNA here is from genome assembly GCF_036321145.2 of Pelmatolapia mariae. Lineage (NCBI taxonomy): Eukaryota > Metazoa > Chordata > Actinopteri > Cichliformes > Cichlidae > Pelmatolapia > Pelmatolapia mariae. Next base: position 37,476,211 of record NC_086228.1, on the reverse strand, counting down.
GAGGTGCCTCCCGAGCAGTGGCTTCTGCATGCAGACGACAGAGTTTTTTCTGTCTTGCAGGAGGTCATATTACAACGTGTTGAGGGGAAAAATAAATCCAAGATACTGTTTACATTTTATTGGAAAAATATTCCAAATCTTAATGTAATCACTTTACAAAAATGAATTATTTTTTGCGACAACAGTTTTGAAAAGAGGCAGCAGGGTTGAAAACTGTATAGTTTGCAGCTGGAGGATGTTTCTTTGCTTTCTTTTTGTCGGACTCCTGCAGCCCAGCTTGAAGCAGGTAATGAGTTCAACTGCAGTAACAATGATTGAACAACAAATGACTAGTTTTCCTGATGACACATCTGCTAAGCTTCATTTAGTCTATAAACAGTCTGCTTCAAGAATATTTTGATATTTCATCGCTTTATGTTTTGGCCATTGTGTGTAATCAAGTGTGTAATATAAGAAAAAGGTATGAACACCAATGCTATTATATAACTATTCTGCTGCAAGAAAAATTCAGCCACTCACAGACAAATTCACGCTCCGGGGAATGTATGGTCCACTTTTTCTTTAAAGCTCTCATTTTAAAACGGAAGAAAGAGGAAAACATATTTAGGATTTCTTCCATGAAAAATTAAATAAAATATTCAAAACTCAAGTGTAAGTGGGACAAACAGAGATTTTCCACTTAATTTGCTGTCCATACCTTAGTACAACTGTGCAAGCCTTTAGGAGTTTTTAAATAAGATGATTTCATTTTTAGGCCTAATTGATCATAGCCAATATTCACAGCCTCAGACAATGTTTCAAAACCAGTATCACTTTGTTACTAAATAGGTAAAGAAAGGAGGGAAACGTTAAAACTGTCTGACTACAAACAATGACAATGATCTGTTTGATTTCTATTTTATTTCCTTTCCTTTATGTCGTCATCTCAAAGAGTGTCTGGATCATGCTGACCTGATTTGCATCACAGGAGTTGTTAAACTGAGTACAAAACTGCAAACATCTGCCTGTGCCAGTGTTTTACTACATGGCTTAGAAGAAGTATGTCTGTGTGTCTTTATGTCCCAGACCTACTGGGAGGAATAGACCCTCTGTCTACATGCTGGCATCTGGCATTAACAAGCATCCTGGGTTCTCGCGCTGTGTTCAGACAGAGCAGAGACACATCAAATACGCATGCGAGTGCACCCAAGATGCTCTGCGGATTCTCCCAAGATTACCACTGGAGGTAGTTACCGACTCATTAAAAACAAAGTGCACTGAAATGGAATCAAATGTGTCACTCAAGGGGGAGTCAGCTACTTTTTCTGGTACAATTTTCCTTTTATGCTTTATTGTTATTATATTTACTACTAAATATAGTAACGTTTTTGTTTTGTTTTTTGTTTTTTTAAATGGCTTATAATCTGTATTTTAGTTCTGACATCTTTAGTGCTTGAAAAGCATCTGGACCTAAAAACTGCTGAGGCACCATAGACATTTACAAATGGCTGCTGTCCCAGGTGTTAGTTTAATGTCCAGGCGACCAGGTGAAAAAGAGGATTTACAACGTTTAGCAGAGTTACAAGTTAGTTCCTCCTAGTGTTAACTAAGAGTAGTCTCAAGCAGGACTTCACTTTGGAGTGGGAATGTGCTAATTTCCCATCAGCCTCTGCTTTTCTGCAATACATGCTTGTAAGATCTGGGCTGTCAATATGCTGAGGTCATTTGCGTCTCATTTCCTCTCTCCTCCCACCTTCCTGTCATTCTATAAATAGAAACCCCCAAATTGTATTATCTACAGAAACAAGCCTCTACCCTGCCTGTCCTCCTGTGATTTAACACCAATGTTTGACAGCTGAGCCGAAGGGGCCATTTTTCACCCTGCAGTTGGTATATTCTGAGCATGGGTCCGTTTGGCACTGTCAGATGCCAAACTTTAACCCAGTGCATCCCTCTGTAACACAAATATGATCATGTGTATATATATATATATATATATATATATATATATATATTGCATACAAAAACGTTTCAAACACCAGCTGTTGGATAATGAACTTGTATCGGAGGCAGGGTCTGTCTCTATTCCTGAGAACAGAGAACGCATCTTGTAGTTAAACAAGCACTTAGCACACAGTCTCCGATTTGTTGTTGCAGTCGTACCTGTTTCAGAGGTATTCCCAGGCTCCCACCTACTGCTAAGATGCACCACCTAAAGGAATAACAGCACAGGTCTAATGAAGGCAGAAACACCTCCCAACGAGCTGAAAAAAGATAATCTGCCACCGCCACAGGCTTAACATTCAAACTCTCTGACAAGAGCGCGTGGGAGGCAGGAAGTCAGATGTTTTTCTTTTCTTTTTTTTTCTTCTTCTCTGTACCGGCAGTCTTTCAGTCTTTAGACCTTTTTCAGGACGTTTTAGATGCTGTTCCTTCATGCTTCAAAAGAAAATGTAATTGTCCCTAATGGGAGATGTGGTTCGAGGCAAGGCGTATATCACAATAGACTCAAAATATACACTGAGAAACAGTCAAGAAACATAAAAGAAACATCCCTCTAATTGAACTCTGGAGCTTTTAGCCTCATTCTTTTTTTAGCTTTTCATTCTGATACAGCCACAACAGAATCATGAGGCCGGCAATAGCCCAACCTTTCTTCTTCTTCTTTTATTTGGCTCCTTCGAATTGAAGGATATTTTACCATTTGACTTTTTTTACTCTACTTTGGTTAAAGTTTTTTTAAACTGAATGACTAAAGCTTTACAAAGAATGCAAGCATGGAGCCACAAAATGTAATAGATGGAGCATGACGTTATCCCTAAAGGACATTTTAGTATCTAAGTAGTTTGTTAGCTTACTTAGCTTTAAACTAAGTAGTTCGTTCGATCTTGGTGTTGCTAGAATGGCTTTGAATGGTTTTTGGACTCTGACCTTTGCCTGTCCCCTTGCTGCATGCTTCTCGAGTAGCAACCGGACAGGTTTTAGATGTTGGACTTGCATCATTTCTTCTAGATTAGAATTTTCATTGACAGGAAGTACAAATGTGTACCTTTTACTGCATACATGTACCTCCTGTGTTGGCTATCCAACAAATAAGGCCACTTAGTGATTATCCTCCGGATCTCATATACATCTTAAGGTCAGGAAATAAATGGCCACATTTGAACCAATCATCTGCCAAAATTCTGCATATAAGGGACATGACCTCCATTTTGCTTTAAATTCTAAAGAAGATGAAACTTTAGGATGTTTCCATTGCAATGGTTTGATGTCAGTTTTTGCAAACTGATCAGTTTGAGAGCAGTCAACAGTTTCCTCACGTTTTTGTCTAAAAGTTCCCTCTTTACCTTTGGGTACTTGTTATTACTGTGGCATGATTTGAGGATTGCACCACTGATCGTATACTCACCAGCAACTTTATTAATTAGCACCAATACAGTAGTAACAAGTAGTACCTTGTGATGGATGTAGAAGATGAGTTTTTGGACAAGAAAGGTGCAAAGGAGAAGACAGACAGCTTGCATTATGTTTTCCTACTTTCATCTCCGTAATATTAACCGCCTTCGTCCCTCACTCACTCCACACAGTACCGCCATACTTGTCAATGATCGTCACATCTCTTTTAGATTACTGTAATTCTCTTTTCTATGGTCTACCTCATAAATCCCTCCATAAATTGCAGTTAGTTCAAAATACAGCTGCTCGTATTATTTCCAGAACTAGATCCACTGAACATATAACACCTGTTCTTAAACAGCTCCACTGGCTTCCAGTTCACCTCCGTGTCAATTTCAAGATCCTGCTTCTCACTTTCAAAGCGCTCCATAACCTCGCTCCTCCATATCTATCCGATCTTCTCCATACATACTCTCCCCTTCTTAAACTCCGCTCCTCTTCAGCTTCCCTTCTGTCAGTTCCACCTGCTCGCCTGACTACCATGGGACTCAGAGCCTTTAGTTGTTCTGCCTTGAGACTTTGGATGCACTTCCACTTGTTCTCCGGACCACACACTGTCTCACCACTTTTAAATCACGTCTCAAAACTCATCTATTTAGAATTGCATACACCTGATCTGTCTTAGGCCATTTTTACCTGCTCAGTTTTTATACTTGCCTTTATACTTTTATGACTGTTTATGTTTAAATTTTATTTTACCATGTTTAATATATACACATATATATTTTTTTAATGTTTTTTTATGCTATTGTTCACGTGTTATTGTAAGGTGACCTTGAGGGTCTGAAAGGCACCTATAAATAAAATGTATTATTAATATTATTATTATTATTGTTTTAAAGCAGAACACAGAGTACAGCTTGCCCCATATGCAGTAAATTTATACACACACACACACACACACACACACACACACACACACACACACACACAGAGAGAGCATGCACTACAAAGCAAATTCACACTACAGAGGAAAACCAGCACGACAACAGGAGTCATCACTGGAGTCCTGCAGCAACTACCTAAACCCAATTATCTCAATTTCTCATAATATGTAAAATATATTTCAAAGTCAATATTTTACGGTAAAACAAACACACACAAAAAGAATATTTTGCTGAATAGTAAAACAAAAAACCCTTTCAAAATAATTCTGCTTTTTAATTATTGGGATATAATTTATGATCCCACAGGCACAAGGCAAAGTGTGGTATCTATGATTAATTGATCATGGAGCTTTATTCTGTTCACAGCCAGTTGTAGATGAAGTCCATGTGCATGTAGAGATTGTGCCCTGAGCATCAAGTGGCTGCCAGCTGGCAAAGACTCATGTACAGCCTGGACAGCACCCAGCATCAGGGAAGGAAGTGCTGGGTGGGCGGACAGATGCAGGGCAGGCCAGAGACTTCTGTGTTCATCCCAGCGTGAATCACACGGCAAACATGGCTGTCACATTCATGTTCATGTCTTCACTGTGACTTATTGTGTGGCTACTGTAGATACCGGGTTACATCTGATTAGGAAAAAAGTGACAGCAAAGTCACATCAGCTCCAAAACTTTTCTTTTACTATTGTTTTGTAAGAATGCCCCCGTGTGGTTCATGCTAATGAAGATAACACAGGTCCTGCATATCCTCATTTAAATAATTTAAATCCTAAATCATGTACTTCAGTGCAGTTGCCATATTGCAGTCACATCTTTTAATGCATGTTTATGAAGGGCGATCGGTCCACTCTCACTGACTGTTTAACAATTTGTCAAGAGGATTTCTATTTGTGAGAGATTTTTTTATTTACCCTGAAAGTAAATCTAAAGCTATAAATTATATTAAATAAGTATTATATGATTAACAAAACTCGTACCTTGTCTTTAGTGACAGAGCAGAGTCATGTGAGATAAATAAAATTGCTGCACAATTAATGACAGACAACACAGTGAATGAAAATATGACTTTGAATATGAAATTAAATAAATTACCTTATTTAGTTCCAGTGTCTGATCTTCTGAACAAGATCACTGTGAGGTTTCAAACCACATTTTTGGCTGTTTTGTAATTTCGTGCTGTTTCAGAAATAGATCTTTATTTATTTATTTTTTAAATATGATCAATTTAAGTTACCAAAAAACAAAAACAAAGCTATAAAATAGTAAGGAGTGTTTGGCTCACTGCATATTCACAGGGCCACAGAGGCTGTGATGCCTCAGTCTCTCACAAAATGAGCATCCTGTATTTCCCAGCTAATTAGAGCTCAAACCGTTTGACCAGTTTATTGCTGTGTCTAAAATCCTTACTAATGTACACATCCCTCCAGTGGATTTACAAGACAAAAAATAAATGAGAGTAGCTGACATGTTAGTCTCTGTATTAAAAGGTCTGTTGGTCATTTTAGAGCAGTCGAGTTGTAAATTAGATTCAGTAGAAATTGTGCAAGTGAAAACTGCAGATGTAACTGGAATCGCCCACAACATTTTGCTTCCTCTGCTTTAAAGAAAACAGGGAATTGTGAAACTAGATGGCTTTAAAAATATGGATAAGTGAGCCTCTTTATGTCAGAAGGGTTGACCTTATACACCGAGCAACATTTTATCAGTCATTCATCAGTTTTTGCTTTATAAAATCCATCCAGACCATTTGGCACAATTACATGCTTATTATAACTAAAATCTGAAAATGGAATAGCTTTAATGACACAGCAGTGAGTGAAAAGGTACAGAGGCTTAGTTCATGCAGCAGCATGTAGTAAGTACAACAGCTGTCAGAGCTGTCAATCCAATTAACAGCATTAAATTCATTAAAGAGTAATGAAATAATTTGGACGCACAGCCCTTCAGTGACACATTGTGACAAAGAAACCAGACCCCACTACCAGTGGAGTTGAAGCTTTTTACACATCTGTTACATGTTGTAGACTTCACAGCTAAATCAGGTGGAGCAACACAAACTTTAGAAGATATATATATATGTGTGTGTGTGTGTGTGTGTGTGTGTGTGTGTGTGTGTGTGTGTGTGTGTGTGTGTGCGTGCGTGCGCGCCACAGTGATATGTTTAAACAGTGACCTTGTTTGGAAATGTAATTTGTTTCAGTTCGCCCTTTCTGACAGGACTGTTGAGTTGCACTTCACATGCAGAATCACACACGCTCTCTTCCACTGACTCACCCACACACCAAATCAGTTCTTCGCAGCAGCTGCTGCGTTAGCATCTTATTTTCCTGAGGTATTGATTTCTTGCTTGGCATTGCGCCCTCCTCTTCCCTCGTCATTATGCCCACTCTGCCCAGAACATAGCAGAGAACAGCCAACACTACCGTTGGACTGGAGGTTGTATCTCTTGCAGATAAACAGGAACAGATCAATGTGTAGTAAACTGATGAAAATTTGTTATTTGGTAAAAAATAAGAAACAAAAAAAAAAAAATCATTCACCCTCACTTTGTCTCTTTCAGGGTTTTCTGTACCAGTAATGGTCGGTTTAGGAGACCTTGAAGAAGTAATGTATTGGAAGTCAAATCAAATCATTTTACCCTATTTCAAAGCCTGGAACAGCCCAGAATTAGTCAGCATACAGAGGCCTTCACTGTGAAAACTGGCTGGCCTGGAGACAAGAAACATGGCAGAATATGTCATTTCAATGGTGGTGCTGGACATGAGGCATATCCCCATAGGTCTGATTTAGAGCTTTGACCTCCAAAAACGCAAACATTTTGACAGTGTGCTGTATGAAATACTTGTTAACACCACACTTTCAAACAGTGAAGTCAATCAGGAAGCAGACACCTTCTTCACTCACTAATAATTTGTTTAGTGTCATTATGCCAGAGGTCTACATTACCAGTTTTTAACAGCATATATGTAGTACAGTACATACTTAGTCAATAGCTCTACTTTTGCTAAAAGAACAAGTAGCCTTCTGTCAGCAAGTTGCCACAAAGAAAACAATTTCACTTCATTTCAACATATTTCCCATCAGTGTGGCTACTGAGAACATGTTGGCAGCTCAATGACATTTATTGTAAAGAGAAAGGCATTACAAAACAGGCACATGGATTGTATATCAAGACAAAATATTTAAGCTTCTTGCAACTTTCCAAAAAGAACTTTTTTATAAATGCAAAACTTTAACAGTCTGGCTAACTGGAATGGTTATTTTTACCAGTGTGTAAAGGAACTCCATGTGTCTTCCTTTGTTGAAACAATATTTCATATTTTAGTTTGTAGAAGTTTTATTAAGCACAGCTTTATTTTGGTTGTATACGTCACCAAAGAACAACAGAAAAGGTCTTATAAATAAACATAGCAATTATATAATTATTAAGTAAATTATTACTTAATATCTTTCTCTATACTGTAGACAGGATGTCTGTTAAGAGAAGCTTTGTCACGGTTTTCCATGATCCCAACCCACATACTCAACTCTGCTGCTCAACCCAAACGTGCCACCATTTAAGGGGAATAAACAGGCTTTCCAATGGCAGAAGATTTACTGTGAAAGAAGTATTGTGACAATAAAAAAATAAACAACCAAACACAAATTTCCTTACTTTTGTTTGTGCTAACTTTAGATCTTACCTGTCTACAGTCCAGGGCAGGGGAGAAATTAGGTAATAAATTAGGTATAATCTCATCTGTATTAATAACTTGAAAATGTGACTAATTTATTGTCAACACCAATGAGGATGAATGAACCGAATAGTTTTTGGACCCCTTAGAACAAGTCAGTGTGAGTAACTGCCCATGAGCATCAAAGACTAAGGCAAATAAAGTGATAAAGCTTTGTGCTTTCCACTCTAACAATGTCCCTATAATTTTCAAACAGAAAATCCCCGTTGATGTTAAGAGGATTATTTGTCTTAAGAAGCTGTACTTGTTTTGTTATCTATAGTTTTTGATTGATTGTGTTTATTTGTTACAAAATTTACAAGTATTCATTCATACATAACAACATTAATCTTCTTAGGACGCATGAAAAAAGAATAATCTTAAAATATGAACTGTCACCAAAACAGACCTGTGTTTCAAAGATACACTGTTTTTATAGTGCATCAAAGATCAGGTCAGAGCTTGTAAATGATTCTAATTTTGCAATAAATAAAAAGTACATAGGTGCTATATAGACTGGATATTATGCGGCTTGTGTGAAAAGTGTGAAAGTGTCATAAACATTCTTTCTAATGGCCACTGAGTGGTAAATCCTCTGCAACTGCAATAAAGTGAAGCCCATGAGAAGATGACCCTACTGATCACTTGATTTATGACCTTGGTAAGTATTTTCCTTGTGATGGTCTTGCTAACATGATCATTTTGTAAATTATGCTCTCATTTAGATGGTATTAGACCATAAAACCTTGGACTTTGACCTGGTTTTCACAAACTGTATCAAATATAAGCAGGCAGTGTCTTCTTAGCCACATCCACCCTTCACTTACTTCAACAAACCATGCAGCCAGAATAGAAAGCTTCAGAGTGGGAGCATACAAACCAATGAGTGACATCAAGGTGGCTATAAGTCAGTCTTATATTTACAAATTTATGGAGATGAGGAGTAATTTTTATGAGCAGCACCACCTGTCACGGGTTTGAATCCATCGTCTGGCCGGAGCCTTTCTGTGTGGAGTCCTGCCCATGTCTCAGGTAATCCGGTTTCCTCCTCCAGTCCACAGACATGCAGTTAGTGGGTTTAGGTTAATTAGTGATTCTAAATTGCCCGTAGTCTGTCTCTCTCTTTGTTAGCCCTTCAACAAACTGGAGACCTCTCCAGGGTGTACACTGCCTGTCGGCCTATGACAGCTGGGATAGGCTACAGCCCTCCAACAGCCTTAAATTAGTGGAGGCAGTAATTACACTGAATTATGTTCATGGTATAGTCTAGTAGCAATATGTCCTATTAAAACTGTTACAATGGAAAACGCAGTTGCTATAGCGATTCATCAAAGCAGCACTACGAGAATATCATAAAGTAGCACGTGTGGTTTTATCCTACTTTTCACACTGAGGATTTGTTTTTAAAGCCTTTGGCATGAGGCTCAAACTCCCCGCTTGTCTCTTGTTAGTGAAATGACCCATTCGGTATCTGCACGTTCTCTTTGAAGTTTTTCTCTCCCTTTGAAGAAAACTGACATCCTGCAAATGATATCTCATCTGCATAAACAAGGGTTCATAAACCTCACTTACATTATTTTCTCTGACTTCTACCTTGTTTACTGGCAGGTAATAAAAGCAACATGAACAATTGTTTGTTTCTTCACGTGTGTTTGTTGTTTTGATGTTTGCTCAAGGTCGAACAAGGACTTCATCCTTATTTGTAAGAATGATTAAAGCTCTTTATTATTTTTGTCTTCATTCTGCATTTTTTTCTTACAAACTGTTTCATCTCAGTGAATGCTAATTGGTAGACTGGAGTGAAAAGTTATTTTGGTTTATTTTCATTTTTAATAAAAATGAGCACTAAGAGCTAAAAACCATCAACACATGAATACGTCAAACAAGTCAACATCAACTTTTCTTACTTGTGAGCTGGGCATTACTTTAAGATATCCTGACATAAGCAAACTTACATCAATAATACGATGATGTTTAGCAGCTAAAGTTAATTTTAACACCTCACAGAAAAACAAGCTGACACTGATGCCAGTGCTAATGAGGAGATTTGAGTGGTTTAATTTTTGGCCAGTTAATAGTAAGGATATTGCCAAAGTCACAACAGTCCAGCCAAGGAGCTACAGGAAAGGTTCTTCATTACACTAAAAGGCTTATTCCTGTACTTTATTCTATATATTTTATACATTGCTTTTAACACACCATTTCACAGAAATAAATGCACTTTTAAAACTATGACACTGGAAACACATGTAAATTCTATATACAGAAATGTAGCTATTTCTCTATACAACACAAATCATCTGGCAAAATATGTAGCTAAAAGGTCAAATCTGCTGCACCTGGGTAACAATTGTTGATTCATCCTTGGGGACCATGAATATATGTCTAAAATTAGAAAACTGTAAATGGAGTGTTGGATGAGTCATCAAATCAATATTGCCACTTCTGAAGCTGCTAGCTTGGCGAAAACAAAAGTGGACAAATAAGCTACTTTCTGTATTATTTAGCCCTTTGCATTCAAATAAATCAAAATTTCTTAAGGTTGCTTAATACTATGTATTACTATGTAATACTTAATACTATGTAATACCATACTACTACCACCAGTGCGACTTGAAAATATTAACTCATGCCTCTTTGCTCTAGGTGCTTCTTTAGTAACTGCTACTACAAACAGCAACACATAAGATATACCAGCTTTAAAAACAATGAGATGGGTAGTTTGAAAGACATAAGCTTTACCTATTTTGCTTAGACTTTCTCATTTCCTCACAAACAGAAATCTGGACTACTGGAATCCTCTTCTTGGGAGAACACGAGCGTACAGTGGTGAGAACTACTGTAGTTTCGCTTTATAGGCAATGCAGCCAATACAACCTTTGCTCATTCTGGAGGGGGCTACCAAATACTGATGTTTCTTGAATGTACTATCCAGTCAGTCTTTGAGTTCAAGCCTAAGGCAGAATATGATTGAACCAAATATTAGGTCAAATCTCTGCCTGCTGGATCACAGGGAACAGGGAGAAAGGAAATGTAAGGAGTTGAAAAGTAAGGAGTAAGGAAAGGAAAAATAACATCTTCCAAAAAAAATGAATCATTGTCACAAACCCTAGAATTTATGAATTCCAAGTCCCTGAGAGTGGGCACGGCCATCTTCAACACGTGGGCATGCTGAACATTGTGTTTTATTTCAGAGAGCGGCCACATACTTGGATCACTAATAGCGCTTTCAAACTATATATGATTTACTCGATCTCCTTTCTCCATTTCAATTCAGTATTATTCTGTCACATTTATATAGTGTCACGTCCCCTTCATCATCTTCTCATCTCCTGAACTGAAATCAGGGCTCTATCACACAAAATCCTGCATAAACATACTTATTCATTCTCGATATTGTCACAGCTAGTTATTGTTAGCAGACATGTGACCCTCCTGTTTCTGGTCAGCTGACAAAAAGCCGGCAAAACAACAACAATGGCTGTTATAAGCTAATCTTATAACAGCTAATGTGTGGCTCGAGTACCTTAAAATCCACACTTTCCCTCTAATAAAAGTTTGATTACATTCTCACATTGAATGACAGTTTATTCATTAACTGTCCAGGTTCAATAATGTCAGATTCACTTCATGTCAGCTAACAGCAACAAAAACAGCAAAGGTTACCAACAGATAAGTTCAGGATATCCTCAACATCTCACCCCAGCATCACTGTCATCAGACAGAAGTGAAATTCAATGACTCATTGACTCGTTTGTGTAACTGTAAGTTTTACAGCCTCCTCCAGAATAGTAGGACAGCAGACCGACAGCCTAAACTCACTATAGATACACGTGGGACAGAACTGTCTGTCCTATAGCAGCCACTGCAGCTAGAGGGTTCAAGGTTCAAGGTTCTTTATTTGTCACATGCATCTGACACGCTCCTTGAGTTGTGCAAAAAAAAGGGGAAGAACATTATATATATAATATATACATTTGGTGAATGTGCAGTAGTAGCATGTATGCAGCAAGCAGGTGAATTCTGTAGATTAAGTGAATTAAATAAGAATAGACCATCTGACTATTTTACAGAATGGACAATATAAACATATTTAAAATTAACGGAATTTGAAATGTACAAATTTCAAATTTGGGGGTGGGGGGGGGGGGGGGGGGGGGGTGTTGGTTTAGGGCCTGGATGACTTGGGAATACAAGCTCCTCTTGAGTCTCTCTGTCCTTGCCCGGATGATGCGGAACCTTCTACCGGATTGCAGACGTTGGAACAGTTTGTTGCCAGGATGGGACGGGTCCTTCAGTATCTGCGCTGCTCTAGTCCGGCATCTCCTGGTGTAGGTGTCCCGAAGAGGGGGGAGAGCAGCCCTGCAGCAGCATTCTGCTGAATGGATCACTCTCTGAAGAGCTTTTTGGTCCTTAACACAGCTGTTCCCAAACCAGGATGTGATGTTCTGTGTGAGGATGCTCTCCACAGCGCCTGTATAGAAAATCCTGAGGATCTCTGGAGAAACCCTGAACTTCCTCAGTTCTCGTAGGTGGTACAGGCGCTGCCTAGCCTTTTTGGTCTGGACCTGAATGTGGGCAGACCATGTCAGGTCTGAGGAGATGTGGACACCAAGATACTTGAAGGATTATGCACTTCTGTTTTTTGGTAGGGTTAAGAAAGCAAAATTCAGTTGACTGCAGTCCATCATCTACTGAAATCTAGTTGTGATAATTTGCACACTACCTTTAAAGAACTTTGAATGGCCACATAGGGCAAAGGATTTCTCTGAGAAGACTCACATTGCTTGCGTGTACATTTGTTGTACTTTACAGTTTTAAATGTATCTTAATACATTGGCTTGCAAAAGTATTGGGCCCCCTTGAACTTTTCCACATTTTGTCACATTACAGCCACAAACATGAATCAGTTTTATTGGAATTCCACGTGAAAGACCAATACAAAGTGGTGTACACGTGAGAAGTGGAACGAAAATCATACATGATTCCAAACATTTTTTACAAATAAATAACTGCAAAGTGGGGTGTGCGTAATTATTCAGCCCCCTGAGTCAATACTTTGTAGAACCACCTTTTACTGCAATTACAGCTGCCAGTCTTTTAGGGTATGTCTCTACCAGCTTTGCACATCTACAGACTGAAATCTTTGCCCATTCTTCTTTGCAAAACAGCTCCAGCTCAGTCAGATTAGATGGACAGCGTTTGTGAACAGCAGTTTTCAGATCTTGCCACAGATTCTGGATTGGATTTAGATCTGGACTTTGACTGGGCCATTCTAACACATGGATATGTTTTGTTTTAAACCATCCATTGTTGCCCTGGCTTTATGTTTAGGGTCGTTGTCCTGCTGGAAGGTGAACCTCCGCCCCAGTCTCAAGTCTTTTGCAGACTCCAAGAGGTTTTCTTCCAAGATTGCCCTGTATTTGGCTCCATCCATCTTCCCATCAACTCTGACCAGCTTCCCTGTCCCTGCTGAAGAGAAGCACCCCCAGAGCATGATGCTGCCACCACCATATTTGACAGTGGGGATGGTGTGTTCAGAGTGATGTGCAGTGTTAGTTTTCTGCCACACATAGCGTTTTGCATTTTGGTCTCATCTGACCAGAGCACCTTCTTCCACATGTTTGCTGTGTCCCCCACATGGCTTGTGGCAAACTGCAAACGGGACTTCTTATGGTTTCCTGTTAACAATGGCTTTCTTCTTGCCACTCTTTCATAAAGGCCAACTTTGTGCAGTGCACGACTAATAGTTGTCCTATGGACAGATTCCCCCACCTGAGCTGTAGATCTCTGCAGCTCGTCCAGAGTCACCATGGGCCTCTTGGCTGCATTTCTGATCAGCGCTCTCCTTGTTCGGCCTGTGAGTTTAGGTGGACGGCCTTGTCTTGGTAGGTTTACAGTTGTGCCATACTCCTTCCATTTCTGAATGATTGCTTGAACAGTGCTCCGTGGGATGTTCAAGGCTTGGGAAATCTTTTTTTAGCCTAAGCCTGCTTTAAATTTCTCAATAACTTTATCCCTGACCTGTCTGGTGTGTTCTTTGGACTTCATGGTGTTGTTGCTCCCAATATTCTCTTAGACAACCTCTGAGGCCGTCACAGAGCAGCTGTATTTGTACTGACATTAGATTACACACAGGTGCACTCTATTTAGTCATTAGCACTCATCAGGCAATGTCTATGGGCAACTGACTGCACTCAGACCAAAGGGGGCTGAATAATTACGCACACCCCACTTTGCAGTTATTTGTAAAAAATGTTTGGAATCATGTCTGATTTTCGTTCCACTTCTCACGTGTACACCACTTTGTATTGATCTTTCACGTGGAATTCCAATAACATTGATTCATGTTTGTGGCTGTAATGTGACAAAATGTGGGAAAGTTCAAGGGGGCCGAAGACTTTTGCAAGCCACTGTATATGCTCAGTTTACACATTCTATATGCTTTTAATTCATTTTGAGACTTTAAGAGGCTGAATAGATAAATAAAACACCTCCATTACTACCTCTGGTGATGCAGTAAATGTACATTTAATGAGGAAAGACAGCATGGATTCAAACAGACATTAGTCAGTCAGTATGAGATCAGAGCAAATTTCAAACATGCAGCTGTTGATGCTTCTAGACAATGCTAGAAATTCACCATAATAAGAGACAGATGGGCAAAAGGAGAGAAAGAATTGTTTTGTGCAGGCAATTTGGGAGGTTGAACCCCTGACCTTCAGTGGTCTTCAATCACTTGCTGACTCTTCAAAGGCGTTCTTTACAGATGTAGCACTGCGCTGGCTCTGAGCATGTTCACTTCACAGGGCGCTGCTACAAATGAATTTGTAAGTCAGGGTTCAAAGATTGAGACCCTGTCACATTGCCCTGAACAGCACAAAGTAGCCCCCTTGCTATGTAGATCTCATACAACCATCAAAGAAAGAGCAGAACATAGCATCAGGGTTGGTCACTTGCAGAGCAATAGCAGCACTGGACTGCCAAACTACCAGGACTCCTTTCTACTGATTTTCTTTTATTTTTAGTTTTTTTTTCTTTATAGAGAAACTTTACAACCCTGTTGTTGTGAGGCAGAGCAATTTCTTTGTTATTTTGGTTGGTTGCCTACTGGTGGTGGTCAGAGGGCCCGGTGGCGCCAGTGTCCGGCAGTCTCGCCTCTGTCAGTGCGCCCCAGGGCAGCTGTGGCTACAATGTAGCTGCCATCACCAGTGTGTGAATGGGTGACTGAATGTAGTGTAAAGTGCTTTGGGGTCCATAGGGACTAAGTAAAGCGCTATACAAATACAGGCCATTTACCATTTACCATGAGATACAATATCAATAAATGTATGTTCTATATAAATTTACAAATGTAACTACCCAACAATACATTGCACATAACACCTCCACATTATTGCTAATATACCATCATATAATAAACTCCAGCAGATTATTGTTTGAGACTAAATGGCTCATTTTGGATATTTTAAGCGCAATAAAATACAGCAATAATTCCACATTGATACAATTTAAATGTGTGTGTAAGATGTGCGTCTTTTACATGATAACACAACATTTTTGTTATTATTATTTTTAAATAAAGAATGCTTTCTTCACCCCTGTGATTTCACATTTGTTAGCTCAGAGCTTCTGTGGAATATGTCATTTCTGTAGTTCCTCAGTCCTTCAAATTATACAAGTTTTACTTCAAGAAGCGTAATAAATGAGGCGGTTCTGTGACAGTGTGGTCTTAAAACTTCAAAGGGTGTCCTCGAATATGTACCTGTAATTTTGATTCACATATATAGTTCATTTGAGCTCTCTGAATTAAATAGTGACTGTGGGCTATGCAAATCAAGGGGTCCTAAAACAATCCACAACACAAAAGAAACTTCTGGAAGCAGTCAGGCGAAAACAAAAGACCAGACATTTTAGAACTTGCTCTCCTGGTAGAGGTATTATCATGTGGTCAATTAATTATGAGTGCACTTCAAATTAAATCAGTTCGTTACACTGTCTATTAATATGCTGTTTGGCGAGGGAGCTAAAGTTTTAAGGCAAACTTAAAAATAAAAGCTCTGAAACAAAATAAAACAAAAAATATCCATTTAGCTGCATTTTTTTTTTAGTTTTTAACAAAATTAGATCAATTTATTTTATTCTCATGTTTAATATTTTATAACATCTATGAGCTACTGTTAAGGCCTAACGATTCTAAAAAGAGCGGCTGTGGACTGAGCTTATTTTAACTGATTTCAATTGCAGATAAACCCACTTATTCATATAAATGTTAGAAATACTGCCTCAGGCAGTCATCTGGGAGTTCTTAACTATAAAGGGAAGATAGCTTTTAACTTTCTATTCCATTTGCTGCTTCAGAAACCTGAGTGTCAAACACACAAAGATCGCCTCAGTTATGTAAATGGTCTGAGTAATGCAGAAAATCAGCAGGAAGCTTGTGTCCACAGATGAGAGAAAAAAATCTTTATAATGTGAATGAACAAAAAGGAAATAAAATCAAAACTGATGCTTCCCAGTACGCTGACTTTGTTTTTATGTTGGGTCAAAATACGTAACATGTTTCTGTTCTGTGTGAACCAACTAGCTCCGAACCCTAGCCTAGACTTGTGTTTTCCAACAAAAAAATGTTCTTATTTTGTTTTCTGAATGTCAAAAAAATGGAAAGCAATGTAATTAGAGGAAAAACTACATTTCCTGATTGCCAACAGACAAAACTGGGGCTAA
Source organism: Pelmatolapia mariae (assembly GCF_036321145.2). Taxonomy (NCBI): domain Eukaryota; kingdom Metazoa; phylum Chordata; class Actinopteri; order Cichliformes; family Cichlidae; genus Pelmatolapia; species Pelmatolapia mariae. Next base: position 37,459,450 of record NC_086228.1, on the reverse strand, counting down.
AATGAGGGTGAGGCCCTTGCTGATGAGAACTTAGACCTCAGAAAGTAAAAGTTGTGCAGCAACTGATTCACATGAAATGGAACTAAAAGCACACAGCATATGTTATATATATTAAGACAAGCAGCAATATTATGCTTATAGAATATAACCAAACGTCAGCCATGAGCTTCTTAACCCTGAGGTACGAGTTCTCATTATTAATGTCCAAACGCTAACTCAAATGAGTTAGCGTTGAGAGAGCAAAGGAAACAGTAATTGTAAAACAATATTTCCTAAACTAGTCATAGTAAAACTAATTCTTAAAAGAAAAGTCTGTCTTGCCTTTCTCCAGATCATCTGTATCGATAACAAACCATAATGTTGTCTTGTCCCGTCCCCACCTGTGGCCTGGGTGTTTAGTAGTTTATTGTCACTGCATAGCTTGGCCTCATCAGCCTGCTCTGCTCACAATGTCTCCTTCTTTGAAAATATCGGTGTCCTCTGGGAATGTAATTAGTTATTCAGGAATGATGGTAGACATCCAAAGAAGGTTGGAGCAAAACTTCTTTTCTCAAACATACAGTGGGAGAAATAACTATTTGATCGATGGCTGATTTTATAATTTTGCTCAGTTACAAAGAAATGATCCATCTCTACTTGTTATGGTACTTTGATTTAAAGGAGAGAAGAATATCACCCCACCCCTGAAAAAAACCCAGAAAAAAGAAAACAGATTAAATAAAAGTTAAAATTTCTTTGCATGAAATAAGTATTTGATCCACAAACAAAACATGACTCAGTACCTGGTGAAAAAACCCATGTTGGCAAGTGGTAAGGTTGTTTTTTCAGCTGGTGACCTGGTTTGTATGTATCTCAGGAGAGATTTTGTCCCAGTCCACTTTAGAAACTCTGTTTCTTGGCTGCCGCTTGGAAACTCAAAGCTTCAGCTCCCTCCACATCAATGACACATTTTCAGTGTTCTGGCAGAGAGAAGGCAATTTTCTACCAAGATGTTACGATACATGGGTCTGTCCAATGGTCCCTCATTGCCATGAAGGCCCAAAACATGATGTTTCCACCTCTGTGCTCCATTGTGACAATGGTGTTCTTTGGTTCATACTCAGCATTTCTCTTCCTACAAAGATGCCAAAGTTCTTGATTTTGGTTTCTTTTGATCTAATTTCATAGAACTTTGATTTATATGTAACCTTTTAATCTGTGTGCCGAAACCCATCAATCTGTGTGAGACCGAATTCTGTCTGTGTTGTAGGGAATCAAATACCTACTTATTAAAAATTCCACAGGGGATCAAATAATCATTTCTCCCACTTTATCATATTGTTTTATCTGTTCAGCTACTTTTGTCACAGCTGGTGAAACCAGTTCATCACGGTCCACTCAGTCTGACCAGTCATACTACTAATGAGGCCATGTGGGTTCAAAATAACTAATGTCATTTATTAGTGAATTTTCAATGTGCGCATTGCAGTACTGTGAACATGTGATGAAATGATGAACAATTTCTCAAATTATTGATCATAACGCTCCTATCAGAACTGTTAATATACATAGTCAACCAGCTTGGAGAAGATGATGATAAAGAATCTGCTGGAGAGCTGAGAGAAAATATAGATAAACTACAAACTGGCTTTGAAATTTATAGAAATGTATATAATTGCTACAACAATGAAATAAAATTAGCCAAACAAGCCTACATTTCCCTGCTGACTAACAATAATGTCATTCTGCTGTTTTATTCTCATCCATTCAAAAACGACTTAATTCTTCCAAAACTGTGTCAACAGAGTTTCAATCCACAAATAAATGTAACAAATTTGCTGCTTTCTTCCAAAGTTTCTAATACAGGTATAATTAGAGGTAATATCTTAGCCTCCTGTAGTACTTTATTTGACATTGTCTCATATTCTGCTCAGTTCCTACATTCTTACCTGTGCAGTCTACAGATCCTGTAGATCTGGAGATGTATATATATTTATTTGAACAATGAAACAAGTTTTTTTTTTCACCTGTTTACTGAAACATATTCCAATTATAGTTATATATCATGGACATGGACATAATGTGTAGACTGTCAGCTTTCATTTGACGGTTTCCACAAATCAGATTTGTGGTTTAGGAGTTTCAGCTTATTAACATGTGCCACCCTGTTTTTAAAGGAACCAAAGGTAATCGGACAGTTGCCTCAACAACATGCGGTCAAAGGAGCTCTCCATGCAGGTGAAACAAGCCATCCTTAAGCTGCGGAAAAACTGAAAGCTGACAGAGCATTAAAAGGAGGAAACCCAGAATCTGGTGACGTCCATGACTTCAAGACTTCAGGCCATCATTGCCAGCAAAGGGTTTTCAAAACGTATTAGAAATGAACATTTTATTTTCAGTCATTTAATTTGTCCAATTACATTTGAACCACTGAAATGAAGGGATTGTCCAAAAATGCTGTAGGTCCTCACATTTTTTGTTAAACCCACTGAAGTAAAGCTAAAAGTCTGTATTTCAACTTCACCTGAGTTCATTTAAAAGCCATGGTGGTAATGTACAAAACCAATGTTAGAAAAAGGTGTCTCTGTCCAAATATGTACGGACATAACTGTTGATCTGTGAATATGAGCCATATCTCAGACACACAGAGGAACCTAGGATGCAGGAGAACAAAGACGATAAGCTAGAGAACTCAATAGGTACGCAAATAATCCGAGAAAGCTTGGAGGAGACTGCAGGCGATCGTTCTTAAATACAGGTGACTGATGAAGTAGAGAGGCAAGCGGTGTGGAGGCCAAAGAGTGGGAGATGAGGGCTACAATCTGAAGCAGAACCTTGCCTGCCCAACCGAACACTTGATAGAGTGAGCATCTAAAGGTGCAAAAACAACATTTAATCAGGGGTTTGTTAAAGGGCAGTCCTAGGACCATTTCTCTTTAACACAACCTCTTTGAGACTGAGAGATTTTCTGTCAACTATTAAACACCATTGACAAGATGTTCTGGCAACCTGTGTTTTCAGCATTTTAAGATGGGGGTGACACAGCACACCAGAGCTAATCTGCATGCATACTACAAAGCAGTAATGCCAATGTGCATGAAACAGTAAATAGATGCCCAAGCATTGGAACTGTTGAAGGACTCAAACTCTAATGTATCCATGCTATGATCAATTCACCTTCTTAATCGCATTTGATGGAGAGGCCAGTGAGTGCACTGGGTCAAATCAGGATAACAACAAAACAGAGATGAGGGGAACACAAAATTATCATCCAAATCATGGACGAGCCAGTGTCAGAGTGCCAGAATGGCAAACAGAAAGTGGGGCAAAGAAGATGAATGCAGAAAGGAAGGACATCCAGTTAGGAACCTGACGATTCTGATTTATACACAGCCTTTTATTTTGAAATTCACCTTCAATACTAATATGGTAATAAGTCCACAGATGGCTGAGATCTAGTGGAGGAGATTGGTGGTTTTGTCCGGGTGGTATTTTGAAATTATAAGCAGCTCCTAAAATGCTCTGCACAGGAAATAGATGATTTATATCCATTCTGCTGCTGACTCGTTCAGCCATTGTTTGTGTTTGTGCCTACTATGGATAATTTGTTGGAAACCTGTCGCTTACACATACATTAAGAAAGTCATTACTCAGGTGGAGATCAGCATTGTAAAGCAGCTACAACTCTCTCTCTCACACACACACACACACACACACACACACACACACACACACACACACACACACACACACACACACACACACTTGTGCACACACACACACTTGTGCACACACACACACACACACACACACACACACACACACACACACACACACACATCTCAATGTGCAGAAACCATATAACTCTCTCACAAACACACAGAAACATCATCTCTGAATCAGCAGGATTTATTTCTGCTTACATGTTAGGAAAAGTTGAGCATTACCTACTGAAGAGCCAAAGGCAGCATTTTAAATGTCTTTTTAGCTAAAAAGACGAGTCTCCAATATCGTATCTACCTCATTAGTGTTCCCCAAGAGCATATAATGGTTCCTGACCATGGAAGCCAGTAAATATCAGTAACAGATTAAATGACCACTGCGTATCAAATTACACAGAAGATAGAAGGGAATGAAATATTTTGCCTACCTTCGGGACAAGAAGACTCTTCTTGACAAATAAGATTTTTTCAGGTGACAGTATGATGCTGGTTACAGCTGCGTTCTTGAAAGCCCCAACAGCAGAGCCTGAGGGTGACACACATTCATCCCCTCACCCTTATTAAACTCTGCTGTTGGCATCTTTATAGAAAAACCCATGTAGAGGTGTAGTAATGGTAATACACCAACCATGTTTGGAAACTAGCAGTGCATACACACAATTAATTGTAAGTGCACACTAATTATTCCCAGAAGTATGCAGAATAACACACTATCAGACACTTCAATGGAGAAACCTAATGAACACAGTGTGTGTCTGAGTGCCTGCTCGTGTGCACATCTATCTTGTTCGGCTGGGGCCTTTAAACATATCTTGCATTAGGAGCGCTGCATGTGCACATGTTGGTTGTTGTCATGCTTTCTCTGCTGTGTTTTTGTTGTTTTGTTGTTGTTTTTTCTTCAGCCGGTGTCGAAGCAGATTTCCAGTGTTTGCTCTCTCTCCTTCTATGAACTCTCTCCCCAACTTCTCTTTCTTTCCTCTTTTTCTTTTCAGTCTGTTGTGATTTTAATAACTCAAAAATCCAAATAAAGTTCGAATAAAATATGACTGTTAAGTAGACCATTATGGCAAATGGTCCACTTAGCAAAGTAAAGCATGTTTTGGCCTTCAGACAACAATTCTGATGCTACAAAAAAAGAAATAAATAAATACTTGAGTAAATTCTTTGATCAGAATGTGTGTCATACCAAAGGCCTGGTGTAGTGAAATGCATATTATATGAATGGCTCTACGTTATGTTTGCCAGTCAGCCTCTGTTATCAGGGTTAGGCTCCAACCTTCCTGTGATTCTGAACTAGATGAGCGTTCAAGAAAACAGATGATTTCTCTGCTTTCTGCGCAGCATTTTATGCTGCGTAGTCTTTCCCAGAACATCCACCTGACTTTACACTAACCTGTACACTACTTCATGTGTCATTCAGCACTGTAAAATGACTATGTAATGATTTCATAAATAGTCAGTGTAAAATGGCCAGAGGCAAGTATGCTGGAGAACAATCTAATATTGGCTGCAAGAAACAGCAGCAAGCTAAATCAGTCTTTATTACACCGTCTCTGTGTGACAACCTGGCAATTTTAATTTATGGTGTACCTCTGTTCTCTTCATTCTCAGGTTATGGAGTGGGCTAGTAAAAGCTTAGATTTGACACCAACTGAAACACCGTGGGAGGATTTGTAAAGGGCAGTCAATAGACACTGAAACATTTTGCATCTGGAGGAATTTTGCATCCATGAATGGTCAGAAATTACAGCCAGTGGATGTAAGTGACATGAGGACTGCATACAAAACACCTCCAAGAGGCTTCTTCTGTTCAGCGGAGCAATGCTGGATACTAGTACAAAGCATGTTCTTACTATTTTCCCTAAGAAGAATATATTATCTATTATTTATTTCTTAGATCAATTGATATTTGTTTACATACTGCCAAAACACAACATCAGTCACCTCAAAGATTTATACTGTAAGATAAAGACACTAAAATAAAGCATGGTCTACGGTGGCCCTCAGAGGTCAAACTGCAACTTAAGAAAACACCAGCAAACAGAAAAACTTTCCTCAAATCTTTCAAATTAGCCAATAATTTTCATAGAACTGTTTAGGTCCTCTATATTACCATTCAAATATTCAGGATTGTTGAATTTATTTTTAAATTACTTTTGGAAAACTCAGGAATACCTTCATTATATCTTATGTAGGGCAAAATTGACTTGTTAGGATAAAAAAAACATTATTTGTTCCTGATGTCGTTCCATCATCTCTGGGATCGTCCTGTCTCCAAACAAGGCAGAACACTGCTCATCACTTCAGTATCGAGATGATCAAATAACACATTATGTCAACAAATTGCTTAAACAACCTGATTTGTATTGGAAACAAGCACAATTTTTCCTTACCTCACTGGCACACTTATCCCTCTGTTGTTTAATTAAGTAAATGACGATTTAAAGACTGAATAGGCAACTAATTACTGCAGCTGATTATTCTTGATTACTGCCTGAATGGAAGAGTCTTTGGGATCTCAGGGAGTGGGCATCCCACCACTAACCCTTCATACAGTTTCCCAGTCTAATGCAACCATTAAAATCACCTGAAAAATGTCAGTGAGGCACAAAAGAGGATCTGATATACAAAAAGTATGACTTTCTGTCAGATACCGTAAGACTTTAGATTGTTGGTGATACTAACTGCTGTCTCTTGTCATGGGCAAGATGCCGGATTTAAATCTGGCTGTCCTTTAACATTTCGCCTAATCCTTTCTAGTCTGGTTTGCTCTGCCTTGCTCCATTTTCCGCCTCCATAGCAGAAAAGTAAAAAGCAAAAGTTTTATTTGTATAGCACCTTTCAAGATAAAAATCACAAAGTGCTTCACAGAAAAGATAAAACATAGAAACAGAAATCAAGTCCACAGATCTCAGGCTCAAAGGAAGGGAGTTCCAGAGTCTGGGGGCCACAGTTACAAACGCTCTGTCGCCTTTTGTTTTCATGCTCATATGTTGGACGACCAGCAAGCCCTGATCACATGACCTCAGGGACCTGCTGGGGATGTACGGATGTGAAAGATCTCTGATATAGGTTGGTGCTTGTCCATGTAGAGCCCTGAATGTCAAAGTCAAAATCTTGAAGTGGATTCTGAATTTTATGGGGAGCCAGTGCAACTGGATCAGCATGGGTGTAACGTGGGAGTATTTAGAAGACTTGGTCAGAAGCTTTGGGGCAGCATTCTGAACAACTTGGAGATGATCCACGGAGGCTTTACATAAACACGTGAACAAAGAATTACAATAATCCAAACGAGATGAGACAAATGCATGGATGACCATTTCCCGTTCTGAGCGTGATATAAATATTTTTTAAATGATAAAAACAGGAGCGAACCAATAAATTAGCATGAATGTCCAAAGTCACAGCTGAGTCAAAAGTTACACCAAGGTTCCTGACAGAAGAACCTTGTTCCATGACCATAGTTTTCCATAACCATAGGTGCCAATTTTTGGGAGCACAAACAAGGACTTCAGTTTTCTGCTCATTTAGCTGAAGAAAGTTATCAGCCATCCATCCCCTAATGGAATCTAAGCCCCTATGCAAAATCTGTAGTTTGAAAACATCTTGGGGCTTAAAGGAGATATACAACTGAATATCATCTGCATAGCAGTGATAATATCTTTAAAAGTGCTCAATAAGTGCTGAATAGGGAGTGTATACTGCAAAAACAATAAAGGCCCCAAAACAGAGCCCTGTGGCACACCATATTCAAGAGAAGTCGAAGAGGACCTGTATTTAGAGTTAGCCACAGAAAAAGATCGTTCACACAGATAAGATGCCAACCAGTCCAAAGCAGACCCTGATATACCCACCCAGTGTCCCAGCCTATCTAGCAAAATGTGATGGTCAACAGTATCAAAGGCAGAGGTCAGGTCCAACATCAGCAAGACAGAGCAGTACCCTGCATCACAGTTCATCAAGATGTCACTGGAGACTCTAATAAGTGCAGTTTCAGTAGAGTGAACTCTACGAAAGCCCGACTGGAATTTATCCAGAATGCTGTATTCATGTAGAACAGCTATAAGCTGCTTAGCAACAACCTTTTCTAAAACCTTAGCAATGATGGTAATTTTGAAATTGGTCTGTAGCTGCTAAGAGGCAGCGGACCACTAGCGGACGTGGTATTGGAGCGACGATTTCGTTTCGCCGGTCACGTTCTTCGCCAACATCCGGAACGACTACCAAAGATAGCCATGTCATGGAGACCCGCCCGGGGGTCACGGAGCCGCGGACGACCAAAACAGACGTGGAGACGATCATTCATTGAGGACCTGAAAGCGGTCGATCTTTCATGGGACAAGGCTGAAGATGTGGCTGCAAACTGAGCCCATTGGCGATCCCTTGCTGCCCAATGCACCATCGGGCGCAGGAGGAACTAAGTCTAAGTCTAAGTAAACTGCTAAGAAGAGAACCGTCAAGGTTAGGTTTTTTTAACAGTGGGTAAATAACAGCATTCTTACAATAACCAGGGACCTGACCAGAAACCAATGAAGTATTGATAATTGTAAGCATACAGGGACTGATAGACTGAAAGACAGTTTTAAACAAAGATCCAGGTAAAACATCAAGAGAGCCGGAGGACGCTTTCATCAAATTAACTAATTTGAGCAGCTCAGGTAAGGACACAGGTAAAAATCTTTCTAAAATAACAGGCCTAGGTGGAGTTGGAGCAGACAAGAGTGACACAGAAGGAGAGATATTGTTCCTGACATTACCAACTTTTTCACCAAAGAAAGAAAGAAAATTTTCACAATCTTCATTCGAGGTAATTGAAACAGCCTGAACACTCCTTCAGTCAAATATTTTGAGTCTTTACCTCCCCCACTTCTCTCTCTGTGCTCTCACTCTGTTTTTTTAAAAAATATCCATCAAATTCATATTAAAAATAAGAGAACCAAATGAGTGAGGGAAAGCACACATCGCATCAGTTCTCACCTCACTTCCTGCTATCAATTTCAGAGCAATTAGGCCTTGCAAAGGGTTTTAATTTCAGATGGGAAATTGAATTCTGTCAAGATATGATCTGCATTAAGACATGTTCAGAGCCTAACACTATACTCTGCATATGTGTGACTGTATTGTACTGCTTCAGACACTCACACACGCACACATTCAAAGACTATTTTATCACACTTTGACAGGATGGGATCAATAAGGAGATACTGGGATATATTAATTGATAAAGGAATCTTAATAAGAAAGTCTATAGAAAAGCTGATAAGTGACATAACTGTTAAACAGTCGCAGCTTTTAAACACCAGACCCTGCTGACATGACTGCAAGCCTGTCTAATACAAAAACAGGAAGTAATGACTTAAAGAAATATTTTCACATATTTTTAGTTTCCTTTATGAGTGAGATGAGTTTGTATGGTGCAGAGCTATAGACAGCATTGCTCAGCATTTGAACACATATGCTGGGGCTGAGAAGTTAAAGTGGTGCCTTCTCCAAAGCACAATTAGAAACAGTAAAGTATACAACAATATCACAAAGTCAATCCATCGAGCTTTGTTCACTGAAACACGAAAAGCAATTTCATGGAATCCACTAAATCAAGAACACTGTCAGAAAACAGTTGTGAAAAAAATGCTATAAAGCAGTAATTTAAGAGGATGATTAGCAGCCTCTACACCCAATTTTTCTGAGGGGAGGGCCGAGTATTTTGCAGTGGACGGTAACTTTCTGTGAACTGATGAATGTAATGTATCAAAACATGATGGTGGGAATGTACAAGTGTCATGAGTGTTTTAATACCTCATTTAACAACAGCCAGTCACAATATAACCACGTCAAATAAAACACTGACTCTGAACTAATATGACTTCATTATGTAAGATCTGATTTATCTCCAGTGACAATGGTGTGATGGAGAAAGTAGGTTCTCAAGGTGGAACAGCTTTAAGATGTTTAAAGAATTAGATGCACAATCTAATCAACATGGCTACAATTATCCATACAGGCTCAAATAGATACATGCACTCACTTTTAATAATAAGTCATGCTGAAGGTTTCACAATGTTGTTGAACTTGTCAAAATCAAAGCCTCTAAACTTTCACTAGTAATCATGACTGACTACAACTGGTAGTTTCTCTTTGGCAGCACTCATTGGACTGACCAATACAAAGCAAGGACTTGGTTAAGATCTAACAAGATTTACATAAGTGGGGACTTCTCTTGGAGCCATTTCTAAACAAATGCAAATTTCAAGGTGATCGGTTTAATTGTACACAAGTACAGGTGTGGTGGGATGTTGTATGTCGATTGGCTGCACGGGAGGGGTGGTGCAGTGCATTTAGGAGGCAGTGCCAGGGGGAGGCTGTCAAGCACAGCTGTAATCATGCCTCCCATATTTCAGTATAAGAAGAAGGAGCCGCGAGCATAAAGCTGCACACGGATACGTCATGGTAAAGGAGCTTGAGACTGAAGAGACCACCTTTGAGTAAAGTACTTGTTTTAAAATCCTAAATCAACATTTTGCTTGCTGAGTTAACACAACTGCATGTTACAATTGTTTGTTTGTTTTTTTTGCTCAGATGCAGAAGAAGACCCAAACTCAGATGAGAGGAAATTGGTACAGGTGAGGAATAAAGTGCTTATATAAAAAATGGACCCCAGTAATGACTTCAGTACTGAGAAACCGTCAATAACTTGTGAAGTCCATGTAGCTCAAGTGCTGCTGCCATTAAAGCAAAAGTGAGAATAAATACTCGCATATATTGAAACTTTTTATGGAAATTTAACCTTTTAAGCCAACATGATCTTCTGTCATGTAAAAAAAAATTAATGTGATATATAATTTTATCTTATTTATCTTTATTCTTTATCCTACAGTGTGCTCTGGGGCACATTAAACGTTCTCAACATGAGCAAAATCAGAAGTTGTGCTCCTCTAACTTCTTGACTGCAACTTCACATTTGTAAAGCAAAGAAATGCTGTTGTTAAATGCTTCTCAGTGCATTTTAGAATCCGTTTTAAGATTTAATTGTTTATAAGTCATTAAATGGTTTAGTACCTTTCTGATCTTTTAACTATGCATATTCATAAAAGCTCACTGAAGTCCAAAGGCTATCCTTTATGACCTCCCTACTTTTGTCTTCACTGATTACAAGCTTGTGGTCAGCTTCAGTTACGAGAATGTTTCTTCTCCTTCAGTGGACATCTTGGCTGACACATTAATCATCGAGAGGATTCTTCTGTAGACCGCCCAGTGCAGACAGATGATCATTAACACTCAGCATGTTTCTCTGGATCTCTGAATATTTTTGGATAGCACACATGGTCACAACTGATTGACCCCAAGCCATTAAATATGCAAATCTGATTATGTAGCGATTAATCATCATAAATGTGGCAATTACAGCCATGTCACTGAAGTCATCCGCTCTCCAGTATAGTAAGCAGGGTTACTGTGGCATTTAGACAGAGTTACCTGAATCATGATGTAAGAACAGACCATGAAAGACAATTATTATATTTCGTATCTTTGCATAATGATATGGTTCATTACTGTGATCCTAGTGATCCTCCTAGTCTGAAGATGAGTGCGAATTCATTCAAGTCATGACTAATGAAAATACATTACCAGTCAAAAGTTTGGTCGCACCTTCTCATTTAATGTTTTTTCTTTGTTTTCATGACTGTTTACATTGTAGATTCTCACTGAAGGCATCAAATAACAGGCGTGAAATAACTCAAAACATGTTTTATATTTTAGATTATTTGTAATATCCACCCTTTGTTTGATTACTCCTTTGCACACTCTCGGCATTCTCTCCATGAGCTTCATGATGTCGTCGCCTGAAATGGTTTTCCAACAGTCTTGAAGGAGTTCCCACCTGTTGGCCCTTTTTCCTTCACTCTGCGCTCCCATCTAATCTCAAACCATCTCTATGGGTTTAGGTCAGGTGACTGTGGAGACCAGCCCATTTGCCACAGCACTCCATCACTCTCCTTCTTGGTCAAATTGCCCTTACACAGGTGACTCAGATGAATGTATCCTCAGCAGCAGAGGTGACTCTCGGTCTTCTTTTCCTCGTGTGAGCCAGTTTCGTTGTGGCGTTTGATGGTTTTTCCAACAGCAGCTGGGGATACATTCAAAGTTTTTGTAATTTTCCAGACTGACTGACCTTCAGTTTTTAAAGTAATGATGGACTGTCATTTATCTTTACTTAGAATTCATATTATGGCAGGAACCAATCAGCTAGCAGTTGTCAAACAGAGCTGTCAGCTCTGTACCAACCTGACTTCTGTACAACATAACTGACGGTGCCAACCCCATTAAGAAGGCAAGAAATTGACTACATCATGCAGCTCATTGAGAGAAGGCCACAGGTCAACAAAGCAAAGGGTGGCTACTTTGATAAATAACTCTATATATGTTTTATATTTAAGATTCCTCAATGTTTTCTTTGCTACATAATCCCATATATCTTGTTTTATATATTGATGTCTACAGTAAGACTCAAAACTCAACAAGTTTATTGTCATGTCGTATGGTGTTACCCAGCCTGAAATGAAATACTGTTTCTCACCAGCCTCTATGGTGCAATAAATAATGTAGTTTAAAAAAGAATAATTTTAAAAAGAGCAGTAAAAAGACAGTAATACATTGCAACAATAAATAGGGATAAATAACATCAAATCTAAATTCTAAATTCTGTATCTACATTGTAGATACATTGTATGTATCTACAATGTAGAAAATAGCAAAAATAAAGAAAAAACATTGAATGAGAAGGTGTGTCCAAACTTTTGACTGGTAGTGTACATTGATTAGAGTTGGAACCAAAGGCTTTTGACCATGTGGGGGCAGCAGAACATGTTCTTGTAGAAACAGTTAGCTTCACTTGTCCGGATAACCGGTTACTTCTGTGTATGTATTTCATGCTCATTCCATAGGTTGCAGTTTTTCTGTATAGCTGCATCGTGATCAATTTGATGGTCATCATTAGCATAACCTAGCAACAAATATATATTTTCTCGTGACTACAACATCAAATTTGGCAAAAATCGTATTGGATGACTTGTTTAAACACCCCTCAAGATGATGCATATTTATGTCAAATGTCCAGTTATGTTCCCTAATTATTTAAGGGTAAATTATTTTTTCCACTGTATTTGAAGTCTGAGCTTCAAGACCACAAAGAACAAAAAGCCTGTAGTATAAAGTTCTTCTGAACTACCACACGCTGTATGTGGTAATATGAGGTGATAATGCTCTATTAATACCCCAGCAGCAATGTTTGCCAGTAACAAGAAATGTTGAGTTTGCATTTGAATAAAGTTAATATAATTTAATATTATCATAGAGATGAATTAAAGCTTAGCTGAATGCACCCTCATGCTTTGCAAGGGAATCTGAATCTAGTGCAGGAATTAAAGTTTAACATTATAAATGTTTAATACAGTGATAGTTATTGAGTATAAATGCATGGACTTCCTTTTTCAGGAAACATTTGAGGTCACAGCCTTTTGGACTGAGGGCTACTCAAAAGATTTGTAGACATTGGGTTAAAATTCTCTGTAGTCTAATCATTGCAAACTTAAAGCCTAACTTTAAAATTATTCAGTTAAGATGTTAAGTCTTTAAAATGATTAATGCAGACTGAAAATAAGTTATTTACTACGTCATAGAACAAACTGAATCCTAAATCTGCAGCTCGGGATGGGACTGCTGATTAGTACCCATGACTCATCAGTTATGTTTCCAGCTGCTGATGAATCTGTTCCTGAGTCTCCTCTTGCTCACAAAGTCACCACCAAGTATAAGGAGAAGAAAACTGAATGTGTAATTGGGTTTGCATAGGTTGTTAATATATTCCTCTGACTATTATTCTTTCTGCAGGCGTCCAGCTATTCTCACGCATATCTCATCTGTCTCCTTAGTTATTCCTATTGATCCACCTTGAACTCCTGTTGATTCCTAATCATTCCCATTCTTTCCAGGCATCTTAGACTTTGGATATTCACCATAATGGGAGCTGCTCTGACATTTGATTAAATTCGCAATAACCACACTTTTTGTTGTGTGTGCATGTGTGTGTGTGAGAGAGAGAGAGAGACTGTACGTGATCACCTATGTTCGTCATCAGAATTCTAGTAGTTCATGCCACTGCCCCCTTGCCTCTGTCACGGTCCAGACAAATGGTAAATATAACCTTTATTGGTCCAGACATGCTCAAACACACTCACGCACACTCACACACACACAAACACACACACTCACACTTACAGACAAGGGGGAAAAGAGTCAAAAATGGTTCCAAAAGTGAGTGCTACAACTTTCTTTCAGTGGCTCTGCTATATTAATTTCTAGACCTGCTGGCCATGTTTAATGCATCAGGCATCAGATTAGCCTGGTGGTTAGGGAGACAGTCCCATAATTAGACAGAAGCAGGTTGGATCCCCCATGCATGGAGATATTATAATGATGGAAGTTTTGACAAATGTGGGCTCAAAGTTTTAAAAATTTATAATGTTCATGGCCATAATCTCCAATTGCTAAAGTAAAATTTCCAAGTGAATATTTATATTTAGAAAATCAGAAACTTTGCAGAGTCAAAGCAACAACACTCAAGCATCTCTACATCTCCATCTTTTTAAAAACAATGTCGGGGATTCCAGAGTCCAGCACTGTGAGCGCTGTGTTGCTGTAAATGTAGCTGCACTGCTGGCCACTTTATTTTGTGGCACAGCAGAAAGCACGCTGAAGTAGCTCATGTTTAAAGTTACACATAGATATATGGACAGCTATCACTGCATTACTTTGACACAATTTGATGAGTTCTGTAGGAATAGTTGGCATTTATTATGATGATGAGTGAAAACTGAATCATGATGAACATGTAAGACAATAACATCAGAGGAATTTACAGTGAATCAGAATAAGAATGTGTGGATTCTGTTAGGCTTTATATTTAACTAAGTACGAGCTCGAGTAATGGGTGTGATCATTGATGGGAAATGCTAAAAAGTTTTACGTACCCTAAGTGCTTCCAACAGCTGTGTTTCAGGGCCACTGAGCTACTCAGGCTGATGACTGAATTGATTGATGCATCAAAAATACATCATGCATCACAAACAACAACAACTATCTATGCAGTTAAGAACATGCCACAGACTTTCATCTGAGACAGTATCTGTATTAGCCTTGGCTCTACAAGCCTCTGATCTACAACAGTAAAGGCACACAATCTAGACTAAAGACTATGTCATTATATTCAAAGCCATGTTTCAGCTGGTGTATCACATTTACAGCAGGTCTGTGTCCCTGACTTTGTTTTTCTTTTACTGAAAACAAACCTGATTCTCTACGCTGGTCTGTGGTGAATTTATTAGCCTCCATTTTTAAGTCTGGCTAAATAAAAACATTGTTTTGAGAAGCTGAATTTGGCCCATAATGTAGCCAGAACAGCATGCAGTCACTTCCATGTGTTCCCTTACTGTTGTGAGCTTTTTACCTGGACCACCCAAAATATTCAATATTGTATGCACTGGAAATGTTTAACAGGTGAGTTAGGTAAGTATAAGAGATGGGAATATTTCAATTAAACTGGAATTTCACTCTTAAATTTAAGGTTTAGTCACTGCAGCCAAGACTGAGATCTGCTCTCCAAGAGTCTTTAGGCTCAACACAGGGGGATATTCTCTAATTTTCTCTAATATTCTGCTTTGAGAGGAGTTTCTTGAAAGTTCCACAGGTTCACTCACCGATTGATTATGCTGTGATCTCAGGTAAGTCTCTCCAAAAGGGTGAATTAGGTAGGCAGGTTTCCAGAGTAGGCAGCCAAATGATCAACTGAGTAGTTCAACAATCTGGTGAGGGGTGACAAGGAGGGCTGAGGTTAAATGCTGCAGGTGAGTGTGGAGAGGAACAGGTGCATCAAACTGGAGCCCAGGCAGCCAGCCATACTTCTGGGAGGGGGATCAGTCAAGATCGCCAACCAACAAGCCCTCCAGTCCAGGGAGAGACAGGGCAAACAGAGGCGATCCAGAGACTGGCTGGGTCAGCACAAAGAGGAGAGGGGACCATGACATTTCCAAGTAGTTTTTAGTGCCTAAACCTAACAGATGATGTGGAATCCATCATGCTTATGAGCTCAACACACGCTTAATTGGTCAGACATGGTGGAATTAATATTATTTCATGAGCATGTATGACTGCCAGGGGGTCACTCGTGTTTATTGATGATGTGGCTGCATACAACATACTATACTCTCAGCTGAGATTCAGGCAAACACTGCACAGCTGGTTGGACAGCTTCACAGTACAAATGATAATCACCTATTGATCCACTGGTGATGATGCTGTCCATGGTTCTAGGCTTTAGGCAGTCATTGACTACAGCGGAGTATGAGGCAAGCTTAAATAGGAGAATAAGCAGTTTGGCATCAACAGAGAAGATTTGGCAGGTTTTATTAATGGAAACAAACCACATACTCAACTCTACTGCTTAACCCACAAATACATTTTCCTTACAAATAACGCACTATTTAAGAGGGACAAACAGGCCGTCCAGTGGTACAACAAGAAGAATCTAAGGAAGATTGGTTGATTATATCTTTGTAGTAACAAAGACAAAATTCTTTACCTTTTTTGCTAATTCATATGTATAAAAATGGCTAAAATAACTAAGAAGTTAATGCAATATCTTTGTTAAACTTGTTAAACATACTGAGGTGGTGTACTGGGGCAAAATTACATCATTGTCCAATTACCATGCATCTAACTATAACCCGCTTCTGTGTGTGAGGTCACAGGAGGTCAGAACTCTCTTTTTTTCATGTTCCTACTTATATAATCATTTGTTTACTTAATCTAGCATTTTTGAACACAAGCATTTTCTTTTTAACAAAGATGCCAAGGCAGCATTCAAGAAATACGTTCAGCCAACTGTGAACTGATGTCTCCAACATCATTTCACAGCTTTCATTTTGGAAGCATTTTTTCAGTAACAATAGGCAGAGAAAAAACCTTTTATTTAACATTAAAATGTTTACTGGAACATAAATAAGAAGTGCATAAAGTTGTAAAGTAAAGCGTAAGAGTGGGTTCTTGTTGGATTACTATGGGCCTGAATAAATTATAAAACAAATTACAGGTTGAAAACGTACACTTTCTAAAGTAATTCCTACTTACATAATAAAATACAGAGACTTAATTAAAGTAGATGACTGATGATGGCTACAAGAAGAGAGAAACAGGTGCAAAGAGTGAATTTGTCTAGTATGTAGAAACAGCGTAACAAGCTTGTCCACTTCAGGGTGATTGCTTTCCCTATATTACCTCCACTCTCTGATATCACGGACACCTGTTTCTCCTTGTCTAGATGCCACGCTCGAGGAAGCAGATATTGGTCTCACATCTGATCCACTGAAAAAAAAAACATTCCCAAATGACAGAGGAAGCTTGTTTTCCTGGACTTTACTCTTCATGGTCTCCCAATTGACAAAAAAACCATCTGCCAGTCTTTGTCAATTACAAGCACATGGGTGATAAACATATATATGATATAGAGAAATTATTTCAGTATATCATAGACAATGTGTTCAGTGTACCTTCCTTTCTTAATTTACTTTTTTGCATGACTCTGTCCAAAAGCCTGCAATGTCAGAGATGTCCCTGAGTTAGACCACAGATGGTTTTTGGAATTTCAGCATCCATGAGGAAATTTCTTTACAGCCCTACTTTGAAGGCCCTTGTAAGTGAGGGTAGTGGGCTGCATAAATGAACTTTTTAAATGTATTTTTCATGGTTCTTGATCTGACAGTCTTTGATGCCTATGAACAGCCCATTGCACAGACCGCTGACAGGCTGGTTTGACTCTGCATGCTCATTTCTGATTTCTGAGGATGTCTTCTATCCGTCTCTCTTTTCTGTTCTCTGGAACATTTGAAGATGACAAGGGTCATTTTGTGATATATGATATACACCAGAGAAAAATTAAACAATTAAATATTAGCAATATTTTTTTATTCGTTCACTTCTACAAATAAAACAGAAATCTTGTTTCTTTCTTTTCATCAGTTCCATCATCTCCAAACGACCACCCATCTTGCCTCTCTGTTTCTTTCTCACTCCTCCTCATCTGCTCACCCTAGGGTTTTTTGCCTTTCAGCTCAAAGGCCACAATATTTGTGAAGAAGAGGCAGCGGCACAACAATGCACAGCAGACTCCCCACAGCATTCGTAACAGCATCAGCTGGAAGTCAAGAGGAGGAGAGAGGGAGGGGAGAAACATGAGAAGGGGATGGAGAAAGAGTAGGGAAGGAGAGGGAACATCATTGCACAGCCTTTGGAGGACACACAAACCACATCTCATGCCTCAGCAATAGAGAGAGAGAATGGAAACCTCCTCCCAGTCCCCTGTAGGAGCAACAACAAACTTTATCACTTTGATATGAAGCCAGTCGATTCAAGGGAAGATGAGAAAGAAGAAACGAGGCAGCAGACCTTGCCATTAGTGCAAAGCTACAACAGAGGGGAGCTCGGGGAATGTTTGCATGTATTCCAGCCATTTCTCTACAGCTGGCAACAACAACACAAGTTTTTTTTTTAACATTTTTTTATTGTTCTGAGAGGCAGAGTCAGCGAGACACAAAGGAAACAATGGCTTTAAATCCCTTGAAGCTTTCACAGCAAAACATATTCTTCTCACTGAGCCTTTTATTCCATTTTGTAGCCTCAAGAACTGATTTTGGAAACAAAAAAATGTGTGAAAATGTAACTTTGTTACCAATGCAAAACAGCTTATTCCAGTAATTGGGAGAAAATTAATCAAGTGTGAAAAAGAATTGTTTTTTTCATTCAATATTATTTAAATATGACTTAAAATAACTCCAGTTGGAGCTAAATATAACTGTCGATGCCTCATAAATCTGTGTCACTTGCCCTGGCCGACTCAGAGGTGGATTTGAACTGGTTGTGTATGCTTGCAAGTAACTCTCATTGTTATTTCACATGGATGTTGCTGCTCTCTGTTGCTCAATTCAAACTCCAAACAACTGAAAAAAGTATTTTTGAGTGTATGTAGAGGACCTGGTGGGAGAAGAGGAAGCTAGAAGAAGGAAGCTGTAGGATGAAAACGGGGACACAGAAGAGAAGTAACGACAAGGAGAAAAATAAACTTGCCTGCGCTGAACATACTTTAACTCCAGCCATCGCTACCTCTCCTTTCCAGTTTGCATTATTGTGGTTATCACTAGTGTTGTTTGGAAATCGGTGTCTCCACTACTCAGTTTCACTTTCAACTGTAGCGTTACATAAGCCCAATGAAATTCTTATTTTATCTCTAAAAATATGCAACATTATGTAAGAGTTCTGAATGCCTTTACTGAACTCCATAAAGTACCCAGCTCAGCCCAGTTTATAACAGACAAATCTACAATAATGTAAGATGAACTCACTAAACATAAGAAGAAAACGAAGAAATAAAATATTGGTTTTTTTGTTTTTTTTTCTTTATACTGAACACATAGATATTAAGCTTTTATGGGAATTATTAACTAAAACACATTGGTGCAAATTCCACAAAAGCAAAGATGATAGTAGATGAATAACCTCTAAGAGGGAAAACCATCTGAAAGCCTTACTTAGGTCCAAAATCAGTAAAAGTTGGTAAAGCTGCTGATTCTGTGTATAAAAAGGTTCATCAAAGCCAGGAGGGGGTTTATGGGCTGGATAATGTGTCCTGAACTTATACTGGATTTAATGGGTTATCCAACAGCCTATACTTCAGAATGGACCAACAGTTTTTGCAGAGTACAGTGATTAGCTAACGTGTTGATTTTCTCAAACTGCCTGTAGCCCTACAATAATGATAAAGTTTGATTCTGTTAATAATAATGCTCTGAGAAGAAATAACTTTAGCAATTATTATTATCCTGATATTGTGGTTGCTTCTTACAGTAAATTGTTCTTGGGGTCCCCTGGGACCCAAGTGGGGGTATGTTAAGTATGTTGGTAGGATGAGGGTAAACAAAGTCATAACAACCATAAATGCATGTTATTATAGGTGTGCCTACAGTGTATGTTATATATGTATGTTATTTAAAGAAAAAAGATAACTATTTTTGCAAGGTTTATGTTTTTGCAGTGTGAACCGAGCTCTGAGTGTAGAAACTTGCTACCTTCTTGTCTTTGTTTTGGAAGCAAAGGCAACAGCTGTTTCTAGTGGATTTTCCAGTCGAGCATCGGACAGTTACATCTGCAGGTAGACTTCCTTGGATTGGGACTTGGAACATCAGCTCTGCTTTCAACCATGGCATGAAAAAGGAACCCTCCACCTGTCTCAGTGTTATGACCCAAGATCACATGTGTCATATGTGTGTGTGTGATTATATGTGACTCCTCCCACTAGAGGATGTGGTTGCAGGTTTTTCTCTTGCCTCCCTTCCAGGTGTGTGCATAGGTGTGTCTTGATGGAGACAAGTGCCTGCTGAGTGGCTGGGTTGAATTCATTCCTGTTCCCAGATTGGATAAATGGTTGGACAGCAAGCTCTTAACCACCAGATGTCAGGCACCTCACCCCCTCCTCCCGCCAGGTATTTTGGACTTTGGTTGTACCTGACATATTGATTATTCTCTGTGTTTTTTGTGTAACACAGTTCAGTTTAGAAAACAGTAATTTACAGGAAAAATTGAACTACATCTTAAAATCTTCATGTAAGAGGTTTGGAAGTCAAACTCTTGCAGCATCCTGCTCAAGGCCAGACTTTGCAGCCTGTATGGCCTTTGTGACACATGGATTGTTAAGTCTGTCAGGGGGTGTTTTTACATGATTAGAAGTGCAGATAGTCAAGTTATTGGGAGAGCAGTCTGTTATGTACCACACAGAGCAATTTGCAGAAGCTGAGGTGAAAGACACCAATATGAGATTTTTGTTATCATTGAGTTTTCTAGCAAAAAGTGTCAGAGGTTTAAGGATAGATGTTTCACATAGGAGGCGTGTTGTCTTGTTAAATAGATTAATACAAGGGGTTAGAAACAAGACGATACCAGAACAGAGAAGGTCAAGATGTATGTGAGGAGCAAATACAAGCAGACATATCAGGACTAAGAGAATGAGGACAGAGAACAAAAGAACGCAGTCCTACATAAAACATAAGTATCAAACTTTTTTTGTCAGATATGTTTTTGGCAGAAGGAGCATTGTTAGCTGGTGTTCGACAGCCTTTTATGACTTCTTCATTTGTATTTTTGATTAAACTAAAACATGCATCCCATAAGACAGGAGTGTCTGTAACAGGTACAAGAGGTTGGACGTTTTCTGATTTCACCAGAAGCAAAACATGGAGGCACATTTTATGCCATATAAGAGAGGAGAGGGAATGAAAAACCAAGACAACAAAGTTTGTAGTCTTTTGATTGCAAAAAACCTCCTTTTGCAGGTAGTGGGATGGAAAAAAACACAAACCTTCATCTCTTAATGCCCTCCTGAAAAAATAAAATGGCCCAAACCAAAATACATGCTTGTGATTGCCACCTATGATGATGTAGTGCTGTGAGGGTTTCAAGGGGTAGCAGATTTTAGGGTTTGTGTTAGGTTTAGGCAAAAACAACTACTTGCTCAGGTTTAGGAAAATACTTTATTTTCAGCTAAAATTATTCACAACAGTATACTGCAGGCTGAAAAATGAAAAGTTGAGAATGACAGACACCTCTAATTATTGCCATACTCAGTTGCACCACTGGCAGGGGACACCTTGTGAGTAAATGTGACAGGAGCTTTGATAAACCAACATTAATTATCACAGTCAGCAAATTTGGACTTACCAGGATTTTAGTGAAATTGCATCTCATATCTGGCATCATCATCCTGATTCCCATATGCAAAATAATAGAAAAACATCAGAAAAAGGGTCAATTTTCAACACAAATTCACAGTTTCCATGATGTATATACTTTATAAAAAAGTTATTATAAACACAATAACATCATGATACTCATACTGTTAAATATCACTGTTTCAGTTGTAGCTGCAGTCCTCTCTTGACTTTGTGACTTGAGAGACTGATGGCATTGTTGGCATAACCTTCACAACTCACTGACAGTTTGTCTTAACCCACTGCAGTGAAGATAATGAGCACCTTATCCTTTAAGGGTGATAAACATCAAAACAACAGTATTACATTTTTTCACATTATAAAATAAATAATAAATCCAAAAGCACAGCACCTAAAGACATCAGTGTTTCAGTCTCACCAGGGAGTCCACATATCAGTCCTGGGAGTGTGAGTCATGCACCAACTGTGTAGAATGCCACAACGTACAACTTACATCTCACTGATTGTTAAATTTAGTCTGCCAAATTATGTATGCACTTTGGTATTTCAGTGGTTAGCCTAAGCTTAAGTAAGAGCTTTGAACCTGAAGGATTCATGTTTCAGACAAATTGCCACAAAAATAAGGTTTCCATACATTTGCCATGTGAAAAAGGAAAAAAGAGGGAAAAAATAGTCATATTGTCTCCAATATCAAATGTTTATTTTATTTTTTTATTTCTCTTCATTCTTACTTATCTTACACATGTGTTGTTTATTATGAGACAGATGTGAAAGTGGTCACTTTGATGAGTAAGTGGTGAAGAACTATAGTACATATATACATTATATAAGACAATAGCTTACATATATAAAACACCAACATTTACTATAGTGTTCATATAAGGTGACAATATTTTCCATCACATTGTCTGACTGTGAGCTGTTGAAATTATCTTTAGGGAACTACTGTGAACTGTCAGGTGCAGAATTCATATATCCGGGTTTCCAATATAGAGATTTACACTGTATTGTTAAAATTCACTCAAATTTTTTCACTCAACCATCCAAATAATTAAATTCAGGTGTTCCAATCATTTCAATAACCACAGGTGTATAAAATCAAGCAGACTGCTTCTACAAACATTTGTGAAAGAATGGGTCGCTCTCAGGAGCGCAGTGAAGTCCAGCATGGCACCATGATAGGATGTCACCGGTGCAACAAGTCCAGTCACCTCTAAATACTTCACAGCACACTGCTAGGGGTATTATAGCAAAGTGGAAGGGATTGGGAACAACAGCAACTCAACAATGAAGCGGAATGACATAAGTGAAGTGAAAGGATGCTGAGGTGTCAGTTGCTGCACACCTTCAAACTTCATGTGGGCTTCAGATTAGCTCAAGAACAGTGGCTACAGAGCTCCATGGAATGGGTCTGCATGGCCAAGCAGCTGGATCCAAGCCTTACATCACCAAGTGCAATGCAAAGTGTCAGATACAGTGGTGTAAGCCATGCCATCACTGGACTCTGCAGTGGAGATGTGTTCTCTGGAGTGACAAATTATGCCTCTCTCTGTACCGTCAGACAAGTACCGTCCTCCTGGCAATGGGCGAGTCTGGGTTTGGTGGTTGCCAGGAGGACGGTACTTGTCTGACTACATTGTGCCAAGTGTAAAAATTGGTGGAGGGTAGATTGTGGTGTGGGTTGTTCTTCAGGAGATGGGCTCGGTCCCTTAGCTCCAGTGAAAGGAACTCTTAAATGTGTCAGCATGCAATGACATTTTGGACAACTTCATGCTCCAACTGTTACTTTGTTTTAAATTACTTGGCAAAACCAACATGTACAGTACCTAAACTAAAACAGGGTGACAGCAGCTGCTGTGACTCAATCACATCACAAGCACAAGTGGCTCTCCAACCTTATAAACAGTCAGTGGTGCCAGTCATTATGTAAATGTGCTAACAATGGGGTGTGAGGACAGTGTCATGATCATTAATTTGTATTATTAAATACATTTATTATTTACAATTCACAGAGAACTGGTGCAATCACAGCATTGTAAGATAGTGAAAGAATTATTTCCCCTTCTCGGCTCAGAGATGGTCTTTCCCGTTTCACAAAAATGTCCCTTTGATTCTTTGCTCAAACCAGCGTTCCTCCCTGTCCAGGATGTGGACTCCTTATAACTGGAACAGTGGCCACTGGCCTGTAGGTGTAAGTAGACTGAAGTCCTGGCCTGACGAGTTAAGTTTGATTTTTCCAATGTATCAATCACATCAATCGACCTAGCACTTAGGAGCGCACACTCTATTATGCCGGTGGCACCCGATCCTTGGGGTGCACCAATTCTTGACATAGAGTGTTGTGGGGTGTGAAAGCCACAGCGTCACAGTGTTTAGAGAAAATGCATCTTAGCTGCTGTGATACTCCTGACACATAAGGGATCACACTAAAGTTTTCCGCTTAGGCAGCAGTTGTCCTTCTTCTCTCTTGGATCGGCTGGAGCTTTCTTTAGGCGCCTTCCCAGGTTTAAAAAAAGTCCAGCTGGGATAACCACATTTACTCAGGGCCTTCTTGATGTGATGTTCTTCTGCCTCCCTGGCCGCTGTGTCAGTGGGGATGGTGTTCGCTCTGTGTTGTAGCGTCCTGATGACACCCAGTTTGTGCTCCAGTGAATGATGAGAGTCAAACCTTAGATACTGATCCGTATGTGTAGGTTTACAGTACACATCAACTTCTAAATGTCCCCCATTACTGATGGAAATCTCACAGTCTAAGAAGGCTAACCTGTCATTTTTCATATCCTCCCTCTGAGGATATGAAAGGTGAGATTTCATTTTCACCCAGGTTATCCACATATCTGGACCAATGTGGTGGTGTTCCAGGGTAGGATTACAGAGCCCTCTTTTTCATGTCCACTATAAACAAACAAAAAAAAAAAGATACAAATTGGCCACAATGGGTGGGAACTTGGCACACCCATGTTTCTGCCTGTAGTATTTGTCTCTTGTATGTGAAATATATGGAATGAAGACACAGATCCAAGAGCAAACACACCTGGTCAGTGCTGAGAGTGGTCCTGTAGCTGAGGTTGGGGTCATCCTGTAATCTCTTACAAACTAGCTTCACTGCTTCGGTGACTGGAACACAAGTGAAGAGAGATGTAAATCGTACGAGACCATGGTTTCATCTGCCTCCATGATGACATGATAATGATGAGATGAGATTTGCTCCTTTATTTGTCAGTTGCAGTTGCCCACAACCGAGATGACAGACTTGCAGACTGTACATACAATACACAAACATCACATTGGGGAGACAGGTCAGGCTAGGTAGCAAGGGAAAAAAAACCATTGAAATGTGTAACACAAAAGGATAATCCAGGAATGCACAGATATCAACACACCATAACACTATAAAACACAGACAAGCAACATGGGAGAATATTCCAGTGTGTACAGCTGATCTGGGACCGCTGCAATCTTCGATCGCGCCTCCAGCTGATCCGCTGTCCACATCGGATGGGAGGTAAGCATGGGAGGAGGCGCTGGATTCGGAGGAGGGAGGGTAATGGTGCGTATCAGTGTACATGTTTCATGCGTGTGCGTGTGTGTATCCCGTGTTCAGCTGAGAGAAAGTGTCACCACGCCCGGTTAAGCGAAGGTCAACAGTCTCCAGTGGACCCAGGTGGCCTTGAAGGAGGGACAAAGAGTTCTGACAACAATCCTGTTATCATGGAGAGTTTTTGTTGTTGCAGTCAGCTTCCACCTTGACAGAACTTCAGCTGGCACCAGTGCGATAGCCGCATGAGTGAAGATGGTGAATATTTGGGTTTAGTGCGAACAACTGCATCCAATTTTTACAGTTGGTCTAACCCATATGGAAAAGAAATAGTAAAAACTTATAAAAGACTTCATATAGTGAATCATATAAGGCTTATATGATTTACTCATGAAAGTGGCCACTTTCTCATTACTTTCATATATTGTTTTAGTAAGTATCCAAAACATACAAGTTTCATTTATATAATTTTTCAAGGGATCTTATATCTGTTTTCACTCTTGTATGCTTTTCATACAAGTTTCACACAAGACAGATACAAACTTTATAAGATTTGTATATATCTTTTCCATATGGGAATGTCACACTGGTCACCAATTCTCTCAATTCCCATTGTTCTTCTCCAAGATCTTATCCATATTGCGTTCAATAACACAGTCTTACTCACAGCCCTGCCAATTGTCTATCATGTCGGCCAGCCTTGTGGGATTTTGAACAGTTGTAGCTGCTTCTTGTTCTTCGATAAGCCAGTTCTGAGCCAGCTCCAATCAGCCAGAACTCTGTTATCGTGGTTCCGAATTGGTAGATGTCGTTCAATGTCCTCCATCAAGAGTGTCGCCAGACACATGACGCAACCGACCATCGAGTATCCGGCAGCAAACATCTCCACAGGACAATCGGGCTCTCCCCAGCCCAGGAAGGTGTCAGTTCCGTTACGGGACCAGTTGATCAAATCCATAATTCTTTAGGTTTTAGAGAACAAGACTGAGAAACTCTTTAAGGGTTAGAGTTAGACGAGACTAGACAAAGACATAGAAGCAGCAGCAGGGAAGATAAGGGAGGGAGAGGGTGAAAGATGCGTCCGCCTCCTCTGAGAACCAAAGAGGGAACTGACATCTCTCACCTTCTCAACAAAATCCAAGCTGTTCTGGATGAGGTGTTCAGAGCTGCCTGCCAGCGGGTTGAGGACCAAAGCCAGAGACTTTGAAATGTTACAGGTGACCGAGTTGATCCTACAGACAATCAGTCTTAAAGGTGCACCCTGTTTATGTATCTTTGGTAAAACTTACAGACTTGGTGTAGCGCCCCCTGGGTATAACCTGTGATACGAGGTCCAGTAAATGATATTGTCAAGTCAAGTCAAATGACTTTTATTGTCATTTCAGCCACGTACAGTGGAGGATCCGTGATGGAGGGAAGAGAGGCTCCAATGGTCTTCTCAGCTGTTCTCACTATCTCTCATGTTCCAACTCCATCAGACAATCTATCATTATTATGATAGATAATGATATGATAAATAACAATACCAATACAGAGATATCAGATACACCAATCTGCATTTAATAATTAGCTATTATTATTCTCCTGTCCTTCTCCACAGTGATCTGTGCTGGTTATAGTTACAAACGCCACCCCGTGCTCTCCACCCTGAAGGTTTTTCTACTAACATCCGATTTTATGTTTTAATACAAATTACTCACCTAAATTCTCAGTCTCATAACCCAATTTATTTAATGAGTCACTGTTTTGGCCAAACTACTTTTGGCCAATCAGCTCAGTGAAAGACAGTTTGCTGGTCTTATTAAACCGTTTCTTAAAAACCCTAAACTGTCACGGATCTGGGTCATTTTGACCCAACATTTATGCATTTATGTTCTGATTCTTTACTTGTGCTGTTTTGATTATTATTCTAGGTTTAGTTCAGTGTCAAGTTTGCATCTTTGTGATTTGTTTCTCATTTCCTGGTTTTTTGATAGTCCCAGTCCTATGTCAGTGTATTTAGTTTTACTTCCCCCCCCTCTTGTTAGCTCTAATCTCTCCCAGCTGTGTCTCCCTCCTGTTTCCTATTCCCTGATACTCCACTGTGTATATAAGCCCTGTGTTTTCCTTTTCTCTCTGTAAGTTGTATGTTTGTCTTGTGCTCCTGTTTAGTTTCTCTGTTCAGAGTTTTGTTTTTGCAAGTTTTATTTATGAGGAGATTTTTCCAGCAATAAACCTGCGTTTTGAGTTTAACCTCCCGGTTTTGAGTCCTGCTCTTGGTTCCACCTTTTCGGCCTGCCTACCACACAGCCTATCGTGACATAAACACGTTTTTTGAACAGTGATTCACTGCTGACGCATCCACAGGAGATATTAGTTAAATACCTGTTCAAACTTGTTGCCACACAAGGTTGTAAAGACTTGAGCTGCACACTGATCTGAAAATTTTGCAGTTTTAAAAACAGATAAAGGTTGGAAAGGCTGAAGGTTTCAGGAAAATATATCTTTGCAGGCTCCTTTTAAAAGCAGAACTGGGGAAAAAAAAAAAATTTTGTCCCATCGCTCCATTCTTTCGTTCTCATTTTTCTGTTTTTTCTGTCACTTCTACCTCTAGAACTATTTTTTCTCACCAGCTGCCTGTGATGAAAAAAGCACAGCTGCTTTTCTTGTTTCAATGAGCGTGAGAGTGAGTTTGTTTTGCAATCAGTGGCTTTATTGATTGGATAAAACAGGGATGGTGAGGTGTGTATCTGAAATCAGGATTGAAGACGGAGGCAGTCTGTGTGTTTTACATTGAAAACTTTATAAAAATATTAATCGGGACACATAATGAAAAAAAAATTAAATAAATACCAGCTGAACCTAAGAAATTAGCTTCAGGCATCTATTTTGGATTTAGGGAGCAGAGATTCTGGACATGACTTATTCATCTTTCTGGGGAAATTTCATGTAATTTTTTAAAATTCATTATGATGAATAGCTTGAAATAAAATGCCAAGATTTTCCACTTAGATTGTCCAAAACTGGCCTTTTCATCATCTCTCATCTCTCATAATTACCAGCCCTCTGAATCCTTCTTTCTCTTGATTTTTTTTTCCATCTTCTCCACATCCTCTTTTTTTCTTTTCGACCCTGCTGCCCCAGAGCTCCTCTTTACCCAGTTTGTCCGTCTTCTTTTTCTGCTCTCTCTCAATTTACTTTCTCCTCACTTCACCCTCAGTAAGTACTTCTTGCTCTCATGTTTTCCATCTGTGCCTTCTTGTTTACGTCACTCAGTTTCTATCTTTCTGTTTATATACACACACACACACACACACACACACACACACACACACACACACACACACACACACACACACACACACACACACACAGCCATGCACTTTCTACCCTTTCACGACTCGGCCTATATGACACCCGTCACAAAGCTTTGTGTGTGTGTGTGATCCGTAAAGGCAGCAGCCTCCACTTATATAAATTAAAAACATTAATCAGATTAAGGCTGGAGTGTCAGGTGTGGCATCGGGCCAGCGACTCCATTTTCTTTCTAAAGTAAATGAGAGTAGTCACAGGAAGGATGGAGAGAGCGAAATGCTTCAAAGGGCAGGGGGAGGAAAAGGAACGTGAGGAGTGAGACCCCTCGCTGTTTTATCCAGGGCTGTCAGTCTCTCTGATGCATCATCACAAGTGCACTAGCAGTGAGAACTACATGCTCTGTAGATGAGCTTAACCAAAATGAGTATCCATCATTTTTTTTTTTTTTTTATTCATTCTTTATATACATCAGTTAGTCATAACAATATGGCCGCCTGTATATTATTGTGTTGGTCATCCTTTTGCTGCCAAAACAGCCCTGACCTGTCCAAGCATGCACTCCACTAGACTTGTTAGCAGCAGATCCTTTAAGTCCTGTAAAGTGTGAGGTGGGGCCTCCATGGATCAGACTTGTTTGTGCAGCACATCCCACAGATGCTTGATTGGACTGAGATCTAGGGAATTTGAACCATTTTTGCTTTGTGGCAGGGCCCTTTATCCTGCTGAAAGAGGCCACAGGCACCAGGGAAAAGATGGTACATGGTCTGCAACAATGCTTTGGTAGGTGGTAGTAGTCTTGGTAGTCTCCTAGTAGTATGATGGAGTGACCATGTGGGCCACCCTCCGGCACTGTACTTTTAAGAAGGCAAGTCCAGACTGGAGCAGAGTCCTGCTCCTCTCCAGAAGATGTGTTCTGGTATCAGCTGAGGTTAACCTGACTTACTGTAACCTGTTTGTCTCAACCTCACTACTTCTTGAAGAGCTCTACAACACGGCAGCCAAAGTAATTCAACCGATAACTCAACTTTGAAAAACACCAAAATGCACCAACAACACAAATACATTGATCTATTTCAGAGAACCCATTTTCCAATCTGAGGGTTATAGTTGAGTCAAAAATTTGGCAGTAGCAATTTTTCATATACTGCTATAGCCATGTGCTGCTTCTTTTTTTTTTTTTTCTCCTGTGAAACTTGTGAAATGCTGATTGTTTTTCTCTACAGGCAACACTGTGGCGGAGAACTCACAGGGAACAAGCAGAGATAACTGTGGCGTTAGGTTAACTGCTGACTTGAAATCGACTGTGAGTGTGAACCGTTGGCTGTCTGTGTATGTTAGCCCAGTGACAGACTGGTGAGCTGTGCAGGGAGTAGCTTGCTTATGACAGCTGGGAAAGCTGGAACTGGCACGTCTACACTGGCTTCCTTTTTTAGGAGGTTTTTTGATACATTATGGTTACACTTATGCAAGCACTCTGTAGCTAAACTTACCTGTCACACTCGTACATACACACATTACTGTTACAAAGAAAAAGAAGGTATAAGTATAGTGAATATTCTATAGTTACAGTGAGAGACTGCTATAGAGAGACTGCAGGGAGAAAATCAAGTAGAGTATTTTAGTAACTGAAAGAGGCAGGAGTGTGTCAGAGTGTGAGCTTTCAGCTAAAGTTAAACCCTGAAACAGGACAGAGGATTCAGTAGAATCTGTTCAAAGGTTTTATTACAATAAAGATAATTGATGCAGTTGGTGTGGCTGTGGTTAGGAGGAGCTGGACCAACTTGAGACTTGTTAGGAGGAAGCAGAGGAGTTCTGCTCAGGGAGAGGTAATGGTGTGCAGTATGCTGTTGAGGTTTAGAATGTGCATGGCAGGTCAGAGTGGGCAGGCAGGCTGAAATGAGCAATGAGGCAGAGTTGAAACTTGGGCACAGTTCAGTCAGCAAAGAGACAAACTAACAGAAAAAAACTAGAACAGAATAAAGTGCCAACGAGCGTCTGTTACAACGGTTTCAGCTGTGGTGAGGACTGGGTTCAGCTCAACCAAATCTGTATTTTGCCCATCCAATTAAAAGTTAAGAAAACTATTTTTTTTTTTGGTCTTGTTCAGCCAATGGAAAAAAAATGCAGCATTAGTATGGTTTCTAAATTGCAACTGGCTGGGCAGCCTGCAAAGCCAACGTCAGCCACAGGATACTCTCTTTTCTAAATGTGATCAGTGGTGCCAGAGAGATCAGAAGAAGCAAACCACTGTGTCTTACAGAGCATGCACAATTGTTATTTTATGAACTCAGGACAAGGCCACACACACACACACACACACACACACACACACACACACACACACACACACACACACACACACACACACACACTTGCTCTAAAAAATTTATGTGCAGATCAGTCAATATGTTGCTCATGTTTTTATTCTCTCTTTCTGCAGCTTTTGTGCTGCAAGATGTGCAGAGGTCCCATCTCTCACTCTCATAGTTAAGCTAAGACATTAAACAGAACAATAAATCATTTCTATTGTGTTCTGCTCACAGAAAACAGTGGATACCTAGAAAGTCTTTTTAGCAGCTTGCCAACCATCTTGGATTGAATCCATTTATTTATCTATGTCAATAAATGGAAGAGGAATTATATTTTTAATGTCAGTGTTTATGGACACATAAAAAGTAAATGTAAAGTTAAAGATACTTAAGAAAGTTGATGAGTTTGTGCCCAAATAAGTTTTAAAAGTTTTTTTTTTCACCTAGTTATTGTCCTGTCAAATAGCACAAGGAATAACAAAATTATTGTCAACTTTTACTGTGACGCAATTTCTCTCAGTTTCAATAATCACTGCAGCTGTTCTTTCATGCTTTGCAGACTAATGTTCAGGCATCCATGAAACGTTCAAAGTTAGCACTTCAAATGTTTTGATGGACGTTAAAAACAGGACTGGTGAGCTGTCCAAGAGATCGCCCCATGACTGAAAACAATCAACACTTCAGTCAATAGAACATCTGTAATAAGCTCACCCAGAACATGAGTTTAGTCATTAATATTTTGCTTGTGGGACACCAACAACAAAGCCTCTTCTAACACACGTGGATCAGAAACAGTGCTGTGGTATCTTTGCTAATCCTCCCATTGATTAATGTTCAGCAGTCTGAGTGCTGTGTCTTCTTGTTGTATAATGTTTGAGTAAAATGTTTCATTTACCCTCATTTCTGTCATATGTCACGTTCTTCTCTTTCTCCATCTCTCTGTATTTCTGCCCTTACAATTTTAGCGCGCACACACACACACACACACACACACACACACACACACACACACACACACACTACATTTGTGCCTCAGAAATATTGGTAATGTGTTCTCAATTTAAAGAAATTGATTAAAAGAAGCCTGTCTGGTTCCACAGCAGGTCGTGATACAGTGATAACCTTTAAGCTATTAAGTCATGTTGCTAGACATGAAGTCTTGATTTCTTATGTTTCTTTTTTTTATCATTATCTATTTTATTGAGAAAGCCGTTAAACATAACAGTAGTATGGCTTTTTACACTGTCTTTGCTTTCACATTTTTTAACTTATAATTGAAAAGAAAAAAGAGAAAAAAAGAAAAAAAAGATGAGAGAAAAGAAAAAAGAAAAGAAAGGCGGGAAAAAAAAGCGCTTTTCTACTGTGAGCACTCGCAGCACTTTATACAACTTGCCTCATTCATCCATTCACATCCACTCACACAAGCACTTTTTTCTATGTTCCTTCTAAGCGCTTTCTATCTAGCATTCACACACATTCATTCTGCAATGGATGCATCGGAGAGCAACGTGGCATTAGTATCGAGTGCAATTTGTATGATTTTTACTTCACTAATAGCAAACTTAGTAATATTTAGTAAAGAAAATACTGAGTTAGGCTCATAAAAATGCCATGCTTTGGGTTAAAATACAGCTGTTTTCAGATTTCTTGCACCTTACTTTCCTGGTTGTCATGGTGACATCTCCCTGCTTTCTCTACAAAAAATATACATGCTTTTGACACAAAATATCCAACTGACATGAAATATTTACAAATTCATGCTTATTGACATGAAAAAATGAGTAATTTGTGTAACATAGATAAATTTTTCTCACAATTTCAGAAACTGCAGTGAGACTGGGCTGCATAGATGTGATGTGAATTCAATGACATGACATCATCCAGGCTGGTCTTTATGGTTACACACCAGACGGTATATATCCACAAACACACACACACACACACACACCAAAGTTGTGGGGAGCAAGTCCAGAGAAAGAATGAAAATGAGATAAAAGCAGTGATGGGTGGTAGTATAGCAGGAACCTGACAAACACACACATACACACAGTTGCACTCACTCACATACAGAGAGATAAAGAGGGCCTCGATATGCTTCGAGAATAAAATGTCCTCAATAAATCACCAGTAATCCAGTTTGTTTTCATGCAACAACTCAAGTGTCACTTCATCAGCGAGAGGAATACTTAGTCTTCCAGTTTATTCCATTATTCATGTGTTTCACTGATGGAGAGAGAAAGGAGGATGAGAGGAGGAAAAAAAGACAAAAGGCTGAAGGATAAAGGCCAAGTAGAAATATCTCATGGATACTGCAATCTGCATTCTACTGACTTAATTGGCGTGACATACTGCCAACAACAGGCACAGCAGTCTGCTAGAAACTGACACTTAGAATATGAGAGAGACTTATGAAACAGGGAGAGAGGGGTCTTCTGTTTCTTAACAATCTTATTAATCAATCTAGGTCAGGTTGCTGAAACCTTAGCAACAAAAATGTATTCCTTTCTTTTCTTTTCCTTTTGATTTTTCATCACATCTCGTGGATTCTGTGAAAATGGTAGAAAACCACAAGTAACATTCATTGTGTTGCAAATTGAATATTTTTGTTGAATGCTGTTTATTTGTTATTTTCATATGCAATTATAATGCTTAAACATTTAATACTGCCACTTTAGTTTTGCCTGTTATAGTGACAAAGGAGACCAGACATTCTTGTTTCTAGTGTGATTAAAATCAAGATCCAATTTAGTGTCTGAGCATCTGAGTCACAGTTAAATTAAAAAGGTCAAGATTTCAGTAGTAAAAAAATGATTTATACTACGTTTAATTCCAACCAAGACAAGATCATAACTTTTTCCCTTTGGGCCAAACGAGGTTAGACTATTGCACTTTAGAGCTCAGTCACTTATAGTGGCCAAAAACTGCCTCAGCCCGTGGAGGTGGCTAGGGCATCTGGCAGGGATACCTCCCTGTCACCTCTCGGGTGAGGCTTTCTTGCATGTCCGACCAGAAGTAGACCCCGGGGCGAACCCAGGACATGCTGAAGAGATTATTTGTGGCTAGCTTGGGAATGCCTCCATGTCCCATGAGAAGAGCTAGAGGCAATGGCTGGGGAGTAGGTCTAGATGCTTCTACTTAAACTGCTGCCACTGCTATCCAGAGGAATGCACTATTCTTGTAGAGCTATACAAGCAGTATTTGATGCAATTTTTAAAGTTACAGAACAGAACAAAATATCTGCACCACAACCCTGTTAGAAAAACATCCAGTGACACTCGGGAGCAAAGAAATTAAAAAAAAAAAGACTTCACTGAGAAAAATGTCAGCAACAGAGACAGGAACAGGACAAGTCAGAAATAACAGAAGCGCAAAAGAGGAAAATGAACCTACGCTAACATCGTTCTGATTTTTACACCAACTTAGTGCAAGACAGTTAATATCACTAAAAACCTGAATCTACCACAAAGTAACAGGAACAATCTAGCACTTATATGTATGTATGTATGTATGTATGTATGTATGTATATATATATATATATATTATATAACATCGACCAGACAATGGCGCAGCCAGCCTAAAAAGTGACAGGTTGCATACTATTCCCTCTAGGAACACGTCGTATTTATGTTTGATAATGAAGCCTCAAATTTACACAACAATATACGTTTGTCGAGGTCTTAAGGATGGCACATAAAATAAACTTCTTATCTAAGACCAATGCATATGTTTTCAGCGATTTGCAAAAGCGTTACACATTACTTATAAACTCATGCAGACCAGGTACAATGTTCATTTCATCATTTCCTACAACATAACAGCATATTTGTTACTTGGACATAGGGAAGCATTCAGGATATATATGTATGGTATATGTGTTAACGCCCAGAAACTGACTAAATGCTATTAAAGTAGATTTTTCATCTGGATGAGAAATTAAAATTTGCACCTTTTAAATGAGTAGTTGTATAAATATAAGTACAACTGCATCTTTCTAACCCACCATTAATCTTTCCTCGACTGTAAAAACCATAAAAAACATTCTTGCAAAACAAGAATTCTACAAAACTGAGAAAGCAAAAAAAGATTAATTTTGAACTGAGAGGTAATTTCTGCTTAAGGACAAGTTTAAACTTCTTTGTGAAATGTTTTACACAGAAATATTTAAAGCATGTTCTTCCTCTGTTTCTTCCTCTGGAGTTCGGATGTCCTCCCTCCTTTTTTCTCTCTGTTTGCGCTCTACATGCTGATGGATATTTCCAGTGCAGAAGAAGTGTTGCCCTCCCACCAGAGTCCATCCATCACAGCCAGGCAATCCAGCACTAAGCAGCTCCTCGTTTGACATTTACCTCCCGACGACTTCTCATTTCTCAGGAGCAAGTGTTCAGATTTTTTTTTCTGTCATGCTTTGTTTTGTTACTACACTTTTCCATGCTATCATTTTCCATATTTCAATACAAATTTACAAATATATTTGTTCTACATTAGGAAATAGGATACAAAAAAAATCCATAGATATATCTTTTGGAGACATGTCGACGTCTTCACTTTCTGTAAAATATGCCCATAATTTTATTATGGAGATTGCATTTCACAAAAAACATGAATTGCATATCAAAGCGCCCCCTCTTCTACAGTATAACTCAGATGTCCATTAGGAAGCAACAGGAACAAACAACTTTTGATCCAAAAAGCATACAGTCAGGGCGATTTGAAGTCCTCATTACTGACAGAGTTTCATGCGCTTCTTTGAAATAGCTTTCTAAACTTTCTGGTAAAAGCCTCTGGTTATATTTGATCCTTGTTCTGTTTTGTTCACAAATGCAGACTAGTCTTTTTAGGTTTAAAAGAATAGTAACAACTCTGGGCAATGCACTCAGTTCCCCTTAGCAGAAGCAGATCTCTGATTTTTAAAAATCAATAAGTATGGATGCTAATTCTTTAAATGATGATGAGACTACTGCTGCCTAAACTGTATTATCTCTATTCCCTATCCCTAGTCCCTATTCCAAAGACGCCACGTCATGAAGGGTCATGTTTTTTGACTTTTCCAGTGCTTTCAACACCATCAGGGCAACTCTTGGGTGATAAGTTAACAGCGATGCAGGTGGATGCTTCTCTGGTGTCCTGGATTGTTGATTACCTGACAGGAAGACCACAATATGTACGTCTCCCACAGTGTGTGTCTGACAAGGTGATCAGCAACACAGGGGCACCACAGGGGACTGTCCTCTCCCCCTTCCTCTTCACCCTCTACACCACGGACTTCAGCCACTGCACAGAGACCTCCATCTTCAGAAGTTTTCTGATGACTCCGCGGTGGTTGGATGCATCAGCAGGGATGATGAGACAGAGTACCGGGCTGTGGTCGACTCCTTTGTCACGTGGTGTGAGCAGAATCATCTGCAGCTCAACGTGGCAAAGACCAAGGAATTGATCGTGGACTTCAGGAAGACCAGGAAACACTTGACCCCTGTTTCAATCCAGGGGGTCAGTGTTGACATTGTGGAGGACTATAAATACCTTGGAGTACACATTGACAATAAACTGGACTGGGCTAAAAACACCAAAGCACTTTACAGGAAGGGCCAGAGTCGTCTCTATTTTTTGAGGCGACTGAGGTCCTTCAACATCTGCCAGAAAATGCTCAGGATTTTCTACGAGTCTGTTGTGGCCAGTGCGATCCTCTATGCTGTTGCATGCTGGGGGAGCAGGCTGAGGGTCGCAGGTGCCAACAGACTCGATAAACTGATCCGTAAGGCCAGTAATGTTGTGGGGATGGAGCTGGACTCCCTCAAGGTGGTGTCGGAGAGGCGGATGTTGTCCAAGATAAAGACAATGTTGGATAACACCTCCCACCCTCTCCATGACATGCTGGTCAGTCACAGGAGCACGTTCAGTGAAAGACTGAGATTGCCGAAAAGCACCACTGAACGACACAGGAAATCTTTCCTGCCTGTGGCCATCTCCCTGTACAACTCATCTAACACACTGTTTACTGCAACAGCTACACCCTTCTTGCACATGTTCTTTTTCAGCTATTTATTAATAGTGACTTTTATGTATATATATATATGCCTGTATATATTGTGCTATTCTTAGTTAGTGTATTGTCTGTCTTTGTTAATGTTTGTTTATAATGGAGCACTGTAACAAAAAATAATTTCCCCTAGGGATCAATAAAGTATTCTGATTCTGATTCTGATGATTAAAGATGTAGCCTCGATGATATTAGTCAATGGCTTGATTTGTGTTGGCTTGGCTCATGTCACTTTGCATTTCAAGCTTGTAAAGGATAGTGCTAGGTATTTGGGCAGCACTAACACTGGCTAACGAGCTTTTATGAGTAATTAAGAGTGGACTGAAGTGGAATGCAGATGTTGGTTATCTAAAAATAGGCGTATGACTAAATGTGCTTACTGAAAACGCTTAACAGCTGAAAACTTGAAGTGTTTTTGCACAGTCAAATGAAAACTGACACGTTCTTATCCGTGCATGACTTTAAAACTTAAAAAGCAT
Organism: Pelmatolapia mariae; assembly: GCF_036321145.2. Classification (NCBI taxonomy): domain Eukaryota; kingdom Metazoa; phylum Chordata; class Actinopteri; order Cichliformes; family Cichlidae; genus Pelmatolapia; species Pelmatolapia mariae. Next base: position 37,422,263 of record NC_086228.1, on the reverse strand, counting down.
TTATTGTATCGTGTTTAAGAAAACAATGTAACACTTTAAAAAATGAACTAAAGCTTACTAAAGAATTGGTACAATGTCTTTGGTATCAACTGTCCCAAACACATATGCACTGTATTAAACATCTGAACCTGAAGTAGGACTTTAATGTGATATCAGTTTTTACCACAAGATGTTCAGTAAATGTGACCTTTAAGGTTCAAGGTTAACCTATAGTAACAAAAACTGTTTGTCAGGACAGTGTAAAATATTTTACACTTGCACTCAGGAAGAGCTTCTCTAGATTCTAATCAGCATGCTATGATAAGCTGACTTTAGACCTTCCTGTGTGGATAGCCTCATATTTAAACACTGTCAGATGTTTATATTTTCTTATGTTAATTTAGCTTTTTTATCCATCCTAGTAGAACCGGCATTTTAACTAATTTCTACAACGATAAAACTGAACGTGTCCTTTCTAGGTAACAACTTATGTTCTCAAAGGTGGTTAAGAAACATGATGGTATTTGTTTGTTAAAGAAATTTATGTAAAAAGCAGTTGTCTACTTTCTGGTCTGCTATCTTTGAGTCTCTTTGCTGACAATCAGCCTCATCTATCCATTATCCTAGCTATATCCACCATATACAACCAGTATAGGGCAGCATACAGAGGCAGCTGAGAAACATAGGTCACATATGGTGCATTTAGCAAGAAGTATATTTCTAACTCAGAATCCAGCATACAATTACTGAGTAAAAGTGTGGACCCTAAGGAGTCAAGGCTTTAAGGAGATAGAAAAGGCAAATTCAATGCAAATACTTCTCTGGACTGGTGCCACATGGTAGACAGACTTCCTGTAATTAGGCCCCATGGAAAAACTGGGTTACAGTGTCTTGATTAATTTTCATATTTTCCATTATTGGATTAATCTCCTTTATGTTCCACTTTGCACATCTTCCTGTGAGGGTGCAGCAGTATCTCCCATGCAAGGGCCGTGTGCCAAGTGTTGATATGCTCCCAGCTGGGGCCATATAGTATATGCAACACTGTCCCATATAATTGTGTAGCCCTTTAACCACAAATATGCTGTTTCAAGCTGTGGAAAAAGCACTTTGTGGCTATACTGACTTGAACTGTGAACGCACATTTTCAAGTATAATCCAATGACTAACAAGGATCTCATCCCGAAATTTCAAAAGCACAGCTAATGTGATTACCATGTTTGACTTTGTGTGTTTCATATTGTGCCTCTCTCTCGTTTGTAAGATTACAGTGTTGTCCCATGCTGCCTCTGAGCCAGCTCCCACACTGTAAAGCTCCAAGCATGTAACATATAGGACAGATGGCATCATATTGTCATTAGCCTTTTTGGCATGTGGCCCTAATAACAGTAAGGGTGGATATAAGCAACCTGTATTTTGCAGTCCCAGCAGGGCTCCTCAGAAACCATTCATTCATTCAAAGTGGAACGACAGTTGCTCCTCCTTTTGGGCTGCATTTCAAATGCAAATGATTCATGCAAGGACTGGATCTTTATTAACCTTCCCACAAGTCTTCATGTTGGCCATACATGAATCACACTAACGAGGTTTAATACATATAACTCCTGGGAGAGGTAATTGACCCTGACCTTATAATTGCCTCTAATTTCATAGAAATAATAAAGTCTTAGTGTTCAATTAACTTAAAGGTCGTTTGCAACATCCTAATGCTGCTAATAAAGCATCCATGCATTTCTGCTACGCTGATGCTTATGTGGCAGATGGTTAATTCTGATGACTGTGACTAACCTCAGGCAAAGAATTCTGCATCAAAACAAGAGACAAGACAGTCAAAACTAAAAACGTGATGGATCCAAAAGTGCAACCAAATGGGTGGCAACTTTTGAAAGGGAGGCTGTGCCAGACTTCCTTCTGGCCAGCGCAAAGGGGGAGCCAAGGCAAACAGGACTTCTTTCCTGCTGTGGCAAGGAGGGAACATACAGTAGGAAAAAAATGCTGTTCAAAAATGGGAGGAGGCTGCTTACAAAGGCAGAACCTTTAAGATGCCAACCAGAAGGTCAAAATAGCAATCAAGCAGGAGGCCTGCGATCAAGACAGAACCTCTCCACGAGCTGTAACAGTGGAAGAAATCTTTGCTGTCAGCAAACTGGACAGCCTTTCCCAAGCCATGTGGCAGAGACAGAAGGCCTATATGTGCAGACCTGGACCTGGACACTTCAGTTTGACAAGGAACATGATAGAAATAGAAAACCAGAGCTTGCTGAGTAGACTCTTCTGAAGAGACAGGCATTGGTTGAGCTAGACATAATATGAAATGTTGGCTCAGAGTTTCTGAGTAATGTGAGGCATCCCTGTAAAGATTAATTTAGTTGTATGAATACAGTTAAAATCTTATCTTGGGTAAGATACGGCACCACAAACTTTCTCCAATTCCCTCATTGGCATGTGTGTGCGTAATGGAGTGTGCTGTTTGCGTAGAATAAATGGGTGTGGGTCAATGTGGCTTGTAATGTAAAAGTGCTCAATAAATCTAGAAAAGCACAAAATCAAATGCAGTAGAAGAGGTAAAACAGTTAGACGGAACTTCTTAATGTCTTTTAGTGGAGGTGACAAGAATACAGAATAACACCTGTCTAAGTTATATTTGAATAATACATGGAGGAGAAAAAACAACACCAAGATTGGTTTTCCTCTTTTAAGCTGATTCTGTAACATCTGTTGTTAAATGTTTAAATCCATTTCTCAAGGGTGAGTGCATAATTGATGAGGGAGAATCATGTTTTTTTATCCTAGCTGGTGAAATAATGATCGAATGTAGTCATTGTGTCGTATCGCATTGGAGCTATTTATAAAGTCCTTCAAGTACTGAACAAGTAGGAGGAGCTGATCCTGGCAGCGCAGGAGCTGCCAGCATTAATGGAGATAATGATTTAGGCTGCTGCACTGGTACATTTGTTAAGAATGTGCTGACTACAAAATTCATTGTTAAAATAAAAAAACTCCAAATTAGAGGTATGTATAAACACACACTAACTGAAAGTTCTCTTTGTGCTCTCACCTGGATGCCTTAATAATATTTGGAACAATTTCTACAACTTCAACATAATTTTTATCTTGATAACTTTTATCATGAGATGACTAAATTGGTGCAGACCATTTTCAATGGAGATTTAAGGAAGGTTCTCCATGCCTTTATCTCTACATTATTATATTGTTGTACACTTTAATATCAGCAGGCAACACATCCAAACACTGCCACCGACTCACAGCTCTGCTGCCGGGCTTTTAACACGTCACGAGTTGTAGAAATGAGTTTTAAACATTTTTGTTTGTTTGTAAAGCTTTAAATGCTCTCATCTTCAAATATATATGCGATCTGCTTGTCATGATCTGGGTGGGTACCTGCAGGTCTCCAACAGCGGCTTCTCCTCCTTTAGGCGGAGATCGGTTGCTCCTCCCTGGCTGACAACCTGTGGTCAATTATTCCGGCAGCATATAAGACCTGCACACTCAACCGTTCATCACCTGAGTATCTGCTATCTCATGTTAGTCAAGTGGAGAGTGATTGCTCTGTCCAGAACCCGTGTGACAACTTACCTGTTTTTCTTGTCCTCAGAGGTAGCTCCTGGAGTGGAGGTCTCGCCTCCCTCATCCCCGCTTTCCTGGACCTGGGCCACCTGCTGCTGATACGACGTTGCCAACTGGTCCACCACTCACTTGCCTGCCTCCCCACATCTCGACCGCATCCGGGCCTTCCGCCCTACCTGTCCCCTCCACCTGAAACCAAGTAAGGCAACTCAGTTTAACTGTGGAGGATCGCTGATTGTCTGCTGGATCCCGTTGACTGTGCTCTCCTCTCATTACAGTGCCCCGGCCACTTCATAGTCCAGTTTCCACCTCCCCACTGCTTCTGCTGTTCAGCTGCATCCTAGAGTTGTCTAGGTCACTCTCAGTTAACTTAGGTTTTACTGCGCGCCACTAGTGTGGTGGCGTCGTTTTGTTTTCGCTTGTGCTTAATTGTGGGGGGAAATAAACCTTTTGTTCACTTACCGTCTCGCTTCCGGTTTGGTTTCTGCACTTGTGTCCATCTCAGTTACCTCGTGCCGCTGGGCCGTGACACTGCTAACTGCTGACTCCTTAAACCCTAAATGCTGCCTGAAATCTTTTGTCAGTGTCACTTTTTTCAATTAATTCAAATTCATCTTTTTAAAAACTGATCTGATTCCCAAACTGTGGTTCTTATTTCCTTTTTCATGAGCACATGTTGTATGGCTAAAGAAAATGTATGTCACTGTGAACCAGATATATAAAACTTACCTAGAATATCTGTAATCTACATAATAAAGGTTGTCTTGGAACTGACTTGAAGATTTGCATTACCATTTTTGAGCCACGTTCTAAGTAGCAATGCTAAGGGTACCAACCTGTTTTAGAGCAAAACAAATCAACAACCATTGATCCAGCCATTTATTCTTTCAGCCAATTCAGGTTTGTGGGAAAATTGAAAATAAAATAAAACACATTTCCTTTTTGTGAAAAAAAAATCTAAAATCCTTCAAAGTTTAAAGAATAATTACAGAGGACAAAAAGTTTAGTGTGGATCGTGGATCGAGGTGAATCCAATGTAATTCTGCTGATGTAATAATTTTAACATTGGCATAACTTATTAACACTCCCAATTTGTAATAAAAAGAAAGTTATTGTTTCTGTGGAAATAATTAAATCATTAATGAATCTAGTAGCAGTGTGTAATAACTTTAGTGCAAATAGAGAAGGACGTATTGTTTTTTGTCTCTTTGTATTCAGCTTTTGTGTGTAACAGTTTCCATATAAAGAAATAAACTTCGCCCAGTCAGCCCACTCTCTGGGGAGGATTTACTTTTAAGGAAATAGTATTTTATTTTGTTTGTATTCATTCTGTTTTCTTTTGTTCTTTTTAAACATCCTTTAAGAAGTTTGTGCAACCAACTAAACGTCTGTCATGTTATTTTTACCTCATTTTTATTGAATGACAAACTCATTTATAAATAACTGCATATGAATAACTTGAGATTATTATGTAATATTATACTACAGTATATTTTTAACTAGCCAGGCAGATCATTTTATTTCAGATGTGAAACATAAAAGGCAGATCAGAAATCATGTGACACAACATTTGGAAACTGTAAAGTGATATTTTGGAGTCCGTGTATTCAGTATCATTTTCAGCCAATAAATAGTTGTGTTGACCTTGAAGGCCTTGATGGATACAAGGCAAATTTTAATGGAAGGCTAAATTGAGGGCAAATTTACCCGACTCTACACAACCTTTTATCATATTTCATAATTCATGAAATTATTCACTCAAAATGTTTCAAGCTATCGTGTTTACAGACAAAGAGTGACACAGACGCAGACATCACCTCCTTGGCAGAGCTAACAATTGTACACAGACATTTTTGTAGCCCTGTGACAAACTCCTGAATAACACTGTTACAGTCTGGGTTATTGTCACCAGTCTTCTAGACATTGGGTTGTGTGCTAACTAGGTTCACTTGGGTTCAGCTAGGAATATGTTCCAAACCAAAACCCTAACCTGGAATACAGCAGCAGGGCCTGCTGGATATCAATTCAGAGCCAGTCCCAAGTGTCCATTACAGAAGCTCTTCTTTTTGGCCTGTGATTTTCATCGGCTTTATGTTTCAGCCGTGGTAGGTGAGCTTGGTAAAAACTACATCCAATCCTAATCTCCAAGTTGGAAACAGTGGCTTTATGTGTTTGTGGTTCAGTCTAAGTTGGCTTTCCTTATGGAAGCAGCGGTGCACAGTAAGAAAATAGAAGACGAAAATATCTTCTGCGTGTTTGAATGTGCAATGATTTGAATATTTTATCCTATGAGGACCATGTGGTGTGCAAAGGTTGTTACATAAGTTGGGGAGATGTAACCAGCTAAAATAATCCGGTTTACTCTTTAACAAGCGTTCCTTTCGGTATGCCTAATCTGACTCTCAACCTCATCTCGCTTTCTCTCTTCCCTTTTCTCTCTCAGGGGGATTGTAAAGTGATGAGTCCAATTGCATATACCCACTTCCTTCTCTTTATTACCCCTTCTCTTCCTCTTCTCTTCCTTTTTCTCACTCCCCCTCAACACACATCTTGGACCGGTGGTAATAACCTAAAATGTCGACAACAAATCATCTTCTCTATTCTGATCAGTGCATGATGCACGGTGACCTTATGCTTTGGAGCACTGGTAGAAAATGAGAAAATTAGTGTCTGGAAGAGGCCGTTTCTTATATTCTAGGAAGCAAGATGTTGCCACAGAGGACTAATCTGAACACTGTTCAGGTCAGAGAAAATGTCAATACAGATCAGCATTGGAAGAGAAAAATATAACAATGGTTAAGACAGCGCATTAGTCTGCAGGCATAATGTAGACACATAACCAGGTGCATTACACTCATATGGATTAATCACAGTTATTAAATTCTCATGTGAATGTTTGGTTTCATTTAGATTTGCAGTCAACTTTGATGGGGATTTTTTTAAAGACCTGATGATTTTCTGGCAGTTTGGTCATATATGTGTTTCTGCAATAAAGGCTTGAACTCAAAGTTCCTGAGGCTGATCTCTGTACACCAGATGGTAATAAGGTATTTACCCTGTGTTTGACTGCAGCAGGGCAGAATCTGGCAGGTGTAACTGTAACAGCTGCAGATCATCAGCAGTCAGGTTTGAACAGTTTATCCCCAGCCAGCTTAGTCTGTCTTCAGAAAGAAAGCTGGTTGCAGAGTTGTTTGGCAAGCTCCGGGTGTCTGAGCTGTACGGTAAAGTGTTGGCAAAAGGAATGCTTACCCAGGCTTTATTTTTAGATTCTTTCTTGGCTCATTTGTCAGCTAACTTGATGGTTCTTTTGGACTAACAATGTGCTTTGATTTGTGCTTCATTTCTTGGCTTGCTAATTAACTGGATGCACCCAAGAACAGACTAAACAGGAAAGAACTGAACAACAGAACTGGCTTGAGGACCCACTGATTTGCCAACTGCCCTAGAATCCCCCTGGTGCGTTACTAGTTAGACAAGAACCCAAAACTTGTCGTCTTGTTTTTTGTTTGTCTCCAGAGCTGAGAGACACTGCCCCCAAACCACGTATTTTTAATTGTTATCGAACCAAATCTGAATATATATCTGATTTTTCTGTCAGTGATATTTCATGTTTTTCTTCCCATTTATTATTTGGGAAAATAAAACCAGCTTTTTCTGAAAATGTCGTGGATTTCAGCAGTCTGCTCTGAGCAGCTTTATTGTCCAATATGACTTATGTATACTAGTCAAAATAAATAAATAAACGTAAGTTTGTATTCTGAACAGATTTTGCAGACCTGCGCTGTAATATACAGCAGGTATATTTAAGTTGATGCAGGCAGTCACCTATCTGTGCGTAAACAGGACAAGTTTGGGGATATTTGGTTGAGGAATTTCTTTCCATTCCTGGATGAGGGCAGCTGTGCACTGGTGATTGGCTACAGCTGCCTCTGATGAGCATGTTGACTAAGCACATCCCTGCTGTGTTCAGTAGGAGACATATCAGACTAAATACTGGTTGCAAGAATGGCAAAATCAACATTTGAGCACCTCATCTCATTACTTCTGTCCAGTAGATTTATACCAAGAACAATCAGATTAGCAATGCTGCTCTCAGACATGTGTGCCACTATACAGCGTGCTGATATCCTAACCTTGGTCAGCTTCCTAACACTGTGGCAATTAAGTTCAATGCAATTCAATTTTATTTATATCATGTCACAGCTGCTACCCTTAGAGGTTACTCAGGCCTTTCTGTCTGTGTAACTTCATTTCTGCTGTCTAACTAATTGGTGACTGATGGCACCAATGACAACACTGCTTTCTTTGCATTCCACTTGTTATTAGAGAATTCAGCGAACGTAACAGTAAATGGACTGTCAGACTATATAGTTTACTATATACTTTTAGTGGTTTTTGTTCCAAGCTGTCAGGCCCCACAGTTTTATGAAATTACTGAAACTTTTGTAAAAACAAAAAAAGTTTTAAAGTCTCTTTCAACAACTGATGTCAGGAGCAGGTGCACATATGTTTGAGTACCACAAAAAAGAGAAAGCTGTAAATGATGGACGACACTCTGAAGCATTGTCTGTTCTCAGTGTTTCTGTGGAACTTGTGTCCAACAAAAAAAAAATGCAAACAACAGGTTCTTTGCTTCGGGTACTAATGAATAATAAAATTATACTCTGGCTTTAAGGAATACTGACACAATGCCACATCTAACCTCACTTCCATTTTCCAATAACACCTGAGTTTTTCCCAGCTATTCTTTAAAAAGTCCTTTTTCCTTTTTTTTACAGCCTTGAAACTGCTTTTGATCAAAAGCGTGGCTGAGCTATTCATGGTGCTGAAAAGACAGCGACTGCTGCTATTCATGGTAGCCCTCTGTACGAGACTGTTGATTTAGACAGATACATGTACAAATGTGTATATATCTCGAGCTGCCTTTTGATTCTGCAGAAATGTGTTGCACTTAGTAGGTAACTCAATCTTACACAAACCAAAAGACATATTTGGATGTAGCCATACTGACATAACCTCTGACACCAGAGCCAGTCTACAAGAGCCATTCAATTTCCTATTAAACCCACTGTACAGAAACTTTTTGCAATTAAGTGGAGTGTGTAGCGTGGTCCAGTAGAGACATAAAATTCACAGTGAATTGGAGTCAGTGAAGCTAAATGGCTAAAATAATTACTGCACTCCTAGAGAAAAAAAACATTTTTTTTGTCTATGCACTGAAAGAAAACAGCTTCCTTCATTTTTGTTACAGGGCAGAGACAAAGAGGTTCCAGATGAAGGCCATAGACAGCATGGGCAAAATAGACACAAATCTGTTCTACGGATTATTTATTATGTGAATAATCGGCTGTAGAAGTATTAGGAAACAAGAAAGAGAGTGCTAAACGGGTGTATACCTCCCTCTTAAAAACACTGCTCAGAACTGTTAAAATATGGGTCTTTGCAACATAGTAACAGAATGATATCACCATTTCTATTGATTTCTACCAGCAACTGGCACTGCACTGTCTTGAAGAGTTTTTCTGGAGAGTTCATTTGCCGTTCACTAGACTTAGGATATCTAAATAACTGGCTCTCACATTGGTTTGGTGAATCATGCAGTGCTGTCAAATGAGTCTGAATGGTACTGCCCTAAGTGCTGAACAAGTCCCATCTGTCTCCTAGTGATTGCTGTAACTCCATCAGTTCAAATGAGCGCCATTTTCTTCAGATCCATTCATCTTTCTCTCAGCACACGCTTGAAAGGCACAAATGTTCTCCCCATCTGTCTGGTGATCAACCTGACAGGTCTTTTCAAAAAAGAACAAGAACCTTTAACCCAGGTGTGTCATCTGAAACTGCAATGTTCTCTTTTGAAACCCAGCAATGTATTTGAAAAATACAGAATTGTTTCGTTAAGTGATAAATGTTTCCACTTCGTTAAATGTGTTAAAAAAGTCAAAGACGTCTTTTCTTTGATGTTGTTGCCATTGTTTTTGCGTAGCACTGTGCAAAAGTCTTGCCACACCCCTCATTTCCTTATATTTAGCTAAGAAAAGGAGAAATAGGTGCAGTGATTTGCTGAACTTTATTTAACTACACTGATTAAAGTGTTCCTACATTTCTTTGAGCAAAATATAGCATCAAGTCACTTAAACTGATATATACTGATATATGATAGAGGTTGTGCAGGTAGTCCAGATCCTGGGGCTCCCACACAAACGCAAAGCAGGAGATGAAGCATCGCTGAATATGTTTCCAAACCAACTTCATTCTAAGCCAAAGACTAGAAAATATGGTGAAGCATCTCTTCCCTTTGGTTTCACCTGCACAAGTGCCAAAGTAGGTCTCCCCTGCAGAATTGGTTTTCCCTGCGTCGGGAGCAGCGCTGGGCTCTCCAAATCCTGACAAACAGTATCCCACATTCTTGATTTTTAGTTCACAAACACTTGTTGTAATGACTAACTACTCCTGACATTCTGGAGATGTTAGCTCTTTATACAGTAAAGTTACAGCGGGACACAAATAACATCAGGCTGATCCTGCCACGATTTGTTCCCCCTGTTCAAATCACGGACAAACAGTATCCCACAGCTGTTTATGTTTTTAAACCCATTTTGCACAGAGAGGCATTTTTTGAAAAATGTATTGATAGCAATGTTGAATATTATTACACAGGAAAAAAACAACTACAAGTAAGTAAGTATCTACACTCTGCAGGTTTTACACGCTTACATACACACAGGCAGTTACTGTCCCTCCATTTAGAAAGGCAGACAGTCAGATTAACACTAGATTTACTATCCTGCGCAAATTTGCGTAACTTCCCTAAACCCAACACCCCCTAGAATTACTGGTTTTTTTATTTTCTGGTCCAAGTCCCGAGGTGTTAAGCACCCCTGCTGAGATTTTCACAGGTCGTCAGCTTGTTTCTCCTACAGCTTTTGTTGTGCAAACCACTCATTATCCTTGAGGCCTGGCACATTTGCATTTGCTCACTCAGAGTTGCTCAGATCCAAGGCAGGCCAAACCTCTGTGTTACAACTTTCAGAAATGCCTGGTAGAAATGCTTCAACTTACTCATGAGATTTTGACCACATTTCTTGCGGAAGTCACAGCTATACTGAATGCATGACCGTTGTTGCCAGCTGCAAGAAATGCTTGGTAGGGAACAGCTGTTCCCTACCAAGGTTCGTTGTCCATTCACACAGTATATGGCAACCAAACCAAACAAATTTGGGATCAAGTTCTGGATGGCCACGGATTTGGACACCAAATATGTCTGCAGTGCATCTCCTTACTTGGGAAAGGACCCCAGTCGTCAGAAGGGAGAGAGGCTGGCAGAGAACGTGGTCATGAAACTGATGGAGCCGTTTTTGGATGATGGGAGAAATGTCACAACGGACAATTTCTTTACTTCACTGTCACTGTCGCACAGACTGCTGCAGCGCAAAACAACGTTACTGGGCACGGTGAATAAAGTCCGGCGTGAACTTCCTCAACTTGCAAAAGATACTACAAAGCGAGAGGTATCCACTTTAGTGCTTAGAAGTGGCAGTGTCTCCTTGACAATTTATGCACCTAAAAAAAACAAGACTGTGTGTTCTAAGTTCCATGCACCAAGACGTGACGATCGGTGACGGCAGAAAGAGGAAACCCAACACGATAACAGACTATAACCACATGAAGGTATGTGAATGTGTGTACAATTTTACACCAGTGCTACAATGTTTTCTGATGTGTGCTATACAGGCCTATAGAAAAAAACATATACTCATGACTCTATCTCTCTGCTTTTACAGTGTGGTGTAGACGTGTTGGACCAAATGGCACGGATGTATTCCGTAAGATCAGCAACACGCAGATGGCCAGTAGCGGTTTTCTACAGTATGCTGGACCTGGCAGCAGTGAATGCCTACATTTTGTACAAGGCATGTACAGGGTGGACAGGCAAAAGAAGATTGTTTCTGAGTCTTCTAGCTCAGCAACTTCGTTGCCGATTCATGCAGCACAAGGAAATATTACAACGCAGACAACGCAGTGCCAGGTGCAAGAGAGCTGCAACAGGAATCGCAGCAGGTTTACCTGTGCAACATGTCAGAAATTCACCTGTGCCAAATGCAGGGATGATGGACACTGCAAATCTGCATTTATTTATAATTGGAAAATCTGCATTGTCATTGCAAAAAAGTGGACAGAGCACGGTATAGAAAGCGCACTATACAAACAATCTGGAAACATATATATGGACACGAGTATTCAAAAATATTGGTGTATGTATACACACACACATCTATCTGTGTGTGTATATATATATACACACACAGATAGATGTGTGTGTGTATATATATATATATATATATGATATAGATGTGTCTGTGTGTATAACTAGACTTTATGCATATTATATAAGGTGTGGCTATATAAATATATAAATATATGTACAACTCTGTGTATATATGTTTATGGCCAGGCATCCAATGTAGTGACAAGGATTGACAAGAACTAATATTGCATATGAGAAATATTGCACATAGAAACTACCATAGTGTATAGTACGCTGCAGGTAAGGAAGGAAAGTAGCCTTGCAGGGAAGGAAAGACCTGAATCTCTCATGGTTAGGGGTTGGGGAGGGTGTGTTTGCACAACAAAAGCAGGAGAACAATGGAGCTGAAGACCTGTGAAAATCTCAGCGGGGTGCCAAGAGGTGTTAAGGTCGGGGGGATTTTACGCAAATTTGCGCAGGCCAGTAAATCTAGTAGTAGGGACTTGCACCAGGGAAAAAAGGCTCAGTAATTCTAGTGTTAACAGTATTTATTGTCTCTATCTGTCATTCTGCAATTCATCTCATGTAAACAATAACGTGGCGCACAGCATGACGTGAACAAAGGCACATACCTTTGCGTGAAGAACTCTGTATTCCTCGTCCACACGTAAACGCAAAAAAGGAGTTTTAAAAAATCTCCGTTTTCGGTGATTCACGCCGTTTACGTGTGGACGAAACAGCTGCGTTTTCAAAAATACCCGTGTAGGTGTGGACGTAGCGTAAAAGAGATAGTAGTTTATTTTATTACTACCTGTAATTTATTGAAGATTAAAATAAACCGCAATGGAGCAAAATATGGGTGTGTGTGGTTGGAGGATGTGTTTGTGCGCGCGTGTGTGTGTGTGTGTGTGTGGGGGGGGGGGGGGGGGGGGTTCTTGTAAAACGAAAAAAAAGTTTGGGAAGCACTGATGTAACGAATGGGTGGGGCTATATGTGATGGATCAAATGCTTTCTGTTGCTTAATGGAGGAACACAGCGGTGAGCAGATCTATGTGGAAGCAGCAAGTGCCTGTTCACAGAAAACTGAAGTGATTGTTGAGTTGAACAGAAAAATAAATAGAGGCCAGCCTATCAGTGACAAATATTAAAGTATGTAAAGTAGATGGAACTATAATTGAGCCCTGTTAAGCAGGTTTTCTAATTGTTGGTTTGTTGTTCCCATTCACAAGCACTTCATATTCCACCACATTAAATGATTAAAAAATAAGGAGACACCTTTTAACAACATTTTGATCATATTAGCATTTTAAGGCCTTGTATTGATTATGTTGTTGGTGGCACAGCAAAGAATCTCCTCTCCTGGTTTAACTTTACTACACAGACGACTACACGGTGTGTTTCATGATGTTTTGGGGTTTTGTAGCTGAGTGGATCTTCTTTATGCAATCTCAGCTTAGACTAAATATAGATGTATTGTGAACATGTGACAATAACTTTACAAATAATATCTTATGGTCAAATTATTCGTGTTCATTGTGAGCCCAGTTTGACTAATACCTTTACAGTTGTTGTACACAGCAGTTCACACTACAACCTGGGTTTGCCACTTATCTGCACTTTAACTTTAATAACTGTACAGTACTGTTTTGATAACTATTGTCCATGATATAAATATAAATAATATAAATATTTCTGTCCTGTGTCCTGTTCTGTTTGTATATGTGTTGTTTTGCTGCTGTTACAACCAAATTCCCCCCTGTGGGACAACTAAAGGATTCTTCTCTTCTCTTCTCTTCTCTTCTCTTCTCTTCTCTTCTCTTCTCTTCTTATGTGATAACCAAGATACTGAAAGTGAATTGCCTATAGACAGTATATACATTTGCCTGTTGAAAGTAGCAGAGTTTTATTTAAAATCAACATGGGCAACAACAGGAATTTTTAATGTAATTGGTTTAAAAAGAAATCTGCCTTTACATGGGAGGTTTGATTAAGCCCCTTAAAACAAGACTTTCCAGTATCTCATATCTAACCTGAAATGTACCACCTAACTGCAGTATATTAGCTGTGACCTTTCTGGATGTACTAACAAGGCGGCCAGGCTGCAATGAGTTGTCAGCAATGCAGTGCTGAAGCCTAATCACCCAGAGTAACCTTAGCAAGAGAGAAAAACAGGGAATCTGCAAAAATAATGAATCTGCCTGATCACTCTGGGGGCTGCAGCAGCTTAGAGAGTCTCTCCAAATGGATGAATGGGACTCAGAACTATTAGTCAGCAAACACCTGCTCTGCTGAAGTGTCCTTGAGCAAGCTGCATAGTCAAAACATGCTTTAGCTACAGAGACTTTAAGGTTCAGGAACTCTTCGGTAGACTGTGTGAAGTCTTTCCTTACATGCTTCAACTGCATGTGGGTGTAAATAAAAGATCACGTTTGAGTCAAGCAACTGATAGGTTCATATCAAGAAAGAGAGAAAGAGCAAGTGAAATATAGATAGATTGAGGCATATGAGCTAACCAGCCAGCATTACCATTGACCTTTCCCAGTGGCTGGGCAGAGCCAGCCGGGGCTAATGCAAGAACTGGTGGTACTCAGCTAAATGCTAGCATGTCACAACCTATCTCATCAGATTCTTAGTTCAACCTTTCCTCTGCCCCAATGGGCTCTGGGTGTAATAAGCAATATCTTTATAGCGCAAAAAGGCCGTCGTACCAACAAGGTTTCGTGTGAGAGAATGGGAATGCTTTGTGTGTATGTTTCACTATTGTAATAATCCCACGTACAGACAGTGAAAGGATATGACATAGCATCACCAAAGGAGGCTGACGTTTAAAACATTTTCAAAATAATCAAAAAAGACGCACCTAGCCTGCAGAAATTCACCTTTGGATAGCAGCGTTTTATTTCAGGGTTGAGAAAACGTGAGAAAACGACCCTAATTCAGATTTCATGCTAGCTAAAATAAGACACTTGGAACCTTTGAGCTGAACTCTTCCAGAACATCAGAAAGGCAAACAAAGCCATCATTTTGCACTTGTCACCAACAACTTTATGCTACCTAATATAGCATAAGACGTCAGAGCACGGGCAGCAGGTGTGTTTGTTTAACCCAATGAATTAGTTCCAAAAAAAGCCTTCTTGACTTGATTAGCTCCAAAAATTCTGGTCTTCAAAGATAAAAAACAATTATCTAACATACACATGCTTCACTGACAGTTTATGTGTGCATGCATGCGCCTGTAACAGTTGCTCCTGCTCTTTCTCTTTAGTTTGACCTTTTTTCTTACTTATTTCTTTGCTCTTACTTCTACTTTTGTCTGTTTTAGTATGTAATTTCCTTAGGGATTAATAAAGTATTCTGATTCTGATATAAACTAATTAATTGCAACATGTGTCATTAGGATTTATATAGAGTCTTTAAACTGATACACATAACTACAAAGCTGTGATGTCTGTGATAAGCAAATTCATATTTACCGTGATTAAGTCTTGGCTCTAAATGTCACATGATGAGATTAACATTTCTTGACCCAAAGGTTTTTGTGTGTGTTATAAATAGTTTTCATGTTTTGATGTAAGTCTGATTGCTGATGCATAAAAAAACCTGAAAAGTATTCACAGCACCGCTTTTTCCACATTTTGTCACAGTTTCGTTTTCACCATATTTTATCCATATTTGTGAATTTAATGTTTAAAACTATTCTACATGTTATTCCGTAATCATCACTAGTTGATGAAGGTTTTTTTATGAATCATATTTTAGATTTTAGGAAGCCAATACTTGGACATTTTTTGATGCATCTCTCCCAAATTATAGATCCTGATTCATTTTGATCACAAGAACGACCGGTGACAGTTTCAGGCTTTTATCTAGCCTCAAATTTCAATGTGCAAAAAGAGAAAACAAAAAATTAAAAATGCCTAAAAGTGGGTCAATGGACCATTTTTCCAAAAAATATACCTTGAAAAGTATTTGATGCATGAAGGAAAAAAAAATTAAATGTTGAAATTTTGTGCCATAATTTTATGTTTTATGTTTTTTATGTTTTAAATTTTTATTGTTTTTATATGGAATAACAAATTTATTTTTGTGAGAATAAAGACGAGCGAACTATTATTCTAAATATACTTATAGTGCTCTGTAGGACCTTGAAGTTAAACAGAATTACCCAGCTTGTCTCTAATTTCAGCCATTCGCTCCAGAACAAGTAAAACACAGAAATAAACCCAAGATTATTCATTAGATATAACTTACAGTAAGTGAATGACTGTAGGTTACACTGAAAATAACCTGGGCTTCCCCATGTTGCTCCTGAGGGACCAGGTCATTCTCAACAGGTATCATGAGCTCTGCTCAATTTATAATTGGCAGGTTAACTGGCTGATGCGCTACACTAGTATACTACTGACTCCTATGAAGTGAATCTATCTAAACGTAATGAATTTGCCACTTTCTTCCACAGTAAAGTTGATAATAATTTAGGTAATAGTTTAGAATCTTGTTGTAATGTGTCTCACACTGCCTCATATTATCAAATTACTGCCACAAGCATCTACATTCACATCCATAAAATCTAAAGACCTAAACGTTATTCATCAGTTAAAGCAGCAACCCCATCAAACTGTTCACATCTGTCAGTGTTTTGTAAATCATTTAGTAAATATTACCAACAGCTAGCATTTCTCTGTTTCTCACAAATGGGCTGTGGTCACATATGCAAAGGGCAGGCATTCTTATGTTTCAGTTAGTAGACTCAAACTTGTTTGTTTTTATCATAACTTCCTCTAAAACTCTTTGAGCAAATCTGGGATTATTTTAAACAATGAAATCAGTTTTGATAATCGCATTAATAAGTTCACCAAAACCCCATCCACCATTAAAAAAATATACAAATTTAAGTCAAAATAACAGAGAAAATGGTCCATGCATTCATATAAAGTAGATTACTCTAATAGTTTATTTGCAGGATTTGCAGGATTATTCAAATCATCAGTAGCCCAGTACTGAGTCTATTATGTGCCTCC
Organism: Pelmatolapia mariae; assembly: GCF_036321145.2. Lineage (NCBI taxonomy): Eukaryota > Metazoa > Chordata > Actinopteri > Cichliformes > Cichlidae > Pelmatolapia > Pelmatolapia mariae. The sequence goes on along the minus strand of NC_086228.1, from coordinate 37,405,430 downwards.
CAGGTCGATATAGAATTACCTTTAAAATACTTCTTCTAGTTCCTAAAGATCTTAATGGTTTGACTCCCCAGTACATCACTGACTTGCTCAGTGTCTGTAACCCAATTAGATTGCTCCAGTCAGCAGCTGCACATCTGTTCCTAGAATTAGATCTAAGTGTGCTGAGGGTGCTCTCACTTAGCACGGACCTGCTCTAAGGAACAAACTGCCTGTTGGTGACCTGTGGTCAGTTACAACCGCGTACATTTAACAACACTTTTTATTGTTACAGGCATAATAACTGTGTGTGTGTGTGTGTGTGTGTGTGTGTGTGTGTGTGTGTGTGTGTGTGTGTGTTGTGTAGGTAAGCACAATAAGTTTAAATACAATAAAACATGAATATAAGTACTGATGATATTGAGATTGTATCAGAGCACTTAAAAACTGTAAAAACTTTAATAACATATTTGTTTTTTTTAAGAGCTTAAGCAATTAGACATATCATATGCAATGTTATTATATATGATATGTCTATATTGGGGGTGGGTGGGCAGCTGAGCTGAGCTGGGAGGTCATTCATGTCCCTGGAAGTCTGGAAGTTTAGACTCCTGAGTGAATTTGCCAAACCGGATAACAATCTCGTTATCACGACAGCTTCTTCTGGTTACTGTAAAGAACTTCAGCATATTATTTGTCATCAGCTTCTGTGTCACTGTGGCATCTCTTACTGTTGTAAAATCCTGTGTATATATAGCAACTCTTATTCCAGTACATGCTGTGTTTCTGAGAACATCAATAGAGGAAGGGTGGAAATATGAGCCCTGAAAGCTAAACAGCCTTTGTAGAGATTACCGTAAGTATATGTACTGAATATATGACATACAGGACAGTTAGAAATGTTACACACTGAGAGCATTTTGCTAGGATGTTGGTGAGACTGACCGCAGGATTTTGTCATTTCTGTTCCTTGGTTGTCTTACTTAATGACTTCACATTTACTTTAGATCTTCAAAATAAAAACACCTGCTTGAATGACTTTATGTTTGTGAAATGAGCCTTTAACCAATTTTAATTCAAGAAGAGAACATGTTTGCACCGGGAAGATAATGACTTGAACCAGGCTGCTCTACAAAATTATTTTTGGAATCGTAGACTCTTCAATTATTGGGCTCTTAGATACGAGTTTGTCACAGCTTTGTGATAAATGCTACTTTCAAATGGATTTTGTGCTCAAACTGCACATAATGTAATTGATGTCATCAATACACATTATTCTGCAGGTTTGAACTCTTCATAGAATTTACTTTCCCTGCCAGTTGTGCTTATTATTTCACAAGTATGCACACAAAAGGCAAATGCCTGGCCACTTTGATGTGCACTGATGAGTAGAGGGCATTTAATGACTACTGAAAAAATAGCAGATTAGACTCTTTTTAGCAGTTATTGAGTGTTTCAAAACACACAAGTGACATCAGATTGAGAAGGGGGGGGGGGGATGTCAGTGAAGACAATTCACCAGAATAAAAACTGTTTACATGGCAACAGACAATCAAAATATAGTTAGGCTCTAATAACATCCTCACATTTCAGTAACTGAACAGAACAAGAGGCAAGAGGTGGTGTGCACACCTGACAGGTTACCAGTCCATTGCAGAGAGGCAGACAATCTACCACTGATTTAGAGTCACCTAACATGTGGGTTTTGGACTGCGGGAGGAAGCCAGGGTACTTAAGGAGAGCCCACACACCAGTTCCAGACAGGGGAGCCCCAGCCGACCAGTGGATTTAAACTCAGGACCTTCTTGCTATCAGGCAACAATGATACCCACTACACCAATGTACCGACCTTTTATGCTATGTTGTCACCAAAGGCAAAAGGGTCCTCAGTGAGGGGGCAGGTGTAGAGCGATTGATAAAACCCCTGTAAGGAACCAGGGACTGAACCAGTTGGACTTACTGCCTGTATGTTGTGATTTTTTTTTTTCCCAGCACTTTTGGGTCAGGCAAAAGGTCCTTACTGCTGTTTGCATGTATCCGTCCAGTGACACCTTCTTGGAGTCATTGGAGTCAACTTGCCAGAGTGGCCCAGCTAGAATCACCATTGTTCCCACTGGGAAACTTAAACGCTCATGTGGGCAGCGACAATAAGACTTGGAGAGGTATGACTGGGGAGCACGGCCGGCATGATTTGAACCCAAGCAGTGGTCTGTTATTAGACTTCTGTCCAAATTACAATGTCTCTATAACATACACCTTGTTCATAAATGAGGAAAGAGGGCAGCAGGAGATACTTGGACTGGGGGAACACTGTGGAGATTACATCTCCTGGCCCTCCCCCTGATGAGCTGGAGGAGGTGCGTGGGAGAGCGAGGCCTGGACTGCTGCCATTGTGATCCGGTCATTAATGATTTACCAATAATAAAAGATGTACTCTGTTATTACACTGTCTGACATAGCAGTACAACACAAGGCATGGACAATTTAAAAGAGCAGTCGTCATGACGTTATTTTCACAAGGGTGTAGCTTATCCAGTTGTTGTGTTGTTTGGACAGGCACTTCTGAAGCTTTCTGAAAACTTTGTCCTTAAAAAGTGCACAGTGATAAAAATGAAGTCACCATCAAACAATGATGAGCTAATCTGATTTTTCTGAACCTGAACGAGAAAAGTTTTAATGTCTTTTAGAGTCTAGGTTTTTCATTTTATTTTAGTTAATTACATTTTTATCTATTTTTAGTATTATAGTTAGCTTTGATTACAGCAGTAATTCTTTGTAGGCACAGTGCAAGCTGCACTTCTCATATTATGCATACGTAGTTCACTCACTGTTTAGTCAGTCAACCACCAGCCTACTTTGTTTGTAGTTTGTTTAAAGCTGCCTTTATTCCTTTTGTGATATTGCCACCTCCACCAGATCAGCAGTGAAACTCTTACATGTAAGGTCAGCGTTAGGGGTGGCCACATGCTAAACATTTCAAATCAGCTCTTAATCAGCTATTAAGAGACTTAAATCTAACCTTACTGCTGATCAACAAGCCGGTGGTGACCTGGTGGATATGGAGTCATTAAAGAGTCATATATCACTGACTATGTTCTCAACTGGGCTAACTATTACCTGGTGGTGCTCATGAGCCTAAATAGACTTTGTCTATTTAGATTTGACTCGATGAATGTTATCAGTCGGCTCACTGTATGACACATTTCTTTAGCAAAAAGAAGACTGAGAGACAAATTTCATTGACACAAAGTTGCACCCCATTAAAGTAGACAGCCATGGGGTGCACATCGGCAGTTTTAATATTTAACAAACATGTGCAATCCTGAAGTGGTGCCTATGTGTCTGCGTATCATTGCAGAGGGTAGTTTGATCTTTTTTATGCCCCTAACATTTCTTATAAAGTATAAAATAAATATATCCTCCTTAATCTGCTAAAATGTGCATATTTGCTTCATATAAAAGTTTAATGGCTTGTTTACAACATGCACTTTTCTATTTCGTACCCCCAGTCTGCCCTCTTGACACGTCTAACCAACCTCCTCGTTCTCTCTGAAGGCCCATTAAAACCAGCATGGTGCTTATACTGAGAAAAATGAATGGGCTCCACAGACCATTAGCAAATAGCTTATCAGTACAGACCAATGAATGTTACATGGACAATGTTACCAAAGCATCTTTCTAACGGTATCATATCCAAAATCCTTTTATCAGTCTCTGTATTTGGGCTGTGTCTTAATCAATTTCTGCCACTTCAAAACCTCAATTACCCCTGCCAGCTTTTTTTCCATGATCTTCCACAGATGAGTGTTTTCATAGATTACACTTTCATTCTCTCCCCCGTGTCTTTATCTTTCTGGGTTTCTTTAGTCTTTTGATATGATGGCGTTTTTCATCAGTGATTTCAGTGGTGCAAAGAAAGTTGCCTTTAGGGAGTGAGGTGTGGGAAAGAGAGTTAAATAGGTAAAATGAGGGACAGAGGGTAAACAGATAGTAATCACTATAGACCAGCTACTGGTTGATTTTCTTAGATTGACTTTTTGAACATAAATGATGGGTTGGGCCTTAGACCACTCAGGCACACCACCAGACATGTTGCTTTTGTTCTCCCCTTACCCCCCCCCCCCCCCCCCCCCCCCAAAAGACCCAGAAATAATAGAGACAATGGATTTCTACATTTGTAAAAATGTTCTTAGCATTCAGTGCGTGCTGTTGTGCAGTGTAATCTTATATGGCTGTGATTCAATAAAAATACTACCGTGTCTGTGTAAGTGAATCACAATAGTAAACTTGTGTGCACTATCTGCAGTCTAATGTCATGCCTCAGGTTTTTGTTTCAGTTCAGTGCCAAATTACAACAACAGACGCTTCAACTACATTGTCAGGTAAAAATCCTACAATAACAGAGAGAAACCCCCAACAATCAAACAACCCCCTTTGAGCAAACACTTGGTGACAGTGGGAAGGAAAAACTTCCTTTTAACAGGAAGTGACCTCCAGCAGAAGCAGACTCAGGCTTCCTCCCATCACCCACGGGATTGTGGGTGATGGGAGGAAGCCTGAGTCTGCTTCTGCCTGTTAAAGCCAGGATAAGAAACCAAACAGCCACTTCATAAACGCACGGCACAACATAGAAGAGCCACCTCGACAAGACTCAGCAGTTCATCTGCATCTAAAGGTCAAAGGTCACTCTTTCGAGGATGCCAATGTTCACATTTTGGACAGAGAGGACAGATGGTTTGAAAGAGGAGTGAAAGAAGCCATTTATGTTCACTGTGAGCGACCATCTTTGAACAGAGGTGGTGGCTTAAAACACCAACTGTCTGCCATCTATAATCCAGTTTTAAGATCCTTCCCAGATGCCTTAATGCCCACTCACACCCTGGGCCATCTGACCTCAATAAATCACATGATAGGGTGGGGCTGGGTTTCCCAATGGGTTCACCTGAAAACTTGACTGATTGTGACCTACACCCGTTTTCACACCTTGGCTCGTGTAATTAGGTAGAGCAGCGGTCCCCAACCTTTTTTGCACCACGGACCAGTTTATGTTCTTCAAGGTGTCACAGATAAATACAACAAAATAAAACCAGTACAGGTACCAAAACAAGATTTATTCATAACACATGGGAAAAGACCCAGGGAAACCGAGTTAATGAAAAAAACGATAAAATAATGCTAAACACCGATAAAAACCATGAATTTCACACCAGAGCCTCAACTCTCGCGGCCCAGTACCAAACGACCCACGGACCGGTACCGGTAAGTGGCCCAGGGGTTGGGGACTGCTGAGGATCAATAGGGAGTCCATGATCCTCTTGGGGACACTCCCATAGGGCTTAAATCTGGGACTCTCCATCAATTGCTATTAGAACTGAAGAAGCTTCTCGGATGAGAGTGAAACGTTTTCAAGAAACCCAAGAAGTCCAGACGCTTTTCTTTCCAAGCTCCTTAGTCATCCAGGTCATTGTAGTCTAAGAACCTTCACAGACATAGAGTCACAGTTCTGGGTCATTTTGACCCAGCATTTTCAGTTTCTTATATTCCTCCACACACAACCCCTGACATATTCCTTTGTATTATGGTTTGTATTCTGATGTTTTTGCTTGTTGTTTATTAGTATAATTCTATGTTCCAGTTTATTCAGGTTTAAGGTTTTGTTCTTAGGTTTAGTTCTGTGTCTAGTCTGCGTCTTCGTGAATTGTTTCCTGTCTTATTTTGAAAGGTTGTGTCTTATGTCAGTGTGTCTTGCTTTGCTCCCCCTGTCTCGTTAGCCTTAATCTCTCCCAGCTGTGTCTCCCTCCTGTTTTCCATTCTCTGATTACGCCCCAGTGTATTTAAGCCCCGTGTTGCTGTGTGTCACTGTTGTGTCGTACCCTCAGACTTGCCTGTGTGTTTCTGTGTGCAGTACCTTTGCTCAGTTCATGTTTTGGTTTTTTGGCCAGCAATAAAGCTGAGGTTTTTTTGAGTTGCAATTCAGTGTCCGAGTCCTGCGTTTGGATGCTCATCTCCGCCTGCCCGCACACAGAGCCCCGACACATAGGACAAAAGGCATTTTTTCTCTTACCTCAAGGTTAATATTTTTTTTTTAAAAAATGCTTAAATTGTTTGTGTGAATGACACGTGGTATAAAATGCTTGGAATTCTCATGTAGAAATGTGGTAAATAAGGACTAGTCCATTTACCACTTTAGCCTAAACCTAAACACTGAGTGAAAATGAAACTAAACAGTAAGTGTGTCAAAGACCACCACTAAATCAAGCTGTGGGTAACAGGGAGACCCAGGCAGTGTTTACTAAAATGCCTTTGCCTGACACCCATGAGGCCATAGCCACTCTGTAAAGCTGAATTCGTGGCACTGCAATATTTGAAAATATTGTGGTAACAATATAATGCCACTGTAAGTACTGTAAGTAATGTTGCCAGCTGACAAAATGTTCCCATGTTCTACTTTTCTGCTTTTTTCTGGAGTTTTCACCCATATCACAGTCTTCATCTCAGCAAATTTACCTTGATATTAGTGCTGATGTACAAGCTCAGTAGCTATTATCTTTGTTTTCATCAGAGTTCATCATCTTTCTGAGGCTTCAGGTAACATCCACTGGTCTATTGCTGTTTGTTATGATGTTGTATGGCCTTCTTTTGAAAGAAAAAAAAAAACATGCCTCTGGACATTGACTATGTTTCATTATTGCTTAACGTCTAGCAATGATTACTGCTATTTTCTGAGTGAATCCACAGAATGAGCAGTATGAGGACATGGTGTAATACAGACTTCAGCTTGCCTCCACTGTGGACAGAGAGTAGTTCATTTTATAGAGGCCTGGGTATAATTTAAGCGATCACATATCTGCAACAAATGCTGACTGCTGCTAAAGTCAGAGGCAAAGAACGAAAAGGAGCAAGTGTTAAATAGATCTCTATATCATTAGGGCTGTAAATGACACAGAGTACCACGTTGCTTGGAGTAGGAGTTGGCGCGATGTAGGAGGGTGGCAGGTAGGGGGAGGTGAGGAGAGGGAAGATAACAAGAGGAAGCGTTTACAGACCTTTTTATTTTCCCATCATCCTCAGCCGTGGAAAGCAGAACATCCACCATCACCGACAACAAAAGGGACAAAAACATGTAATCACTGCCTGTCAGGAGCATAATAAAGTCAAATTTATTAATATCTACACATGCACACAGCCAACAATAAAAAGCATAAACAGTGGAAGAGCACACCCACACAGGAATATCTTAGGACTTTATTTCAAAATGACCCTTATTTTTGCAGCACTTTACAAATGCACATGCTCTAAAAACACGCACAGCTGAGATGCTTCCACTCTGCTCTAATATACCCCAAGCAGACACAGCATTATGACCACCTGCTTGTTTTGTGCATGTCCCCCTTTTGCTGTCAAAACGGCCCTGGCCCATCGGGTTATGGACTCCACTAGACCTCTGAAGGTGTGCTGTGGTATCTGGCACTACGTCATAAGCAGCAGATCCTTTAGCTCCTGTAAGCTGTGCGGTGGGGCCTCCATGGATTGGACTTGCTTGTCCAGTACATCCCACAGATGTTCATTTGGATTGAAATCTGGGGAATTTGGAGGCCAAGTCAACACCTCAAACTCATTGCTGTGTTCCTCAAACTATTCCTGGGCCATTTTTGCGTGATGAAGCTTATCCTGCATAAAGAGGCCACAGCCATCAGGGAATACTGTTTCCATGAAATGGTGTACATGTTCTGCAGCAATGCTTAGGTTGGTGGTGTGTGTCAAAGTAAGTTTCACTACAATGTGCATTAAGTGGCTGGCCGTAATCCTGTTGTTGGTTCACCGCATGTTCCTTCCTCCAGTTTTAATAAATACTGACCACTGCAGACGATGACAGCCCCACAGGAGCTGCAGTGTTGGAGATGCTATGATCCAGTCGTCTCCATCACAGTTTGGGCCTTGTTAAATCACTCACATCCTTGGCCATTTTTCCTGCTTCTAACGCATCAGTTTTGAGAACAACATGTTCACTTGCTCCCACCTACTAGGCGGTGCCATGATGAAGAGATAATCAGTGTTATTCACTTCACCTGTCAGTGGTCACAATGTTACGTCTGATTGGTGTACACACACTTTTCTTTGAATTTCAAAGAGTAAAAATTGCTGGGAGGATGATAAAATACTGCAGTAGGTGTGTACCTGTTGTAATTCTTTGTGTTCACCAGAGGAGAAAAGAACTACCTCAAAGCAAGCAGCTGATGTATGGACCGCAGTTATGATGAGGATGGGAGATGTAATATGTATGTATGAGTACACATAAGAGTGTGATTGTAATTAGACTGTGGGGATAATGATAGCACAGGTACAGTACAATTTCCTTTGTGAAGAAGAAAAGATGAAAGAGAACAGGTACGAGGAGAGCGGGACACAGCATCACGAGGCAGAGAGAGAGAGATCAGCTTAACTGACAATGTAATAATCCCTGTGGGGAGGCGGGTCACTGCAGCAACCAAAGGGAAAAAGTGAGCGTTAGACAAAATGCACGCTTTAAAGATTATCCTATCAATGCCATCAGTCTATCCATGTGAATAATGATCAAATATATTGATTGATTTCAATACATTGGTGCTGGAGTTAGACAGGGACCATCCATACTGAATGTTTACAGATCATCAGTATGTCTTATTAAAGAAGATTAGTGAGCAAAAATGAAAACTGGATCATTTGGTTTTCCTTAGATGGTCATCTTTCTGGAGTTGGAAAGTCATTGTTCCTGTTTTTCTTAGTTTGTAATGTTACTATTTGAATGATGTGTTGGTTTTATTGTTCAAACAACACACTGATGACTGTCTGCAGTATATAAATAACGTATTTGGATTAGTAATTGGTTAACTGGTTAACTAATCATGGCAGAAGTGACTTGGAATGTAACATGAATCTTGAATTTGCACCACACATCAAAAAAAAAACAAAACAAATAACATTGTTTGTGTTCACATGTTCATAACATGAACAACTTAGTAAATTTCCTACCTATCAACAAGTTGCAGTTTCCTTTCTATCAGCTCAAAGCAGTCAGGCCATTCTCCTTTGACCTCTAGCATCAAAAAAGAGTTTTTCACCCAGAGGGGTACAGCTCACTGGATATTATCGCATTTTTCTGACCGTCCTCCACAAATCTCAGAGATAGCTGTGTTGTGTTGTGTATGTTGTACCAGCGTTTCTCACCACATTGTGTATCTGTAGCCTAGTGTAAACAGTTCAGTTTGAATGCCACAGAAATGTTTTCCCGAGAGACAAAAAGGTCTCAAACCACAAAGCATAAAAACTGTTGGCATGGTAACTGGGTCACTGAGTCAAGTAACCACAGAGCTTATGAAGGACCAAAACAGGGGTCTGTTCTTCGTACCTCGCTTACTACATCCAAGATCAAATGACACATCCAAGATCAAATCATCGCGCTAACTTTGAGCTCGCTAATCCGGTTCTCCGAACACACCTGTTGTTGACGATTAGTATAGCTGGATGAAGTAATCTGAGATCACTGGGTGGCTTAAAAGGGGCTACGCATCGATAGTAGAAACATTGATCGGCAACCCTGTGATTGGTCGGCGAAGATGTCGAAGGAGCGCACTCAGTATTTCACGGCAGCAGAGCAAGAACTCTTGATTGAGGGATTTCAGGAGTTTCAGAGTCTAATTAAAACGCAGGGGAACACTGCAAAGGCTGCAAAAGCAAGGAGAGAGGGCTGGCAGAAAGTTGCTGACAAATTAAACTCGTAAGTGATCCATGATACTACATTATATCATGTGATATCATACAATACCACATTATATTATATGACATCATATCCTCTTTCACATTAGAGCCACAACAGGACCCACTAGAACATGGGAACAAGTAAAAGTGAAATATAAGAATATACTACAGAATGGTAATATTTATCACTTATATTGCTCCTAGTCACTTGAAAAGAGACCCTGAAATAACCTGTTTGTTTGGTCATAACAGCAACCAAGAAAAGGGCAGAGCAAATAAAGACAGGTGGTGGTCCTGCACCCCCTCGTCACACCCCGGCAGAGGAGCTGGCCCTAGGGTTGAATGCCACCAGACCCAGTGTTGAGGGCATCCCTGGGGGCAGCTCTTCCTTAGACCAGCAGCCGGGGTGCAGTAGCAGCAGCACCTTCATAACTGGTAAATGAGCTCATAATTCTATTTGTACAATGCCAAATATGTGGTCGTTGCCTTAATCAAAATGCTGGTTGTACACTGACATGTATTGACACTGTGGTTTTTGTGTGTGCAGTTGTACATGACACTCCGTCACTTTTACCTGTTCCCATGCAAGGGGTGAGTGAATATATATACACACACATATATATATATATACATACATACACAATCTGTTGTGTAATTATGTAGACCAATAGGCTGTACCACATCCCTTTGTAACACCATTTTGTTTCCATTGCACAGGACAGTGAAGCAACCCTGTCAGATGACTGTGGTTTGGAGGAAGTCCCTGTAAGTGCATGCATAATTTGGCCTGAATGTGTACCTACTTGTGTACTGCCATGTGTTTCTGACTGCAGTATGGTTTGCAGGCAAAGAGGCCGGCAGCGGGGCCTGATACAGAGGTGGATGGGCAGTCTTGGAATTAATTCTACCTCCTATATGACATGTATTGACCGTCAAATGTTGTCTCTACAATTGAAACAGGGTGACATCCGTGTGCTCTATAAGAGAAGTCTCCAGCAGAAAATAGAGTACACTGAGCTGAAAAAAAGAGAGGCTTCTCGGTGACATCGAACTTCAAGCTCTAATGAGGCAAAAAGTTCAACTGGAAATCGAGTTGCTACAGAAGGAACTACAGAGTTAGTAACAATACACTTTCATACAGAGCACTATTGGTAACCTTGTGTGGTACAGTATATATGATTTTCTTTTCCAGGCAAATGATGACTGCCTTCTGTTGGATGAGACAGAAAAAGATGCTCAAATAAATTTCAATGCAAAATATGTTTTGTCATGTTTTTAATATTCGAAATTGTGTTGCACAATTCTGTCCCGTGCAGCTCTGCCACTAGGTTGGTCCAAGTGCACTGGCTGGAGGTCATCAACAGGCTGCACCTCCACCACAGGAGTCCTCTCCTTTCTGATGGTGGCAATGTTGTGCAGTACATGCAACAATAATGTCACATGCCCTGTCAGGTGCAACCCTCAGACCTTTCAGACACTGAAATCTCCCCTTTAATTGCCCAAAGGTCATTTCAATGCGTGCCCTTGTCCTGGCTAGAGCTGCATTGTAGCGGGTCTGTGGCCCAGGGTTGGGGTCAGGGAACGGTGTCAGGAAGTACTGCCTGCATGCATAACCCCTGTCTCCAAGGAGAATCCCATCGTAGGCCCCTGTGTAATGGAGAAATGCTGTCATGTTAGGCCCAAAATGAGTATGACATATCAAAATAAGTCTCTTTTTCTTACCACGCTCAAATAATGTGCATAACCCTGACTCTCTGAAGATTCTTGAGTCATGCACTGATCCGGGCCATTTAGCTTCCACATTTGTGATATGGCACATAGAGTCACACACCATCTAAGAGATTTCAGTATATGTGAACACACTCCTTTTCATTATATATTACCATCTGAAATATTAGTATTACTCACCTGCACATTTATACTGTGAACCCCCTTTCGGTTGACAAAATCCCCTTCATTGGGGCCTGGGGGGGGCCTTGATTGCAATGTGTGTGCAGTCTATGGTACCAATCACATTAGGGAAGCTTGCGGACAATCGAGCTCTAGTTACAGACATAGGTCATGATTGCATCACATTCATTATCGATTTTCATGTACCTGCAATGGCAAAAAAGCCCTGTTTGACAACCTGTGGTCTCACGTGGCTTGGGAAAACCACAAACACACCCAGGAAATGCTTGAGTACCAGGTATACTTTGCGAATGGCACGGCAGACAGAACTCTTGCCAATGTTCTCTGCGTCTCCAACAGCGTACAGAAACGTGCCACTCGCAAAGAAACGCAAGGCAATGCACACAGTTTGTGCAGTTGTTAATGCCCGACTACGGTGAGTGGAACTCGTAACATAGGGATCCAACAAGTTGGTTAAGTAAATAATACCCTCACGGGAAAATCGATATCCCTCTATGAGCACACTGTCGCGCTGAGCTAAAGGATCCTGTCTATCCCGCAATATCCGCTGAATTCTGAAAACTCTCCTTATCAATCTTGCACCTTCCGCAATGGGTTGCTCGCGTACAAACGGACAGGACATGGCTGCGACAGACTTCCCAAATCCACCTTCGCTTTTATAGCCGTGGTCTCTCATCTTGATTACACGAAGTAATTTACTATTACTACTCTAAAATATGAATTACATCTGGAATAATCAAATACATGAAATAGAATGATTAATAGTACATTTCCCTTTTTTTAGGAAATGACCTGTATGTATCTGTATGACATCAATAAAAGAATCAAATACTGCATTATCTTTAGTTACATTGATAATATTTATTTATGGAAAAACAGTGGAGAAATATCGCTGTTGCTTTCATATAAATGCAGCGGACATACTGAGTGGCCGCGATCTAATCCTGTTTACATAAAGTAAGCCTGCTCCCGAGCAGGTTTACGCTTGTCTGTTGCTATGACAGCAAGTCCCGGATGAGCTTCGGAGAACCGAATGATCCAAGATCACGCGAAATCATCAACAATCAAATCCGGCTAACTTACTTAGCGAGGTACGAAGAACGGACCCCAGGGGCCAAATTTACCAACACAAACTAGGTTTTGGCATTAAAAAAAAGAAAATCACTGTTGGTATTTACAGAGAAAGCACAGTCACGAGATTGTGTGGAAGATGTGAGAACTCAAAGATTTGTGGTCCTGATCCTGTTGCACATGTATTTCTGGGAGTTTCTTCTCAAAGCTGTTAGGTGATCTTTGAGGATTGTCCTCAGGCTCAGTCTTCTTGTTCCTTTTAAAAGCTCTACCACACTGTCTGCACTAAAACTAAACATGTCTAATATCTATGTTTGTTATCTTATTAGCACAAAAATACAGTCATTATTGAAATAACACATAAAAATAAACCTTTACCTGAGTATTAGATTCGTAAATATCTTAAACAGGGTGTCAAACTTAAATATGAGCCACTTTCAGCCCACTTTGGTCTGCAGCGGGCCACACCAGTGAAACTGCCCTTTCTGTAACCACATGTAACACAATGTCTTATTTAATATAAGAAAAAGAAGCAAAATTTCAACATCATGTCTCAGTTTCTCTACATGATTAAAGCGTAAATGTCATAGATCTGGGTCGGTGACTCAGTGCTTTGTGGTATGGACTTCTGAGTCTTGTTAAAGTCATTTTGAGTTTGAGAATTGAGCCTATTTCTGTTATTATGTTGGTCGTCCGTTTATTTTCCCGGTCCCTTAGTCTTGTCTCTGTGTTTCGTTCTTTAGTGTCCTCCTCCTGTGTTCTTACTTTCACCTTTATGTTTTGTCCTTAGCGTCGTCCATGTGAGGTCTGTCATGTTTCCATGTCGCCACAGTCTGTCGTGTTTTATCCCCGTCCTAGGGTCAAGCTCCTTATCTGAGTCTTGTTGTGGGTGCTACTTCCTGTTTTATCCTCATCTCATGTGCTTGTGTTCAGTTTTACTTCCCTTGTCTCACTAGCTATGCACCCACTACCGTCAAAACAGAAATTCCTATAGTAGATTGAATTGTTTAACTATTTTGGTGTAGAATAGTATGAACAGCATTGTGGGTGGAGTCTTTATCAATAAGAAAAGATGCAAAACTTGTGACAATAGAGCTAAAGGTTCAAAATCTGTGCACTCGTTTACATTTTCCAAAGCACTCAGAGTCTGGTTCAGTAAATGCAGCAATCATTCTGTATGAAAAAGCTGGTTCATGTTTGTAGTTTCACAGTACTCTACATTTACTCAAACACAGCGGTCCCCAACCCCCGGGCCACGGACCGGTACCGGTCCATGAGCCGTTTGGTACCGGGCCGCAGGAGTTGAGGCTCGGGTGTGAAATTTATGGTTTTCATGGTTTTTATCGTTACCTTGGTTTCCCTGGGTCTTTTCCCGTGTTGTAGTTGTGTGTCTTATTTTGAAAGATATATTTACGCGTTACCATAGCAACCAGATAGCATTAAGGGGCAGAGAGGAGGATGTTACTCTCAATGTTGTTGGTGCATTTCAGGAGGACGCTGCTAATAAAGTTACACAATTAAACAGTGAATTCGCGTTTATTATTATATTTACGAAATACCACAGTTTTTGTCTCGGTCGTATCATTTTATTTTGTTGTATTCATCCGCGACACCTTAAAGGCCGGTCTGTGAAGATATTGTCTGACATTAAACCGGTCCGTGGCGCAAAAAAGTTGGGGACCGCTGCTCAAACACTTCACTGAAGTACATTTTTAATGCAATTTAAATATTCTGATTTCCTGTAACACCCCCCGCCTTGTGCTTCCCCTTTTCACAAAATAATCCCTGAACTGCCCAATGCTGTGCTGATGGAGTCAAAGACACTTACCATTGTTCATCACAGAATCAGAAATAAAGCCTTTAATGGAGTGTATACATCTGGACAAATGGATTTTCACCATGGAGGTTTGGACAACTTTTTTCCTTCCATGAAGCACAGAGGAGTGTTAATTCATTAATCACTTAATGCCACTACATGATCCCTGTCCCATGTGAATAAGGGCTTAGCATGGGCCTCAGTTTGGACTCACCCTTCCCCCTGAGACTCCGGGGAGTTGAGCCTCCGTCCCATGACAGAGGACGGCTTTTCTAGCACTTTGCTGAGCCTGCAGGCATCTCTGCTTCTCGTGCTGCGCTGATAACTAACGTTTACAATGCGTACAGTTTCCAGGAGAGCAGCAGGCTCCGATCTGGTTTTAATTCATCGAGAATGCTTTGTAACTGCATGCGTGCTCTTGCCGTATAATGAATGCTTTGACACTCAATTATTATTCATGTGAGTAGATTTATTTTAATGCACCACCTCTTGATTTTGTGTTTTGATTGT
This sequence comes from Pelmatolapia mariae, assembly GCF_036321145.2. NCBI lineage: Eukaryota > Metazoa > Chordata > Actinopteri > Cichliformes > Cichlidae > Pelmatolapia > Pelmatolapia mariae. The sequence goes on along the minus strand of NC_086228.1, from coordinate 37,390,408 downwards.
GCTGTGTGTCAGGTTGTGCATATTACATAGCTCTGAACAGATTTATTAAGCAATTTGTTTTGTTTCACCTGATATATGGTTTGCACACCCACAAAGAAAGGTAATTATTTTCACAGGACCTAAATACAAGTGAAAATGACTTTAGCTAACATTTCAGGATGAATATTCCTGTCTAGACAGGACTTTAGTCACATATACTATATTTTTGGTACTGCCTGTGCCTTGTGGAGCAGGTGAATTCAGAAGATAGCTATGATCCTGCATCGATTTCTACACCGCAAGCATGAAAAGAGGGTTTGGGTTCAGGGAGGGAAAGAGGTGAAAAGGAAGGTTTTTCAAGCCTTAAGACAGTGCGAAAAGGTTTAAACTAAATGTCAAAACATGTTTGCACATTCATTTTTTAACATTTAACCATGACAGTGGTAGCATATTTGCATCTCATATTGCTCCATTAAATACACATACATCAAAAGAAAAGTGTGTTGATATATATTACAAAGCTGGTTGCGGGATGCTGCATTCAAAGCGGTATGAAATCATTATTTAACACTCACTTTCCTATGTGGGTTGACTGAAGACATGTCTGTATTTACAGCAAAAGCCCAGAGGGCCAACTTCATGCCTCTAGTTAATTTTAACATGTTGTGCCAGTGATGGTGAATCCATTGCAAACCTCTGGAGTTCTTCAGATATTTGGCTGCAAGCTAATTTACATAAATTTGCATGTGAAATGAGATGCCTGGAATAAGGGCAACATTATGCAAATTGCTAAAAAATAATTATTAAAGCTTTTTATTTTTGGCTTAATTTGAGCTTATTTCTGTAAATAAGCTGCAGTCTTAAACTGCATGCAGCGGTGAGTGTCCAAAGTCATTTTTTATTTCCTTAATGTTAGCATACTTCTTTAGCTAGCTCATTGAACACAAATAGGGACATAAGAACCATGAGTGCTTACTGAGGTTGGGATGACTTGATGACTCTGAGGTAAATGCCTTAGTGTTGTTTTTGTGTTGGAATGGATTTTACATTCACTGATCAGGCATAACATAACCTCCTAATATTAAGTTGGTCCCCTTTTTGCTTGACCTGTCAAGTAGTGGACTCCACGAGACCCCTGAAGGTGTGCGGTGGTATCTGGCACCAAGACAGTTTGAGTCCTGCAAGTTACAAGGTAGGGCCTGCATGGATCGGATTTGTTTGTGCTTGATTGGATTGAGATCTGGGAAATGTGAAGGCCAAGGCAACACCTTAAACTCCTCAAAACAATGCTTAGGTAGGTGGTATGTGTCAAAGTGACATCCACATGAATGGCAGGACCCAACCTTCTCAAAGCATCATGCTGCTTTCATCTGCTTAACTTCTTCCAATAGTTCATCCTGTTGCCAGGTGTTCTCCAGGTAAGCAGTCCATATGATGTAAAAGAAAATGTAAGTCATCGGACCAAGCCACCTTCTTCCATTGCTTTGTGGTCCAGTTGTAATGTTCACGTGCCCATTGCTGGCACTTTCTGTAGTGGACATGGGCAGCATGGGCACTCTGACTGTTCTGGAGCTATGATCTGCTAAATAATATCATCTTATGGATAGGGATGGGTATCGTTTAGGCTTTATCCGATACCAGTACCAAACCGGTACTTTTGAAACGGTGCCGGTGCTTAAACGGTGCTTGAACCGGTGCTTAAAGAATCAAGAACACAAACTTTGTCCAAAAACCTCTCATGTTTAGCTGTTTTTTTTGTAAAAAGATAACAATGTTAGCCTTTTCTGCAGCTATAGGGGATTTATGGTATCACTCTTGGCTGGAAGCAGTGCTTAAACAATGGAAAAACACAAACTTTGTCCAAAAACCTCTCATGTTTAACTGTTTTCCACTTTTTCTTTGGTCATTTTAGCCTTTTTGGCCAGGGTGAAGGGAGTATCTGCCATCAAACAAGAAGACGCATGTAACTACGACGGTGTTTGCTAGTTCACCTTACATGCATTAATGTAATAACGTGGTTAGCCTACTCAACGTAAATTACACACGAACAACATTAAGCTACTCACGCAGAGAAGAACGGCTGCTGCTGCCATCATCATCCGTCATCATTTCTGCTACACTGGCAGGGCTAGGGGCCACGAGTCTCCTCTTCGGGTTCTTGGGGGATGTTGCTAACTCCGGGTCCGATAACAGGCACCACACCCGCAGTAGATGTGCTCGGTGTGAGGTCTCGCAGCAAGCTATCAAATATGGTGCATTTCTCGGCTTTTAAAAAAACGCTATGCGTCGCCAGGTGTTTCATCAGATTCGAGGTGTTACCTCCTTTGCACAGTATCACCTTAAAGCACTTGTTGCAGGCTGCTGAGTTTGCATATTTTGCTGTGAAGTACAGCCAGACTTTTGACCGCTTTGCCTTGGGCATTTTTAATCTGTAGCTCTGCTCTAAAAGAACGTACGTACCTGGGCCCGCCTACTACGCTTGCAAAGGTAAAATGATTGGCTAGAATCCAAAGTGTATGACATCTCAGGAAAAAAAAGCACCGAAATAAAGCACCGAAATGTGCGCTGCTTTTCGGTCTGGTTACTACCGTTTATGTCAGAACCGGTGCCATAATGGCACCAGATACCGGTACCCATCCCTACTTATGGACTGGTTTGTCTTTCACAGTACCTCTCAGTATATCTTGTTAAAAGGATAATATACACAGAAATAAAATGCATTTATCTACTGTATTTAACTGCTTTTTGTTTAAACATGTTATCACAGCTCACCTAAGCAACAGACTCACCAAATATATGAGCTAAAACACTTAAATGTTCATCTCCATCTCTTACTTATTGTTATAATCACTGTGGAATACGGAAGCAGGTGGCAATCCCTGCCTCCCCCCACCACAAAATGTTCCCTTTCTTATAATCTCATGTGTGTACCCCACTGGTGATAAAAGCTTGAGAGACTTAGTTCCTAACTGGTTTCTAAAAGCCTGTTTGACGTAATGATGCTCGCCCAGGTGAACCAGCTGCTGCTCGCCTCACATGTAGAGGACAAAAAAAGAAGATACACTCAGTAAAAAATAAAAAAATCCACAAAGACAGTCACTGCACGTGTGTGTGTGTGTGTGTGTGTGTGTGTGTGTGTGTGTGTGTGAGTGAGAGAGAGAGAGAGAGAGAGAGAGAGAGCCTGCTGTGCGTCATGCTGCTGTTGGGCTATTCCTGCGGTGAGCTGCAGCAAACATCACAGTCGGCTAGAAGGGTGACTCACCGGGATCTCCAGCAGGGTTTTTGTCTGCCACACTACTGAAGGTCCCATGTCATGCCTTCCACCAGTTCATATGTTTCACCCAGTTTTACCCCAAAACATACTGAGGTCAACTTTATAGTGCTGGAAAATGAATTGTACTACTCCTTACCTTCTCCTTATTCAGCAAGTACATCTGAACGGGAAGTGTTGATGTTAGTGGGCAAATTAGGTCATGGCATCAACAAACTGAAATTCAATGCATTGTTACAGCAGTCACACTTTTTTTTTTTTATTCAGTCATTTCCTTGGAGCTCTAAAATGTATTCAAGGTGAAAAAAATCATTGCAGTCACTGGGCAACCACACATTTATCCAGGTTGCAAGAATGTTGTTGTCATATTTTTATTCTAGTGTGACAGATCCATTAATTTTAAGAAATCTTGAGTCAGTAACAACTTCTGGCGTTTAAACCCTTGGGGTGCATAATTATTGGAATAGACTGACTTTAAGTATTGGATTGTTCATAATCTTCCAGTTCTTTGAAAAACCAAGTATTGAAAACTGAATTTTTAATTGGATCATTTAGTCTGTGCTCATATTTATGAAAAATACTGAGCTCAGCGTGAGGTAGATTGGGTAAGCCCAGTCTCACTCTGAACATGTTTCATGTAGTTGAGACACCTTAGTGTCAAATTTGAATGAAACCCTTAAGAATCTTTGTTTTTAAAGAGTTAATCTTCTATAAGGACCAAAACCATGATGTTCTTCTAAATCCTAACAAATACCGTCTTGCCAACAGGGAACATTCTTCACACATGAGGCCCCATCTTATCTTAAAGACCTCATAGTACCATATCACCTCAGTAGGTCACTTCATTTTATGAGATTGCAAGCTCACTTGTGGTTCCTAGAATATTTAAAAGTAGAATGGGAGGCAGAGCGTTCGGCTGTATGACCCCTCCTCTGTGGAACCAGCGTAGGTGACCCTGAACCCTGAAGTAAATGAAAAAACAAGTAAGGGCTAAAAACAAAGGCTCCACAGGGTACACTGCATGCTTGGCAGTCTTGAGATTTATAATAACACCACCCCTTATGCATCCTTATGCTTAGCTTAGGTGCACTGTTTGCCCTTAGCATCCAACAGTGCCAGCACTGACACCAGAGTACACTTTGTCTGTACCTCTCAGACAAAATAGCAGTTTTCTGACACTCTGGCCGGGATGACGCAATAAATGTTTTAATTTGTAAAAGAGGGGGAACAAAGTCCGGGACCAAAGATCGCAGTTTAAATGCATAACTTTAAAGTGTACAAACAGATTTAAAATGTGTCTTTTTCCAAGCATATTGAGCAGGGTCAGTCAGTGGTTTCATTTGTATTCTCCTCTGGGCCAGTCCTTCATCATTGTGTTGTTGTACTGGGCCACCGATGAGCAAACAAGCCATCAGAAGAAAACAGTGCATCGCCTGCTCCTGATCCTAATGGAAACAAATGACAAAAATAGCATGTTGGACCCAGAGATTAGAGGGGAAGGATCTTGCAGAGTCTCCGGCACATTAGGAAGGCAACGAAGGGAGGGTGCAACAAGCTACTTCTTTGAAGCTGCCAGTTGCAATTGTTGCTAGGCTACTAAAAGAGTGTAACTGATGCCACAGAGTGACCAACATGAAAGTGCTGTTTATATAGTAAAATGCCAGCTTGTAAAGATCAAACCTCAAGTGAGAACAGGCCTATGTTTCAATTCATTCCCTCAGATTAGATGTCACACATTTGCAAGCAACTTCAGTCAGTTTTTCTAAAATTAATGACATTTAATGAAAGAGCACTACACAAAATTAGGCATCACTTGATTTTTAGCCATTGAGATTATAAAAGTTTGCAAACTGCAACTAGAATAATGACCACAATATCATAATTCTCTGGTACAATATTTCCCATTGAGTGCCACTATCAATTGAAACTGTGTGAGCTCAAGAATTTTGAAGCCTAATTGGATAAAGTTTTAGTTTTTGTAAATGGTAATATACACAAAGTACTGCTAAGGCTAATGGGAAGTGTTTTCTTATTTGAAAGTCTAAGGATCGTCCGGTTACTGCAGTTCATCTCGAGGTAAACATTTTTGTAGCAAGCGCCTGAACAGCTGTAGATATATTTTACTGAAAACAATTTCAAACCATGAGTTTTATCTTCTGGTCGCATGGGGAGAACATTTCATGATACTGCATATTTTAGGCTGAAGCACAGTTAGACACCACCTGACATATAACTGACTTTTTTATGTGTTTGATGCTAGTATGGTTAAACACAAAAGCTGGTGAGCCAAAGGATTGCTATTTGCCCAATAAGCTCCTGTTTCTCTGTGTGCAGCCAAAACAGTCCTGACCTCGCCTGCAGTTGATCCAACAGGCCCTGTAACACTCCAGAGCATCACACTCTCTCACCTGTTTGTCTGCCCTGGTAAAAATACACTTATACCCACTTTTTTACACGATGTCCAAGAATACAGAAAACTCATTGGGCCAGACAATGTTTCTCTTTTACTCAAGGTTCATTTCAAACCCTTACAAATTATAGGCACATTTAAAGACCAGCAAGGACGAAGTCCTTGTTGATAGTTAGTAACAACACTAACCCTGTGTTTTTGAATAAAATGTATTTAGGCATACAGACATGGCCAAGATGGCTTGATGAAGTCTAAATCAAGCATTAGAATAAGGAAAAAAGGTGAGGTGTTGCCAAATAAAATCAGAATCTACCGATCTACTGGGATTTTTCTACACAACCATTTCTAGGGTTTAAAAAGATTAGTACAAAAAAGAAAAAGATATCCAACGAGATACTGGGAGTGAAATTCTCAGGGCAAAAATGGCTTGTTGATGTCACAGGTCAAAGGATAATAGCCAACGTGGTTCAAGGTGACAGAAAGGCAAAAGAAACTCCAATAAGTATTCATTTTAAGCATCTCTGAACACACAACATGCCGATCTTTGGAGCTGAGGTAGCACAAAGTGGCAGAAGAGCACATGGGCTGCCACTTCTGGCAACTAAGAATAGGAAACTGAGGCTACAGATAGCATGGGCTCAAAAATTTGGACAAAGAACGATTGGAAAACTGTCGTCTAAGTTATTCAGATGGTTTGGTGCTTGGTATCAATGGTTCAGGCTGCTGGTGGTGGTTTAATGCTGTAAGGGATATTTTCTTGGCACACTTTGGGCCCCTTAGTAACACCTGCACAGCTTTATTCATCACAGCCTACCTGACCAAGTCCATGCTCTTATGACCACAGTGTACCCATGTCCTCATGGCTGTTTCAAGCAGGATAATGAACCAGGTCAGAAAATCTCATATCATCTGAAACTGGTTTGTTGAACATGACAGTGTTGAAATAGCTTTCACAGTCGAGATCTCAGTCCAGTAGAGCACCTTTGAGATTGGTGGAATAGGTAATTCACATCATGGATGTGTAGCCATTAAATCTCAAAAAACTGGATGACGTTATCATGTCAATATGGACCAAAATCTCTGAAGATCAATTTAATCCAACCGTAGACAGGCCACTGGTGGATGTTAAGAGGTTAAACTGTCAGGTTCTGGAGCAGGCTGGATGGTTTTTTATATTTTCCTTTTCCAGGTGGTTTGTGGTCAGCTCTTTCTGTTTCTGCCTTCTGGTGGAGTTTCCTTCCCAGGCTCACTCTCTCCTGTGCCTGCAAACCATTATCCATCAGGAGGCTATGTACTTAAGAACGGGCTGTGGCTGTCGCTGGTCCTAACAATTTGAGCCTCATCAAAGTAACTTGGGTCTTTACACCTTTCACATCCAACTAATAAGATCAATAAGCCAATAAGAGCCTCATTACCTAGACTTTGACACACATCATTGTTCACCACATCTGTGGTAATATTTTGGTTCGTCATATGTGGCACTCTTAATCTGCTCAGTAAGCTATAACGCTTATGGAACAACAGAGAAGTAGAGGAAATCTGGGAGGATAGAGAAGTCATTTCACTGTATGGCTATAAAGAGCTCGAGAGGTGGGGGAATGAGAAGAAGCATGCTCTTATATGTTCCCACACACACCAGCCTGCTCCACTGGACCACCCTGCCTGATGCTGCTACTAATGAAAGCAAATAAAAGTGATCCCTCAGAAGAACAAGCAAAGAGCTGAAGGGTGAACGTAGCACATAGTAGAATTAGGTAGTTGAGATGACTGATAAAGATGCTTGACCTTGTCTGGAAGTGATGCCTGGAATCACTTCCAGTGCAAATAATAACGATGGCACTGGCTGATTCTCACAGACAGAAAGAGCCCATCAATCTTTGGATAAATAACCCCAAAAAAGAATAAATAAATAAATCAAAAAAGAAAAATCCCAACGCAACCAGACAGCGTTGCCTCGCTGAAATGAATCAGCTGTTTGAGTTAATGTTGATGAAAGAGAAATAAGGTTATTTCTGATGTTTATACCCAAATTATTTAGTGGAAAACAATTTCAAATGTCTCACTGTTGAGTGTTTTCATGCAAGGATGGCTAATATCAAGACCTATAAGAATAATTAGTTTGCTGTCCCCTCGTTGAATAAAGCAACAAGAAAGTTGTTATGGAAAGAGATTGTTACATTAGGTGTATGAAAGAGCTACGCAAACTTTATCTCAAACAGAAAATTACAATTATTAGCATCAAATTGCTTCTTTATTAAAGACTCAACACAGAAATTAGATTTTATATTCACTGTTATTTTACAGTACAGTCCATATCAAACGTTTAAGACGGCTTGAAAAATGGCAAAAAATCCTATTTTGCATGGTTGGATCTTAAAAAGGTTCCAAGTTGAGCTTCAACATGCAACAAGAAGAAATGAGAGTGAGACAATTGATTGAAAACAACACCATCACTGCTGAGGTGGGACGCAGTAAGACGGTCATTTGGAATTTCTTAAATGATCCTGGGGGTTGTGGAACAAAAAACTGAAGTGACAGACCCAAAAAAAGTCACCAGCGCTGAGCCGGAGAATCCAATTGGTTGTCCATCAAGACACTGGACGATCCCCGATGCAAATTAAGGCCGTTACTGGTGCCGACTGCAGCCCCGTGACCATCAGACGGCATCTGAGACTGAAGGGCTTCAAAAAAGAAAAACGTCTTTAACCCTCTCAGGCTCAAATTAAGTTTTAGTTGCTAATGCACAACCAAGTCCTGCAGTGGTACTTCTGAGTAAAAAAAACTCATAAAATATGTATGTGGGGTAATCAGGTTGTTAGTGTTTTAACTGTTGCAAATCTGCAACGCCTGCCTTGAGAGGGTTAAAGGCCTCGTCTCCTTGAACTCCACAGAACTGACCGTTTGGACCAAACATGGGACATTGAGAGGTGGAAGAAAGTTTTCTTCTCTGATGAGAACAAATGATGATGATGAATGATGGTTTCCAACATTACTGGCATGACAAGCGGATCCCACCTGAGATGTTTTCTATGCGCCACAGTAGAGGAGGCGCCATAATGTTCTGGGGTGTTTTTTCCTTGAGTGGAACAGTGAAACTTCATGAGGTGCAGGGGCGTCAAACGGCCGCTGGCTGTGTCCAGATGTTGCAGAGAGCATCCCTCATGACTGAGGGCCCTCGTCTGTGTGGTAACCACTGGGTTTATCAACAGGACAACACTACAGTACACAACGCCCGCAGGACAAAGGACTTCTTCCAGGAGAATAACATCACTCTTTTGGACCATCCTGCGTGTTCCCTTGATCTGATTGTTTTCAGGAAACTGCATGCTCAAAAAATGTTTTGTCTCAATCCCATTTCTTCTTGTTGCATGTTGAAGTTCTACTTGGAACCTTCTTAATTTCCAACCATGCAAAATGTGACTTTTTGCCATTTTTCAAGTGGTCTTAAACTTTTGATCAGGACTGTATCTAGACTATTAATCAATGTCATTTTAAATGTAAGTGTGCATGATTTGTAGAGTAAAGAGATATGAAAAATTCAAATGCACTCACACCCTAATAATTTTATTTTCATACAAGAAAAACTTACCCTCATTTATCTTTCTATTTACTATTTTCCTCCAAACTCCGAGCTGTTTGAAAACTCTTAATATGTTTTATATCAGGATAAAAATGATTCAATTGCATAGAAATAAGCTCAGTGGAAATTACGTGGCATGTGTGGGTTTCCTTGTATGTCTGAAGATACACTGCAGGCACAATGTTTTCTTTGCAGCAAAATCCTGGCAGATAATTTGGTGAAGGCAGCCCATCATCATAGCAGCAGCAAGCACTCAGGGGGTCTTGGTAAAACTGAAGAGGTTTTGAACTAAAACTGTCAGAATCCAAGTCAGAAGAATAGACTGAAGAGTATGAAGCAAAACTCTGGAGGAAGTTTCCTCTGTTACTACTTGTGAAACAAAAGCCAAACTCAGTTGTTGAAAAACTCATTCTCCCTGCATTTGGCTCAAACTATTGCAACAATGTAAAATACATCCATGAACATATTTTGCTTTGCTAGATACTTACAGAAGCTGTCAAAGTCCATTTTTCATACGAGAGAACGTTTGAAAGGTGTAGATGTGCTGCAGGCAATGGCAGAGCATACATAGGTGTGTGAAGAAGGTGAATCCAGACATGAAGTGGATGCTTTATATTATTCACCACCAGACATTTACCAGTAAGACCCAAACAGTTAAATGTTGTTTTATATGATGCCGTTTACAGTGGTTATAGTCATTTATTCCAGGCTAATGAATCATCAGTTGGCTGGAAATCTTTGTCATGACAGCTACTCATTTGATGATCCACAAGACTTGTGGGAGAACATTCTGTGGACTGATGAGAGAACACTTTAGTGTTTTGGATGGTTTGTACCCTGGTACATTTGGTACAAAACTAAGAAGAGCATCAAAGGAACAGTCAAGCATGCTGGTGGTAGTAGTGTGATGGTCTTGGCTGCTTTGCTGCTTCAGGAATGGACGACTTGCTATGAACCATAAATTCAGCTCTTTACCAGAAAATTCTAAAGGACAGTGTCCATCCATCAATTCTGAAACGTGTGACAAAAAAGCAAATAAAATGAAGGGGGTAAATTTAAAGCACTGTGTTTATGTCATGGATCTGCTTCTCCCAGTGGATTCTCCTTCTCTTTCTCTTTCTCTCGCTCTCTTTCCCCCTCTGTTTTGGTGTGTGTGTAGTGTTGAAGGTGGGCTGAACTCTTTCTGAGTCTCCGCCCTTCTCACCTGTGGCTGATCACTCACCTGTAGAGGATGAAAAATCACAGCCCTTCTTGAGGCAGAGATGGACAGCCATTCATTGCTGGAACCTTGACCTACAACCCCGGCTCATTCTCTAGTTGACTCCTTGTGTGTTTCTTTGCAGCTTCCTTTGGTGACTATTTGTCTTCCTCATGTGCAGGATGTTGTCCCCTTCAGCGTTTCCTTCCAGTGTGATGAGAGCGAGAGTCTTCCCTCAAACTGTGAGAGTGTGTGTGGATCGTGAGGGTCGGATGTTTGGACTGCTCCACTGTTTGTACCATCTGATCTCCCCAGGATTAACCCAGTTCATCTGTGTGCCCTGTTATTTTTTCTTGTCTGTTAATAAATATTCTAGTTTAGCCATGACAGTAAAGATCAGTATCGCCTGTGTGACACCAGCCAGTCATTAATGTACTCATTTTGTGTGCTAATGCTAAATTATCAGCTAACACTAGTGGGTTTGGTTAACAAGCTGTATCTATAGACTGTACATGCTCAACACACATAGCACAGCTCTGACTAATAAAATATGATAAAGTACAAAGAACTTGGATGGTCGCTGTCCCACAGTAGGTTATTTTATTTGTCAAATAATTCCATTAAAAATGTTCCAAAAGACTAACACAGCAGTCACTGGAATATGGGAACATCGTATTGATTTTAAAATATTATTGCTCACTTTTAAGATCATAAATAACACCACGCCCAGCTATCTTATGGATCTCCTCAGCTTTTATACCCCTGGGAGAGCGCTTAGGTCAGCAGGCCAAATGCTCCTGGTACGACCTAGATCCCACCTTAAGACTAGAGGTGACTGTAACTTATCTTTTTTGCTTTTATTAATGTTTTTATGTTTTAACCTTCAGCCTTTCAGCTCGTGCCTACTATGCCTGGTATCTTTGGTTAGTTATGTCTCCCACCTGTTAGTATGTTCTATTTGTACTTATATTATTTTATTATTCTATTTACCTGTATTTATTATTGCTCTTATTTGGTTTCTGTGAAGCACTTTGGCATACACCTTGTTTTTAAATGTGCTATATAAATAAAATTGTGTTGTATTGTATAGGAAGGTGAGGTCTACCAGTGAACACATGCCACATCAGTGTATCTGCCACTCAAACGAGTCACATTCCTCACTAAAACCTTCACCTTGTTCTAATCAATGATTTATTTAAAAAAATAAAATTATTAATATATTATTATGTAAATTAACCCTCTGTACAATTATGAGGGCAGATCCATCCACAAAGACCAAAAGCTTCTTAGTAAAAGGCTGTGAAGATGCACGTTGGCATTCTAACATTGGAGTTTACAGAGACTGCCTCACTTTTGGTGACAGCTTCGAGTGGTCAATAGAAGAGTAGCAGTGTTATACAACTAATAAAGCTTTAGTTCAATTTGTAAGGTTCCTAGATCTGTCTTAAAGACTCTCGTCATAACAAGCTGTCAAGTACAAACATGTACTTCATGTGGCAATGGTGTGCCTTGCAAATAATGCCATTGTTTTGGACTAGATGTGCAAATAAACAGTTACAATAGCTTTAGTGTAGAAAAAGGCCATCTGGGGTTAGGTAAGGTCTTCTTTGCAGAAGGAACATGCAGCAGTAAATTTGTACAAAGGCAAGAACAGGAGCGCTGGGGCTGTGGTATGCATCCAATTCTATTATGGATGTCTGATGTAAAGGACATTTGTTTCCATAGTGCATCATGCTAAAGCCCACATATAGCCACAAAAGAAATGAGTTTTGACTTGTGGAACAATACAGCGATGGCATGGATTTACAGGGAAGATGTGTTCCAGCAAATCTTGTCTGGGTGTCGACTTTTGGTGCTCTGGCTTCCTCAGTGTGAGAGCAGCATGACAGGAGTTGTGTCACACTATGCTCTCTCTGCACGTGTGTGGGTGGTGTATATGAGCCTGTGTTCGGCTCTACCTTTTTTCTCTGCCATAGACAACAAGCTATGTGTGTGCATGTGTGCAGGCAGCCACACGACCCCCCTGCAAGTTTAAATAGCTTTGTCTCTCTACCTTATATCACCTGGTTGTCTGTGGCATGTTTGTGCATTTGTGTGAGATAGCTACTGTGGAGTTAGCCTAAGGTACTAAAATAGCTTTACTTAATCCCTCAGGTTTCAATAGCTGTCGCCATACCTTATATCACCTGAGCCAGGAAGGGGGAACAGCAGCACAAACTAAATAAATAAATGAGAAAAAGCAAGAGAGAAATGGAAAAGAGGGAAGAGAGAAAAAGAGATGGGAAAGGAGACGACAGGCGAGGTGAGGGTATTAAGAAAACTCAAGTCAAGAATACAGAAGTTAACAAAGACTGCATGAATGTAATGGACAATCTGTTTGTCTCCTTTTCTTTCTCTGTTAAGCACGACTGTCAGTCCGTCACTCACCCAGTCCTTTAAACAGTGAACCTCCATCAATTATTTATCCCAAGCTCTTGTACTTTCCACTACAGATTGCAGGCTTATTGCAGAGCCTTGTAATCACATGTCCTCTGTGTCAGATGGGGCTGAAATAGTTACAGAGGACGCGTAACATCTGAAACCACGGCATTCTGGGATGTGATCCTCGTTGTCAAGCCATCAACACCTACAGGGTCAGTCATCCCGTTGTGACTCACTCACTGTGGCCCTGCTTTAAAATAGCTTATAATGGCCTGCAGGAAAGGCTTGTTGAACAATGTCACACACAAACAACTGCATCTAGCTTGTGTATTGTAAACAGAAGCAGATCTTTCAGTTCTCTTCATATCATTAAAAAAGCTCTGATACGGGTAAAAACTGCCACCTGTGTCTCTCATCCAGGAATCCAACTGTTGGAAATATTGTGGTTATTTCGCTCCATAGACATAAAATATATGTTTTATCACAACATTAGCACTAATACATAATGAGATGCTGATGGGGTATCATTACTACTAAATTCCCACACACCATACACCTTCATTTTCATGGAATGTACGGAGCATCCAAAAAGTTGTACCATAGCCCTGTAAATACAACTCTCAGGAGCATGGCTCTGTTGTTTATTCTTGGGTTAAAATAGAGACCTTTCCTCATTACAATAATAGTCATAAATATGCTTTTAAAGGTTTTAGGACAGGCATGATTAAACCACATCTTTCCAGCAGGAAATAATTAAATGTGTGCTACTTTCAATAGCAGTTTAAAGTTTTGTTGAGCTACCCATCCACCCAGAGCTTCTTTGATGCTTGTGTAGTACACTCATAGCACAGCTACAGCCCTCAGAGGATCCTTTCATATGAAACATACCAAAGGTTCAGAACAAGTTGCTTTATGGGAGGGCAGTTTTCTTTTGAAAATAGCTAGCTTCCTCAAACACCATAAAGCAAAGGTAGTTTTAAGTGTCTTTCTTAATTCAGCAAGTAAAACCCTCATAAAAAGGAGGGAAAGAGCATCAGCTCATAATGGTAACATTAGAAATAGAAATATACAGACAGACCTATCAGGCAGAGGCCCTGCAGTGTGTTTACTGTAATTCATGCTGTGGCATTGGTCAGTGTAAATGGATTTGGACACACATTCAAACTTATTTTGTAATTCTTATTTGTAGTCTTCCAGTTTGATTATGAACAGCTGGTTAAAGTTAGAGTTGGTGAGACTTTCTGTCTGATTTGTGTTGCTGCAGTCATATGACTTTCTCCTGTAAGCAGTTTGTGCCGCTCCTGATCCTGTAGTATTTTTTTAGCATTAGATTTAGGGACAGGTTATAAATTCTAATCCCACATATTATTATAGTTTCAAAGTTCTGTTGACTTCATTTATCCTTTGCACTTGCATCACAGGGCCCTTTGCAGAGAAGAAGCATCATCACACCATGTTCCTGTCATGGGAGAATTTTTTTCAAACACAACTTGAAACAAAAGAACTGAGAAAAACCCAAGTGGTGAATACTTTATGTAGTCTCACACCCACAGTCACATCAAATTCTAATGTAACACTTGCAGTACTCTCCAAAAGTGTGTTAACAGTGTGTGCAAGTCAATGGTTTTGGGACTTCAGGCATTTGAATTTGAGATCAAAACGCCACAATAAGATAAAAGAGACTGGCTGTTTGTATGCACATATATTTTAATTTTGAGTCCCTCTGTATTAGATCTGCTAAAGTAAGTTAAAAAGATAAAGTATAATATGTAGTGCAATGAAAATAAGTTGTGTGACTCCATCCATGAAAGCAAAAACTGCAGCTTGATTTGATATTCTGATGGTTTAGTTGTATGTTACCCTAGTTTTTAACTGTATTTCTTAAAGGGGTTTCTTATGCCTTGAAAATGACTGGAGGTTTCACATGCCAGGGTTCAGGCTAGTGTTAAAGGAACACCTCATACAAAGACAACTACACAACAGCTATGACTAAACATTTACTATTTCCTAAAAAAAATATTACCAAGCCTCCAAAGAAGCTGCACTTAGTTTATGGGAGTCTTTATTTGTTTGTTGTCGCCACAGATAAAAGCGTTTGTTGCCAGTCCAATGTGATAGCAGGAATTAAAATAGCTAGACAAAAACTTTCTGCCTACTTGTGACTGATCTCTTGCCGCTCTTTCATTTGTAACTAAAAAGTATGAGCCAGATCAAGAAGACATGCACACGCTACGACATGACCTGCTCCATGTTTTACTGATGAACTACACCGTCTGGATCATGAAACATAAAGATTATAATGGTTCATTTTGTTGTTCATTCCCTCAACTTTGACCTGTCTACTCTTTGTAGCTTGTCTTTGTAATATTTGGCATATTCCGGAATAGACTTTGGATTTTTGCTCCTGATACAAGATTTCTATCTTCCACCAGAGTCTTTGTAACTGTAGTGTGACTGTTGTGCACACCAATACTTCATATACACACTCGGCTTGTGTTTCAGTGACTGCTGTGTTGACATTATTGACTATCAAGTGAACTAACAACTATGTGTTTGTGTGTGTGAGAGTGTGTAAAAGAGAGAGAGACAGAGGAAGGAGTCAGTTGACATCGGCAGTGCAGGGTTACAAAGTGATGATAGACTGTCAGGGCGTGTTCAGGGTTTTGTTTAAGTTCTCTGAAAGGAAGTATACTTTTCCAAGGACAGAAACAGAGGAACTGAAGAGCAAATTACATTCTGCAACTGTTGCTAAACTCTAAACAGGTTTGTCTTTAAATTAGTCCTCGTGGTAATGTCTATACATATTCTTCCTAAATGTTTCAGACAGGCTGTCTATAAGCTATGATCATACACACTGAACGAACGTTGGTTCAAAGAAAAAAGAAACATTTATCTTCACATTGTACTCAGTTTTTATTTTAAAGGAGCACATAGAGAAATTGCTTTTGCCAATCATGAGTGGCTGGCGAAGGCACTCAGACAAAATTCAAGAGCAGATTGAATTATGTGAAAATATCAGATTTTGACAAACACTGTGCTGGTTTAAAGCAGAAGGAGAAAAGAAAAAGCAAAAAAACAAAGTTGGCAAATATTTCTGCTGAAAACGTTGTCCTTCACCTCCCTATTCTTAGCTTTTCATCAGAAACACACAGCAGCTGCATTGAAAAGAGTGCACTTCTTCTAAGCACTGATCATGAACGCACCAAGGACTTCAAACTTATTTTGATCACAAAGTCCTGAACCTGTTTGGAACCGCTGCAGTACACATCAGACCTGACAAAGCAGCCCAGCAGATCATCCTCTCAACAAAGCTACAGCAGGTAGAACTTCACAATAAGCTCGCCAACAGTCTTTCAAAATCTTTTTTATAGAAAGGACGAAACCCAGTAATCTTCTGCAAATATGATGAATGTTTGTGCATCTAAATTCAGCTAGAACTGTTCTCTCAGTTATCAGCGCGGTTAAAGAAGGTGTGTGGCGTTTTATTATCTATATATTAAACATAGTCAATTTCAACACATCATATGTGATATATATGAAATAAGAACAAATAGAGCGGTGGCCCCCAGGTTGTGGAATGCTCTCCCTCCATCTTTACGTTGTCTTGATTGTATTTATTCTTTTAAAAAGCAGCTTATTAAGCAGCTCATTTATTTAGATTGGCTTTTAATTAGATTTGTGCTGTATGTTTGATTATTAATGTATTTTATGTATTTCTGTTTTATTTTACTGTGAAGCACTTTGTGGTTTTTATCCTGTGAAAAGTGCTATATAAATAAATTGATTTGATTTGATTTGAAATAATCCCCTGTAGCTGTGGATATCCATTATGGTGTTCATCACTGCCATATGTGTAATATTACTAAACAATTTTACTTAGTTACATCACTTATCATTTGTATTATCTGTCATTTTTGTGCAGATTAATTCAGTTGCTGTTTACAGTAGCTTGGTCGAGGACCATTTTTGATGGTCAGACGTGCTACTGGGACATTTCCTG
The DNA here is from genome assembly GCF_036321145.2 of Pelmatolapia mariae. Lineage (NCBI taxonomy): Eukaryota > Metazoa > Chordata > Actinopteri > Cichliformes > Cichlidae > Pelmatolapia > Pelmatolapia mariae. The sequence continues at coordinate 37,373,549 of NC_086228.1, read as the reverse complement.
ACTGTCCTTCAGTTTTGCCTGATCGGGAACAAACCTTTGAATTTATCACTGTTCTCCTGCCTGTGGATTTGCTCCTGCATGCTTTCTACAAGAAACTAAAGGTGTGTTTGAGCGTCAAACAGTTAGAATTACCATAAAAGGGCACACCTGCTATAGATCGGCCCGTGAACAAGGCAGGAAACTCTGCTTGTTGCACAACTTGCTGAGGAGACAACAAAAAAATGATGAACCAATAGATCCAATAAAGGTAGTATTGATGGTCAGCATTATTACTATTACTTATGAAGGTTAAATATGAAAGTTAGGCATAAAAATATAATGACATCTTTTGTGATTGTTTTTTGCATGTTTTGTGTTTTTTTTTTATTATTCAGATCATAAATAGCAGCAAATACTTGGAGAGAATGAAGCCTAAGTTATGTTTCTGCTTGGTTTCATTTCCTAAGGCTTTGGAAGTTACAAGTCATAACCTATGACTGAGGGTGGGATTAGCATCTGGTAGAATGGCTGTTCGCTGAGGCAGAGGTAGATTTAATTAAGGGTGGAAGAAAAAAAAAAACTAACTTGTGTATTACAGCCTTGCATTCTGATTCCATTTTCCTAGAAAATGTGTGTATTGTATATGAAGGCCTTTGGAAAAACAAATTCAGGGACAATAAACCAAGAAGTGTGGAAACACATAAACAGGACTCCTCCATGATGGTGAACATGTAGCTAACTTAAACTGATTGTTGGCCAGCTGGAAAAGGAGAGTTAAGCCATCAAAGCCCGCGTCGGCCATGGGTTCAGGTTACAGGACCATGACACTCTAGATAGTTCAGACACATCTTAATGAAATTGAAGTCAGTGTACGAGCTGGCGGGAGAGGGAGCAGCACACACACATCCATGTACATACACAGCTACACAGAGGGGAGATGGCTGCTTACAAAGAAACCAGATAAAGGGAGAAATAAATTACCCTCGATACTGTTCAATGTGATTCAACACCTCACGGATAGATGTGTGCACACTAACGATCTAACAGTATCACATGATCCGAGAGGAAGTACAGGTGCTCAGCTCAGTTCCCCTTTGGATCAACTTCCACTGTAAAGAATAACTATGAATAAAACAGCAGCCAAACAGATCGAGTGTTGCTATCTATGTCTGTGTGTGTGTGTGGACAGCTGTGTATATGTGACACACACGTCTTCATGTGTGTGTGTGTGCATCTGCGCGCTCACTCAAGCATGCTCCGTGGGTGTGAACGTGTGGAATCGTGCTGCCCTGTTGCGGTTTTCCAAAACAACCTTATGACAATTTAATGATTTAATCAAAGCTTATGGGTTCCTTGTTGTTGGATCATGTTCAGCTTGTAGCAGGTGACACAGGGCCAAGAAACGCTGACCTAAAAATAACAAAAGCACCTGATCCCCTGGCACTGGGCTGGAGTTCTCATGTTGAATTACTCTGGATTAAATGATGGAGGTCGCAGGTGAGGCAGATGCATTAAAAGAGAATTACTCAGCACTATTGAAACTTTATTCCTACTGTACACCTGCTTCTGTTTCTCTTTCAGGCTGATGAGTCATTGCAGAAGGAGCATCTTTTTTTAACAACACTGTGTTAAAAGTTTCAAAGTAAGACATTTCACCAGGCGCTGGTGAGACTGGCTTCTGCCCACCAGGGTTGTGCATGTTGGTGTGCTTTCTTTTCCTATTGTTACATAGTTGAGACATCTCTGTCTTCATTTTTTATAAGTTATATCTACAAGGAGCACAAATCCTTAAGCATGATGTACAAAATCCAGTTAGTGTGGTTCTAATTGACTGCATCCTATATTATCACAATGTAATATTACTCTAATAAATAAGCTTAACCCTTTTATGATCAATGCTAACAATAACAGTAAAGCCAGTAAATAAAATATATTGAGCTCTATTGATATGAGGCACTGAAGAGAGCTTTCAAATACCGTGAGAATCTTCTCTATCACCACTCCTGATATAAGAAAACTAAAGAGTTCAGAAATTCCTAAATTAAACTTTACCAAACTTGGCACAACTGAGCTGAAGCTAAATAATATGAATAGTCCAGTAAATACAGCCAGCAGCAGTCTTTAACTATTCACCATTGTAATGTAACAACCTTATTATTGGATTACATCGATTTTTTTACCTAAAGGTTCTACACACAATACCCAATAATGTCAACGTCAAAAAGTTTGCATTCAAGTGCATGAAAAATAAAAAACTAAAATATAACCTGTGCATAGGTATTCACTGTCTTTGTTATGACACGATAACCAAGACTGACATGACGACCAAGTCATTAAGTCCAAGAAACTTTCTGTAGACCCATAAGACAAGATTGTATCGGGGCATAGGTATGGCAAAGGGTGCAGAAAAATGTCTGCAGCATTTCTGCAGGTCCCAGTGAGCACACTGGCTTCCATCATCCATAAATGGAAGACATTTGGAATCACCAGGACTCTTCCTAGAGTTCGCCAGCCGGCCAAGCTGAGCGATTGGGGTGTTGCGACCTTTGTCAAAGTGACCATCAAGCTCTTGGTCACCTCTCTGACTGAGGATAGGGCAGCAATTTCTGCAACACTCCACCAATCAGCCCGTTTGCCTGAATGCCAAAGCAATCAGGCACTGCTCATCAGCTGACCAACACCATCCCTACAGTGAAGCATGGTGGTGGCAGCATCATGCTGTGGGGATGTTTTTTGGCAGCGGGAACTGGGAGGCTAGTCAGGGTCGAGTAAAGGTTAATCCATCCTTGATGATAAACTGCTTCACAGCACTCTGCACCTTGGACTGGGACGAAGGTTTATCTCCCAACAGGACAACAACTCTAAACACACATGCAACAAACGAGTGGCTTTGGGACCACCAGTGAATGTCCTGGAGTGGCCATAATCATAAACCCTCCTTGGTTCATGTTGTCTGCTTGTATGTCATGCAGTTCAAACTGCTGAATTTGGCTTATTTTTGTGAAAGATTACTTTCTAAAGATAGACACTATGAAGATAATTCATTCCATTATGGAGAACTGCATCCATAAACCTGCACTACATCTTAGCCTGCAGCATGTTATGTGCCATCAAGGTCACAGCAAGCCCAACACTAATTCTGTCATGTATCCCTCCACCCCCCAAAACACACACACGCACACACACACTGTGCCTTCTGTTTCATGATAAATATTAGCTGGTTGTTGCCTTATCTGATGATGTGTTTCAGTAATGCTGATGGCGATTTTGTTCAGTTATCACCTAGCAACAGTGCTAGAAAGTCCAATAACTCAATGTACAAATGAATATTAAGCTCAATTTCTGGGGTGGAAATGGAGATGAAACACAGATGTGAGTCTTTAAATTGCTAATTTAGATGTTGTGAATTACTTTTCAGAACAGGTGATTTGTAGGATGCTGACTTTTGAAAACAGTGTTTTAGTTTTTGTTTTACTTTTATTTAAATCTACATTTTTTTGTCTCTGGTGAATTTATAGGCCACACAGTGGAAAACACAAACATGCTTCTTTCTCCCTACAGCTGGTTCATAATTTATTAAGGACACATTGATATGCACGGCACTGTTCTGCTCCTACTTCATATTCACTACACTGGTACAGCAAAATGAAATGGGGGGAGAATGACCTCATCAGTGTGTGTGTGTGTGACTCGATTTGTATGTTTCAGGTACATGAGTTACCTATTGTACAGTAGTGTTAGTTCAGTGCTATTCAGCTTTATTTATTCAGGCCAGTTCCCAAGAAAAGTCACCTCAAGGCATTTTATATTATAAGGTAAAGAGCCAGCAGGTCAGCTGTTTCACCTTTGAGCTAAGCTGTCCTGCATATTAATTAATTATTGCCATTATTTAACCAGAATGTCCCATTGTGCCATTGAGATTCATTGAGACTCTGTAAAATGCTTTGAAATAATTCACTTATTTTGTATAATCTAGATTTGCAAATATTCAGCATCACTGAGTGTGTATATGAGAAAGTCACATGACAGCATCAGTACCCCTGAACAAGGTAAACTTTTCTTGTAGAAGTCACAGCACTTTTCTTTATCACAAGATGAGTTAAGTGCACTGGAGCCCATCTTCCTGATCATATTAATCACATGATTAGTGGATCAAAGATTTATGTGTATAGTATAGTGAAAGGTGGCTTTCTCAGAGTTACTGTTTACAGGTAGCTGTTTTTTTGCATAAAGTCTCTGTGACCTCCTTTCCCAGAGTTCTATTGTATAAGCCTTTATTGTCGTTAGGTAACAAAGCAACTGGCCTTCAGTTAGTTTCACCCCTGCTATTGTTAACAGTGTTACTACTGAAATACTGACCGCATTTTGATTCTGACTGGTCAATGTCACAGAAATGTGACACAGAAAAGAGCACAGCTGTGGTCGAAAAGTTTAACTGTTTTTGAGTGATATGACTACAGCTGGAAAACAAAGCACGGAGCTATTTCCAGCACTGCTCTACACATGATCTTCCCAGAGCAGATACATTACGAACTAGCTTATGAACATATATGACCTTTTCTATAGTCATTGTTGGAAATCAAAACAGAGGGACAATAAGGGACAATAATACTCTCCCAGACCCAGGCCCTCCCAGGCCGCTGAACTATTCACCCTATCTCTAAGGGAGAGCCCAGTCACCCTTTGCAAAAAGCTCATTTCCACCACTTATATCTGCAGTCTCGTTTGGATAAAGCTCATGACCATAGTTGAGGGTAGGGACGTAGATCGACCGGTATATCGGGAGCTTCAATTTTACTCTCAGCTCTCTCAGCTTTCAGTCTCCAATTCTGTGGAACCAGCTTAAAGTCTGGATTTGGGAGACAGACACCCTCTCTAATTTTAAGACTAGGCTTAAAATGTTTAAAGCATAAAGTCAGGGTTGGATCAGGTGACCCTGAATCCTCACTTAGTTGCGTTGTAATAGGTCTAGGCTTCTGAGGGATTCCCACAATGCATTTTTTTCTTCTTCAGTCACCCTTTTTACTTACTATGTGTTAAGACACCTCTCTATATTAAATTATTTTTTCTCTGGCTCTCTTCCAACCAATCACAGCGGATGGCCCCGCCCCTCCCTGAGCCTGGTTCTGGAGGTTTCTTCCTGTTAAAAGGGAGTTTTTCCTTCCCACTGTCGCCAAAGTGCTTGCTCATAGGGGGTCATATGATTGTTGGGTTTTTCTCTGTTTTTTTTTTCTATTATTATTGTTATTATCATTATTATTATTATTATTAGGGTCTTTACCTTAAATATATAAACTTTATATATTTATATATATAAAGTGCTTTTGGGAAACTGTTGTTGTAATTTTGCACTGGATAAAAAAATCTGAATTGAATTGTGTTGTGTTTGCAACACCGTTTCACTCCTTCCTGATTTCCTATTTCTTCTTATGTTTGTCACACTTAAAAGTTTTAGATCATCAAACATATTCAAATATTTAAAAAATACAAGACGAGTAAACACAAAATGCAGTTTCTAAATGAAGGTGTTTTAGATTAAGGGGATAAAACGTGTGTGAAAAAGTGATTGCACGCTCGAACATTAGATCATAAATTAGCTGCGGTGTATCATGTGTTTGGAAAGTTGAGTTGAGTTTCTCTTGCCACACCCAGGCGTTACTACCACACCTGTTCTCAATCACAAAATCACTTGAATATGACCTGCCTGACAAAGTGGAGTAAAAAAGACCCTCAAAAGCCAGAAATCATCACCATGATCCAAGGAAAGAAAATAATTGAGATCTCTGAGTCTGGAAAAGATTAGAAAGCCATTTCTAAAGCTGTGGCACTCCAGCAAACCACAGGAAGAGCCATTATCCACAAATGTTGAAAACAAGGAACAGTGGTGAACTTTCCCAGGAAATGTTGTTACATAATAAAATGCACAATTAATGCATAGATTACATAGAATTCATTAGATGTCTCTTCAAGATAAATCCTATTAAAAGAAGAAGACTGTTTCCAACAGGAAAGTCTGAAAAGTCTCTGACAACAAAAAAATATGCCAACCTGTCATCGGTGAAAAGACTGTAATGCCAGTAGCCCACCCACTTCTAACCTACTTCTTCTCTGGGTAATGTCAATTGATCTGAATGGTGTGGGGCTGTAAGTGTCAGACACACTAGTAGTGTTTGTTCTGGTCCTCATGGCACAAAGAAGCAGAAACTGGTTCTGTGGCTCCTACAGCCCTGTCCTGATATCTCCAGCACACTCTTGAGACTGTGTTGGGAGACACAGCAAACCTTCTTGCAACTTCACCTATGGCATCGTGGTTGAGGTGGATCATCTGTGCAACCTAAATGGACTGCTTGTACATTCTCATGCTACCACTAGTAACAGGAGCACGAGTAAAATTCAAAACTAGAAAAAAAAGAGTCCCGATGGATTAGGAGAGAGCAGTGGTCTTTCCTCGAGGACAGACATTTTCAGGGTAACTTGTCACGTTCAGTGTGACTCTAAACTGAAGGTGCCCGTGGTTTAATTGACAGATTTTTTTCCTGTTTTGTGTGTATGGCTCATTGAATGCTATTTGGAACAGAGTGCTTTAATAATATTGTTAGAAGATGATGTTGTGTTGTGTTTGCTTACAGAATTAAATGTACACACAGGAAGGAAGTGTGCTCTAATTGTTTGAGAGTTGTCATCATTCAGTATCAGTAGTGTCATTTTAAGTAATGAAAATGTGGAGCAGTGTTGAGGTGGTCTTACAGCACCAGTACAGGTTTTTAAATGGTTTTTCAAGGCAAATATAAAAAATGTAAATGTAGTAATTTTGTGTTGGTATGATGATATTATTAAACTAAGTTAAAGAAATTCTTTACTAAACGTGACTCGTCGGTGTTCTTATCTTTAAACACACATGGATGTATGTGGAAACATACCAGTATGTACTTCATGCAATCTGTCATTACAATAACATTTTTTGGATATTTTTAAAAAGATAACTTTATGTCAGGAACACGTTTTAATAGTAAAGATAAATATACAATAGATTATATGAAAATACTGTACTTTTTATTTAATTATATCAACTGTGACAAATATTTTTTTTTTTTATGTTTAACATAAAGATATTTTTCACACTTGATATAATTAAAAATGAAATGTAGATGGTTGTAGTTACTAGTTTACCAACAGGATTTTGACTTTTTTAAGCGGTTTTTTTTTTTGTTTTTGCTTTTTTTTTTTTTTACATTAAATTAGATAATAAAACACTATAACAGTGTTTTTCTGATTAATTGTGTTTGACCACATCATCAGGTAATTTCATTGTTGTTATACATGTAAATATCTTTTATTTAACATAAAAAAATACCATGTTTCATGTATATACTGTCTCACAAAAATGCGTTTTTTTATATAATCATTCAAAATTTCTGTATATTTATGCGATAAAAAGAATTCTGTAATTTTACAGTATTAATTTATTTTTTACAGTGTAGTGCTACAGTGATAGATGGTCTAAATTAGTTAGTTAATTATTTAGTTTTAAATAATGAGGTCAGATATGTACAAATAATCCCAATGAATCAAAGGTCAGGTTTGTTTAAATCAGGTTTCACTACTCCTTGTTGTCAAAGAGGGGATATTCCCAATACCGTAATCTCAGGTACAGAGCGCTACCTGGGAGAGTAAAAATATGTTGAAAATAAAAAGAAGAGGTATCCTTCACTGAGTAACACAATCCCGAATATGATACATGGACACTGAAATGTATAACCTAAAAGGATTTTATTCCAAAGTACCCACTGCCATTAATTACTAGTTACTTCATGACAACAGCTCTGTCTCCAGGAGAAAAGATTACAAAGAAATATTTAACTTGCCTGCATGTTTCATCCTTTCATGAGCAAATTTGGGGAAAAAACTTCCAGTTGATAGCACGCTGCTTGTGAACCTGAAACCAATCACTTGTTGTTTTTGAAACCTTGACATGGCTTTGTACCTTCAGGTACTGTCAGACACCTGTCGAAAACATGACCACTCACTCTCTTTATGAAACCCCGGAGCACACAGCGGGGACAATGTAATGCACAGCAGAGTCAGGCTTCCTCTGAGAATGGAGCAAACCACTGGCTTACTGAAGAGGAAATAGATTTGCCACAATGCCACAGGAGGGAGAATGCTCTCCCACCTAGAGAGAGCCTGCAGCATTATTAGGACGTGCAGTCCTGCACAGTCGTGCGATTAAAGATGGATTTCCCTTTCTCAGTGTGGAACAAGGGCTTGATGACCCCTATGAGCTCCAAACCCAGCACAGACCAACAGCAGCAGCTATCCAACTGTGTCTTCCTGCAATGCACCATCTTTAAAATGTCAAAGTGACTGCACATGTGACTAACTGAAAACAGTGAAATATTAAGTAGACTTTGATGCTTTGTGACCTTTACAATGTCAGCACACTCATGTCTCTCCAATGAATTGAGAGATATCTTTATGTCCATCTGTCCTTCTGTTCTTTGCATACGTTAATAACTCTAAACATAACTTGAATGGTTCATTGCTAAGAACCTGAGTAGGTGCAGTGACACATTTGAATGGTGATATGATTTTATGGCTCTTGGTCAATGGCAATCAGCAAGTGAGCCTACCACACCTCTACTGCTCGGCATCATCATCCAAACTGCATGCCATGCTGTGTGTTCATCTGGCTCCAGGAATAATATTACAGAGATCACAGAGGATCATATTAAGTGGACACAGCTAAGAAAGTGACCATGGAAATGAATCCCAGTGATGTCACACAGATATCAATGACAAAACCCCAGTGTGCTAACGTTAGCTGTTACCCAACTATAGGCCAAAACAAGGTTGGTGTTCTCACCTTAGGTTGCTTACTCGCGTTGTTGTAGCCTGAATTTTACTGAAGCCACACCCATTTTAATCCTTTGCCCTTATATGGAGTGTGTATAAATTATAAACTGACATTTTTTTCGAGAATTTCTTCAGTCACTCTTCAGCAACATGTTTCACTATTTTCACCCCGTAACAGCATCTGTTACCGCACGCTGCTCCTGGTTACACACCTAAGTGGACCAACAGACCTGGTGATTAAACTGAAGTTTAAGAAAAGCAAAAAGGCTGCATTGTGTTCATTATGATCTAAACGGCTCTATAGACTTGACTCGTGTATGAAATTAGTTGTGTCAAAATCTTCCACCTGAGAGCTGCTGGGCTCAGGTGACGTCTGTGCTTCTCTGCAGAACACAGCTGTTCGTTCTCTTTTGGGAAACTCTTGTAATCAGACCTGATATTTTGAATTATTGTCAATTTTTTTTCAGTGATCAAAGTTTATGTTGCAGACGGCGTGCTGTGATTGACTCTAGGACTCTGCACTGAGCAGACATCAGCATAGTCTGCTGAGCTGTGCATGTCCATAATTTCTTTACTTAATAAAAAGCAGCTTATTTTTATATGAAGAAAAAAGACTTGCCTGTTCATCCACTGTGCAATGGCTTAAAAAATAATAAGCACAAATTTAAGAAAAAGCTGAGTAGACCTTACCGTGATTGAATGCTGGGACTAGACAAAGATTGTTGTCCTTAAAGAAAAATAATCAAAATTATATTAATGCCGTGGTCTTTTATACATCTATTTGTATCACAATAGGAATGAACGTAATCTCTGTTTATATTAGCTTACTGTAATTCCATGATAACTGTCTCATGTTTATAACAAGGAGGTGTAAACAGCAGCTTATACTATAGATATGTTCTTGTCTGTACTTTAATCAACACAAATGTAATATGCATTTGGTCCTGGGTTTGTTATGCAAATCACATTCACAGAATCACCAACCATAGCAGGAACCTGTCAGAAATATAGTCCACAGGGCAATGCTGTCATGCCTCTGAATGGATGTCATAGACTGGGAGAAGTTTGTCTTGAGGAATAATATGAAATTTTGACACCAAATGCACGTAACACAGGCACCCCAAAAACATAAGCTGTCAACCAGTGCCCCTTTTTGGTTTTCCTCTTTTTAAAAGGTGCCATAGTGTAGACTATGTCAGACCTACATCTGAGAACTTGCTGTAGTTTTTATGTTGGGGATTTACTGACAGAGTTACAATATGTGTGGGCTTTGTTTTATATTCTTTAGTTGGTAGCATTGGAAGATCTTTCACACTAGAGGAGGCAAATAAAACATTAAAAATGTAAGTGCACCTGTAGTGACCTCACAGCCCGATTCAAATATCAAAACCTCAATGAAAAGTTCATCATATGAAGTGAAGCATGACTTCCTCCACCAACAGTTCCTGCAAAACTCTGATAAACTTTACACGAACACATGTATATTTAAACTACTTGAGTTGCTAGCTCCGGTATTTTTGTCATGTCATTGTACGCTGCAATGTGATGATATTTGTTTTAAACCTACAACTGATTTCTGGGGTTGTAGAAATTTTTGGTATTACACAGCGTAATATAATAATGTGTGTTAACAACATCATCTTCCTATATGACAATACAGAACAGGTCACTGTTGTCATAGATGGCTCATTGTGGTGGCTCATTGTGGTGAGGGGCCACCACAACATAACTGCAAAAACTATTATAACACTGCAGCTGACGACATAAACAAGAACAGCCTCATGGTGTAAGTAATGAAATAATTTGTTGGAAAGACTTCAGTGGTGTTGACCTGTTTTTGCTTTTCTATGTAATTTCATGCCATAAATGTCATCCTTACCCTTAAAGGGGACATGAACGCTGTGCATATAACTGGCATAGATGTAACTCTGTCTGTGAAGCTGAAATTTAAGGAATAAGTGCTTAAATAAGAACAGTGTGGAGGAGAGTCTGTTTAAGTCACCAGACTGGAATCCACACTCCAGCTTTTCCTCACCAGGCCGGATGTACCTAACTGTGCAATCAGTTAACAAAGCAGATTTTCACAAGATGCGATAAGCACTATTTTATGCAATAAAATATTCTCTCTTTTCCCAACAAAACCAGTTTACTATATAACAAGTTACTACATGTGCAGCACACCAAAACCATAACTGTTTTTGTTGTTGTTTTTGTTGTGCTGCATAACTAATTTTATAGTAGCTTCCCTTTAATGGAGAGAGAGAAAATGTGAACTGAAAATCCAGAGAAAAACATATTCAATAAATCTGTCACTGAGTGATATGAGCATTTGATTCCTAAGGAAAGCATGACTTAGTACTTGTTGGAGAAACCCTTTGTGCCAAGAACTGTGGTGAGATGTTTCCTGTATGAAGAGGAAATCGGGATCCCTGGTTAGAACCTCTCTTGTTTCCAGTGCGGGGAGTTCCCCAGGCCTTCAAGGGATTTTCCTCCTTTGAATTCCCATTCGGCAGAGACCCACGAGGAATTTTCAGCCTAATTAAAGAAAACTGGGAGGCAGGTGGAAGCCCAGCAAAAAATGCCCAGTGTGTGGAGTGGATCCAATAGCAGACGCAAGAGACAGAATTAAACGTAACAAAACACGAGGCGTTTAATATGGCGGAAAAACACAAAACAAAAGGCAAGGTGAATCACGACAACACTAAACAATAACCTAAACTGGAAAAACCAGATCTAAAAGGAGGAACATGAATACCTGGAACTTGGAGACATGGAAAACAGAGTGAAACTGACAGAACATATACACAGAGGGGTGATGAGGGGAAAGGAAACACACAGTCAGTGGTCAGTCAGTGGTATTCTGTGTTGTCATTGGTAGTCACATCACTCACCTTGAAGTTTAACTTGGGAACAGCCCATTTCATGTCACCAGTGGTTATTTTTTCCATCTTTGCTTGAAGATGTTTAATGTCATTGACGTCCTTATTGTCTCTTGTTGCCTCATTTCTGCTAGTCCTGCGCTTTGTGACTTTTTTGACACTAGAAACAGTTTTATGAATCTTTTTAGCTTTTAGTGTACTTTAGTTTACTGATGGGAGCAAGCACCCCGCTACATGCACGACCTAACAGAACTATGGGAAACTGCAGGCTTGTTAAATTGAGTGATAACTGCAGAGAGTGCAGTGCTTGTTTCTAAATGAATGGGATTTGTTTTTTTGTAATACTGTAAAGTCCCATTTAGATTAACACTGGTAGTGACTGGATGTGAGACTCATCCAAACTGGTCTTGGTGACCCAGAGGATGGAGAGGGTGATCAGCAGTGTTTGCATTTAAACCTGACATTAATTAACATTCTCATTATCTTGATTGATAAGCTCTCCTTAATGACAAATCACAGGTGTAAACACTAAAATGAATGAGGGCTGGATTCCATCTAACTGGTTCACTTTCAGGGCCCTGGTAATGTGCTCGCTGGCTCATTGTGACACTGTCACTTGAACCAAGCAGACTGATCATTTTTCCTATTATGAGTCATAGACAGGCCTGCATTACATGTCCTGCAGTTACACAAAACAAGATATGAATTAAAAAAAATTAAAACTGCCTAATTGTATGAATAATTATTGCTTCAAAAGCCAGAAATTGAGTGAGACCCACAGCTATCTGTGTGCTTGTTTATTAGGAGATGATTTTTTTAGCTTGATGATTCGTGACAGAAGCATAAAGACGGGTTTTCAGTAGTGTCCTTGGTGCTAAGCACAGTGATTTACAACCTTCCTGTGAAGCCACATCTCTCTCACTACTGCTCCTTTTCCTTTCTCTGCATGTTCTATCTTTTTGTCTTCCACTCTTTTTCACTACAGCAGCTTTCTGTCTTTCGAGTGTTGACAGGGTTATCTCTTACTCCTACACTGGATTAGATTTCCCAAGGTAAACAGACACAACTCTACATATTCCCTTCTGCTGTACAATTCATTTTAACTACTTAGAGCCAATAACTGAGGTGGCTCTAAGTAGTTTTCTTCTCTTGTGTGGACTCTATAGTATGTTATCTTTCATAATCTTGGTGGTAGAGAGAAAGTCATTGATGTCGTTCCACATCAGTGTTCTTTATCCATTTTTGTAAATTCCTCACCTTATACTTTTAAAGTGACTAAAGAACCTACTCCTGGAAGAACTCTTTTTCACTCGAGTGTTGTGGTATTTTGATGTTCTTTATCTTTTCAACGAGAAAAAAAACAGTTTCAATGAAATGGTAAAAGTGGTGATAAATTAAAAATAAGGTAAGCAAAATACAGATAATTCATCAAATAAATGAGATTACACAGTGAAAAAGTGTATATAACTGCACTCTCACTGTTACCTATGTATATTTTGTACAAACAGAAGCATACTGTAATAAAAAACAATAGAATGAATACACAGTAATATTACAGGAGCAGTGATGTTTACAGAATCTGACATTATTACAAAGATTACGATGATTAAGATTTGTTGTTATTATCCTAATAGTACACACTGAAAAGTCATCACAAGCCACATTGCTCACCAATCTGTGAATCATTTTGTTTTACCTTTTCTAAATTGCTTGAGCTCACCCATCATATTGGATGTGCTCCAACATTATCAGTGTTTAAAAGCACTAAAAACTTTATGCTCAGTTTCAGTTGTCTAGATCCTGAATTATCATTTTTATCTCATTTCTGCTTGTGTGAAGTAATTTGCCTTTTATTAATGATTTTATTGACTTGATGTTGATTTTAATTGTTTTCAGATTGTATTTCAGTTTCTTTTGTGGAGTCAACCTCTGTGGTAGTGCAGCAGCACTGCAACCCCTGCAACGTTTGGCTATCAGGTGACACTGACTGTAGTCTAACATGAGCCAGTTAGCATAGCTTTGAATTATTGCTACTTTGGTAACTTCACTGAGCACTGGATGACTGATATTTTAGCCTTTCATTTTTACTTTCCTCTGTCTATATTGAAGTAACCTCTTATTATCCTTACCTCTGTGTGCTCTTTGTTTCTCTTTCTAATGTTTATATGTCCCTGCATTCCTGCATGTGTTCCCTGCCTTTTGGATAGATCCTGTTGCTTTTTGGATGTTATTTATTTATTGGATCTTCCTATCCCCCCTGCCTGGCATCGTGCATTGGTATGTGTAGCTACATTAAATGTTCATGTCAGTGCACCTGCCTGCCAGTCCTTGTGCCTGCATATTGTGTCCTTTGATAACCATTTTCAATAATGTGACAAGGTCAGAGGAAGATGCACATATGTCAAGATGTCACTGGGACTGGAACATACAATGAATGAAAAGTAGAAAATGTTTCACACCTTTGCAACATATAAATACATCATGTACTGCATAAAGTATGTGGAAAATGGTATATTTGAATTTTTGAACATGTTAGTTCTTCCCCGTGACATGATGATCTAAACTGCAATCCAGTTCAGTCAGGATGAGCTGCACTAGTGCACTCATTCACTAACATTACGAGTTATTGCTTTCTGTGTTTTACAGTGTCACATAGTCGCATAGTTGTTTTCCTAAAGGAAGATTTGACATCCCTGAAAGTAATTGCATCCATATAATTTGGATTGCATAGTGGAAAGACTTATTGTCAAGGATCTTATTACAGATTGGCACCACTCTGGTGCTAAAAACCATGAATGTCCTTTCCACTTAAAGCCAGTGTCAGTCACGTTCTTGTATAGTTCTAACTCATTTTGTTTATATCTAAAAATGTGATGTCTTACATTCTTTCATGGACTAATATCACATTTCTCGTTGGGCTTATTCTCCTTAAAAGAGAAGAAATGGAAGCATCTATCCATTTTTCATCATCCACTTCCCCTCCTGCATTATTGTTTTGAACCTCCATCCATTCATTCTCTTCCACTTATCCCTATCAGGATCACTGGAGCCAACCCCAGCTACCATAGGGCAGGGTACACCTTGGACAGGTTTATTCAGGGTAACCAGAGACAGACCACTATTCACACTCACACCTACGAGCAATTTAGAATAGCCAGACTAATTGCATATCATTGAACTGTGGAAGAAGCCAGAGTACTTGTCAAGAACCCATGCAAACATGGGGAAAACAAGCAAACTCCACCACCGTGTTACCCTAACTGGTTTTAAGCTGACCACTGGATTCAATCCCCCTAACTATGGGGCCTCAGTGCTAACGACTGTCTCGCTGTGCTGACAAAGAAGAAAACAGAAAGCTATTAAGAACAGATGAGCTCAATACAAAATCAAGCTCAACATTTAAAACCGAGGTCCCTTCACAAAACAAATATCTGCTCACGGTTTCATTGAGTGGTTCAAATTTACAACAAATGCTTTGAACTACACCTTGATCTTTGTGGTCCAGGACTCCTAGTCTAAGCTAGATTACAAACTGCTTCACCTTAACAGATGAAAACAAGACGCAGCTTTCACTGTACAGCAATAAGTGCAGCCATCGCCAGGCAGTGCAAATGAAAATTACATGTAATTGGCTGGAATTCAAAGAATAAGATACAGC